>NW_028136192.1:0-638086 GCF_964662115.1 Mustela nivalis | reverse complement strand
CTTGAGTTTCAGGCCGAGGGCACGGCTGGTACCCCCTGCAGTTGCAACCAAAATCTCAAGCATCTGAAGTCACGGCGAGGAATAGACGTTGGCTCAGGTTGGAGTTTCTGTGCATGACTGCCCCTTCATGAACGGAGCGGAATCTCAAGGCCATGGAGGTTTTCCGACGTTGGGAGTGGTGGGATGCCCCCTTCAATGATTCCTTCTGTGTGACAATTGAGACCTGTTGGGCAGCTCCAGGACATCCCATATGGAATGACTCCAGAGCACCGTTGGAGGATGGATGCCAGGCAAGCCCGCCTCGCAATCCAATTGTCTCCTAGGAACAATTCAGTTGAGATCGGATCCCTCTGCGGGAGCAACCGGAGTGGCTGAGTTGAAATGGACTTTCCTGAGGATGGGGCCTAATGTGTGTTTGTGTCCATGAGGGCCTTGGAATGGGGCGGTGGCACCGGGACCCTGAAGTATTCTCCTAAGCTTTTGACATAGCTCCCATGCTCAAGTTTCCTTTTGTAGGCGAGATTTGTTTTGATGGGTGCCTCAGGAAACCCCTTATGCTGTTTTTGGAATCCAGGCTTTTGAGGAGACATGCCTGTAAACCAAAGCAATGGATCCGATTATGGCCTAGGGTCCTGTTTGGTTCATCTTCTTATCTGGGGATATCTATCTACGGAATGAGTGGAGCTAGATGCTCACCTGGTGTCACACCGCCATTGTTTGTCCCCGGAGACCACACTATTGGGATTGCCTCGGGGACTTTGGAGAGTTCCTCGAATTTGTATGATTTTGGACAATGGAATGGGAAGAATTCCCATGGATTGGGTAGTCACAGTCCTAATGTGTGGCTCAAGGGGCCCAAGCGTGGAGGGAGAGTGGCCCAAAACTTTGAAGACAGAAGTATGAAAACACAAACTCAGCTTAGGTTTGGGGACGTAGGTATGGCAGGCCCATTCTACAAACCATGAGAAGAACTCTTCAGGATATGAAGAAAGAGCGAGTCTCAGTCACTTGCTCAGGCTTTTGTCTCTGGATTTTGGATCAACGATGGCCGTGGAATGTGGGGAGGCCTCATGTACCATGGACGAATCTTCCTCTCTGTGGATTTGGCCCTGTCCCAATTGTTTTTCGTCAATATGTGGATGGGAGGTCTCCTTTTAGGTTTATTACCACAGGTGTCCGCACAAAAGAGGAATTCCAAAGCAGAGCCCTGGGGAAGAGTGAAGGGACATCCCAAACTATGGTTAAAAATTGGGGCCTAGGGGCATGGCAGGCCCAATATGCTGTCTCTTCATCCAGCCACTGAGAGGCCTTACTTGAGGACTGGGCTCAGGCTGAGGGACACAATGTGTGTTTGTGACCAATGTGGCCTACGAGCATGGGCGGGGCCTCATGGGCCACACTGGTTTCAACTACACTGGACTTTGGAAACATGCCAATCACAAGGACTCTGCCATGGGGAAGGTGTTCTGATCTGCATCATTTTCAACCCTGTTCAGTGGTTGGAGATAAGGTCTAGGTTCTGAAACCTGAAAAACCGCAGTTGGGAAGAGAAGAAAACCTAAGTCCATGGCGGGTGTGATATGCTCAGTGTGCGGTCAGCTGCCTGGGTGTTGGTAGGAGCTTCTGGCTCAGGTTGTGTCAGACAGTACATTAGTGCCCAGGTTACACTATATAATTTAGGTACAGTCGAGTGCCGTGTAGGTTGATCCTCATTTGAGGTGCCTGGGCAGATCATTAGGCAAGATATTTTTTCTAGAGGGCAGGCAGAGTGCTGGATTGTGGGTCCGGAATTGCCAAACTTGAGGGCTTCTGGGCCAGGAGTGTGAGGACAGAAGTCTGAGAACACAAGCTAGACTTGGGATTCAAGCCGTGGGCATGGCAGGTACCCCCTGCGGATCTGAACCAATATCTCTAGCCTCTGAAGACATGGCTAGGATCAGACGTTGGCTCAGGTTGGAGTTTCTGTGCATGACTGCCCCTTCATGAATGGAGCGGAATCTCAAGGCCATGGAGGTTTTCCCATGTTGGGAGTTTTGGGATGCCCCCTTCAAGGATTCCTTCTGCGGGACATTTGAGACCTTTTGGACAGCACCAGGACATTCCATATGGAATGACTCCAGAGCACCCATTGGAGTATGGATGCCAGGGAAGCCCGCCTCGCATTCCAATTGTCCTCTCACAAAAATTCAGTTGAGATCGGATGGCTCTGCGGGAGAAACAGGGTGGCTGAGTTGAAATGGAGTTTTCTGCGGATGGGGCCTAATGTGTGTTTGTGTCAATAAGGCCCTGGAATGAGGCGGTGGTACCGGGACACTGAAGTATTCTCCTAAGCTTCTGACATAGCCTCCAGCACAAGTTTCCTTGTGGAGACGAGATTTGTTCTGATGGGTGTCTCAGAAAACGCCTTATGCTTGTATTAGAAACCAGGCTTTTGAGGAGACATGCCTGTAAACCAAAGCAATGGATCCGATTATGGCCTAGGGTCCTGTCTGGTTCAATCTTCTTCTCTCGGTATATCCATCTATGGAATGAGTGGAGGTAGATGCTCACCTGGTGTCAGACCGCCCTTGTTTGTCCCCGGAGACCTACACTATTGGGATGGCCTCGGGGACTTTGGAGAGTTCTCCTAATTTGTACGATTTTGGACAATGGAATGAGCAGAATTCCCATGGATTAGGTAGGCACAGTCCTAATGTGTGGCTCCAGGGGCCCAAGCCTGGAGGGAGTGTGGCCCAGGACTTTTAGGACGGAAGTCTGAAAACACAAACTCAGCTTAGGTTTGGGGACTTAGGTATGGCAGGCCCAATCTACAAACCATGAGAAGAACTCTTCAGGATATGAAGAAACAGCGAGTCTCAGGCACTTGCTCAGGCTTTTGTCTCTGGATTTTGTATCAACGATGGCGGAGAATGTGCGGAGGCCTCATGGGCCATGGACGAATCTTCCGCTCTGTGTGTTTGGCCCGGTCCAATTGTTTTTCGCCAATCTGTGGGATGGGAGGTCTTCTTTCAGGTTTATTACCTCACGTGTCCGAACAAATAGGAATTCCAAAGCAGAGCCATGGGGAAGAGTGAAGGGACAACCCAAACTATGGTTAAAAATTGGGGCCTAGGTTCATGGCAGGCCCAATATGCTGTCTCTTCATTCAGCCACTGAGAGACCTTACATGAGCACTGGGCTCAGGCTGAGGGTTACAATGTGTGTTGGTGACCAATGTGTCCGCGAGCATGGGCGGGGCCCCATGGGACACACTGGTTTCAACTACACTGGACTTTGGACAACATGCCAAACACAAGGTCTCTTGCCATGGGTAAGGTGTTCTGATTTATGCATCATTTTCAACCCTGGGCAGCGGTTGAAGATAAGGTCTCATTTCTGAAGCCTGAAAAATCGCAGTTGGCAAGATATGACGACCTAAGGCCATGGCGGGTGATATGCTCAGTGGGCGGTCAGCTGCCTTGGTGTTGGTCAGGGGGTTCTGGCTCAGGTTGTGTCAGACAGTGCATTTGTGCCCAGGGTAGACTATATAATTTGGGTACAGTCGAGTGCCGTTTAGGTTTATCCTCATTTGAGGTGCCTGGGCAGCTCATTAGGCAAGATATTTTTTCTAGAGGGCAGGCACAGTGCTGCATTGTGGGTCCGGAATTGCCAAACTTGAGGGCTTCTGGGCCAGGAGTGTGAGGACAGAAGTCTGAGAACACAAGTTAGACTTGGGCTTCAGGCCGAGGGCACGGCAGGTACCCCCTGCAGATCTGAACCAATATGTCAAGCATCTGAAATCACGGCGAGGATCAGACTTTGGCCTAGGTTGGAGTTTTTGTGCATGAATGCCCCTTCATGAATGGAGTGGAAACTCAGGGCCATGGAGGTTTTTTCACGTTGGGAGTTGTGGGATGCCCCCTTCAAGGATTCCTTCTGCGGGACAATTGAGAACTGTTGGGCAGCTCCAGGACATCCCATATGGAATGACTCCTGAGCACCGTTGGAGGATGGATGCCAGGGAAGCGAGCATCACATTCCAATTGTCTCCTAGCAACAAGACAGTTGAGATCGGATGGCTCTGCGGGAGCAACCAGGGTGGCTGATTTGAAATGGACTTTCCTGAGGATGGGGCCTAATGTGTGTTTGTGTCCATGAGGACCTTGGAATGGGGCGGTGGCACCGGGACCCTAAGTATTCTCCTAAGCTTTTGACATAGCTCCCATGCACAAGTTTTCTTGTGGAGAGGAGATTTGTTCTGATGGGTGCCTCAGGAAACGCCTTATGCTGGTATTGGAATGCAGGCTTTTGAGGAGATATGATTGTAAACCAAAGCAATGGATCTGATTATGGCCTAGGGACGTGTCTGGTTCAATCTTCTTCTCTGGGGATATCCATCTATCCAATGAGTGGAGGTAGATGCTCACCTGGTGTCAGACTGCCCTTGTTTGTTCCAGGAGACTTACACTATTGGGATGGCCTCGGGGACTTTGGAGATTTCTCCTAATTTGTACGATTTTGGACAATGGAATGGGACGAATTCCCATGGATTGGGTAGGCACAGTATTAATGTGTGGCTCCAGGGGCCCCAGCCTGGAGGGTGTGTGGCCCAGGACTTTGAGGACAGAAGTCTGAAAACACAAACTCAGCTCAGGTTTGGGGACGTAGGTATGGCAGGGCGAATCTACAAACCATGAGAAGAACTCTTCAGGATATGAAGAAAGAGCGAGTCTGAGCCACTTGCTCAGGCTTTGTCTCTGGATTTTGATTCAACGATGGCCGTGGAATGTGGGGAGGCCTCATGGGGCATGAACGAATATTCCAGTCTTTGGATTTGGCACGGTCCCAATTGTTCTTTGTTATTCTGTGGGATGGGAGGTCTCCTTTCAGGTTTATTACCTCAGGTGTCCGAACAAAAGAGGAATTCCAAAGCAGCGCCCTGGGGAACATTGAAGGGACAACCCAAACTATGGTTAAAAATTGGGGACTAGGGGCATCGCAGGCCCAGTATGCTGTCTATTCATTCAGCCACTGAGAGACCTTACTTGAGGAGTGGGCTCAGGCTGAGGGTCACAATGTGTGTTTGTGACCAATGTGGCATGCGATCATGGGCGGGGCCTCATGGGCCACACTGGTTTCCACTACTCTGATCTTTGGACAACATGCCAATCACAAGGTCTCTTGCCATGGGGAAGGTGTTCTGATTTCTGCATCATTTTCAACCCTGGGCAGTGGTTGGAGATAATGTCTAGGTTCTGAAGCCTGAAAAACCGCTGTTGGGTAGAGATGACGAACTAAGGCCATGGCGAGTCTGATATGCTCAGTGTGCGGTCAGCTGCCTGGGTGTTGGTCAGGAGGTTCTGGATCAGGTTGTGTCAGACAGTGCATCAGTGCCCAGTTTAGATGGTATAATTTGGGTACAGTCTAGGGCTGTGTAGGTCTATCCTCATTTGAGGAGCCTGGGCAGCTCATTAAGCAAGATATTTTTTCTAGAGTGCAGGCATAGTGCTGCATTGTGGGTCCGGAATTGCCAAACGTGAGGGCTTCTGGGCCAGGAGTGTGAGGACAGAAGTCTGAGAACACAACGTGGACTTGGGCTTTAGGCCGAGGGCACGGCAGGTACCCCTGCAGATCTGAACCAATATCTCAAGTATCTGAAGTCACGGCGAGGATCAGACTTTGGCTCAGGTTGGAGTTATTGTGCATGACTGCCCCTTCATGAACGGAGCGGAATCGCAAGGCCATCGAGATTTTCCCACGTTGGGAGTTGTGCGCTACCCCCTTCAAGGATTTCTTCTGCGGGACAATTGAGACCTGTTGGGCAGCTCCAGGACATCCCATATGGAATGACTCCAGAGCACCGTTGGAAGATGGATGGCAGGAAAGTGCGCCTCACTTTCAAATTTTCTCCTAGCAACATGACAGTTGAGATCGGATGGCTCTGCGGGAGCAACCAGGGTGGCTGAGTTGAAATGGACTTTCCTGAGGATGGGGCCTAATGTGTGTTTGTGTCCATGATGGCCTTGGAATGGGACGGTTGATACGGGACTCTGAAGTATTCTCCTAAGCTTTGACATAGCTCCCATGCACAAGTTTTCTTGTGGAGACGAGATTTGTTTTGATGGGTGCCTCAGAAAACCCCTTATGTTGTTTTTGGAATCCCGGCTTTTGAGGAGACATGCCTGTAAACCAAAGCAAAGGATCCGATTATGGCCTAGGGTCTTGTCAGGTTCAATCTTCTCTGGGGATATACATCTATGGAATGTGTGGAGGTAGATACTCACCTGGTGTCAGAACGCCCTTGTTTTTCCTCAGAGACCTACACTATTAGGATGGCCTCGGGGTCTTTGAAGATTTCTCCTAATTTGTACGATTTTGGACAATGGAATGGACGAATTCCCATGGATTGGGTAGGCACAGTATTAATGTGTGGCTCCAGGGGCCCCAGCCTGGAGGGTGTGTGGCTCAGGACTTTGAGGACAGAAGTCTGAAAACACAAACTCAGCTCAGGCTTGGGGACGTAGGCTTGGCAGGCCCAATCTACAAACCATGAGAAGAACACTTCAGGATATGAAGAAAGAGCGAGTCTGAGCCACTTGCTCAGGCTTTTGTCTCTGGATGTGTATCAACGATGGCCGTGGAATGTGGGGAGGCCTCATGGGGCATGGACGAATCTTCATCTCTGTGGATTTGGCCCGGTTTCAATTGTTTTTCGGCAATCTGTGGGATGGGAGGTCTCCTTTCTGGTTTATTACCTCAGGTGTCCGAACAAAAGAGGAATTCCAAAGCATAGCCCTGGGGAAGATTAAAGGGACAACCCAAACTATGGTTAAAAATTGGGGCCTAGGGGCATGGCAGGCCCAATATGCTGCCTCTTCATCCATCCACTGAGAGGCCTTACTTGAGGACTGGGCTCAGGCTGGGGGGTCACAGTGTGTGTTTGTGACCAATGTGGCCCGCGAGCATGGCGGGGCCTCATTAGCCACACTGGTTTCCACTACACTGAACTTTGGACAACATGCCAATAACAAGGTCTCTGGCATGGGGAAGGTGTTCTGATTTCTGCATCATTTTCAACACTGGGCAGTGGTTGGAGATAAGGTCTAGGTTCTGAAGCCTGAAAAACCGCAGTTGGGAAGAGATGACGACCTAATGCCATGGTTGGTCTGATATGTTCAGTGTGCGGTCAGCTGCCTGGGTGTTGGTCAGGAGGTTCTGGCACAGGTTTTGTCAAACAAAGCATTAGTGCCCAGGTTAGACTATATGATTTGGATACATTCGAGTGCCGTGTAGGTTTATCCTCATTTGAGGTGCCTGGGCAGCTCATTAGGGAAGATATTTTTTCTAAAGGGCAGGCAGAGTGCTGCATTGTGGGTCCGGAATTGCCAAACTTTTGGGCTTCTGGGCCAGGAGTGTGAGGACAGAAGTCTGAGAACACAAGCTAGACTTGGGCTTCAGGCCGAGGGCACGGCCCGTACCCCCTGCAGATTTGAACCAATATCTCAAGCATCTGAAGTCACGGCGAGGATCAGACGTTTGCTCAGGTTGGAGTTTCTGTGCATGTCTGCCCCTTCATGAACGGAGCAGAATTTCAAGGCCATGGAGGTTTTCCCACGTTGGTAGTTGTGGGCTGCCCCCTTCCAGGATTTTTCTACGGGAAAATTGAGACCAGTTGGGCAGCTCCAGGACATCCCATATGGAATGACTCCAGAGCACCTTTGGAGGATGGATGCCAGGGAAGCCCGCCTCGTATTCCATTTTGGAATCCAGGCTTTTGAGGAGACATGCCTGTAATCCAAAGCAATGGATCCCTTTATGGCCTAGGGTCTTGTCTGGTTCAATCTTCTCTGGGGATATCCATCGATGGAATGAGTGGAAGTAGATCCTCACTTGGTGTCAGACCGCCCTTGTTTGTCCCCGGGGACCTACACTTTTGGGATGGCCTTGGGGTCTTTGGAGATTTCTCCTAATTTGTACCATTTTGGACCATGGAATGGGCAGAATTCCCAAGGATTGGGTAGGCACAATACTAATGTGTGGCTCCAGGGGCCACGCCTGGAGGGTGTGTGGCCCAGGACTTTGAGGACAGAAGTCTGAAAACACAAACTCAGCTTAGGTTTGGGGACGTAGGTATGGCAGGCTCATTCTACAAATCATGAGAAGAACACTTCAGGATATGAAGAAAGAGTGATTCTGAGCCACTTGCTCAGGCTTTTGTCTCTGGATTTTGTATCAACGAAGGCCGTGGAATGTGGGGAGGCCTCATGGGGCATGGACGAATCTTCCTCTCTGTGGATTTGGTCCGTTCCCAATTGTTTTTCGTCAATCTGTAGGATGGGAGGTCTCCTTTCAGGTTTATTACCTCAGGTGTCCGAACAAATAGGAATTCCACAGCAGAGCCCTGGGGAAGAGCGAAGGGACAACCCAAACTATGGTTAAAAATTGGGGCCTAGGGGCATGGCAGGCCCAATATGCTGTCTCTTCATCCAGCCACTGAGAGGCCTTCCTTGAGGACTGGTCTATTGCTGAGGCTCACAATGCGTGTTTGTGACCAATGTGGCCCGCGAGCTTGGGCGGAGACTCTTGGGCCACACTGGTTTCAAATACACTGGACTTTGGACAACATGCCAATCACAAGGTCTCTTGACATGTGGATGGTGTTCTGAATTCTGCATCATTTTCAACCCTGGGCAGTGGTTGGAGATAAGGTCTCGGTTCTGAAGCCAGAAAAACCGCAGTTGGGAAGAGATGACGACCTAAGGCCATAACGGGTCTGATACGCTCAGTGTGCGGTCAGCTCCCTGAGTGTTGGTCTGGAGGTTCTGGCTCATGTTGTGTCAGACAGTGCATTAGTGCCAAGGTTAGACTACATGGTTTGGGTACAGTCGAGTGCCATGTAGGTTTATCCTCATTTGAGGTGCCTGGGCAGCTCATTAGGCAAGATATTTTTTCTAGAGGGCAGGCAGAGTGCGGCATTGTGGGTCCGGAATTGCCAAACTTTTGGGATTCTGGGCCAGGAGTGTGAGGACAGAAGTCTGAGAACACAAGCTAGACTTGGGCTTCAGGCCGAGGGTACGGCAGGTAACCCATACAGATCTGAACCAATATCTCAGCATCTGAAGTCACGGCGAGGATCAGACGTTGTCTTAGGTTGGAGTTTCTGTGCATGACTTCTGCTTCATGAACGGAGCGGAATCTCAAGGCCATGGAGGTTTTCCCACGTGGGGAGTTGTGGAATGCCCCTTTCAAGGATTCCTTCTGTGGGACAATTAAGACCTGGTGGGCAGCTCCAGGACATCACATATGGAATGACTCCAGAGCCCTGTTGGTGGATGGATGCCAGGGAAGCACGCCTCGCATTCCAATTGTCTCCTAGCAACAAGACAGTTGAGATCAGATGGCTCTGCGGGAGCAACCGGGGTGGCTGATTTGAAATGGACTTTCCTGAGGATGGGGCCTAACTTGTGTTTGTGTCCATGAGGGCCTTGGAATGGGGCGGTGGCACCGGGACCCTGAAGTATTCTTCTAAGCTTTTGACATAGCCCCCATGCACAAGATTCCTTGTGGAGACGAGATTTGTTCTGATGGGTGCCTCAGGAAACCCCTTATGTTGGTATTGGAATCCAGGGTTTTGAGGAGACATGCCTGTAAACCAAAGCAATGGATTCTATTATGGCCTAGGGTCCGGTCTGTTTCTATCTTCTCTTCTGGGGATATCCATCTATGGAATGAGTGGAGGTAGATGCTCACCTGGTGTCAGACCACCCTTGTTTGTCCCCGGAGACCTACACTATTGGGATGGCCTCGGGGACTTTGGAGAGTTCTCCTAATTTGTACGATTTTGGACAATGGAATGGGCAGAATTCCCATGGATTGGTTAGGCACAGTCCTAATGTGTGGGTCCAGGGTGTGTGGCCCAGGACTTTGAGGACAGTAGTCTGAAAACACAAACTCAGCTTAGGTTTGGAGACGTGGTATGGCAGGCCCAATCTACAAACCATGAGAAGAACTCTTCAGTTTATGAAGAAAGAACGATTCTGAGGCACTTGCTCAGGCGTTTTTCTCTGGATTTTGTATCAACGATGGCCGTGGAATGTGGGGAGGCCTCATGGGCCTAGGACGAATCTTTCTCTCTGTGGATTTGGCCCGGTCCCAATTGTTTTTTGTCAATCTGTGGGATGGGAGGTCTCCTTTCAGGTTTATAACCTCAGGTGTCCGAACAAAAGAGTAATTCCAAAGCAGAGCCCTGGGGAAGAGCGAAGGGACAACCCAAACTATGGTTAAAAATTGGGGCCTAGGGACAACGCAGGTCGAATATGCTGTCTCTTAATCCAGCCACGGAGAGGCCTTACTTGAGGACTGGGCTCAGGCTGAGGGTCACAATGAAGGTTTACACACGTTGGGAGTTTTGGGACGGTCCCTTCAAGGATTCCTTCTACGGGACAATGGAGACCTGTTGGGCAGCTCCAGGACATCCCATATGGAATGACTCCAGAGCACCATTCGAGGATGGATTCCAGGGAAGCCGGGCTCGCATTCCAATTGTCTCCTAGCAACAATACAGTTGAGATCAGATGGCTCTGCGGGAGCAACCGGGGTGGCTGTTTTGAAATGGACTTTCCTGAGGATGGGGTCTAACTTGTGTTTGTGTCCATGAGAGCCTTGGAATGGGGCGGTGGCACCGAGACCATGTAGTATTCTCCTAAGCTTTTGACAGAGCTCCCAAGCACAAGTTTCCTTGTGCAGACGAGATTTATTCTGATGGGTGCCACAGGAAACCACTTATGCTGGTATTGGAATCCAGGCTTTTGAGGAGACATGCCTGTAAACCAAAGCAATGGATCTGATTATGGCCTAGGGTCCAGTCTGGTTCAATCTTCTCCTCTGGGGATATCCATCTATGGAATGAGTGGAGGTAGATGCTCACCTGGTGTCAGACCGCCCTTGTTTGTCCCCGGAGACCTACACTATTGGGATGGCCTCGGGGACTTTGGAGAGTTCTCCTAATTTGTACCATTTTGGACAATGGAATGGGCAGAATTCCCATGGATTGGGTAGGCACAGTCCTAATGTGTGGCTCCAGGGGCCTCAGCCTGCGGGGTGTGTGGCCCAGGACTTTGAGGACAGAAGTCTGAAAACACAAACTCAGCTTAGTTTGGGGACGTAGGTATGGCAGGCCCAATCTACAAACCATGAGAAGAACTCTTCAGGATTTGAAGAAAGAGCGATTCTGAGGCACTTGCTCAGGCGTTTTTCTCTGGATTTTGTATCAACGATGGCCATGGAATGTGGGGAGGCCTCATGGGCCATGGACGAATCTTCCTCTCTGTGGATTTGGCCCGGTCCCAATTTTTTTTCGTCAATCTGTGGGATGGGAGGTCTCCTTTCAGGTTTATAACCTCAGGTGTCCGAACAAAAGAGGATTTCCAAAGCAGAGCCCTGGGGAAGAGTGAAGGGACAACCCAAACTATGTCCCAAATAGACTGAGCCCAGATCTTCCAAAAGACACCGACACAGCTGGCTGCACACCCAGCACATTGGACCCGCCACTGCCTTAGGTCACCATCCATTCCCAACCTGGGTTTTCAGTCATCGGAAACTAGACCTTATTTCCAATCCCTGTGCAGTGGGGAACCTGATCCACAAGTCAGAACCCCTCCTTCCCCATGGCAAGAAACCTTGCTGCTGGCAGTGAGTCAAACCTTCAGTGTTTGAGAAAACGGCATGTTCCATGAGGCCACGCCCATGAGTGAGGGCCGCCTTGGGCACAAACACACATTGTGACCCTCAGTGTGAGTACCTTATTCAAGTAACGCCTCTCAGTGACTGGACCAAGAGCCAGCATATGTGGCTTGCCATGCCCCTAGGCACCCAGAACTAACTAGATGGTGTGTATTCCAGTTGAGGGAACCGACTGCTGTGCTCTAGAGTCCCTCTCCTGGGGAGTCCCCTGTGGCAGAAAACAGTATTCTTCCCTTCCAACAGAATGAACCCAAACACTTGGGAGCTTGGACTATCCCCCGAGAGGAAGGCTGTTCCTCAGCCCGTGAGGCAACCCCTACACTGAACGGCCACTGTGAACGCAAGACCCAGAGACAAAAGCCTGAACGACTGCCTCCCACTTGCCCTCCGTTGATATCCAGAGGATCTCCCCTCACAGACTGGAGATCCGGCCTGCCATTACATTGGCCCCTAGCTGAGCCAAGTTTGCTTTTTCAGACATCTGTCCCCACAGCCCTGGCTAACACAGCCTCTAGGCTGGGTCCTCTGGAGTCATACCACAGGACCGTGCCTGCTCTCTCCTGGGTTCTGTGTCCATTCCTTGGCCACACACCTCCAGAATATGAGAAACCTCAAGTCCCCAGAAACATCCCAATGCTGGGAGCCTCCCTGGACACACAGGGGCATTCTGACACAAGCTGAGCAGCTACCTCCACGAAGGCATGCACACAGATGTCAACAGAGATAGAAGGTTGAGCCGGACAGGCCCTTAAACCCTAATCTCAACTCTTGCTTTGGTTTCCAGGTGTCACTCCTCAGAGGCTTTGATTCGAAGAACAGGATATGGGGCTTTCCTGAGGCACTGAACAGAACTCCTCTCGTCTCCACATGGGAAGCTTCCTTGTTGGTGCCGTGTAAAACACCTCAGGTTGGAGAATCCTGCAGAGTCCCTGAGCCACCTCCACATTCCAAGGTCTCCCAGGCCACCAACCCTTAGTAGGACTCATCTTCAGGAGAGTCCATTTCAACTCTCCCCTCTGGGTAGCTCACCCAGGAGCCCGCAGATTGAGCCTGCTTTGTCCTGACTAAAGAGTGGGAATATGTGGTGGCGTTCCCAGGCATCCATGCTTAGACACCTGCTCTCGAGTCTTTTCGTATGGGGCGACCTGGAACCATCTAATAGGACTCGACTGTCGTGCAGAAGGAAACCTTGAAGTTTGGAGTAGTTCACAAATCCCATCGTAGGCAAACCTCCTTGGCCTCATGAAGCCCCCACACCCTACAGGAAGAGGCCATGCTGGAAAAAAGCTCTAGCCTGAGGCACGTCTCATAGTTGACCTGACCTCAGTGCAGCAGATCTCGATTCAGCCTCTGCAGAGTGGGCCTGCCGTGCCCTCGGTCCCAAACCTCATGCTAGCTTGTGTTTTCAGACTTCCTTCCTCACACTCCTGGCAAACAAGCCCTCCGGACTAGGAACTCCAGAACCACAACCCAGCTCAGTGTCTGCCCAATGGAAGAAAAACGTTTCCCTGTGGGGCTCTCCAGAAAACCCAGATGAGGATCAACCTGCTCGGGCCTCGACGGTACCCGAACTGGATAGGCTGCTCTGGGCACTCATGCTCTGTCTGACACAGCCTGAAGCCAGACGTCCAGACAGACAAGGAGACAGCTGGCCGCACACCCAGAACTTCGGACACGCCATGGTCTTATGCCGTCACCTCTTCCTGACCTTGGTTTTCAGATATCTGAACCTAGACATTATATCAATTCTCCACACAGCTGGGTATCGCAAGCACAAAACAGAACTCCTCCTTACCCATGGCTGTAAAGCTTGCTCTTGGCATGGAGTCACACCTTCAAGGTGGGATAAACCTTCAAGGCCACTGATGCCACGCCCAAACTTGAGTGCTGCTTGGGCACAAATTCACACTGTGACCCTCAGCATGAGCCCCATGTCAAATAAAGTCCTGTCAGGGCTTGGACCAAGAGCCCACATATGGGGCTTGCCAAGCCCCTATGCACCCAATCCTCACCAGTGTTTGAGTTTTCCAGTCGCCCCGCCCGTACCTGGGGCTCTGCTCTGGAATCCCTTTCTTGGAGAGACACATGAGCTAGACAACACGACTCCACCCTTCCCACAAAATGACACCAAACTCTTGGGAGCTGGGACAAATCCCCAGAGAGGGATACTCGTCCACAGTCCCTGAGGCCACCCCTCCAATCCACGGCTATCCCAGACACAACATCCAGATACAAAAGCCTTAAGGAACTCCTCCCACTCGCCCTTGTTTCAGAGGACCAGGAACTCCCTCTCGGGCTGTACATCCTGCCTCCCATACCCTGCCGACAATCATAAGCTGAGTTTGTGTTTTTAGACTTCTGTGCCCACAGCCTGGATCCACACAATCTCCAGGCTCACGACCCATTCCAAGGCCCTCATGGACACAAACAAAAACTAGGCCCCATCCTCAGGAAAGTCCATTTCAACTCAACCACCCGGGTTGCTCCCGCAGAGCCATCAGATCTCAACTGTCTTGTTGCTAGGAATCAATTGGAATATGAGGCGGGCTCCTTGGCTTCCATCCTCGAACGATGCTCTGGAGTCATTCCATAGGGGATGTCCTGGAGCTGCCCAATAGTTCTCAATTTTCCCGCACAAGCAATCCTTCAAGGGGGCATCCCACAACTCCCAACGTGGGAAAACCTCCATGGCCTTGAGACTCCTCTTCATTCATGAAGGGCAGTCATGCACAGAAACTCCAACCTGAGCCAACGTCTGATCCTCGACGTGAGTTCAGATGCCTGAGATATTGGTTCAGATATGTAGGGGGTAACTGCCGTGCCCTTGGCCTGAAGCCCAAGTCTAGCTTGTGTTCTCAAACTTCTGTCCTCACACTCCTGGCCAAGAAGCCCTCAAGTTTGTCAATTCCAGACCCACGATGCAGCACTCTGCCTGCCCTCCTAAAAGAATATATTGCCTAATGAGCTGCCCAGGCACCACAAATGAGGATCAACCTACACGGCACTCGACTGTACCCAAATTATATTGTCTAACCTGGGCACTAATGCACTGTCTGACACAACCTGAGCCCGAACCTGCTGAACAACAACCAGGCAGCTGACCGCATACTGAGCACGTAGGACCCGCCATGGCCTTAGGTCGTCATCTCTTCCCAACTGCGGTTTTCAGGCTTCAGAACCTAGACCTTATCTCCAACCACTGCCCAGGGTTGAAAATGATGCAGAAATCAGAACTCCTTCCCCATGGCTAGAAACCTTGTGATTGGCATGTTGTCCAAAGTTCAGTGTAGTTGAAACCAGTGTGGCCCATGAGGTCTCGCCCACGCTCTCGTGCCACATTGGTCAAAAACACACATTGTGACCCTCAGCCTGAGCCCAGTCCTCATGTAAGGCCTCTCAGTGGCTGGATGAAGAGACAGCATATTGGGCCTGCCATGCCCTTAGGCCCCAATTTTTAACCATAGGTTGGGTTGTCCCTTCACTCTTCCCCAGGGCTCTGCTTTCGAATTCCTCTTTGGTTGGGACACCTGAGGTAACAAATCTGAAAGGAGAACTCCCATACCACAGCTTGACAAAAAACAATTCGGACCGGGCAAAATCCACAGAGAGGAAGATTCGTCCATGGCCCATGGGGCCTCCCCACATTCCACGGCCATTGTTGATACGAAATTTAGAGACAAAAGCCTGAGCAAGCGCCTCAGACTCGCTCTTTCTTCATATCCTGAAGAGTTCTTCTCATGGTTTGTAGATTGGGCCTGCCATACCTACGTCCCCAAACCTAAGCTGAGTTTGTGTTTTCATACTTCTGTCCTCTAAGTCCTGGGCCACACACACTCCAAGCTTGGGCCGCTTGAGCCACGCATTAGGACTGTGCCTACCCCATGCATGGGAATTCTGCCCATTCCATTGTCCGAAATCATACAAATTAGGAGAACCCTCCAAAATCCCCGAGGCCATCTCAAAAGTGTAGGTCCCGGGACAAACATGGGCGGTCTGACACCAGCGGAACATCCACCTCCACTCGTACCATAGATGGATGAACCCAGAGAAGGAGATTGAACCAGACAGGACCCGAGGCCATCATCGGATCCATTGCTTTGGTTACAGGCATGTCTCATCAAAAGCCTGGATTCCATTCCAGCATAGGGGGTTTCCTGAGGAACCCATCAGAACAAATCTCGTCTCAAGGAAACTTGAGCCAGGGAGCTATGTCAAAAGCTTAGGAGAATACTTCAGGGTCCCGGTGCCACTGCCCCATTTCAAGGCCCCCATGGACAAAAACACTCATTAGGCCCCATACTCAGGAAAGTCCATTTCAACCCAGCCACCCCAGCAGAGCCATCAGATCTCAACTGTCTTGTTGCTAGGAGACAATTGGAATGCGAGGCGGGCTTCCCTGGCATCCACCCTCGAACGGTGTTCTGGAGTCATTTCATATGGGATGACCTGGAGCTCCCCAACAGGTCTCAATTGTCCCGCAGAAGGAATCCTTGAAGGGGGCATCCCACAACTCCCAACGTGGGAAAACCTCCATGGCCTTGAGACTCCGCTCCGTTCATGAATGGGAAGTCATGCACAGAAACTCCAACCTGAGCCAATGTCTGATCCTCGCCGTGACTTCAGATGCTTGAGATATTGGTTCAGATATGCAAGGGGTACCTGCCGTGCCCTCGGCCTGAAGCCCAAGTCTAGCTTGTGTTCTCAGACTGGTGTCCTCACACTCCTGGCCCAGAAGCCCTCAAGTTTGGCAAATCTGGACCCACAATGCAGCACTCTGCCGTCCCTCTAGAAAAAATATCTTGCCTAATGAGCTGCCCAGGCACCTCAAATGAGGATCAACCTACACGGCACTCGACTATACCCAAATTATAGAGTCTAACCGGGGCACTAATGCACTGTCTGACACAACCTGAGCCCGAACCTCCTGACCAACAGCAAGTCAGCTGACCGCACACTGAGCGCATACCACCCGCCAAGGCCTTAGGTCGTCATCTCTCCACAACTGCGGTTTTCAGGCTTCAGAACCTAGACCTTATCTCCAACCACTGCCCAGGGTTGAAAATGATGCAGAAATCAGAACTCCTTCCCCATGGCTAGAAACCTTGTGATTGGCATGTTGTCCAAAGTTCAGTGTAGTTGAAACCAGTGTGGCCCATGAGGCCCTGCCATGCTCGTGGGACACATTGGTCACAAACACACATTGTGACCCTCACCTTAGCCCACTCCTCAAGTAAGGCCTCTCAGTGGCTGGATGAAGAGACAGCATATTGGGCCTGCCATGCCCTTAGGCCCCAATTTTTAACCATAGTTTGGGTTTTCCCTTCACTCTTCCCCAGGGCTCTGCTTTGGAATTCCTCTTTGGTAGGGACACCTGAGGTAACAAACCTGAAAGGAGACCTCCAATCCCACAGCTTGATGAAAAACAATTGGGACCGCGCCAAATCCACAGAGAGGAAGATTCATCCATGGCCCATGAGGCCTCCCCACATTCCACGGCCATCGTTGATATAAAATCCAGAGACAAAAGCCTGAGCAAGCGCCTCAGACTCGCTCTTTCTTAATACCCTGATGAGTTCTTCTCATGGTTTGTAGATTGGGCCTGCCATACCTATGTCCCCAAACCTAAGCTGAGTTTGTGTTTTCAGAATTCTGTCCTCAAAGTACTGGGCCACACACCCTCCAGGCTGGGGCCCCTGGAGCCACACATTAGGACGCTGCCTACCCAATCCATGGGAATTCTGCCCATTTCATTGTCCAAAATCGTACAAATTAGGAGAACACTCCAAAGTCCCCGAGGCCATCCCAATAGTGTCGGTCTTCCGGGACAAACAAGAGCGGTCTGACACCAGCTGAGATCCTCTCCACTCATACCATAGATGGATGAACCCAGAGAAAAAGATTGAAACACAGAGGACCCTAGGCCAGTTTCCGATCCATTGCTTTGGTTTACATGCATGTCTCCTCAAAAGCCTGGATTCCAATTCCATCATAGGGGGTTTCCTGAGGCACCCATCAGAACAAATCTAGTCTCCACAAGGAAACTTGTGCATGGGAGCTATGTCAAAACCTTAGGAGAATACATCATGGTCACGGTGCCACCGCCCCATTTCAACGCACCCATGGACTCAAAAACCCATTAGGCCCCATCTTCAGGAAAGTCCATTTCACCTCAGCCACCTCAGTGGCTGCCGCAGAGCAATCACATCTCAACTCTCTTGTTGCTAGGAGACATTTGAAATGCGAGGCGGGCTTCCCTGGCATTCATCCTCGAAATGTGCTTGGGAGTCATTCCATATGGGATGTCCTGGAGCTGCGCAACAGTTCTCAATTGTCCCGCAGAAGGAATCCTTGAAGGGGGCATCCCACAAATCCCAAAGTGGGAAAACCTCCATGGCCTTGACATCCGCTCCGTTCATGAAGGGGAAGTCATGCACAGAAACTACAACATGAGCCAACGTCTGATCCTCGACGTGACTTAAGATGCTTGAGATATTGGTTCAGATCTGCAAGAGGTACCTGCCGTGCCCTCGGCCTGAGCCGAAGTCTAGCTTGTGTTCTCAGACTTCTGTCCTCACACTCCGGGCCCAGAAGCCCTCAAGTTTGGCAATTCCGGACACACAATGCAGCACTCTGACAGCCCTTTAGAAAGAATATATTCCCTAATGAGCTGCCCAGGCACCTCAATAGAGGATCAACCTACACGGCACTCGACTATACCCAAATTATAGAGTCTAACCTGGGCACTAATGCACTGTCTGACAAAACCTGAGCCCGAACCTCCTGACCCACAGCCAGGCAGCTGACCACACAGAGCACTTAAGACCCGCCAAGGCCTTAGGTCGTCATCTCTCCAAAACTGCGGTTTTCAGGCTTCAGAACCTATACCTTATCTCCAAACACTGCCCAGGGTTGAAAATGATGCAGAAATCAGAACTCCTTCCCCATGGCTAGAAACATTGTGATTGGCATGTTGTCCAAAGTATAGTGTAGTTGAAACCAGTGTGGCCCATGAGGTCTCGCCCACGCTCTCGGGCCACATTGGTCACAAACACACATTGTGACCCTCAGCCTGAGCCCAGTCCTCAAGTAAGGCCTCTCAGTGGCTGGATGAAGAGACAGCATATTGGGCCTGCCATGCCCCTAGGCCCCAATTTTTAACCATAGTTTGGGTTGTCCCTTCACTCTTCCCCAGGGCTCCGCTTTGGAATTCCTCTTTGGTTGGGACACCTGAGGTAACAAACCTGAAAGGAGACATCCATTCCCACCGATTGACGAAAAACAATTGGTACCGCGCCAAATCCACAGAGAGGAAGATTCATCCATGGCCCATGAGGCCTCCCCACATTCACGGCCATCGTTGATACAAAATATGGAGACAATAGCCTGAGCAATGGCCTCAGACTCGCTCTTTCTTCATATCCTGAAGAGTTCTTCTCATGGTGTGTAGATTGGTCCTGCCATACCTACGTCCCCAAACCTAAGCTGAGTTTGTGTTTTCAGACTTCTGTCCTCAAAGTCCTGGGCCACACACCCTCCAGGCTCGGGCCCCTGGAGCCACACATTAGGACTGTGCCTACCCCATCCATGGGAATTCTGCCCATTCCATTGTCTAAAATCGTACAAGTTAGGAGAACCCATCAAAGTCCCCGAGGCCATCACAATAGTGTAGGTCTCCCGGGTCAAACAAGGGCAGTCTGACACCAGGAGACCGTCTACCTCCACTCATACCATAGATAGATGTCCCCAGAGAAAAAGATGGAACCAGACAGTACCCTAGGCCATATTCGGATCCATTGCTTTGGTTTACAGGCATGTCTCCTCAAAAGCATGGATTCCAATTCCAGCATAGGGGGATTCCTGAGTCACCCATCAGAACAAATCTCGTCTCCACAAGGAAACCTGAGCATGGGAGCTATGTCAAAACCTTAGGAGAATACTTCAGGGTCCTCATGCCACCGCCACATTTCAATGCCCCCAAGGACACAAACACCCATTAGGCCCAATCCTCAGGAAAGTCCATTTCACCTCAGCCACCCCGGTTGCTCTCGAAGAGCAATCACATCTCAACTGTCTTGTTGCTAGGAGACAATTGGAATGTGAGGCGGGCTTCCCAGGCATCCATCCTCGAAAGGTGCTCTGGAGTCATTCCATAGGGGATGTCCTGGAGCTGCGCAACAATTATCAATTGTCCCGCAGAAGGAATCCTTGAAGGGGGCATCCCACAACTCCCAACGTGGGAAAAACTCCATGGCCTTGAGATTCCGCTCCGTTCATGAAGGGGAAGTCATGCACAGAATCTCCAACCTGAGCCAACATCTGATCCTCAACGTGACTTCAGATGCTTGAGATACTGTTTCATATCTGCAAGAGGTACCTGCCGTGCCCTCGGCCTCAGCCGAAGTCTAGCTTGTGTTCTCAGACTTCTGCCCTCACACTCTGGGCCCAGAAGCCCTCAAGTTTGGCAATTCCGGACACACAATGCAGCACTCTGACAGCCCTCTAGAAAGAATATATTCCCTAATGAACTGCCCAGGCACCTCAATAGAGGATCAACCTACATGGCACTCGACTATACCCAAATTATAGATTCTAACCGGGGCACTAATGCACTGTCTGACACAACCTGAGCCCGAACCTCCTGACCAACAGCAAGGCAGCTGGCCGAACACTGAGCGCATACGACCCGCCAAGGCCTTAGGTCGTCATCTCTCCAAAACTGCGGTTTTCAGGCTTCAGAACATAGACCTTATCTCCAACCACTGCCCAGGGTTGAAAATGATGCAGAAATTAGAACTCCTTCCCCATGGCTAGAAACCTTGTGATTGGCATGTTGTCCAAAGTTCAGTGTAGTTGAAACCAGTGTGGCCCATGAGGCCCCGCCATGCTCGTGGGACACATTGGTCAAAAACACACATTCTGACCCTCAGCCTGAGCCCAGTCCTCAAGTAAGGCCTCTCATTGCTGGATGAAGAGACAGCATATTGGGCCTGCCATGCCCCTACGCCCCAATTTTTAACCATAGTTTGGGTTGTCCCTTCACTCTTCCCCAGGGCTCCTCTTTGGAATTCCTCTTTGGTTGGGACACCTGAGGTAACAAACCTGAAAGGAGACCTCCCATCCCACAGCTTGACGAATAACAATTGGGACCGGGCCAAATTTACAGAGAGGAAGATTGATCCATGGCCCATGAGTTCTCCCCACATTCCACGGCCATCATTGATACAAAATCCAGAGACAAAAGCCTGAGCAAGCGCCTCAGACTCGCTCTTTCTTAATATCCTGATGAGTTCTTCTCAGGGTTTGTAGATTGGGCCAGCCATACCTATGTCCCCAAACCTAAGCTGAGTTTGTGTTTTCAGTATTCTGTCCTCAAAGTACTGGGCCACACACCCTCCAGGCTGGGGCCCCTGGAGCCACACATTAGGACGCTGCCTACACAATCCAGGGAATTCTGCCCATTCCATTGTCCAAAATCGTACAAATTAGGAGAACACTCCAAAGTCCCTGAGGCCATCCCAATAGTGTAGGTCTCCCGGGACAAACAAGGGCGGTCTGACACCAGCTGAGATCCACCTCCACTCATACCATAGATGGATGAACCAGAGAAGAAGATTGAACCAGACAGGACCATAGGCCATAATAGGATCCATTGCTTTGGTTTACATGCATGTCTCATCAAAAGCCTGGATTCCAATTCCAACATAGGGGGTTTCCTGAGGCACCCATCAGAACAAATCTCGTCTTCACAAGGTAACTTGAGCATTGGAGCTATGTCAAAAGCTTAGGAGAATACTTCAGTGTCCCGGTGCCACAACCCCATTCTAAGGCCCCCATGGACACAAACACACATTATGCCCCATCCTCAGGAAAGTCCATTTCACCACAGCCACCCCGGTTGCTCCCGCAGAACAATCACATCTCAATTGTCTTGTTGCTAGGACACAATTGGAATGCGAGGCGGGCTTCCCTGGCATCCATCCTCTAACGGTGCTCTGGAGTCATTCCATATGGGATGTCCTGGAGCTGCCCAACAGGTCTCAATTGTCCCGCACAAGGAATCCTTCAAGGGGGCATCCAACAACTCCCAACGTGGGAAAACCTCCATGGACTTGAGACTCTTCTCCGTTCATGAAGGGGAAGTCATTCACAGAATCTCCAATCTGAGACAACGTCTGATCCTCGCCGTGACATCAGATGCTTGATATATTGGTTCAGATCTGCAAGGGTTACCTGTCGTACCCTCGGCCGGAAGCCCAAGTCTAGCTTGTGTTCTCAGACTTCTGTCCTCACACTCCTCGCCCTGAAGCCCTCAAGTTTGGCAATTCTGGACCCACAATGCAGCACTCTTCCTGCCCTCTAGAAAAAAGTATCTTGCCTAATGAGCTGCCTAGGCACCTCAAATGAGGATAAACTTACACGGCACTCGACTCTACCCAAATTATATAGTCTAAACTGGGCACTAATGCACTGTCTGACACAACCTGAGCCCGAACCTCCTGACCAACACCCAGGCAGCTGACCGAACACTGAGCGCATACGACCCGCCAAGGCCGTAGGTCGTCATCTCTCCCCAACTGCGGTTTTCAGGATTCAGAACCTAGACCTTATCTCCAACCACTGCCCAGGGTTGAAAATGATGCAGAAATCAGAACTCCTTCCCCATGGCAAGAAACCTTGTGATTGGCCTGTTGTCCAAAGTTCAGTGTAGTTGAAACCAGTGTGGCCCATGAGGCCCTGCCCATGCCCGCGGGCCACATTGGTCACAAACACACATTGTGACCCTCAGCCTAAGCCCAGTCCTCAAGTAAGGCCTCTCAGTGGCTGGATGAAGAGACAGCATATTGGGCCTGCCATGCCCCTAGGCCCCAATTTTTAACCATAGTTTGGGTTGTCCCTTCACTCTTCCCCTGGGCTCTGCTTTCGAATTCCTCTTTGGTTGGGACACCTGAGGTAACAAACCTGAAAGGAGACATCCATTCCCACAGATTGACGAAAAACAATTGGGACTGGGCCAAATCCACAGAGAGGAAGATTCGTCCATGGCCCATGAGGCCTCCCCACATTCCAAGGCCATCGTTGATACAAAATCCAGAGACAAAAGCCTGAGCAAGCGCATCAGACTCGCTCATTCTTTATATCCTGAAGAGTTCTTCTCATGGTTTGTAGATTGGGCCTGCCATACCTATGTCCCCAAACCTAAGCAGAGTTTGTGTTTTAAATCTTCCTCCCTCAACATCCTGGGCCCCACACCCTCCAAGGTGGGGCCCCTGGAGCCACACATTAGGACGCTGGATACACAACCAATGGGAATTCTGCCCATTCCATGTCCAAAATCGTACAAATTAGGAGAACTCTCCAAAGTCCCCGAGGCCATCCCAATAGTGTAGGTCTCCCGGGACAAACAAGGGCGGTCTGACACCAGCTAAGCATCCACCTCCACTCATACCATAGATGGATGAACCCAGAGAACAAGACAGGTCCCTAGGCCATAATCGGATCCATTGCTTTGGTTTACAGGCATGTCTCATCAAATGCCTGAATTCTAATACCAGCATAGGGGGTTTCCTGAGGCACCCATCAGAACAAATCTCGTCACCACAAGGAAACTTGTGCATGGCAGCTATGTCAAAACCTTTGGAGAATACTTCAGGGTCACGGTGCCTCCGCCCCATTCCAAGTCCCTCATGGACATAAACACTCATTAGGCCCCATACTCAGGAAAGTCCATTTCAACTCAGCCAACCCAGCAGAGCCATCAGATCTCAACTGTCTTGTTGCTAGGAGACAATTGGAATGCGAGGCGGGCTTCCTTGGCATCCATCCTCTAACGGTGCTCTGGAGTCATTCCATATGGGATGTCCTGGAGCTGCCCAACAGGTCTCAATTGTCCCGCACAAGGAATCCTTCAAGGGGGCATCCAACAACTCCCAACGTGGGAAAACCTCCATGGACTTGAGACTCTGCTCAGTACCTGAAGGGGCAGTCATGCACAGAAACTCCAACCTGAGCCAACGTCTGATCCTCGCCGTGACTTCAGATGCTTGAGATATTTGTTCAGATCTGCAGGGGATACCTGCCGTGCCCTCGGCCTGAAGCCCAAGTCTAGCTTGTTTTCTCAGACTTCTGTCCTCACACTCCTGGCCCAGAAGCCCTCAAGTTTGGCAATTCTGGACCCACAATGCAGCACTCTGCCTGCCCTCTAGAAAAAATATCTTGCCAAATGAGCTGCCCAGGAACCTCAAATGAGGATAAACCTACACGGCACTCGACTGTACCCAAATTATATAGTCTAACCTGGGCACTAATGCACTGTCTGACACACCTGAGCCCGAACCTCCTGACCAACACACTGGCAGCTGAACGCACACTAAGCGCATATGACCCGCCAAGGCCTTAGGTCGTCATCTCTCCCCAACTGCGGTTTTCAGGCTCCAGAACCTAGACCTTATCTCCAACCACTGCCCAGGGTTGAAAATGATGCAGAAATCTGAACTCCTTCCCCATGGCAAGAAACCTTGTGATTGGCCTGTTGTCCAAACTACAGTGTAGTTGAAACCAGTGTGTCCCATGAGGCCCTGCCCATGCCAGCAGGCCACATTGGTCACAAACACACATAGTGTCCTTCAAACTGAGCCCAGTCCTCAAGTATGGCCTCTCAGTGGCTGGATGAAGAGACAGCATATTGGGCCTGCCATGCCCCTAGGCCCCAAATTTTAACCATAGTTTAGGTTGTCCCTTCACTCTTCCCCAGGGCTCAGCTTTCGAATTCCTCTTTGGTTGAGACACCTGAGGTAACATCCTGAAAGGAGACCTCCCATCCCACAGATTGACGAAAAACAATTGGGACTGGGCCAAATCCACAGAGAGGAAGATTCGTCCATGGCCCATGAGGCCTCCCCACATTCCACGGCCATCGATGATAAAAATCCAGAGACAAAAGCCTGAGCAAGCGCATCAGACTCGCTCATTCTTCATGTCCTGAAGAGTTCTTCTCATGGTTTGTAGATTGGGCCTGCCATACCTATGTCCCCAAACCTAAGCTGAGTTTGTGTTTTCAGACTTCCTCCCTCAAAGTCCTGGGCCCCACACCCTCCAGGGTGGGGCCCCTGGAGCCACACATTAGGACGCTACCTACCCAATCCATGGGAATTCAGCCCATTCCATTGTCCAAAATCGTACAAATTAGGAGAACCCTCCAAAGTCCCCGAAGCCATCCCAATAGTGTAGGTCTCCCGGGAAAAACAAGGGCGGTCTGACACCAGCTAAGCATCCACCTACACTCATACCATAGATGGATGAACCCAGAGAAGAAGATTGAACCAGACAGGACCCTAGGCCATAATCAGATCCATTGTTTTGGTTTACAGGCATGTCTCATCAAATGCCTGGATTCCAATACCAGCATAGGGGGTTTTCTGAGGCAACCATCAGAACAAATCTCGTCACCAGAAGAAACTTGTGCAAGGCAGCTATGTCAAAAGCTTAGGAGAATACTTCAGTGTCACGGTGCCTACACCCCATTAAAGGCCCCCATGGACATTAACACTCATTAGGCCCCATACTCAAGAAAGTCCATTTCAACTCAGCCAACCGTGCAGAGCCATCAAATCTCAACTGTCTTGTTGCTAGGAGACAATTGGAATGCGAGGCTGGCTTCCCTGTCATCCATCCTCTAACGGTGCTCTGGAGTCATTCCATATGGGATTCCTGGAGCTGCTCAACAGGTCTCAATTGCCCCACACAAGGAATCCTTCAAGGGGGCATCCCACAACTCCCAACGTGGGAAAACCTCCATGGCCTTGAGACTCTGCTCCGTTCAAGAAGGGGCAGTCATGCACAGAAACTCCAACCTGACCAACGTCTGATCCTTGCCGTGACTTCAGATGCTTGAGATATTGCTTCAGATCTGCAGGGGGTACCTGCCGTGCCCTCGGCCTGAAACCCAAGTCTAGCTTGTGTTCTCGACTTCTGTTCTCACACTCCTGGCCCAGAAGCCCTCAAGTTTGGCAATTCCGGACCCACAATGCAGCACTCTGCCTGCCCTCCTAAAAGAATATATTGCCTAATGTGCTGCCCAGGCACCACAAATGAGGATCAACCTACACGGCACTCGACTAAACCCAAATTATATTGTCTAACCTGGGCACTAATGCACTGTCTGTCACAACCTGAGCCCGAACCTGCTGACCAACACCCAGGCAGCTAACCGCACACTGAGCATGTCGGACCCGCCATGGCCTTAGGTCGTCATCCATTCCAACTGCGGTTTTCAGGCTTCAGAACCTAGACCTTATCTCCAACCACTGCCCAGGGTTGAAAATGATGCAGAAATCAGAACTCCTTCCCCATGGCTAGAAACCTTGTGATTGGCATGTTGTCCAACGTTCAGTGTAGTTGAAACCAGTGTGGCCCATGAGGTCTCGCCCACGCTCTCAGGCCACATTGGTTAAAAACACACATTGTGACCCTCAGCCTGAGCCCAGTCCTCAAGTAAGGCCTCTCAGTGGCTGGATGAAGAGACAGCATATTGGCCGGCCATGCCCCTAGGCCCAAATTTTTAACCATAGTTTGGGTTATCCCTTACTCTTCCCCAGGGCTCTGCTTTCGAATTCCTCTTTGGTTGGGACACCTGAGGTAACAAACCTGAAAGGAGACCTCCCATCTCACAGATTGACGAAAAACCATTGGGACCGGGCCAAATCCACAGAGAGAAAGATTCTTCCATGGCCCATGAGGCCTCCCCACATTCCAAGGCCATCGTTGATACAAAATCCAGAGACAAAAGCCTGAGCAAGCGCATCAGACTCGCACATTCTTTATATCCTGAAGAGTTCTTCTCTTGGTTTGTAGATTGGGCCTGCCATACCTATGTCCCCAAACCTAAGCTGAGTTTGTGTTTTCAGACTTCCACCCTCAAAGTCCTGGGCCCCACACCCACCAGGCTGGGGCCCCTGGAGCCACACATTAGGATGCTGCCTACCCAATCCATGGGAATTCTGCCCATTCCATTGTCTAAAATCGTACGAATTAGGAGAACACTCCAAAGTTACCGAGGCCATCCCAAAAGTGTAGGTCTCCCGGGACAAACAAGGGCGGTCTGACACCAGCTAAGCATCCACCTCCACTCATACTATAGATGGATGAACCCAGATAAGAAGATTGAAGCAGACAGGACCCTAGGCCATAATCGGATCCATTGCTTTGGTTTACAGGCATGTCTCATCAAATACCTGGATTCCAATACCAGCATAGGGGGTTTCCTGCGGGACCCATCAGAACAAATCTCGTCACCACAAGGAAACTGGTGCAAGGCAGCTATGTCAAAAGCTTAGGAGAATACTTCAGGGTCACGGTGTCTCCACCCCATTCCAAGGCCCCCATGGACATAAACACTCATTAGGCCCCACACTCAGGAAAGTCCATATCAACTCAGCCACCCCAGCAGAGCCATCAGATCTCAACTGTCTTGTTGCTAGGAGATAATTGGAATGCGAGCCGGGCTTCCCTGGCATGCATCCTCTAACGGTGCTCTGGAGTCATTCCATATGGGATGTCCTGGAGCTGCCCAACAGGTCTCAATTGTCCCGCACAAGGAATCCTTCAAGGGGGCATCCCACAACTCCCAAAGTAGGAAAACCTTCATGGCCTTGAGACACCGCTCCGTTCATGAAGGGGTAGTCATGCATAGAAACTCCAACCTGAGCCAACGTCTGATCCTCACCGTGACTTCAGAATCTTGAGATATTGGTTCAGATCTGCAGGGGGTACCTGCCATGCCCTCAGCCTGAAGCCCAAGTCTAGCTTGTGTTCTCAGACTTCTGTCCTCACACTCCAGCTCCAGACCCTCACGTTTGTCAATTCCGGACCCACAATGCAGCACTCTGCTGGCCCTCCAAAAAGAATATATTGCCTAAAGAGCTGCCCAGGCACCACAAATGAGGATCAACCTACACGGCACTCGACTGTACCCAAATTATATTGTCTAACCTGGGCACTAATGCACTGTCTGACACAACCTGAGCCCGAATCTCCAGACTAACACCCAGGCAGCTGACCTAAACTGAGCAGGTCCGAACCGCCATGGCCTTAGGTCGTCATCTCTTCCCAACTGCGGTTTTCAGGCTTCATAACATAGACCTTATCTCCAACCACTGCCCAGGGTTGAAAATGATGCAGAAATCAGAACTCCTTCCCCATGGCTAGAAACCTTGTGATTGGCCTGTTGTCCAAAGTTCAGTGTAGTTGAAACCAGTGTGGCCCATGAGGTCTCGCCCACGCTCTCGGGCCACATTGGTCAAAAACACACATTGTGACCCTCAGCCTGAGCCCAGTCCTCAAGTAAGGCCTCTCAGTGGCTGGATGAAGAGACAGCATATTGGGCCTGCATGCCACTACGCCCCAATTTTTAACCATAGTTTGGGTTGTCCCTTCACTCTTCCCCAGGGCTCTGCTTTGGAATTTTTCTTTGGTAGGGACACCTGAGGTAACAAACCTGAAAGGAAACCTCCCACCCCACAGATTGACGAAAAACAATTGGGACCACGCTAAATCCACAGAGAGTAAGATTCGTCCATGGCCCATGAGGCTTCCCCACATTCCACGGCCATCTTTGATACAAAATCCAGAGACAAAAGCCTGAGCAATGGCCTCAGACTCTCTCTTTCTTCATATCCTGAAGAGTTCTTCTCATGGTGTGTAGATTGGTCCTGCCATACCTACGTCCCCAAACCTAAGCTGAGTTTGTGTTTTCAGACTTCTGTCCTCAAAGTCCTGGGCCACACACCCTCCAGGTTGGGGCCCCTGGAGCCACAAATTAGGACTGTGCCTACCCCATCCATGGGAATTCTGCCCATTCCATTGTCTAAAATCGTACTAGTTAGGAGAACCCATCAAAGTCCCTGAGGCCATCACAATAGTGTAGGTTTCCCGGGTCAAACCAGGGCAGTCTGACACCAGGAGACCGTCTACCTCCACTCATACCATAGATGGATGTCCCCAGAGAAGAAGATGGAACCAGACAGGACCCTAGGCCATATTCGGATCCATTGCTTTGGTTTACAGGCATGTCTCCTCAAAAGCCTGGATTCCAATTCCAGCATAAGGGGTTAAATGAGGCCCATCAGTACAAATCTCTTCTCCACAAGGAAAATTGTGCATGGCAGCTATGTCAAAAACTTAGGAGAATACTCAGGGTCCCGGTGCCACCGCCCCATTTTAAGGCCCCCATGGACACAAACCCCCATTGGGCCCCATCCTCAGGAAAGTCCATTTCACCTCAGCCACCCCGGTTGCTCCCGCAGAGCAATCACATCTCAACTGTCTTGTTGCTAGGAGACAATTGGAATGCGAGGCGGGCTTCCCTGGCATTCATCCTCGAACGGTGCTCGGGAGTCATTCCATATGGGATTTCCAGGAGCTGCGCAACAGTTCTCAATTGTCCCGCAGAAGGAATCCTTGAAGGGGGCATCCCACAACACCCAACGTGGGAAAACATCCATGGCCTTGAGACTCCGCTCCGTTCATGAAGGTGAAGTCATGCACAGAAACTCCAACCTCAGCCAACGTCTGATCCTCGCCTTGACTTCAGATGCTTGAGATATTGGTCAGATCTGCAAGAGGTACCTGCCGTTCCCTCGGCCTCAGCCGAAGTCTTGCTTGTGTTCTAGACTTCTGTCCTCACACTCCTGGCCCAGAAGCCCTCAAGTTTGGAACATCTGGTCCCACAATGTAGCACTCCGACAGCCCTCTAGAAAGAAAATATTCCCTAATGAGCTGCCCAGGCACCTCAATAGAGGATCAACCTACACGGCACTCGACTATAACCAAATTATATTGTCTAACCTGGGCACTAATGCACTGTCTGATACAACCTGAGCCCGAACCTCCTGACCAACACCCAGGCAGCTGACCGCACACTGAGCACGTCAGACCCACCATGGCCTTAGGTCGTCATTTCTTCCCAACTGCGGTTTTCAGGCTTCAGAACCTAGATCTTATCTCCAACCACTGCCCAGGGTGGAAAATGATGCAGAAATCAGAACTCCTTCCCCATGGCTAGAAACCTTGTGATTGGCATGTTGTCCAACGTTCAGTGTAGTTGAAACCAGTGTGGCCCATGAGGTCTCGCCCACGCTCTCGGGCCACATTGGTCAAAAACACACATTGTGACCCTCAGCCTGAGCCCAGTCCTCAAGTAAGGCCACTCAGTGGCTGGATGAAGAGATAGCATATTGGGCTTGCCTTGCACCTAGGCCCCAATTTTTAACCATAGTTCGGGTTGTCCCTTCAGTCTTCTCCACAGCTTTGCTTCGGAATTCCTCTTTTGGTGGGACACCTGAGGTAACAAAACTGAAAGGAGTCCTCCCATTCCACAGATTGACGAAAAACAATTGGGATTCGGGGCAAATCCTCAGAAAGGAAGATTCGTCCATGGCCCATGATGCCTCCCCGACATTCTACGGCCATCGCTGATACAAAATCCAGAGACAAAAGCCGGAGCAAGCGCCTCAGACTCGCACTTTCTTCATATACTGAAGAGTTCTTCTCATGATTTGTAGATCGGGCCTGCCATACCTACGTCCCCAAACCTAAGCTGAGTTGGTGTTTTCAGACTTCTGTCCTCAAAGTCCTGGGCCACACACTCTCCAGGCTGGTGCCCCTGGAGCCACACATTAGGACTGTGCCTACCAGTCCATGGGAATTCTGCCCATTCCATGGTCCAAAATCGTACAAATGAGGAGAAATCTCCAAAGTCCCTGAGGCCATCCCAATAGTGTAGGTCGACCGGAACAAACAAGGGCTGTCAGACACCAGCTGATAATCTCCCTCCACTCATACCATAGATGGATGTCCCCAGAGAAGAAGATGGAAACAGACAGGACCCAACGCCATAACAGGACCAATTGCCTTGGTTTACAGGCATGTATCCTCAAAAGCCTGATTCCAATAAGAGCATAGGGGTTTTCCTGAGGCACCCATCAGAACTCATCTCGTCTTCACAAGGAAACCTGTGCATGGGAGCTATGTCAAAAGCTTAGGAGAGTACTTCACGGACCCGGTGCCACCGCCCCATTCCAAGGCCCTCATGGACACAAAAACACATTAGGACCCATCCTCAGGAAAGTCCATTTCAACTCATCCACGCCGGTTGCTCCCACAGAGACATCAGATCTAAACTGTCTTGTTGCTAGGAGACAATTGGTATGTGAGGCGGGCTTCCCAGGCATCCATCCTCGAACGGTGCTCTGGAGTCATTCCATATGGGATGTCCTGGAGCTGTCCAACAAGTCTCAATTGTCCCGCAGAAGGAATCCTTGAAGGGGGCATCCCACAACTCCCAACGTGGGAAAACCTCAATGGTTTCGAGATTCTGCTCCCTTCATGAAGCGGCCGTCATGCACGGAAACTCCAACGTGAGCCAACGTCTGATCCTCGCACTGACTTCAGATGCATGAGATATTGGTTCAAGTCTGCAGGGGTTACCTGCCGTGCCCTCGCCCTGAAACCCAAGTCTAGCTTGTCTTCTCAGACTTCCATCCTCACACTCCTGCTCCCGAAGCCCTCAAGTTTGGCAATTCCGGCCCCACAATGCAGCACTCTGCCTGACCTGTAGAAAAAAATTATTGCCTCATAAGACGCCCAGGCACCTTAAATGAGGATAAACCTACACAGCACTCAACTTTACCCAAATTATGTATTCTAACTTGGGCACTAATGCACTGTCGGACACAACCTGAGGCTGGACCTTCTGACCAACACCCAGAAAGCTGACCGCACACTGAGCACATAAGACCCGCCATGGCCTTAGGTCATCAACTCTTCCCTATCTCAGTATTCAGGCTTCAGAACCGAGACCTTAACTCCAATCACAGCCCAGGCGTGCCTGTGATGCAGAAATCACAACTCCTCCTTACCCATGGCAAGAAACCTTGTGGTTGGCACGTTTTCCAACGTTCAGTGTAGGAGAAACCAGCATTCACCCTGAGGCCCCGCCCATTCTTGAGTGCGACGAGGGCCTAAACACGCATTGTGACCCTCAGCATGAGTCCTGTCCTCTAGTAAGTCCTCTCAGTGGCTGGATCATTAGATGCCATAATGGGCATGACATGTCCCTAGGCCCCAATTTTTAACCAGATTTCTGATTGTCCAATCGCCCATCCCCAGGGCTCTACTTTGGAACCCCTCATTTGGTGGGACACCAGAGATTAAATAAGAAAACAAACAACAAAAAAAACGGACTTCTTCCATCCCACAGAATGACGCCAAACTCTTTGTATTGGGCCAAACCACCAGAGAGTAAGACTCGTCTATTTCCCATGAAGTCACGCAGAAATTTCACGACCATGAGTGACACGGTATCCAGAGACAAAAACTTGAGCAAGAGCCTCACACTCGCCCTTTTTTCAAATCCCGAAGACTTCTCCTCATGGTCTGTAGAATCAGTCCTGCCATATTTATGTCCCGAAACATAAGACGAGTTTGTGCTTTCAGACAACTGTCCAAACAGCCCTGGCCTACACAACCTACAGGCTCAGGCCCCTGGAGCCAAACCTGAGGGCTGTACTTGCCCTCACCAAAGGAATTGTGTGTTCCATTCCCAATGGCCACAACCCTACTAATAGGATAAACCTCCAAAGTCCCTGATCCATCTCAAAAGTGGTGGCTTCCCAGGAAAAAGAGGCGCAATCTGAGCCCATCGGAGCACCTCCCTGCACTCAGACCCATAGAAAGTTGTCCCCAGAGTTAAAAAGGAAAGAACAGGCCCCTGGGCACAAATCAGATCCATTGCTTTGGTTTCCAGGCATCTCTCCTCAGAGGCCTGGATTTCAAAACCAGCATATGGCTCTTTCTTGACTCACCCATCAGAAAACATCTCATCTACACATGGGTACTTGGACGTTGGAGCTGTGCAAAGCCTCTGTTTAGGAGAACCCTTCAGGGCCCCAGGGCCACCGCTTCATTCCAAGGTCTCCATAGACACAAAAGCACATTAGGACCCATCCCCAGAGGGTCCATTTCAACTGAGCCTCCTCGGTTGCTCACCGAGATCCAGCAAATCTAACCTGTCTTGTTGCTAGGAGACAATTGAAATGCGAGGTGGGCTACCCAGCCAACCATCCTTAGTACCCTGCTCAGAATCATTGGCCTAGGGCCAAAGAACAGGTCTAAATTGTCCTGCAGAAGACTCTTTGCAGTTTGGAGCTTCTCACAACTCCCATCGTGGGAAAACCCCCATGGCCTCGTGATGCCCCCCATTCATGAAGGGGCCATCAGGGACAGAAACTCCAACCTGAGCCATCGTCCATACCTCACCCTAACTTCAGATGCACGAGATCTCAATTCAGGTCTGTAGATTGTGCCTGCCATGTCCTCACCCAGAAACCTAAGCCTAGCTTGTGTTCTCAAACTTCTGTCCTCAGACTACTGGCCCACAAGCCCTCCAGTTTGGCAATCCAGAACTACAATGCAGCACTCTGCCTGCACTCCAGAAGAAAAACATTGCCCTCTGGGGATTTCCAGTAACCCGAAGTGAGGATCAAACTGCAACTACCTTGACTGTACCCCAGATACATAGGCTGACCCCGGCTCTAATGCCCTTTCTGACACAGCCTGAGCCTGGAACTCCTGGACCACCCAGACTGCTGGCCGCAAACTGAGCACATTGAGCCGCCATGGCCTTAGGTCTTCATCTCTTCCCAACCTCGGTTTCCTGGCTTCAGAATCTAGACCTTATCTCCAATCACTGCCCAGGGTTGAACGTGATGCAGGAATCAGAACTCCTTCCCCATGGCAAGAAACCTTGTGGTTGGCATGTTGTCCAACCTTCAGTGTAGTTGAAGCCAGTGTGGCCCATGAGGCTCCGCCCATGCTCTTGGGCCACATTGGTCACAAACACACATTGTGACCCTCAGCGTGATCCCAGTCCCCAAGTAAGGCCTCTCAGTGGCTGGATGAAGAGATAGCATATTGGGCTTGCCATGCCCCTAGGCCCCAATTTTTAACCATAGTTCAGGTTGTCCCTTCAGTCTTCCCGACGGCTTGGCTTTGGAATTCTTCTTTTGGTGGGACACTTGAGGTAACAAAACTGAAAGGAGTCCTCCCATCCCACAGATTGACGAAAAACAATTGGGATTCAGGGCAAATCCTCAGAAAGGAAGATTCGTCCATGGCCCATGAGGCCTCCCCGACATTCAACGGCCATCGCTGATACAAAATCCAGAGACAAAAGCCTGAGTAAGCGCCTCAGACTCGCACTTTCTTCATATACTGAAGAGTTCTCATGATTTTTAGATCGGGCCTGCCATACCTACGTCCCCAAACCTAAGCTGAGTTGGTGTTTTCAGACTTCTGTCCTCAAAGTCCTGGGCCACACACTCTCCAGGCTGGTGCCCCTGGAGCCACACATTAGGACTGTGCCTACCAATCCATGGTGATTCTGCCCATTCCATGGTCCAAAATCGTACAAATGAGGAGAAACCTCCAAAGTCCCTGAGGCCATCCCAATAGTGTAGGTCGCCAGGAACAAACAAGGGCTGTCAGACACCAGCTGATAATCTACCTCCACTCATACCATAGATGGATGTCCCTAAAGAAGAAGATTGAACCAGACAGGACCCTAGGCCATAATAGGGTCCATTGCCTTGGTTTACAGGCATGTGTCCTCAAAAGCCTGATTCCAATAAGGTCATAGGGGTTTTCCTGAGGCACCCATCAGAACTCATTTCGTCTCCACAAGGAAACCTGTGCATGGGAGCTATGTCAAAAGCTTAGGAGAGTACTTCAGGGACCCGGTACCACCGCCACATTCCAAGGCCCTCATGGACACAAAAACACATTAGGACCCATCATCAGGAAAGTCCATTTAAACTCATCCACGCCGGTTGCTCCCAAAGAGCCATCAGATCTAAACTGTCTTGTTGCTAGGAGACAATTGGTATGTGAGACGGGCTTCCCAGGCATCCATCCTCGAACGGTGCTCTGGAGTCATTCCATATGGGATGTCCTGGAGCTGTCCAACAGGTCTCAATTGTCCCGCAGAAGGAATCCTTGAAGGGGGCATCCCACAACTCCCAACGTGGGAAAACCTCAATGGCCTCGAGATTCTGCTCCCTTCATGAAGCGGCCGTCATGCACGGAAACTCCAACGTGAGCCAACGTCTGATCCTCGCGCTGACTTCAGATGCATGAGATATTGGTTCAGGTCTGCAGGGGTTACCTGCCGTGCCCTCGCTCTGAAACCCAAGTCTAGCTTGTCTTCTCAGACTTCCATCCTCACACTCCTGGTCCCGAAGCCCTCAAGTTTGGCAATTCCGGCCCCACAATGCAGCACTCTGCCTGACCTGTAGAAAAAAATTATTGCCTCATGAGATGCCCAGGCACCTTAAATGAGGATAAACCTACACAGCACTCGACTTTACCCAAATTATGTATTCTAACCTGGGCACTAATGCACTGTCGGACACAACCTGAGGATGGACTTCCTGACCAACACCCAGAAAGCTGACCGCACACTGAGCACATAAGACCCGCCATGGCCTTAGGTCATCAACTCTTCCCAATCTCAGTATTCAGGCTTCAGAACCGAGACCTTACTCCAATCACAGCCCAGGCGTGCCTGTGATGCAGAAATCACATCTCCTCCTTACCCATGGCAAGAAACCTTGTGGTTGGCACGTTGTCCAACGTTCAGTGTAAAAGAAACCAGCATTCACCCTGAGGCTCCGCCCATTCTTGAGTGCGACGAGGGCCTAAACACGCATTGTGACCCTCAGCATGAGTCCTGTCCTCTAGTAAGTCCTCTCAATGGCTGGACCATTAGATGCCATAATGGGCATGACATGTCCCTAGGCCCCAATTTTTAACCAGATTTCTGATTGTCCAATCGCCCCTCCCCAGGGCTCTACTTTGGAACCTCTCATTTGGTGGGACACCTGAGGTTAAATAAGAAAACAAGAAAAACAAAAAAACGGACTTCCTCCATCCCACAGAATGACCTCAAACTCTTTGGAGTGGGCCAAACCACCAGAGAGTAAGACTCGTCCTTTTCCCATGAAGTCACCCAGAAATTTCACGACCATGAGTGACAAGGTATCCAGAGACAAAAACTTGAGCAAGAGCCTCACACTCGGCCTTTTTTCAAATCCTGAAGAGTTCTCCTCATGGTCTGTAGATCAGTCCTGCCATATTTATGTACCAAAACATAAGACGAGTTTGTGTTTTCAGACAACTGTCCAAACAGCCCTGGCCTACACAACCTACAGGCTCAGGACCCTGGAGCCAAACCTGAGGACTGTACTTGCCCTCACCAAGGGAATTGTGTGTTCCCATTCCAATGGCCACAACCCTACTAATAGGATGAACCTCCAAAGTACCTGATCCATCTCAATAGTGGTGGCTTCCCTGGAAAAAGAGGGGCAATCTGAGCCCATCGGAGCACCTCCCTGCACTCAAACCCATAGACAGATGTCCCGAGTGTTAAAAAGGAAAGAACAGGCCCCTAGGCACTAATCAGATCCATTGCTTTGGTTTCCTGGCATCTCTCCTCAGAAGCCTGGATTTCAAATCCAGCATATGACTCTTTCTTGACTCACCCATCAGAAAACATCTCATCTACACATGAGATACTTGGACGTTGGAGCTGTGCAAGGCCTCTGTTTAGGAGATCCCTTCAGGGCCCCAGTGCCACCGCTTCATTCCAAGGTCTCCATAGACACAAAAGCATATTAGGACCCATCCCCAGGAGAGTCCAATTCAACTCAGCCTCCTCGGTTGATCCACGGATCCAGCAGATCTAACCTGTCTTGTTGCTAGGAGACAATAGGAATGCGAGGTGGGCTACCCATCCATCCATCCTTAGAACCCTGCTGAGAATCATTGGCCTGGAGCCAAACAACAGGTCTCCATTCCTGCAGAAGACTCTTTGCAGTTTGGACCTGCTCAACACCAATCGTGTGAAAATCTCCATGGCCTCGTGATGCCCCCCATTCATGAAGGGGCCATCAGGGACAGAAACTCCAACCTGAGCGATCATCCGATCCTCGCCCTGACTTCAGGTGCACGAGATCTCGATTCAGGTCTGTAGATTGTGCCTGCCATGTCCTCACCCAGAAAGCGAAGCCTAGCTTGTGTTCTCAGACTTCTGTCCTCAGACTACTGGCCCACAAGCCCTCCAGTTTGGCAATCCAGAACTACAATGCAGCACTGTGCCTGCCCTCCAGAAGAAAAACATTGCCCTCTGGGGATTCCCAGTAACCCCAAGTGAGGATCAAACTGCACCTACCTTGGCTGTACCCCAAATACATAGGCTGACCAGGGCTCTAATGCCCTTTCTGACACAGTCTGAGCCTGGAACTCCTGGCCCACCCAGACTGCTGGCCGCACACTGAGCACATCGAGCCGCCATGGCCTTAGGTCGTCATCTCTTCCCAACCTAGTTTTTCAGGTTTCAGAACCTAGACCTTATCTCCAATCACTGCCCAGGGTTGAACGTGATGAAGAAATCAAAACTCCTTCCCCATGGCAAGAAACCTTTTGGTTGGCATGTTGTCCAACCTTCAGTGTAGTTGAAGCCAGTGTAGCCCATGAGGCCCCGCCCATGCTCTTGGGCCACATTGGTCACAAACACACATTTTGACCCTCAGTGTGAGCCCAGTCCCCAAGTAAGGCCTCTCAGTGGCTGGATGAAGAGATAGCATGATGGGCTTGCCATGCCCCTAGGCCCCAATTTTTAACCATAGTTCGGGTTGTCCCTTCAGTCTTCTCCACGGCTTTGCTTTGGAATTTCTCTTTTGGTGGGACACCTGAGGTAAAAAAACTGAAAGGAGTCCTCCCATCCCACAGATTGACGAAAAACCATTGGGAATCGGAGCAAATCCTCAGAGAGGAAGATTCGTCCATGGCTCATGAGGCCTCCGCGACATTCAACGGCCATCGCTGATACAAAATCCAGAGACAAAAGCCTGAGCAAGCGCCTCATACTCGCACTTTCTTCATTTCCTGAAGAGTTCTTCTCATGGTTTGTATTTCGGGCCTGCCATACCTACGTCCCCAAACCTAAGCTGAGTTTGTTTTTTCAGACTTCTGTCTTCAAAGTCCTGGGCCAACACTCTCCAGGCTGGGGCCACTGGAGCTACACATTAGGACTGTGCCTACCAATCCATGGGAATTCTGCCCATTCCATGGTCCAAAATCGTACAAATTAGGAGAAACCTCCAAAGTCCCTGAGGCCATCCCAATAGTGTAGGTCGACATGAACAAACAAGGGCTGTCTGACACCAGCTGATAATCTACCTCCACTCATACCATAGATGGATGTCCCCAGAAGAGATTGAAGCAGACAGGACGCTAGGCCATAATATGATCCATTGCCTTGGTTTACAGGCATGTTTCCTCAAATGCCTGATTCCAATAAGAGCATAGGGGTTTTCCTGAGGCACCCATCAGAACTCATCTCGTCTCCACAAGGAAACCTGTGCATGGGAGCTATGTCAAAAGTTTAGGATAGTACGTCAGGGTCTCGGTGCCACAGCCCCATTCCAAGGTTTTCATGGACACAAAAACATATTAGGACCCGTCCTCAGCCACCTTGGTTGCTCCCGCAGAGCCATCACATCTAAACTGTCTTGTTGCTGGGAGACAATTGGAATGCGAGGCGTGCTTTCCAGGCATCCATTCTCGAACGTGCTCTGGAGTCATTCCATATGGGATGTCCTGGAGCTGTCCAACAGGTCTCAATTGTCCCGCAGAAGGAATCCTTGAAGGGGACATCCCACAACTCCCAACGTGGGAAAACCTCAATGGCCTCGAGATTCTGCTCCCTTCATGAAGCGGCCGTCATGCACGGAAATTCCAACCTGAGCCAATCTCTGATCCTCGCGCTGAATTCAGATGCATGATATATTGGTTCAGATCTGCAGGGGGTTCCTGCCGTGCCCTCTCCCTGAAACCCGAATTTAGCTTGTCTTCTCAGACTTCCGTCCTCACACTCCTGGTCCCGATGCCCTCAAGTTTGGCAATTCCGGACCCACAATGCAGCACTCTGCCTGACCTGTAGAAAAAAATTATTGCCTCATGAGCTGCCCAGGCACCTTAAATGAGGATAAACCTACACAGCACTCGACTTTACCCAAATTATATAGTCTAACCTGGGCACTAATGCACAGTCGGACACAACCTGAGCCCGGACCTCCTGACCAACACCCAGAAAGCTGACCACACACTGAGCACATAAGACCCTCCATGGCCTTAGGTCATCATCTCTTCCCTATCTCAGTTTTCAGGCTTCAGAACCGAGACCTTATCTCCAATCACTGCCCAGGCGTGAGTGTGATGCAGAAATCACAACTCCTCCTTACCCATGGCAAGAAACCTTGTGGTTGGCACGTTGTCCAACGTTCAGTGTAGGAGAAACCAGCATTCACCCTGTGGCCCCGCCCATTCTTGAGTGCGACGACGGCATAAACACGCATTACGACCCTCAGCATGAGTCCTGTCCTCTAGTAAGTCCTCTCAGTGGCTGGACCATTAGATGCCATAATGGGCTTGACAGGTCCCTAGGCCCCAATTTTTAACCAGATTTCTGATTGTCCAATCGCCCCTCCCCAGAGCTCTACTTTGGAACCCGTCATTTGGTGGGACACCTGAGGTTAAAAAAGAAAACAACAACAACAAAAAAAACGGACTTCTTCCATCCCACAGAATGACCCCAAACTCTTTGGACTGGGCCAAACTACCAGAGAGTAAGATTCGTCCATTTCCCATGAAGTCACCCAGAAATTTTACGACCATGAGTGACACGGTATCCAGAGACAAAAACTTGAGCAAGAGCCTCACACTCGCCCTTTTTTCAAATCCCGAAGAGTTCTCCTCATGGTCTGTAGATCAGTCCTGCCATATTTATGTCCCGAAACATAAGACGAGTTTGTGTTTCCAGACAACTGTCCAAACAGCCCTGGCCTACACAACCTACAGGCTCAGGCCCCTGGAGCCAAACCTGAGGACTGTACTTGCCCTCACCAAGTGAATTGTGTGTTCCCATTACAATGGACACAACCCTTCTAATAGTATAAACCTCCAAAGTCCCTGATCCATCTCAATAGTGGTTGCTTCCCAGGAAAAAGAGGGGCAATCTGAGCCCATCGGAGCACCTCCCTGCACTCAGACCCATAGACAGATGTCCCGAGAGTTAAAAAGGAAAGTACAGGCCCCTAGGCACTTATCAGATCCATTGATTTGGTTTCAAAGATTCTCTACACAGAGGCCTGGATTTAAAAACCAGCATATGGCTCTTTCTTGACTCACCCATCAGAAAACATCTCATCTACACATGGGATACTTGGACGTTGGAGCTGTGCAAAGCCTATGTTTAGGAGAACCCTTCAGGGCCCCAGTGCCACCGCTTCATTCCAAGGTCTCCATAGACACAAAAGCACATTAGGACCCATCCCCAGGAGAGTCCAATTCAACTCAGCCTCCTCGGTTGATCCACAGATTCAGCAGATCTAACCTGTCTTGTTGCTAGGAGACAATAGGAATGCGAGGTGGGCTACCCAGCCATCCATCCTTAGAACCCTGCTCAGAATCATTGGCCTGGAGCCAAACAACAGGTCTCCATTCCTGCAGAAGACTCTTTGCAATTTGGAGCTGCTCAACTCCAATCGTGTGAAAACCTCCATGGCCACGTGATGCCCCCCATTCATGAAGGGGCCATCAGGGACAGAAACTCCAACCTGAGCGATCATCCGATCCTCGCCCTGACTTCACGTGCACGAGATCTCGATTCAGGTCTGTAGATTGTGCCTGCCATGTCCTCACTCAGAAAGCGAAGCCTAGCTTGTGTTCTCAGACTTCTGTCCTCAGACTACTGGCCCACAAGCCCTCCAGTTTGGCAATCCAGAACTACAATGCAGCACTCTGCCTGCCCTCCAGAAGAAAAACATTGCCCTCTGGGGATTCCCAGTAACCCCAAGTGAGGATCAAACTGCACCTACCTTGGCTGTACCCCAAATACATAGGCTGACCAGGGCTCTAATGCCCTTTCTGACACAGTCTGAGCCTGGAACTCCTGGCCCACCCAGACTGCTAGCCGCACACTGAGCACATCGAGCCGCCATGGCCTTAGGTCGTCATCTCTTCCCAACCTCGGTTTTCAGGTTTCAGAACCTAGACCTTATCTCCAATCACTGCCCAGGGATGAACGTGATGAAGAAATCAGAACTCCTTCCCCATGGCAAGAAACCTTTTGGTTGGCATGTTGTCCAACCTTCAGTGTAGTTGAAGACAGTGTGGCCCATGAGGCCCCGCCCATGCTCTTGGGCCACATTGGTCACAAACACACATTTTGACCCTCAGTGTGAGCCCAGTCCCCAAGTAAGGCCTCTCAGTGGCTGGATGAAGAGATAGCATGATGGGCTTGCCATGCCCCTAGGCCCCAATTTTTAACCATAGTTCGGGTTGTCCCTTCAGTCTTCTCCACGGCTTTGCCTTGGAATTTCTCTTTTGGTGGAACACCTGAGGTAAAAAAACTGAAAGGAGTCCTCCCATCCCACAGATTGACGAAAAACCATTGGGAATCGGAGCAAATCCTCAGAGAGGAAGATTCGTCCATGGCTCATGAAGCCTCCCCGACATTCAACGGCCATCGCTGATACAAAATCCAGAGACAAAAGCCTGAGCAAGCGCCTCATACTCGCACTTTCTTCATTTCCTGAAGAGTTCTTCTCATGGTTTGTATTTCGGGCCTGCAATACCTACGTCCCCAAACCTAAGCTGAGTTGGTGTTTTCAGACTTCTGTCCTCAAAGTCCTGGGCCACACACTCTCCAGGCTGGGGCCACTGGAGCTACACATTAGGACTGTGCCTACCAATCCATGGGAATTCTGCCCATTCCATGGTCCAAAATCGTACAAATTAGGAGAAACCTCCAAAGTCCCTGAGGCCATCCCAATAGTGTAGGTCGACCTGAACAAACAAGGGCTGTCTGACACCAGCTGATAATCTACCTCCACTCATACCATAGATGGATGTCCCCAGAAGAGATTGAAGCAGACAGGACCCTAGGCCATAATAGGATCCATTGCCTTGGTTTACAGGCATGTTTCCTCAAATGCCTGATTCCAATAAGAGCATAGGGGTTTTCCTGAGGCACCCATCAGAACTCATCTCGTCTCCACAAGGAAACCTGTGCATGGGAGCTATGTCAAAAGCTTAGGATAGTACGTCAGGGTCCCGGTGCCACAGCCCCATTTCAAGGCTTTCATGGACACAAAAACATATTAGGACCTGTCCTCAGCCACCTTGTTTGCTCCCGCAGTGCCATCACATCTAAACTGTCTTGTTGCTGGGAGACAATTGGAATGCGAGGCGTGCTTTCCAGGCATCCATTCTCGAACGTGCTCTGGAGTCATTCCATATGGGATGTCCTGGAGCTGTCCAACAGGTCTCAATTGTCCCGCAGAAGGAATCCTTGAAGGGGGCATCCCACAACTCCCAACGTGGGAAAACCTCAATGGCCTCGAGATTCTGCTCCCTTCATGAAGCGGCCGTCATGCACGGAAATTCCAACCTGAGCCAATCTCTGATCCTCGCGCTGAATTCAGATGCATGATATATTGGTTCAGATCTGCAGGGGGTTCCTGCCGTGCCCTCTCCCTGAAACCCGAATTTAGCTTGTCTTCTCAGACTTCCGTCCTCACACTCCTGGTCCCGATGCCCTCAAGTTTGGCAATTCCGGACCCACAATGCAGCACTCTGCCTGACCTGTAGAAAAAAATTATTGCCTCATGAGCTGCCCAGGCACCTTAAATGAGGATAAACCTACACAGCACTCGACTTTACCCAAATTATATAGTCTAACCTGGGCACTAATGCACAGTCGGACACAACCTGAGCCCGGACCTCCTGACCAACACCCAGAAAGCTGACCACACACTGAGCACATAAGACCCTCCATGGCCTTAGGTCATCATCTCTTCCCTATCTCAGTTTTCAGGCTTCAGAACCGAGACCTTATCTCCAATCACTGCCCAGGCGTGAGTGTGATGCAGAAATCACAACTCCTCCTTACCCATGGCAAGAAACCTTGTGGTTGGCACGTTGTCCAACGTTCAGTGTAGGAGAAACCAGCATTCACCCTGTGGCCCCGCCCATTCTTGAGTGCGACGACGGCATAAACACGCATTACGACCCTCAGCATGAGTCCTGTCCTCTAGTAAGTCCTCTCAGTGGCTGGACCATTAGATGCCATAATGGGCTTGACAGGTCCCTAGGCCCCAATTTTTAACCAGATTTCTGATTGTCCAATCGCCCCTCCCCAGAGCTCTACTTTGGAACCCGTCATTTGGTGGGACACCTGAGGTTAAAAAAGAAAACAACAACAACAAAAAAAACGGACTTCTTCCATCCCACAGAATGACCCCAAACTCTTTGGACTGGGCCAAACTACCAGAGAGTAAGATTCGTCCATTTCCCATGAAGTCACCCAGAAATTTTACGACCATGAGTGACACGGTATCCAGAGACAAAAACTTGAGCAAGAGCCTCACACTCGCCCTTTTTTCAAATCCCGAAGAGTTCTCCTCATGGTCTGTAGATCAGTCCTGCCATATTTATGTCCCGAAACATAAGACGAGTTTGTGTTTCCAGACAACTGTCCAAACAGCCCTGGCCTACACAACCTACAGGCTCAGGCCCCTGGAGCCAAACCTGAGGACTGTACTTGCCCTCACCAAGTGAATTGTGTGTTCCCATTACAATGGACACAACCCTTCTAATAGTATAAACCTCCAAAGTCCCTGATCCATCTCAATAGTGGTTGCTTCCCAGGAAAAAGAGGGGCAATCTGAGCCCATCGGAGCACCTCCCTGCACTCAGACCCATAGACAGATGTCCCGAGAGTTAAAAAGGAAAGTACAGGCCCCTAGGCACTTATCAGATCCATTGATTTGGTTTCAAAGATTCTCTACACAGAGGCCTGGATTTAAAAACCAGCATATGGCTCTTTCTTGACTCACCCATCAGAAAACATCTCATCTACACATGGGATACTTGGACGTTGGAGCTGTGCAAAGCCTATGTTTAGGAGAACCCTTCAGGGCCCCAGTGCCACCGCTTCATTCCAAGGTCTCCATAGACACAAAAGCACATTAGGACCCATCCCCAGGAGAGTCCAATTCAACTCAGCCTCCTCGGTTGATCCACAGATTCAGCAGATCTAACCTGTCTTGTTGCTAGGAGACAATAGGAATGCGAGGTGGGCTACCCAGCCATCCATCCTTAGAACCCTGCTCAGAATCATTGGCCTGGAGCCAAACAACAGGTCTCCATTCCTGCAGAAGACTCTTTGCAATTTGGAGCTGCTCAACTCCAATCGTGTGAAAACCTCCATGGCCACGTGATGCCCCCCATTCATGAAGGGGCCATCAGGGACAGAAACTCCAACCTGAGCGATCATCCGATCCTCGCCCTGACTTCACGTGCACGAGATCTCGATTCAGGTCTGTAGATTGTGCCTGCCATGTCCTCACTCAGAAAGCGAAGCCTAGCTTGTGTTCTCAGACTTCTGTCCTCAGACTACTGGCCCACAAGCCCTCCAGTTTGGCAATCCAGAACTACAATGCAGCACTCTGCCTGCCCTCCAGAAGAAAAACATTGCCCTCTGGGGATTCCCAGTAACCCCAAGTGAGGATCAAACTGCACCTACCTTGGCTGTACCCCAAATACATAGGCTGACCAGGGCTCTAATGCCCTTTCTGACACAGTCTGAGCCTGGAACTCCTGGCCCACCCAGACTGCTAGCCGCACACTGAGCACATCGAGCCGCCATGGCCTTAGGTCGTCATCTCTTCCCAACCTCGGTTTTCAGGTTTCAGAACCTAGACCTTATCTCCAATCACTGCCCAGGGATGAACGTGATGAAGAAATCAGAACTCCTTCCCCATGGCAAGAAACCTTTTGGTTGGCATGTTGTCCAACCTTCAGTGTAGTTGAAGACAGTGTGGCCCATGAGGCCCCGCCCATGCTCTTGGGCCACATTGGTCACAAACACACATTTTGACCCTCAGTGTGAGCCCAGTCCCCAAGTAAGGCCTCTCAGTGGCTGGATGAAGAGATAGCATGATGGGCTTGCCATGCCCCTAGGCCCCAATTTTTAACCATAGTTCGGGTTGTCCCTTCAGTCTTCTCCACGGCTTTGCCTTGGAATTTCTCTTTTGGTGGAACACCTGAGGTAAAAAAACTGAAAGGAGTCCTCCCATCCCACAGATTGACGAAAAACCATTGGGAATCGGAGCAAATCCTCAGAGAGGAAGATTCGTCCATGGCTCATGAAGCCTCCCCGACATTCAACGGCCATCGCTGATACAAAATCCAGAGACAAAAGCCTGAGCAAGCGCCTCATACTCGCACTTTCTTCATTTCCTGAAGAGTTCTTCTCATGGTTTGTATTTCGGGCCTGCAATACCTACGTCCCCAAACCTAAGCTGAGTTGGTGTTTTCAGACTTCTGTCCTCAAAGTCCTGGGCCACACACTCTCCAGGCTGGGGCCACTGGAGCTACACATTAGGACTGTGCCTACCAATCCATGGGAATTCTGCCCATTCCATGGTCCAAAATCGTACAAATTAGGAGAAACCTCCAAAGTCCCTGAGGCCATCCCAATAGTGTAGGTCGACCTGAACAAACAAGGGCTGTCTGACACCAGCTGATAATCTACCTCCACTCATACCATAGATGGATGTCCCCAGAAGAGATTGAAGCAGACAGGACCCTAGGCCATAATAGGATCCATTGCCTTGGTTTACAGGCATGTTTCCTCAAATGCCTGATTCCAATAAGAGCATAGGGGTTTTCCTGAGGCACCCATCAGAACTCATCTCGTCTCCACAAGGAAACCTGTGCATGGGAGCTATGTCAAAAGCTTAGGATAGTACGTCAGGGTCCCGGTGCCACAGCCCCATTTCAAGGCTTTCATGGACACAAAAACATATTAGGACCTGTCCTCAGCCACCTTGTTTGCTCCCGCAGTGCCATCACATCTAAACTGTCTTGTTGCTGGGAGACAATTGGAATGCGAGGCGTGCTTTCCAGGCATCCATTCTCGAACGTGCTCTGGAGTCATTCCATATGGGATGTCCTGGAGCTGTCCAAAAGGTCTCAATTGTCCCGCAGAAGGAATCCTTGAAGGGGGCATCCCACAACTCCCAACGTGGGAAAACCTCAATGGCCTCGAGATTCTGCTCCCTTCATGAAGCGGCCGTCATGCACGGAAATTCCAACCTGAGCCAATCTCTGATCCTCGCGCTGAATTCAGATGCATGATATATTGGTTCAGATCTGCAGGGGGTTCCTGCCGTGCCCTCTCCCTGAAACCCGAATTTAGCTTGTCTTCTCAGACTTCCGTCCTCACACTCCTGGTCCCGATGCCCTCAAGTTTGGCAATTCCGGACCCACAATGCAGCACTCTGCCTGACCTGTAGAAAAAAATTATTGCCTCATGAGCTGCCCAGGCACCTTAAATGAGGATAAACCTACACAGCACTCGACTTTACCCAAATTATATAGTCTAACCAGGGCACTAATGCACTGTCGGACACAACCTGAGCCCGGACCTCCTGACCAACACCCAGAAAGCTGACCACACACTGAGCACATAAGACCCTCCATGGCCTTAGGTCATCATATCTTCCCTATCTCAGTTTTCAGGTTTCAGAACCGAGACCTTATCTCCAATTACTGACCAGGCGTGAGTGTGATGCAGAAATCACAACTCCTCCTTACCCATGGCAAGAAACCTTGTGGTTGGCACGTTGTCCAACGTTCAGTGTAGGAGAAACCAGCATTCACCCTGAGGCCCCGCCCATTCTTGAGTGCGACGACGGCATAAACACGCATTATGACCCTCAGCATGAGTCCTGTCCTCTAGTAAGTCCTCTCAGTGGCTGGACCATTAGATGCCATAATGGGCTTGACAGGTCCCTAGGCCCCAATTTTTAACCAGATTTCTGATTGTCCAATCGCCCCTCCCCAGAGCTCTACTTTGGAACCCCTCATTTGGTGGGACACCTGAGGTTAAAAAAGAAAACAACAACAACAAAAAAACGGACTTCTTCCATCCCACAGAATGACCCCAAACTCTTTGGACTGGGCCAAACCACCAGAGAGTAAGACTCGTCCATTTCCCATGAAGTCACCCAGAAATTTCACGACCATGAGTGACACGGTATCCAGAGACAAAAACTTGAGCAAGAGCTTCACACTCGCCCTTTTTTCAAATCCCGAAGAGTTCTCCTCATGGTCTGTAAATCAGTCCTGCCATATTTATGTCCCGAAACATAAGACGAGTTTGTGTTTCCAGACAACTGTGCAAACAGCCCTGGCCTACACAACCTACAGGCTCAGGCCCCTGGAGCCAAACCTGAGGACTGTACTTGCCCTCACCAAGTAAATTGTGTGTTCCCATTACAATGGACACAACCCTTCTTATAGTATAAACCTCCAAAGTCCCTGATCCATCTCAATAGAGGTGGCTTCCCAGGAAAAAGAGGGGCAATCTGAGCCCATCGGAGCACCTCCCTGCACTCAGACCCATAGACAGATGTCCTGAGAGTTAAAAAGGAAAGTACAGGCCCCTAGGCACTTATCAGATCCATTGATTTGGTTTCAAAGATTCTCTCCACAGAGGCCTGGATTTCAAAACCAGCATATGGCTCTTTCTTGACTCACCCATCAGAAAACATCTCATCTACACATGGGATACTTGGACGTTGGAGCTGTGCAAAGCCTATGTTTAGGAGAACCCTTCAGGGCCCCAGTGCCACCGCTTCATTCCAAGGTCTCCATAGACACAAAAGCACATTAGGACCCATCCCCAGGTGAGTCCATTTCAACTCACCCTCCTCGGTTGCTCCCCCAGATCCAGCAGATCTAACCTGTCTTGTTGCTAGGAGACAATTGGAATGCGAGGTGGGCTACCAAGCCATCCATCCTTAGAACCCTGCTCAGAATCATTGGCCTGGAGCCAAACAGCAGGTCTCAATTGTCCTGCAGAAGACTCTTTGCAGTTTGGAGTTGCTCACAACTTTCATCATAGGAAAACCTCCATGGCCTCGTGATGCCCTTCATTCATTAAGGGGCCATCAGGGACAGAAACTCCAACCTGAGCGATCATCCGATCCTCGCCCTGCCTTCAGATGCACGAGATCTCGATTCCGGTCTGTAGATTGTGCCTGCCATGTCCTCACCCAGAAACCTAAGCCTAGCTTGTGTTCTCAGACTTCTGTCCTCAGACTACTGGCCCACAAGCCCTCCAGTTTGGCAATCCAGAACTACAATGCAGCACTCTGCCTGCCCTCCAGAAGAACAACATTGCCCCCGGGGTGACCCAGTAATCCCAAGTGAGGAACAACCTGCACCTACCTTGTCTCTACCCCAAATACATAGGCTGACCTGGGCACTAATGCTCTTTCTGACACAGTCTGAGCCTTGAACTCCTGGCCCACCCAGACTGCTAGCCGCACACTGAGCACATCGAGCCGCCATGGCCTTAGGTCGTCAACTCTTCCCTACCTCGGTTTTCAGGATTCAGAATCTAGACCTTATCTCCAATCACTGCCCAGGGTTGAACGTGATGAAGAAATCAGAACTCCTTCCCCATGGCAAGAAACCTTGTGGTTGGCATGTTGTCCAACCTACATTGTAGTTGAAGACAGTGTGGCCCATGAGGCCCCGCCCATGCTCTTGGGCCACATTGGTCACAAACACACATTGTGACCCTCAACGTGAGCCCAGTCCCCACGTAAGGCCTCTCAGTGGCTGGATGAAGAGATAGCATATTGGGTTTGCCATGCCCCTAGGTCCCATTTTTTAACCATAGTTCGGGTTGTCCCTTCAGTCTTCTCCACGGCTTTGCTTTGGAATTTCTCTTTTGGTGGGACACCTGAGGTAAAAAAACTGAAAGGAGTCCTCCCATCCCACAGATTGACGAAAAACCATTGGGAATCGGAGCAAATCCTCAGAGAGGAAGATTCGTCCATGGCCCATGAGGCCTCCCCGACATTCAACGGCCATCGCTGATACAAAATCCAGAGACAAAACCCTGAGCAAGCGCCTCAGACTCGCACTTTCACATATCCTGAAGAGAAACCTCCAAAGTCCCTGAGGCCATCCCAATAGAGTAGGTTGACCGGAACAAAAAAGGGCTGTCTGACACTAGCTGATAATCTACCTCCACTCATACCATAGATGGATGTCCCCAGAGAAGAAGATTGAACCAGACAGGACCCTAGGCCATAATAGGATCCATTGCCTTGGTTTACAGGCATGGCTCCTCAAAAGCCCGATTCCAATACGAGCATAGGCGTTTTCCTGGGGCACCCATCAGAACTCATCTCGTCTCCACAAGGAAACCTGTGCATGGGAGCTATGTCAAAAGCTTAGGAGAGTACTTCAGGTTCCCGGTGCCACCACCCCATTCCAAGGCCCTCATGGACACAAAAACACATTAGGACCCATCCTCAGGAAAGTCCATTTCAATTCAGCCACCCAGTTTGCTTCCTCACAGCCATCAGATCTAAACTGTCTTGTTGCTAGGAGACAATTGGAATGCGAGGAGGGCTTCCCAGGCATCCATTCTCGAACGGTACTCTGGAGTCATTCCATATGGGATGTCCTGGAGCTGTCCAACATGTCTCAATTGTCCCGCAGAAGGAATCCTTGAAGGGGGCATCCCACAACTCCCAACGGGGGAAAACCTCAATGGCCTCGAGATTCTGCTCCCTTCATGAAGCGGCTGTCATGCACGGAAACTCCCACCTGAGCCAACGTCTGATCCTCGCGCTGACTCCAGATGCATGAGATATTTGTTCAGATCTGCAGGGTTACCTGGGGTGCCCTCTCCCTGAATCCCAATTCTAGCCCTACTTTGATTTCCAGAGGATCTCCCCTCACGGACTAGAGATCAGGCCTGCCATTACATTGGCCCCTAGCTGAGCCAAGTTTGCTTTTTCAGACATCTGTCCCCACAGCCCTGGCAAACACAGTCTCTAGGCTGGGTCCTCTGGAGCCATACCACAGGACCGTGCCTGCTCTCTCCTGGGAAACTGTGTCCATTCCTTTGGCCACACACCTCCAGAATATGAGAAACCTCAAGGCCTCCGAGGACATCCCACTACTGGGAGCCTCACTGGACTCACAGGGGCATTCGGACACAAGCTGAGCAGCTACATCCATGAATGCATGCACACAGATGTCAACAGAGATAGAAGGTTGAGCCGGACAGGCCTTTAGGCCGTAGTCTCAACTCTTGCTTTGGTTTCCAGGTGTCACTCCTCAGAGGCTTTGGCTCGAAGAACAGGGTATGGGGCTTTCCTGACGCACGGAACAGAACTCCTCTCGTCTCCACATGGGAAGTTTCCTTGTTGGAGCCGTGTCAAACACCTCATGTTGGAGAATCCTGCAGAGTCCCTGAGCCACCTCCACATTCCAAGGTCTCCCAGGAAACCAAGCCACAGTAGGACTCATCTTCAGGAGAGACCATTTCAACTCTCCCCTCTGGGTAGCTCACCCAGGAGCCCGCAGATTGAGCCTGCCTTGTCCTGACTCAAGAGTGGGAATATGAGGTGGCGTTCCCAGGCATCCATGCTTAGACACCTGCTCTCGAGTATTTCCATATGGGGCCTCTTGGAACCATCCAATAGGACTCGACTGTCGTGCAGAAGGTAACCTTCAGTTTTGGAGCAGTTCACAAATCCCATCGTAGGCAAATCTTTCTGGCCTCATGAAGCCCCCACACCCTTCAGGAAGAGGCCATGCTGGACAAGAACTCTAGCCAGAGGCACGTCTCATAGTTGACATGACCTCAGTGCAGGAGATCTCGATTCAGCCTCTGCAGAGTGGGCCTGCCGTGCCCTCGGTCCCAAACCTCACGCTAGCTTGTGTTTTCCGACATCCTTCCTCACACTCCTGGCAAACAAGCCCTCCGGACTAGGAACTCCGGAACCAAAACCCAGCCCAGTGTCTGCCCAACGGAAGAAAAACGTTTCCCTGTGGGGCTCTCCAGAAAACCCAGATGAGGATCAATCTGCTCGGGCCTCGACGGTACCCGAACTGGATAGGCTGCTCTGGGCACTCATGCTCTGCCTGACACAGCCTGAAGCCAGACGTCCAGACAGACAAGGAGACAGCTTGCCGCACACCCAGCACTTCGGACACGCCATGGTCTTATGCCGTCACCTCATCCTAACCTTGGTTTTCAGATATCTGAACCTAGACATTATATCAATTCTCCACACAGCTGGGTATAGCAAGCAGAAAACAGAACTCCTCCTTCCCCATGGCTGTCAAGCTTGCTCTTGGCATGGAGTCACACCTTCAGGGTGGGAGAAACCTTCATGGCCTCTGATGCCACGCCCAAACTTGAGTGCTGCTTGGGCACAAATTCACACTGTGACCCTCAGCATGAGTCCCATGTCAAAGAAAGGCCTGTCAGGGCCTGGACCAAGAGCCCACACATGGGGCTTGCCAAGCCCCTATGCACCCAATCCTAACCACGGTTTGAATTTTCCAGTCGCCCCGCCCGTACCTGGAGCTCTGCTCTGGAATCACTTTCTTTGAGAGACCCATGAGCCAGACAACGCGACTCCACCCTTCCCACAAAATGACCCCAAACTCTTGGGAGCTGGGACAAATCCCCAGAGAGGGATACTCGTCCACAGTACCTGAGGCCACCGCTCCAATCCACGGCTATCCCGGACACAACATCCAGAGACAAAAGCCTGAAGGAACGCCTCCCACTCGCCCTTGTTTCATAGGCCCAGGAGCTCCCTCTCAGGCTGTACATCCGGCCTGCCATACCCTAGGCGCCACTCATAAGCTGAGTTTGTGTATTCAGACTTCTGTGCCCACAGCCTGGACCCACACAACATCCAGGCTAGGGCCTCTGGACCAAACAGCGAAAGATTGTGCCTGCCTCTCCAAGGAAAGTGTGCCCAATCCATTGACCACAACCCTACAGGTTAGGGAAAAGCTCCAAGGTCCCTGAGGCCATCAATAGTATAGGCCACCCTGGACTAAGAGGGGCTCTCTGACACCAGCGGTTCAACTATCTCCACTTAGACTCTCAGACAGTGTCCCCAGAGACAGAAGGTTGAAATGGACAGGCCCCCAGGCCCTAATCTGAACCTTAGCTTTGGTTTCCATGTTTCCGTTCTCAGAGGACTGTTTTCGTAGACCAGCACATGGGGCTTTTCTGAGGCACCAAACCAAACCTCTCTCATCTCCACATGGGCAGCTTTCTTACTGGGATGTATCAAACACTTCAGGTAGGAGAGTTCCGCAGGGCCACTGAACAACCAGCACATTCCAAGGTCTCCATGGACCCAAACGCACATTATGACGCATCCTCAGGAGAGGCCATTTCAACTCAGCCCCCTGGGTCGCGTGTTCCAGAGGCAGCAGATCAAACATATCTTGTCGCTAATAGCCAATGGGAATGCAGGCATGCTGTACAGGGATCCATCCTTCGAACCCTGCTCTCCAGTCCTTCCATATGGTATGTCCTAGAGCCATGCAACAGGACTCGAATGTCCCGCAGAAGGAAACCTTGTGGTTTGGGGCAACCTCCAAACTCAGCGTGGGAAAACTTCCTTGGCCTCATGAGGCCCCCACTTCATGAAGGTGCCATCATGGACACATACTCCAGCCTCATGGAACGTCTGATCCTCAGCCTGACTTCAGATGCAGGAGATTTTGATACAGCCTCTGCAGAGTGGGCCTGCTCTGCCCTTGGCTCCAATCCTCACACTAGCTTGTGTTTTCAGACTTCCGTCCTCACACTGCTGGCCCACAAACCCTCCCTACTGGGAATTCTGGGACAACAATGAAGCACTGTGCCTGCCTCCCAGGAGAAAAACCTTGTCTATGGCGCTGCCCAGAAACCCCAAATGAGGATCAAACTGCTTGGCCCTCGGCAACACCCCAATTGCATAGGCTACCTTAAACAGTGATGCTCTGTCGCAAATAGCCTGAGCCCAGACCTTCCAACAGACACCGACACAGCTGGCTGCACACCCAGCACATTGGACCCGCCACTGCCTTAGGCCACCATCCATTCCCAACCTGAGTTTTCAGTGATCGGAACCTAGACCTTATCTCCAATCCCTGCACAGGGGGGAACCTGATGCACAAGTCAGAACCCCTCCTTCCCCATGGCAAGAAACCTTGCTGCTGGCAGTGAGTCAATCCTTCAGTGTAGGAGAAAACGGCATGGCCCATGAGGCCACGCCCAAGCGTGAGGGCCGCCTTGGGCACAAACACACATTGTGACCCTCAGCGTGAGTACCTTATTCAATAACGCCTCTCAGTGACTGGACCAAGAGCCCGCATATGTGGCTTGCCATGCCCATAGGCACCCAGGACTAACTAGATGGTGTGTATTCCAGTTGAGGGAACGCACTGCTGTTCTCTAGAGTCCCTCTCCTGGGGGGTCCCCTGTGTCAGAAAACAGTACTCTTCATTCCCACAGAATGAACACAAACACTTGGGAGCTTGGACAATCCCCGGAGAGGAAGGCTCTTCCTCGGCCTCTGAGACAACCCCTACCCTGACCGGACACTGTAAACGCAACACCCAGAGACAAAATCCTGAGTGACTGCCTCCCACTTGCCCTACGTTGATTTCCAGAGGATCTCCCCTCACGGACTAGAGAACAGGCCTGCCATTACATTGGCCCCTAGCTGAGCCAAGTTTGCTTTTTCAGACATCTGTCCCCACAGCCCTGGCAAACACAGCCTCTAGGCTGGGTCCTCTGGAGCCATACCACAGGACTGTGCCTGCTCTCTCCTGGGAAACTGTGTCCATTCCTTTGGCCACACACCTCCAGAATATGAGAAACCTCAAGGCCTCCGAGGACATCCCACTACTGGGAGCCTCACTGGACTCACAGGGGCATTCGGACACAAGCTGAGCAGCTACATCCATGAATGCATGCACACAGATGTCAACAGAGATAGAAGGTTGAGCCGGACAGGCCTTTAGGCCGTAGTCTCAACTCTTGCTTTGGTTTCCAGGTGTCACTCCTCAGAGGCTTTGGTTCGAAGAACAGGGTATTGGGCTTTCCTGAGGCACGGAACAGAACTCCTCTCGTCTCCACATGGGAAGTTTCCTTGTTGGAGCCCTGTCAAACACCTCATGTTGGAGAATCCTGCAGAGTCCCTGAGCCACCTCCACATTCCAAGGTCTCCCAGGCCACCAAGCCACAGTAGGACTCATCTTCAGGAGAGACCATTTCAACTCTCCCCTTTGGGTAGCTCACCCAGGAGCCCGCCGATTGAGCCTGCCTTGTCCTGACTCAAGAGTGGGAATATGAGGTGGCGTTCCCAGGCATCCATGCTTAGACACCTGCTCTCGAGTATTTCCATATGGGGCCTCTTGGAACCATCCAATAGGACTCGACTGTCGTGCAGAAGGTAACCTTCAGTTTTGGAGCAGTTCACAAATCCCATCGTAGGCAAATCTTTCTGGCCTCATGAAGCCCCCACACCCTTCAGGAAGAGGCCATGCTGGACAAAAACTCTAGCCTGAGGCACGTCTCATAGTTGACATGACCTCAGTGCAGGAGATCTCGATTCAGCCTCTGCAGAGTGGGCCTGCCGTGCCCTCGGTCCCAAACCTCACGCTAGCTTGTGTTTTCCGACATCCTTCCTCACACTCCTGGCAAACAAGCCCTCCGGACTAGGAACTCCGGAACCAAAACCCAGCCCAGTGTCTGCCCAACGGAAGAAAAACGTTTCCCTGTGGGGCTCTCCAGAAAACCCAGATGAGGATCAATCTGCTCGGGCCTCGACGGTACCCGAACTGGATAGGCTGCTCTGGGCACTCATGCTCTGCCTGACACAGCCTGAAGCCAGACGTCCAGACAGACAAGGAGACAGCTTGCCGCACACCCAGCACTTCGGACACGCCATGGTCTTATGCCGTCACCTCATCCTAACCTTGGTTTTCAGATATCTGAACCTAGACATTATATCAATTCTCCACACAGCTGGGTATAGCAAGCAGAAAACAGAACTCCTCCTTCCCCATGGCTGTCAAGCTTGCTCTTGGCATGGAGTCACACCTTCAGGGTGGGAGAAACCTTCATGGCCTCTGATGCCACGCCCAAACTTGAGTGCTGCTTGGGCACAAATTCACACTGTGACCCTCAGCATGAGTCCCATGTCAAAGAAAGGCCTGTCAGGGCCTGGACCAAGAGCCCACACATGGGGCTTGCCAAGCCCCTATGCACCCAATCCTCACCACGGTTTGAATTTTCCAGTCGCCCCGCCCGTACCTGGAGCTCTGTTCTGGAAACCCTTTCTTGGAGAGACCCATGAGCCAGACAACACGACTCCACCCTTCCCACAACATGACCCCAAACTCTTGGGAGCTGGGACAAATCCCCAGAGAGGGATACTCGTCCACAGTACCTGAGGCCACCGCACCAATCCACGGCTATCCCGGACACAGCATCCAGAGACAAAAGCCTGAAGGAACGCCTCCCACTCGCCCTTGTTTCAGAGGCCCACGAGCTCCCTCTCGGGCTGTACATCCGGCCGGCCATACCCTAGGCGCCACTCATAAGCTGAGTTTGTGTATTCAGACTTCTGTGCTCACAGCCTGGACCCCACACAACATCCAGGCTAGGGCCTCTGGACCAAACAGCGAAAGATTGTGCCTGCCCTCTCCAAGGAAAGTGTGCCCAATCCATTGACCACAACCCTACAGGTTAGGGAAAAGCTCCAAGGTCCCTGAGGCCATCAATAGTATAGGCTACCCTGGACTAAGAGGGGCTCTCTGACACCAGCGGAGCAACTATCTCCACTTAGACTCTCAGACAGTGTCCCCAGAGACAGAAGGTTGAAATGGACAGGCCCCCAGGCCCTAATCTGAACCTTAGCTTTGGTTTCCATGTTTCCGTTCTCAGAGGACTGTTTTCGTAGACCAGCACATGGGGCTTTTCTGAGGCACCAAACCAAACATCTCTCATCTCCACATGGGCAGCTTTCTTACTGGGATGTATCAAACACTTCAGGTAGGAGAGTTCTGCAGGGCCACTGAACAACCAGCACATTCCAAGGTCTCCATGGACCCAAACGCACATTATGACGCATCCTCAGGAGAGGCCATTTCAACTCAGCCCACTGGGTCGCGTGTTCCAGAGGCAGCAGATCAAACATATCTTGTCGCTAATAGCCAATGGGAATGCGAGGCATGCTGTACAGGGATCCATCCTTCGAACCCTGCTCTCCAGTCCTTCCATATGGTATGTCCTGGAGCCATGCAACAGGACTCGAATGTCCCGCAGAAGGAAACCTTGTGGTTTGGGGCAACCTCCAAACTCAGCGTGGGAAAACTTCCTTGGCCTCATGAGGCCCCCACTTCATGAAGGTGCCATCATGGACACATACGCCAACCTCAGCCACCGTCTGATACTCAGCCTGACTTCAGATGCAGGAGATTTTGATTCAGCCTCTGCAGAGTGGGCCTGCTCTGCCCTTGGCTCCAATCCTCACACTAGCTTGTGTTTTCAGACTTCCGTCCTCACACTCCTGGCCCACAAACCCTCTCTACTGGGAATTCTGGGGCCACAATGAAGCACTGTGCCTGACTCCCAGGAGAAAAACCTTGTCTATGGCGCTGCCCAGAAACCCCAAATGAGGATCAAACTGCTTGGCCCTCGGCAACACCCAAATTGCATAGGCTACCTTAAACAGTGATGCTCTGTTGCAAATAGCCTGAGCCCAGACCTTCCAACAGACACCGACACAGCTGGCTGCACACCCAGCACATTGGACCCGCCACTGCCTTAGGCCACCATCCATTCCCAACCTGGGTTTTCAGTCATCGGAACCTAGACCTTATCTCCAATCCCTGCACAGGGGGGAACCTGATGCACAAGTCAGAACCCCTCCTTCCCCATGGCAAGAAACCTTGCTGCTGGCAGTGAGTCAAACCTTCAGTGTAGGAGAAAACGGCATGGCCCATGAGGCCACGCCCAAGCGTGAGGGCCACCTTGGGCACAAACACACATTGTGACCCTCAGCGTGAGTACCTTATTCAAGTAACGCCTCTCAGTGACTGGACCAAGAGCCCGCATATGTGGCTTGCCATGCCCATAGGCACCCAGGACTAACTAGATGGTGTGTATTCCAGTTGAGGGAACCCACTGCTGTGCTCTAGAGTCCCTCTCCTGGGGGGTCCCCTGTGGCAGAAAACAGTACTCTTCATTCCCACAGAATGAACACAAACACTTGGGAGCTTGGACAATCCCCCGAGAGGAAGGCTCTTCCTCGGCCTCTGAGACAACCCCTACCCTGACCGGACACTGTAAACGCAACACACAGAGACAAAATCCTGAGTGACTGCCTCCCACTTGCCCTACTTTGATTTCCAGAGGATCTCCCCTCACGGACTAGAGATCAGGCCTGCCATTACATTGGCCCCTAGCTGAGCCAAGTTTGCTTTTTCAGACATCTGTCCCCACAGCCCTGGCAAACACAGCCTCTAGGCTGGGTCCTCTGGAGCCATACCACAGGACCGTGCCTGTTGTCTCCTGGGAAACTGTGTCCATTCCTTTGGCCACACACCTCCAGAATATGAGAAACCTCAAGGCCTCCGAGGACATCCCACTACTGGGAGCCTCACTGGACTCACAGGGGCATTCGGACACAAGCTGAGCAGCTACATCCATGAATGCATGCACACAGATGTCAACAGAGATAGAAGGTTGAGCCGGACAGGCCTTTAGGCCGTAGTCTCAACTCTTGCTTTGGTTTCCAGGTGTCACTCCTCAGAGGCTTTGGTTCGAAGAACAGGGTATGGGGCTTTCCTGAGGCACGGAACAGAACTCCTCTCGTCTCCACATGGGAAGTTGCCTTGTTGGAGCCGTGTCAAACACCTCATGTTGGAGAATCCTGCAGAGTCCCTGAGCCACCTCCACATTCCAAGTTCTCCCAGGCCACCAAGCCACAGTAGGACTCATCTTCAGAAGAGTCCATTTCAACTCTCCCCTCTGGGTAGCTCACCCAGGAGCCCGCAGATTGAGCCTGCCTTGTCCTGACGAAAGAGTGGGAATATGAGGTGGCGTTCCCAGGCATCCATGCTTAGACACCTGCTCTCGAGTCTTTCCATATGGGGCCTCTTGGAACCATCCAATAGGACTCGACTGTCGTGCAGAAGGTAACCTTCAGTTTTGGAGCAGTTCACAAATCCCATCGTAGGCAAAATTTTCTGGCCTCATGAAGCCCCCACACCCTTCAGGAAGAGGCCATGCTGGACAAGAACTCTAGCCTGAGGCACGTCTCATAGTTGACATGACCTCAGTGCAGGAGATCTCGATTCAGCCTCTGCAGAGTGGGCCTGCCGTGCCCTCGGTCCCAAACCTCACGCTAGCTTGTGTTTTCAGACTTCCTTCCTCACACTCCTGGGAAACAAGCCCTCCGGACTAGGAACTCCGGAACCAAAACCCAGCCCAGTGTCTGCCCAACGGAAGAACAACGTTTCCCTGTGGGGCTCTCCAGAAAACCCAGATGAGGATCGATCTGCTCGGGCCTCGACGGTACCCGAACTGGATAGGCTGCTCTGGGCACTCATGCTCTGCCTGACACAGCCTGAAGCCAGACGTCCAGACAGACAAGGAGACAGCTGGCCGCACACCCAGCACTTCGGACACACCATGGTCTTATGCTGTCACCTCATCCTAACCTTGGTTTTCAGATATCTGAACCTAGACATTATATCAATTCTCCACACAGCTGGGTATAGCAAGCACAAAACGGAACTCCTCCTTCCCCATGGCTGTCAAGCTTGCTCTTGGCATGGAGTCACACCTTCGGGTGGGAGAAACCTTCATGGCCCCTGATGCCACGCCCAAACTTGAGTGCTGCTTGGGCACAAATTCACACTGTGACCCTCAGCATGAGCCCCATGTCAAAGAAAGGCCTGTCAGGGCCTGGACCAAGAGCCCACATATGGGGCTTGCCAAGCCCCTATGCACCCAATCCTCACCACGGTTTGAATTTTCCAGTCGCCCCGCCCGTACCTGGAGCTCTGTTCTGGAAACCCTTTCTTGGAGAGACCCATGAGCCAGACAACACGACTCCACCCTTCCCACAACATGACCCCAAACTCTTGGGAGCTGGGACAAATCCCCAGAGAGGGATACTCGTCCACAGTACCTGAGGCCACCGCACCAATCCACGGCTATCCCGGACACAGCATCCAGAGACAAAAGCCTGAAGGAACGCCTCCCACTCGCCCTTGTTTCAGAGGCCCAGGAGCTCCCTCTCGGGCTGTACATCCGGCCGGCCATACCCTAGGCGCCACTCATAAGCTGAGTTTGTGTATTCAGACTTCTGTGCTCACAGCCTGGACCCCACACAACATCCAGGCTAGGGCCTCTGGACCAAACAGCGAAAGATTGTGCCTGCCCTCTCCAAGGAAAGTGTGCCCAATCCATTGACCACAACCCTACAGGTTAGGGAAAAGCTCCAAGGTCCCTGAGGCCATCAATAGTATAGGCTACCCTGGACTAAGAGGGGCTCTCTGACACCAGCGGAGCAACTATCTCCACTTAGACTCTCAGACAGTGTCCCCAGAGACAGAAGGTTGAAATGGACAGGCCCCCAGGCCCTAATCTGAACCTTAGCTTTGGTTTCCATGTTTCCGTTCTCAGAGGACTGTTTTCGTAGACCAGCACATGGGGCTTTTCTGAGGCACCAAACCAAACATCTCTCATCTCCACATGGGCAGCTTTCTTACTGGGATGTATCAAACACTTCAGGTAGGAGAGTTCTGCAGGGCCACTGAACAACCAGCACATTCCAAGGTCTCCATGGACCCAAACGCACATTATGACGCATCCTCAGGAGAGGCCATTTCAACTCAGCCCACTGGGTCGCGTGTTCCAGAGGCAGCAGATCAAACATATCTTGTCGCTAATAGCCAATGGGAATGCGAGGCATGCTGTACAGGGATCCATCCTTCGAACCCTGCTCTCCAGTCCTTCCATATGGTATGTCCTGGAGCCATGCAACAGGACTCGAATGTCCCGCAGAAGGAAACCTTGTGGTTTGGGGCAACCTCCAAACTCAGCGTGGGAAAACTTCCTTGGCCTCATGAGGCCCCCACTTCATGAAGGTGCCATCATGGACACATACGCCAACCTCAGCCACCGTCTGATACTCAGCCTGACTTCAGATGCAGGAGATTTTGATTCAGCCTCTGCAGAGTGGGCCTGCTCTGCCCTTGGCTCCAATCCTCACACTAGCTTGTGTTTTCAGACTTCCGTCCTCACACTCCTGGCCCACAAACCCTCTCTACTGGGAATTCTGGGGCCACAATGAAGCACTGTGCCTGACTCCCAGGAGAAAAACCTTGTCTATGGCGCTGCCCAGAAACCCCAAATGAGGATCAAACTGCTTGGCCCTCGGCAACACCCAAATTGCATAGGCTACCTTAAACAGTGATGCTCTGTTGCAAATAGCCTGAGCCCAGACCTTCCAACAGACACCGACACAGCTGGCTGCACACCCAGCACATTGGACCCGCCACTGCCTTAGGCCACCATCCATTCCCAACCTGGGTTTTCAGTCATCGGAACCTAGACCTTATCTCCAATCCCTGCACAGGGGGGAACCTGATGCACAAGTCAGAACCCCTCCTTCCCCATGGCAAGAAACCTTGCTGCTGGCAGTGAGTCAAACCTTCAGTGTAGGAGAAAACGGCATGGCCCATGAGGCCACGCCCAAGCGTGAGGGCCACCTTGGGCACAAACACACATTGTGACCCTCAGCGTGAGTACCTTATTCAAGTAACGCCTCTCAGTGACTGGACCAAGAGCCCGCATATGTGGCTTGCCATGCCCATAGGCACCCAGGACTAACTAGATGGTGTGTATTCCAGTTGAGGGAACCCACTGCTGTGCTCTAGAGTCCCTCTCCTGGGGGGTCCCCTGTGGCAGAAAACAGTACTCTTCATTCCCACAGAATGAACACAAACACTTGGGAGCTTGGACAATCCCCCGAGAGGAAGGCTCTTCCTCGGCCTCTGAGACAACCCCTACCCTGACCGGACACTGTAAACGCAACACACAGAGACAAAATCCTGAGTGACTGCCTCCCACTTGCCCTACTTTGATTTCCAGAGGATCTCCCCTCACGGACTAGAGATCAGGCCTGCCATTACATTGGCCCCTAGCTGAGCCAAGTTTGCTTTTTCAGACATCTGTCCCCACAGCCCTGGCAAACACAGCCTCTAGGCTGGGTCCTCTGGAGCCATACCACAGGACCGTGCCTGTTGTCTCCTGGGAAACTGTGTCCATTCCTTTGGCCACACACCTCCAGAATATGAGAAACCTCAAGGCCTCCGAGGACATCCCACTACTGGGAGCCTCACTGGACTCACAGGGGCATTCGGACACAAGCTGAGCAGCTACATCCATGAATGCATGCACACAGATGTCAACAGAGATAGAAGGTTGAGCCGGACAGGCCTTTAGGCCGTAGTCTCAACTCTTGCTTTGGTTTCCAGGTGTCACTCCTCAGAGGCTTTGGTTCGAAGAACAGGGTATGGGGCTTTCCTGAGGCACGGAACAGAACTCCTCTCGTCTCCACATGGGAAGTTGCCTTGTTGGAGCCGTGTCAAACACCTCATGTTGGAGAATCCTGCAGAGTCCCTGAGCCACCTCCACATTCCAAGTTCTCCCAGGCCACCAAGCCACAGTAGGACTCATCTTCAGAAGAGTCCATTTCAACTCTCCCCTCTGGGTAGCTCACCCAGGAGCCCGCAGATTGAGCCTGCCTTGTCCTGACGAAAGAGTGGGAATATGAGGTGGCGTTCCCAGGCATCCATGCTTAGACACCTGCTCTCGAGTCTTTCCATATGGGGCCTCTTGGAACCATCCAATAGGACTCGACTGTCGTGCAGAAGGTAACCTTCAGTTTTGGAGCAGTTCACAAATCCCATCGTAGGCAAAATTTTCTGGCCTCATGAAGCCCCCACACCCTTCAGGAAGAGGCCATGCTGGACAAGAACTCTAGCCTGAGGCACGTCTCATAGTTGACATGACCTCAGTGCAGGAGATCTCGATTCAGCCTCTGCAGAGTGGGCCTGCCGTGCCCTCGGTCCCAAACCTCACGCTAGCTTGTGTTTTCAGACTTCCTTCCTCACACTCCTGGGAAACAAGCCCTCCGGACTAGGAACTCCGGAACCAAAACCCAGCCCAGTGTCTGCCCAACGGAAGAACAACGTTTCCCTGTGGGGCTCTCCAGAAAACCCAGATGAGGATCGATCTGCTCGGGCCTCGACGGTACCCGAACTGGATAGGCTGCTCTGGGCACTCATGCTCTGCCTGACACAGCCTGAAGCCAGACGTCCAGACAGACAAGGAGACAGCTGGCCGCACACCCAGCACTTCGGACACACCATGGTCTTATGCTGTCACCTCATCCTAACCTTGGTTTTCAGATATCTGAACCTAGACATTATATCAATTCTCCACACAGCTGGGTATAGCAAGCACAAAACGGAACTCCTCCTTCCCCATGGCTGTCAAGCTTGCTCTTGGCATGGAGTCACACCTTCGGGTGGGAGAAACCTTCATGGCCCCTGATGCCACGCCCAAACTTGAGTGCTGCTTGGGCACAAATTCACACTGTGACCCTCAGCATGAGCCCCATGTCAAAGAAAGGCCTGTCAGGGCCTGGACCAAGAGCCCACATATGGGGCTTGCCAAGCCCCTATGCACCCAATCCTCACCACGGTTTGAATTTTCCAGTCGCCCCGCCCGTACCTGGAGCTCTGTTCTGGAAACCCTTTCTTGGAGAGACCCATGAGCCAGACAACACGACTCCACCCTTCCCACAACATGACCCCAAACTCTTGGGAGCTGGGACAAATCCCCAGAGAGGGATACTCGTCCACAGTACCTGAGGCCACCGCACCAATCCACGGCTATCCCGGACACAGCATCCAGAGACAAAAGCCTGAAGGAACGCCTCCCACTCGCCCTTGTTTCAGAGGCCCAGGAGCTCCCTCTCGGGTTGTACATCCGGCCGGCCATACCCTAGGCGCCACTCATAAGCTGAGTTTGTGTATTCAGACTTCTGTGCTCACAGCCTGGACCCCACACAACATCCAGGCTAGGGCCTCTGGACCAAACAGCGAAAGATTGTGCCTGCCCTCTCCAAGGAAAGTGTGCCCAATCCATTGACCACAACCCTACAGGTTAGGGAAAAGCTCCAAGGTCCCTGAGGCCATCAATAGTATAGGCTACCCTGGACTAAGAGGGGCTCTCTGACACCAGCGGAGCAACTATCTCCACTTAGACTCTCAGACAGTGTCCCCAGAGACAGAAGGTTGAAATGGACAGGCCCCCAGGCCCTAATCTGAACCTTAGCTTTGGTTTCCATGTTTCCGTTCTCAGAGGACTGTTTTCGTAGACCAGCACATGGGGCTTTTCTGAGGCACCAAACCAAACATCTCTCATCTCCACATGGGCAGCTTTCTTACTGGGATGTATCAAACACTTCAGGTAGGAGAGTTCTGCAGGGCCACTGAACAACCAGCACATTCCAAGGTCTCCATGGACCCAAACGCACATTATGACGCATCCTCAGGAGAGGCCATTTCAACTCAGCCCACTGGGTCGCGTGTTCCAGAGGCAGCAGATCAAACATATCTTGTCGCTAATAGCCAATGGGAATGCGAGGCATGCTGTACAGGGATCCATCCTTCGAACCCTGCTCTCCAGTCCTTCCATATGGTATGTCCTGGAGCCATGCAACAGGACTCGAATGTCCCGCAGAAGGAAACCTTGTGGTTTGGGGCAACCTCCAAACTCAGCGTGGGAAAACTTCCTTGGCCTCATGAGGCCCCCACTTCATGAAGGTGCCATCATGGACACATACTCCAGCCTCAGCCAACGTCTGATCCTCAGCCTGACTTCAGATGCAGGAGATTTTGATTCAGCCTCTGCAGAGTGGGCCTGCTCTGCCCTTGGCTCCAATCCTCACACTAGCTTGTGTTTTCAGACTTCCGTCCTCACACTCCTGGCCCACAAACCCTCTCTACTGGGAATTCTGGGGCCACAATGAAGCACTGTGCCTGACTCCCAGGAGAAAAACCTTGTCTATGGCGCTGCCCAGAAACCCCAAATGAGGATCAAACTGCTTGGCCCTCGGCAACACCCCAATTGCATAGGCTACCTTAAACAGTGATGCTCTGTTGCAAATAGCCTGAGCCCAGACCTTCCAACAGACACCGACACAGCTGGCTGCACACCCAGCACATTGGACCCGCCACTGCCTTAGGCCACCATCCATTCCCAACCTGGGTTTTCAGTCATCGGAACCTAGACCTTATCTCCAATCCCTGCACAGGGGGGAACCTGATGCACAAGTCAGAACCCCTCCTTCCCCATGGCAAGAAACCTTGCTGCTGGCAGTGAGTCAAACCTTCAGTGTAGGAGAAAACGGCATGGCCCATGAGGCCACGCCCAAGCGTGAGGGCCACCTTGGGCACAAACACACATTGTGACCCTCAGCGTGAGTACCTTATTCAAGTAACGCCTCTCAGTGACTGGACCAAGAGCCCGCATATGTGGCTTGCCATGCCCATAGGCACCCAGGACTAACTAGATGGTGTGTATTCCAGTTGAGGGAACCCACTGCTGTGCTCTAGAGTCCCTCTCCTGGGGGGTCCCCTGTGGCAGAAAACAGTACTCTTCATTCCCACAGAATGAACACAAACACTTGGGAGCTTGGACAATCCCCCGAGAGGAAGGCTCTTCCTCGGCCTCTGAGACAACCCCTACCCTGACCGGACACTGTAAACGCAACACACAGAGACAAAATCCTGAGTGACTGCCTCCCACTTGCCCTACTTTGATTTCCAGAGGATCTCCCCTCACGGACTAGAGATCAGGCCTGCCATTACATTGGCCCCTAGCTGAGCCAAGTTTGCTTTTTCAGACATCTGTCCCCACAGCCCTGGCAAACACAGCCTCTAGGCTGGGTCCTCTGGAGCCATACCACAGGACCGTGCCTGTTGTCTCCTGGGAAACTGTGTCCATTCCTTTGGCCACACACCTCCAGAATATGAGAAACCTCAAGGCCTCCGAGGACATCCCACTACTGGGAGCCTCACTGGACTCACAGGGGCATTCGGACACAAGCTGAGCAGCTACATCCATGAATGCATGCACACAGATGTCAACAGAGATAGAAGGTTGAGCCGGACAGGCCTTTAGGCCGTAGTCTCAACTCTTGCTTTGGTTTCCAGGTGTCACTCCTCAGAGGCTTTGGTTCGAAGAACAAGGTATGGGGCTTTCCTGAGGCACGGAACAGAACTCCTCTCGTCTCCACATGGGAAGTTGCCTTGTTGGAGCCGTGTCAAACACCTCATGTTGGAGAATCCTGCAGAGTCCCTGAGCCACCTCCACATTCCAAGTTCTCCCAGGCCACCAAGCCACAGTAGGACTCATCTTCAGAAGAGTCCATTTCAACTCTCCCCTCTGGGTAGCTCACCCAGGAGCCCGCAGATTGAGCCTGCCTTGTCCTGACGAAAGAGTGGGAATATGAGGTGGCGTTCCCAGGCATCCATGCTTAGACACCTGCTCTCGAGTCTTTCCATATGGGGCCTCTTGGAACCATCCAATAGGACTCGACTGTCGTGCAGAAGGTAACCTTCAGTTTTGGAGCAGTTCACAAATCCCATCGTAGGCAAATCTTTCTGGCCTCATGAAGCCCCCACACCCTTCAGGAAGAGGCCATGCTGGACAAGAACTCTAGCCTGAGGCACGTCTCATAGTTGACATGACCTCAGTGCAGGAGATCTCGATTCAGCCTCTGCAGAGTGGGCCTGCCGTGCCCTCGGTCCCAAACCTCACGCTAGCTTGTGTTTTCAGACTTCCTTCCTCACACTCCTGGCAAACAAGCCCTCCGGACTAGGAACTCCGGAACCAAAACCCAGCCCAGTGTCTGCCCAACGGAAGAACAACGTTTCCCTGTGGGGCTCTCCAGAAAACCCAGATGAGGATCGATCTGCTCGGGCCTCGACGGTACCCGAACTGGATAGGCTGCTCTGGGCACTCATGCTCTGCCTGACACAGCCTGAAGCCAGACGTCCAGACAGACAAGGAGACAGCTGGCCGCACACCCAGCACTTCGGACACACCATGGTCTTATGCTGTCACCTCATCCTAACCTTGGTTTTCAGATATCTGAACCTAGACATTATATCAATTCTCCACACAGCTGGGTATAGCAAGCACAAAACGGAACTCCTCCTTCCCCATGGCTGTCAAGCTTGCTCTTGGCATGGAGTCACACCTTCGGGTGGGAGAAACCTTCATGGCCCCTGATGCCACGCCCAAACTTGAGTGCTGCTTGGGCACAAATTCACACTGTGACCCTCAGCATGAGCCCCATGTCAAAGAAAGGCCTGTCAGGGCCTGGACCAAGAGCCCACATATGGGGCTTGCCAAGCCCCTATGCACCCAATCCTCACCACGGTTTGAATTTTCCAGTCGCCCCGCCCGTACCTGGAGCTCTGTTCTGGAAACCCTTTCTTGGAGAGACCCATGAGCCAGACAACACGACTCCACCCTTCCCACAACATGACCCCAAACTCTTGGGAGCTGGGACAAATCCCCAGAGAGGGATACTCGTCCACAGTACCTGAGGCCACCGCACCAATCCACGGCTATCCCGGACACAGCATCCAGAGACAAAAGCCTGAAGGAACGCCTCCCACTCGCCCTTGTTTCAGAGGCCCAGGAGCTCCCTCTCGGGCTGTACATCCGGCCGGCCATACCCTAGGCGCCACTCATAAGCTGAGTTTGTGTATTCAGACTTCTGTGCCCACAGCCTGGACCCACACAACATCCAGACTAGGGCCTCTGGACCAAACAGCGAAAGATTGTGCCTGCCCTCTCCAAGGAAAGTGTGCCCAATCCATTGACCACAAACCTACAGGTTAGGGAAAAGCTCCAAGGTCCCTGAGGCCATCAATAGTATAGGCCACCCTGGACTAAGAGGGCTCTCTGACACCAGCGGAGCAACTATCTCCACTTAGACTCTCAGACAGTGTCCCCAGAGACAGAAGGTTGAAATGGACAGGACCACAGGCCCTAATCTGAACCTTAGCTTTGGTTTCCATGTTTCCGTTCTCAGAAGACTGTTTTCGTAGACCAGCACATGGGGCTTTTCTGAGGCACCAAACCAAACATCTCTCATCTCCACATGGGCAGCTTTCTTACTGGGATGTATCAAACACTTCAGGTAGGAGAGTTCCGCAGGGCCACTGAACAACCAGCACATTCCAAGGTCTCCATGGACCGAAACGCACATTATGACGCATCCTCAGGAGAGGCCATTTCAACTCAGCCCCCTGGGTCGCGTGTTCCAGAGGCAGCAGATCAAACATATCTTGTCGCTAATAGCCAATGGGAATGCGAGGCATGCTGTACAGGGATCCATCCTTCGAACCCTGCTCTCCAGTCCTTCCATACGGTATGTCCTGGAGATATGCAACAGGACTCGAATATTCCGCAGAAGGAAACCTTGTGGTTTGGGGCAACCTCCAAACTCAGCGTGGGAAAACTTCCTTGGCCTCATGAGGCCCCCGCTTCATGAAGGTGCCATCATGGACACATACTCCAGCCTCAGCCAACGTCTGATCCTCAGCCTGACTTCAGATGCAGGAGATTTTGATTCAGCCTCTGCAGAGTGGGCCTGCTCTGCCCTTGGCTCCAATCCTCACACTAGCTTGTGTTTTCAGACTTCCGTCCTCACACTCCTGGCCCACAAAGCCTCCCTACTGGGAATTCTGGGGCCACAATGAAGCACTGTGCCTGCCTCCCAGGAGAAAAACCTTGTCTATGGCGCTGCCCAGAAACCCCAAATGAGGATCAAACTGCTTGGCCCTCGGCAACACCCCAATTGCATAGGCTACCTTAAACAGTGATGCTCTGTCGCAAATAGCCTGAGCCCAGACCTACCAACAGACACCGACACAGCTGGCTGCACACCCAGCACATTGGACCCGCCACTGCCTTAGGCCACCATCCATTCCCAACCTGGGTTTTCAGTCATCGGAACCTAGACCTTATCTCCAATCCCTGCACAGGGGGGAACCTGATGCACAAGTCAGAACCCCTCCTTCCCCCTGGCAAGAAACCTTGCTGCTGGCAGTGAGTCAAACCTTCAGTGTAGGAGAAAACGGCATGGCCCATGAGGCCACGCCCAAGCGTGAGGGCCGCCTTGGGCACAAACACACAATGTGACCCTCAGCGTGAGTACCTTATTCAAGTAACGCCTCTCAGTGACTGGACCAAGAGCCCGCATATGTGGCTTGCCATGCCCATAGGCACCCAGGACTAACTAGATGGTGTGTATTCCAGTTGAGGGAACCCACTGCTGTGCTCTAGAGTCCCTCTCCTGGGGGGTCCCCTGTGGCAGAAAACAATACTCTTCATTCCCACAGAATGAACACAAACACTTGGGAGCTTGGACAATCCCCCGAGAGGAAGGCTCTTCCTCGGCCTCTGAGACAACCCCTACCCTGACCGGACACTGTAAACGCAACACCCAGAGACAAAATCCTGAGTGACTGCCTCCCACTTGCCCTACTTTGATTTCCAGAGGATCTCCCCTCACGGACTAGAGATCAGGCGTGCCATTACATTGGCCCCTAAGTGAGCCAAGTTTGCTTTTTCAGACATCTGTCCCCACAGCCCTGGCAACACAGCCTCTAGGCTGGGTCCTCTGAAGCCATACCACAGGACCGTGCCTGCTCTCTCCTGGGAAACTGTGTCCATTCCTTTGGCCACACACCTCCAGAATATGAGAAACCTCAAGGCCTCTGAGGACATCCCACTACTGGGAGCCTCACTGGACTCACAGGGGCATTCGGACACAAGCTGAGCAGCTACATCCATGAATGCATGCACACAGATGTCAACAGAGATAGAAGGTTGAGCCGGACAGGCCTTTAGGCCGTAGTCTCAACTCTTGCTTTGGTTTCCAGGTGTCACTCCTCAGAGGCTTTGGTTCGAAGAACAGGGTATGGGGCTTTCCTGAGGCACGGAACAGAACTCCTCTCGTCTCCACATGGGAAGTTTTCTTGTTGGAGCAGTGTCAAACACCTCATGTTGGAGAATCCTGCAGAGTCCCTGAGCCACCACCACATTCCAAGGTCTCCCAGGCCCCCAAGCCACAGTAGGACTCATCTTCAGGAGAGTCCATTTCAACTCTCCCCTCTGGGTAGCTCACCCAGGAGCCCGCAGATTGAGCCTGCCTTGTCCTGACTAAAGAGTGGGAATATGAGGTGGCGTTCCCAGGCATCCATGCTTAGACACCTGCTCTCGAGTCTTTCCATATGGGGCCTCTTGGAACCATCCAATAGGACTCGACTGTCGTGCAGAAGGTAACCTTCAGTTTTGGAGCAGTTCACAAATCCCATCGTAGGCAAAACTTTCTGGCCTCATGAAGCCCGCACACCCTTCAGGAAGAGGCCATGCTGGAAGAGACTTAGTCTGAGGCAAGTCTCATAGTTGACATGACCTCAGTGCAGGAGATCTCGATTCAGTCTCTGCAGAGTGGGCCTGCCGTGCCCTCGGTCCCAAACCTCACGCTAGCTTGTGTTTTCAGACTTCCTTCCTCACACTCCTGGCAAACAAGCCCTCCGGACTAGGAACTCCGGAACCAAACCCCAGCCCAGTGTCTGCCCAACGGAAGAAAAGCGTTTCCCTGTGGGGCTCTCCAGAAAACCCAGATGAGGATCAACCTGCTCGGGCCTCGACGGTACCCGAACTGGATAGGCTGCTCTGGGCACTCATGCTCTGCCTGACACAGCCTGAAGCCAGACGTCCAGACAAACAAGGAGACAGCTGGCCGCACACCCAGCACTTCGGACACGCCATGGTCTTATGCCGTCACCTCATCCTAACCTTGGTTTTCAGATATCTGAACCTAGACATTATATCAATTCTCCACACAGCTGTGTATAGCAAGCACAAAGCAGAACTCCTCCTTCCCCATGGCTGTCAAGCTTGCTCTTGGCATGGAGTCACACCTTCAGGGTGGGAGAAACCTTCATGGCCCCTGATGCCACGCCCAAACTTGAGTGCTGCTTGGGCACAAATTCACACTGTGACCCTCAGCATGAGCCCCATGTCAAAGAAAGGCCTGTCAGGGCCTGGACCAAGAGCCCACATATGGGGCTTGCCAAGCCCCTATGCACCCAATCCTCACCACGGTTTGAATTTTCCAGTCGCCCCGCCCGTACCTGGAGCTCTGCTCTGGAATCCCTTTCTTGGAGAGACCCATGAGCCAGACAACACGACTCCACCCTTCCCACAAAATGACCCCAAACTCTTGGGAGCTGGGACAAATCCCCAGAGAGGGATACTCGTCCACAGTACCTGAGGCCACCGCACCAATCCACGGCTATCCCGGACACAACATCCAGAGACAAAAGCCTGAAGGAACGCCTCCCACTCGCCCTTGTTTCAGAGGCCCAGGAGCTCCCTCTCGGGCTGTACATCCGGCCGGCCATACCCTAGGCGCCACTCATAAGCTGAGTTTGTGTATTCATACTCCTGGGCCCACAGCCTGGACCCACACAACATCCAGGCTAGGGCCTCTGGACCAAACAGCGAAAGATTGTGCCTGCCCTCTTCAAGAAAAGTGTGCCCAATCCTTTGACCACAACCCTACAGGTTAGGGAAAAGCTCCAAGGTCCCTGAGGCCATCAATAGTACAGGTCACCCTGGACTAAGAGGGGCTCTCTGACACAAGCGGAGCTACTAGCTCCACTTAGACTCTCAGACATTGTCCCCAGAGACAGAAGGTTGAAATGGACAGGCCCCCAGGCCCTAATCTGAACCTTAGCTTTGGTTTCCATGTTTCCCTTCTCAGAGGACTGTTTTCGTAGACCAGCACATGGGGCTTTTCTGAGGCACCAAACCAAACCTCTCTCATCTCCACATGGGCAGCTTTCTTACTGGGATGTATCAAACACTTCAGGTAGGAGAGTTCCGCAGGGCCACTGAACAACCAGCACATTCCAAGGTCTCCATGGACCCAAACGCACATTATGACGCATCCTCAGGAGAGGCCATTTCAACTCAGCCCCCTGGGTCGCGTGTTCCAGAGGCAGCAGATCAAACATATCTTGTCGCTAATAGCCAATGGGAATGCGAGGCATGCTGTACAGGGATCCATCCTTCGAACCCTGCTCTCCAGTCCTTCCATATGGTATGTCCTGGAGCCATGCAACAGGACTCGAATGTCCCACAGAAGGAAACCTTGTGGTTTGGGGCAACCTCCAAACTCAGCGTGGGAAAACTTCCTTGGCCTCATGAGGCCCCCACTTCATGAAGGTGCCATCATGGACACATACTCCAGCCTCAGCCAACGTCTGATCCTCAGCCTGACTTCAGATGCAGGAGATTTTGATTCAGCCTCTGCAGAGTGGGCCTGCTCTGCCCTTGGCTCCAATCCTCACACTAGCTTGTGTTTTCAGACTTCCGTCCTCACACTCCTGGCCCACAAACCCTCCCTACTGGGAATTCTGGGGCCACAATGAAGCACTGTGCCTGCCTCCCAGGAGAAAAACCTTGTCTATGGCGCTGCCCAGAAACCCCAAATGAGGATCAAACTGCTTGGCCCTCGGCAACACCCCAATTGCATAGGCTACCTTAAACAGTGATGCTCTGTCCCAAATAGCCTGAGTCCAGACCTTCCAACGGACACCGACACAGCTTGCTGCACACCCAGCACATTGGACCCGCCCCTGCTTTAGGCCACCATCCATTCCAAACCTGGGTTTTCAGTCATCTGAACCTAGACCTTATCTCCAATCTCTGCACGGGTGGAACCTGATGCACAATTCAGAAGCCCTCCTTCCCCATGGCAAGAAACCTTGCTGCTGGCAGTGAGTCAATCCTTCAGTGTAGGAGAAAACGGCATGGCCCATGAGGCCACGCCCAAGCGTGAGGGCCGCCTTGGGCACAAACACACATTGTGACCCTCAGCGTGAGTACCTTATTCAAGTAACGCCTCTCAGTGACTGGACCAAGAGCCCGCATATGTGGCTTGCCATGCCCATAGGCACCCAGGACTAACTAGATGGTGTGTATTCCAGTTGAGGGAACCCACGGCTGTGCTCTAGAGTCCCTCTCCTGGGGGGTCCCCTGTGGCAGAAAACAGTACTCTTCATTCCCACAGAATGAACACAAACACTTGGGAGCTTGGACAATCCCCCGAGAGGAAGGCTCTTCCTCGGCCTCTGAGACAACCCCTACCCATACCGGACACTGTAAACGCAACACCCAGAGACAAAATCCTGAGTGACTGCCTCCCACTTGCCCTACTTTGATTTCCAGAGGATCTTCCCTCACGGACTAGAGATCAGGCCTGCCATTACATTGGCCCCTAGCTGAGCCAAGTTTGCTTTTTCAGACATCTGTCCCCACAGCCCTGGCAAACACAGACTCTAGGCTGGGTCCTCTGGAGGCATACCACAGGACCGTGCATGCTCTCTCCTGGGAAACTGTGTCCATTCCTTTGGCCACACACCTCCAGAATATGAGAAACCTCAAGGCCTCCGAGGACATCCCACTACTGGGAGCCTCACTGGACTCACAGGGGCATTCGGACACAAGCTGAGCAGCTACATCCATGAATGCATGCACACAGATGTCAACAGAGATAGAAGGTTGAGCCAGATAGGCCTTTACGCCGTAGTCTCAACTCTTGATTTGGTTTCCAGGTGTCACTCCCTAGAGGCTTTGGTTCGAAGAACAGGGTATGGGGCTTTCCTGAGGCACGGAACTGAACTCCTCTCGTCTCCACATGGGAAGTTTCCTTGTTGGAGCCGTGTCAAACACCTCATGTTGGAGAATCCTGCAGAGTCCCTGAGCCACCTCCACATTCCAAGGTCTCCCAGGCCACCAAGCCACAGTAGGACTCATCTTCAGGAGAGACCATTTCATCTCTCCCCTCTGGGTAGCTCACCCAGGAGCCCGCAGATTGAGCCTGCCTTGTCCTGACTAAAGAGTGGGAATATGAGGTGGCGTTCCCAGGCATCAATGCTTAGACACCTGCTCTCGAGTCTTTCCATATGGGGCCTCTTGGAACCATCCAATAGGACTCGACTGTCGTGCAGGAGGTAACCTTCAGTTTTGGAGCAGTTCACAAATCCCATCGTAGGCAAAACTTTCTGGCATCATGAAGCCCCCACACACTTCAGGAAGAGGCCATGCTGGACAAAAACTCTAGCCTGAGGCACGTATTTTAGTTGACATGACCTCAGTGCAGGAGATCTCATTTCAGCCTCTGCAGAGTGGGCCTGCCGTGCCCTCGGTCCCAAACCTCACGCTAGCTTGTGTTTTCAGACTTCCTTCCTCACACTCCTGGCAAACAAGCCCTGGGACTAGGAACTCCGGAACCAAAACCCAGCCCAGTGTCTGCCCAACGGAAGAAAAACGTTTCCCTGTGGGGCTCTCCAGAAAACCCAGATGAGGATCAACCTGCTCGGGCCTCGACGGTACCTGAACTGGATAGGCTGCTCTGGGCACTCATGCTCTGCCTCACACAGCCTGAAGCCAGACGTCCAGACAGACAAGGAGACAGCTGGCCGCACACCCAGCACTTCGGACACGCCATGGTCTTATGCCGTCACCTCATCCTAACCTTGGTTTTCAGATATCTGAACCTAGACATTATGTCAATTCTCCACACAGCTGGGTAGAGCAAGCACAAAACAGAACTCCTCCTTCCCCATGGCTGTCAAGCTTGCTCTTGGCATGCAGTCACACCTTCAGGGTGGGAGAAACCTTCATGGCCCCTGATGCCACGCCCAAATTGAGTGCTGCTTGGGCACAAATTCACACTGTGACCCTCAGCATGAGCCCCATGTCAAAGAAAGGCCTGTCAGGGCCTGGACCAAGAGCCCACATATGGGGCTTGCCAAGCCCCTATGCACCCAATCCTCACCACGGTTTGAATTTTCCAGTCGCCCCGCCCATACCTGGAGCTCTGCTCTGGAATCCCTTTCTTGGAGAGACCCATGAGCCAGACAACACGACTCCACCCTTCCCACAAAATGACCCCAAACTCTTGGGAGCTGGGACAAATCCCCAGAGAGGGATACTCGTCCACAGTACCTGAGGCCACCGCTCCAATCCACGGCTATCCCGGACACAACATCCAGAGACAAAAGCCTGAAGGAACGCCTCCCACTCACCCTTGTTTCAGAGGCCCAGGAGCTCCCTCTCGGGCTGTACATCCGCCCTGCCATACCCTAGGCGCCACTCATAAGCTGAGTTTGTGTATTCAGACTTCTGTGCCCACAGCCTGGACCCACACAACATCCAGTCTAGGGCCTCTGGACCAAACAGCGAAAGATTGTGCCTGCCCTCTCCAAGGAAAGTGTGCCCAATCCATTGACCACAACCCTACAGGTTAGGGAAAAGCTCCAAGGTCCCTGAGGCCATCAATAGTACAGGCCACCCTGGACTAAGAGGGCCTCTCTGACACCAGCGGAGCAACTATCTCCACTTAGACTCTCAGAGAGTGTCCCCAGAGACAGAAGGTTGAAATGGCCAGGCCCCCAGGCCCTAATCTGAACCTTAGCTTTGGTTTCCATGTTTCTGTTCTCAGAGGACTGTTTTCGTAGACCAGCACCTGGGGCTTTTCTGGGGCACCAAACCAAACCTCTCTCATCTCCACATGGGCAGCTTTCTTACTGGGATGTATCAAACACTTCAGGTAGGAGTGTTCCGCAGGGCCACTGAACAACCAACACATTCCAAAGTCTCCATGGACCCAAACGCACATTATGACGCATCCTCAGGAGAGGCCATTTCAACTCAGCCCCCTGGGTCGCGTGTTCCAGAGGCAGCAGATCAAACATATCTTGTCGCTAATAGCCAATGGGAATGCGAGGCATGCTGTACAGGGATCCATCCTTCGAACCCTGCTCTCCAGTCCTTCCATATGGTATGTCCTGGAGCCATGCAACAGGACTCGAATGTCCCGCAGAAGGAAACCTTGTGGTTTGGGGCAACCTCCAAACTCAGCGTGGGTAAACTTCCTTGGCCTCATGAGGCCCCCACTTCATGAAGGTGCCATCATGGACACATACTCCAGCCTCAGCCAACGTCTGATCCTCAGCCTGACTTCAGATGCAGGAGATTTTGATTCAGCCTCTGCAGAGTGGGCCTGCTCTGCCCTTGGCTCCATTCCTCACACTAGCTTGTGTTTTCAGACTTCCGTCCTCACACTCCTGGCCCACAAACCCTCCCTACTGGGAATTCTGGGGCCACAATGAAGCACTGTGCCTGCCTCCCAGGAGAAAAACATTGTCTATGGCTCTGCCCAGAAACCCCAAATGAGGCTCAAACTGCTTGGCCCTCGGCAACACCCCAATTGCATAGGCTACCTTAAACAGTGATGCTCTGTCGCAAATAGCCTGAGCCCAGACCTTCCAACAGACACCGACACAGCTGGCTGCACACCCAGCACATTGGACCCGCCACTGCCTTAGGCCACCATCCATTCCCAACCTGGGTTTTCAGTCATCGGAACCTAGACCTTATCTCCAATCCCTGCACAGGGGGGAACCTGATGCACAAGTCAGAACCCCTCCTTCCCCATGGCAAGAAACCTTGCTGCTGGCAGTGAGTCAAACCTTCAGTGTAGGAGAAAACGGCATGGCCCATGAGGCCACGCCCAAGCGTGAGGGCCGCCTTGGGCACAAACACACATTGTGACCCTCAGCGTGAGTACCTTATTCAAGTAACGCCTCTCAGTGACTGGACCCAGAGCCCGCATATGTGGCTTGCCATGCCCATAGGCACCCAGGACTAACTAGATGGTGTGTATTCCAGTTGAGGGAACCCACGGCTGTGCTCTAGAGTCCCTCTCCTGGGGGGTCCCCTGTGGCAGTATACAGTACTCTTCATTCCCACAGAATGAACACAAACACTTGGGAGCTTGGACAATCCCGTGAGAGGAAGGCTCTTCCTCGGCCTCTGAGACAACCCCTACCCTGACCGGACACTGTAAACGCAACACCAGAGACAAAATCCTGAGTGACTGCCTCCCACTTGCCCTACTTTGATTTCCAGAGGATCTCCCCTCACGGACTAGAGATCAGGCATGCCATTACATTGGCCCCTAGCTGAGCCAAGTTTGCTTTTTCAGACATCTGTCCCCACAGCCCTGGCAAACACAGCCTCTAGGCTGGGTCCTCTGGAGCCATACCACATGACCGTGCTTGCTCTCTCCTGGGAAACTGTGTCCATTCCTTTGTCCACACACCTCCAGAATATGAGAAACCTCAAGGCCTCCGAGGACATCCCACTACTGGGAGCCTCACTGGACTCACAGGGGCATTCGGACACAAGCTGAGCAGCTACATCCTTGAATGCATGCACACAGATGACAACAGAGATAGAAGGTTGAGCCGGACAGGCCTTTAGGCCGTAGTCTCAACTCTTGCTTTGGTTTCCAGGTGTCAATCCTCAGAGGCTTTGGTTCGAAGAACAGGTTATGGGGCTTTCCTGAGGCATGGAACAGAACTCCTCTCGTCTCCACATGGGAAGTTTTCTTGTTGGAGCCGTGTCAAACACCTCATGTTGGAGAATGCTGCAGAGTCCCTGAGCCACCTCCACATTCCAAGGTCTCCCAGACCACCAAGCCACAGTAGGACTCATCTTCAGCAGAGACCATTTCAACTCTCCCCTCTGGGTAGCTCACCCAGGAGCCCGCACATTGAGCCTGCCTTGTCCTGACTTAAGAGTGGGAATATGAGGTGGCGTTCCCAGGCATCCATGCTTAGACACCTGCTCTCGAGTCTTTCCATATGGGGCCTCTTGGAACCATCCAATAGGACTCGACTGTCGTGCAGAAGGTAACCTTCAGTTTTGGAGCAGTTCACAAATTCCATCGTAGGCAAAACTTTCTGGCCTCATGAAGCCCCCACACCCTTCAGGAAGAGGCCATGCTGGACAAGAACTCTAGCCTGAGGCACGTCTCATAGTTGACATGACCTCAGTGCAGGAGATCTCGATTCAGCCTCTGCAGAGTGGGCCTGCCGTGCCCTCGGTCCCAAACCTCACGCTAGCTTGTGTTTTCAGACTTCCTTCCTCACACTCCTGGCAAACAAGCCCTCCGGACTAGGACCTCCAGAACCAAAACCCAGCTCAGTGTCTGCCCAACGGAAGAAAAACGTTTCCCTGTGGGGCTCTCCAGAAAACCCAGATGAGGATCAACCTGCTCGGGCCTCGACGGTACCCGAACTGGATAGGCTGCTCTGGGCACTCATGCTCTGCCTGACACAGCCTGAAGCCAGACGTCCAGACAGACAAGGAGACAGCTGGCCGCACACCCAGCACTTCGGACACGCCATGGTCTTATGCCGTCACCTCATCCTAACCTTGGTTTTCAGATATCTGAACCTAGACATTATATCAATTCTCCACACAGCTGGGTATAGCAAGCAGAAAACAGAACTCCTCCTTCCCCATGGCTGTCAAGCTTGCTCTTGGCATGCAGTCACACCTTCAGGGTGGGAGAAACCTTCATGGCCCCTGATGCCACGCCCAAACTTGAGTGCTGCTTGGGCACAAATTCACACTGTGACCCTCAGCATGAGCCCCATGTCAAAGAAAGGCCTGTCAGGGCCTGGACCAAGAGCCCACATATGGGGCTTGCCAAGCCCCTATGCACCCAATCCTCACCACGGTTTGAATTTTCCAGTCGCCCCGCCTGTACCTGGAGCTCTGCTCTGGAATCCCTTTCTTGGAGAGACCCATGAGCCAGACAACACGACTCCACCCTTCCCACAAAATGACCCCAAACTCTTGGGAGCTGGGACAAATCCCCAGAGAGGGATACTCGTCCACAGTACCTGAGGCCACCGCTCCAATCAACGGCTATCCCGGACACAACATCCAGAGACAAAAGCCTGAAGGAACGCCTCACACTCACCCTTGTTTCAGAGGCCCAGGAGCTCCCTCTCGGGCTGTACATCCGCCCTGCCATACCCTAGGCGCCACTCATAAGCTGAGTTTGTGTATTCAGACTTCTGTGCCCACAGCCTGGACCCACACAACATCCAGGCTAGGGCCTCTGGACCAAACAGCGAAAGATTGTGCCTGCCCTCTCCAAGGAAAGTGTGCCCAATCCATTGACCACAACCCTACAGGTTAGGGAAAAGCTCCAAGGTCCCTGAGGCCATCAATAGTACAGGCCACCCTGGACTAAGAGGGGCTCTCTGACACCAGCGGAGCAACTATCTACACTTAGACTCTCACACAGTGTCCCCAGAGACAGAAGGTTGAAATGGACAGGCCCCCAGGCCCTAATCTGAACCTTAGCTTTGGTTTCCATGTTTCTGTTCTCAGAGGACTGTTTTCGTAGACCAGCACATGGGGCTTTTCTGAGGCACCAAACCAAACCTCTCTCATCTCCACATGGGCAGCTTTCTTACTGGGATGTATCAAACACTTTAGGTAGGAGTGTTCCGCAGGGCCACTGAACAACCAACACATTCCAAAGTCTCCATGGACCCAAACGCACATTATGACGCATCCTCAGGAGAGGCCATTTCAACTCAGCCCCCTGGGTCGCGTGTTCCAGTGGCAGCAGATCAAACATATCTTGTCGCTAATAGCCAATGGGAATGCGAGGCATGCTGTACAGGGATCCATCCTTCGAACCCTGCTCTCCAGTCCTTCCATATGGTATGTCCTGGAGCCATGCAACAGGACTCGAATATCCCGCAGAAGGAAACCTTGTGGTTTGGGGCAACCTCCAAACTCAGCGTGGGTAAACTTCCTTGGCCTCAGGAGGCCCCCACTTCATGAAGGTGCCATCATGGACACATACTCCAGCCTCAGCCAACGTCTGATCCTCAGCCTGACTTCAGATGCAGGAGATTTTGATTCAGCCTCTGCAGAGTGGGCCTGCTCTGCCCTTGGCTCCATTCCTCACACTAGCTTGTGTTTTCAGACTTCCGTCCTCACACTCCTGGCCCACAAACCCTCCCTACTGGGAATTCTGGGGCCACAATGAAGCACTGTGCCTGCCTCCCAGGAGAAAAACATTGTCTATGGCGCTGCCCAGAAACCACAAATGAGGCTCAAACTGCTTGGCCCTCGGCAACACCCCAATTGCATAGGCTACCTTAAACAGTGATGCTCTGTCGCAAATAGCCTGAGCCCAGACCTTCCACCAGACACCGACACAGCTGGCTGCTCACCCAGCACATTGGACCCGCCACTGCCTTAGGCCACCATCCATTCCCAACCTGGGTTTTCAGTCATCGGAACCTAGACCTTATCTCCAATCCCTGCACAGGGCGGGACCTGATGCACAAGTCAGAACCCCTCCTTCCCCCTGGCAAGAAACCTTGCTGCTGGCAGTGAGTCAATCCTTCAGTGTAGGAGAAAACGGCATGGCCCATGAGGCCATACCCAAGTGTGAGGGCCGCCTTGGGCACAAACACACATTGTGACCCTCAGCGTGAGTACCTTATTCAAGTAACGCTTCTCAGTGACTGGACCCAGAGCCCGCATATGTGGCTTGCCATGCCCATAGGCACCCAGGACTAACTAGATGGTGTGTATTCCAGTTGAGGGAACCCACTGCTGTGCTCTAGAGTCCCTCTCCTGGGGGGTCCCCTGTGGCAGAAAACAGTACTCTTCATTCCCACAGAATGAACACCAACACTTGGGAGCTTGGACAATCCCCCGAGAGGAAGGCTCTTCCTCGGCCTCTGAGACAACCCCTACCCTGACCGGACACTGTAAACGCAATACCCAGAGACAAAATCCTGAGTGACTGCCTCCCACTTGCCCTACTTTGATTTCCAGAGGATCTCCCCTCAAGGACTAGAGATCAGGCCTGCCATTACATTGGCCCCTAGCTGAGCCAAGTTTGCTTTTTCATACATCTGTCCCCACAGCCCTGGCAAACACAGCCTCTAGGCTGGGTCCTCTGGAGCCATACCACAGGACCGTGCCTGCTCTCTCCTGGGAAACTGTGTCCATTCCTTTGGCCACACACCTCCAGAATATGATAAACCTCAAGGCCTCCGAAGACATCCCACTACTGGGAGCCTCACTGGACTCACAGGGGCATTCGGACACAAGCTGAGCAGCTACATCCTTGAATGCATGCACACAGATGTCAACAGAGATAGAAGGTTGAGCCGGACAGGCCTTTACTCCGTAGTCTCAACTCTTGCTTTGGTTTCCAGGTGTCACTCCTCAGAGGCTTTGGTTCGAAGAACAGGGTATGGGGCTTTCCTGAGGCACGGAACAGAACTCCTCTCGTCTCCACATGGGAAGTTTCCTTGTTGGAGCCGTGTCAAACACCTCATGTTGGAGAATCCTGCAGAGTCCCTGAGCCACCTCCACATTCCAAGGTCTCCCAGGCCACCAAGCCACAGTAGGACTCATCTTCAGGAGAGTCCATTTCAACTCTCCCCTCTGGGTAGCTCACCCAGGAGCCCGCAGATTGAGCGTGCCTTCTCCTGACTAAAGAGTGGGAATATGAGGTGGCGTTCCCAGGCATCCATGCTTAGACACCTGCTCTCGAGTCTTTCCATATGGGGCCTCTTGGTACCATCCAATAGGACTCGACTGTCGTGCAGAAGGTAACCTTCAGTTTTGGAGCAGTTCACAAATCCCATCGTAGGCAAAACTTTCTGGCCTCATGAAGCCCCCACACCCTTCAGGAAGAGGCCATGCTGGACAAGAACTCTAGCCTGAGGCACGTCTCATAGTTGACATGACCTCAGTGCAGGAGATCTCGATTCAGCCTCTGCAGAGTGGGCCTGCCGTGCCCTCGGTCCCAAACCTCACGCTAGCTTGTGTTTTCAGACTTCCTTCCTCACACTCCTGGCAAACAAGCCCTCCGGACTATGACCTCCAGAACCAAAACCCAGCTCAGTGTCTGCCCAACGGTAGAAAAACGTTTCCCTGTGGGGCTCTCCAGAAAACCCAGATGAGGATCAACCTGCTCGGGCCTCGACGGTACCCGAACTGGATAGGCTGCTCTGGGCACTCATGCTCTGCCTGACACAGCCTGAAGCCAGACGTCCAGACAGACAAGGAGACAGCTGGCCGCACACCCAGCACTTCGGACACGCCATGGTCTTATGCCGTCACCTCATCCTAACCTTGGTTTTCAGATATCTGAACCTAGACATTATATCAATTCTCCACACAGCTGGGTATAGCAAGCACAAAACAGAACTCCTCCTTCCCCATGGCTGTCAAGCTTGCTCTTGGCATGGAGTCACACCTTCAGGGTGGGAGAAACCTTCATGGCCCCTGATGACACGCCCAAACTTGAGTGCTGCTTGGGCACAAATTCACACTGTGACCCTCAGCATGAGCCCCATGTCAAAGAAAGGCCTGTCAGGGCCTGGACCAAGAGCCCACATATGGGGCTTGCCAAGCCCCTATGCACCCAATCCTCACCACGGTTTGAATTTTCCAGTCGCCCCGCCCGTACCTGGAGCTCTGCTCTGGAATCCCTTTCTTGGAGAGACCCATGAGCCAGACAACAGGACTCCACCCTTCCCACAAAATGACCCCAAACTCTTGGGAGCTGGGACAAATCCCCAGAGAGGGATACTCGTCCACAGTACCTGAGGCCACCGCTCCAATCCACGGCTATCCCGGACACAACATCCAGAGACAAAAGCCTGAAGGAACGCCTCCCACTCGCCCTTGTTTCAGAGGCCCAGGAGCTCCCTCTCAGGCTGTACATCCGACCTGCCATACCCTAGGCGCCACTCCTAAGCTGAGTTTGTGTATTCAGACTTCTGTGCCAACAGCCTGGACCCACACAACATCCAGGCTAGGGCCTCTGGACCAAACAGCGAAAGATTGTGTCTGCCCTCTCCAAGGAAAGTGTGCCCAATCCATTGACCACAACCCTACAGGTTAGGGAAAAGCTCCAAGGTCGCTGAGGCCATCAATTGTATAGGCCACCCTGGACTAAGAGGGGCTCTCTGACACCAGCGGAGCAACTATCTCCACTTAGACTCTCAGACAGTGTCCCCAGAGACAGAATGTTGGAATGGACAGGCCCCAGGCCCTAATCTGAACCTTAGCTTTGGTTTCCATGTTTCCGTTCTCAGAGGACTGTTTTCATAGACCAGCACATGGGGCTTTTCTGAGGCACCAAACCAAACCTCTCTCATCTCCACATGGGCAGCTTTCTTACTGGGATGTATCAAACACTTCAGGTAGGAGAGTTCTGCAGGGCCACTGAACAACCAGCACATTCCAAGGTCTCCATGGACCCAAACGCACATTATGACGCATCCTCAGGAGAGGCCATTTCAACTCAGCCCCCTGGGTCGCGTGTTCCAGAGGCAGCAGATCAAACATATCTTGTCGCTAATAGCCAATGGGAATGCGAGGCATGCTGTACAGGGATCCATCCTTCGAACCCTGCTCTCCAGTCCTTCCATATGGTATGTCCTGGAGCCATGCAACAGGACTCGAATGTCCCGCAGAAGGAAACCTTGTGGTTTGGGGCAACCTCCAAACTCAGCGTGGGAAAACTTCCTTGGCCTCATGAGGCCCCCCTTCATGAAGGTGCCATCATGGACACATACGCCAGCCTCAGCCAACGTCTGATCCTCAGCCTGACTTCAGATGCAGGAGATTTTGATTCAGCCTCTGCAGAGTGGGCCTGCTCTGCCCTTGGATCCAATCCTCACACTAGCTTGTGTTTTCAGACTTCCGTCCTCACACTCCTGGCCCACAAACCCTCCCTACTGGGAATTCTGGGGCCACAATGAAGCACTGTGCCTGCCTCCCAGGAGAAAAACATTGTCTATGGCGCTGCCCAGAAACCCCAAATGAGGATCAAACTGCTTGGCCCTCGGCAACACACCAATTGCATAGGCTACCTTAAACAGTGATGCTCTGTCACAAATAGCCTGAGCCCAGACCTTCCAACAGACACCGACACAGCTGGCTGCACACCCAGCACATTGGACCCGCCACTGCCTTAGGCCACCATCCATTCCCAACCTGGGTTTTCAGTCATCGGAACCTAGACCTTATCTCCAATCCCTGCACAGGGGGGAACCTGCTGCACAAGTCAGAACCCCTCCTTCCCCATGGTAAGAAACCTTGTTGCTGGCAGTGAGTCAAACCTTCAGTGTAGGAGAAAACGGCATGGCCCATGAGGCCACGCCCAAGCGTGAGGGCCGCCTTGGGCACAAACACACATTGTGACCCTCAGCGTGAGTACCTTATTCAAGTAACGACTCTCAGTGACTGGACCAAGAGCCCGCATATGTGGCTTGCCATGCAAATAGGCACCAAGGACTAACTAGATGGTGTGTATTCCAGTTGAGGGAACCCACTGCTGTGCTCTAGAGTCCCTCTCCTGGGGGGTCCCCTGTGGCAGAAAACAGTACTCTTCATTCCCACAGAATGAACACCAACACTTGGGAGCTTGGACAATCCCCCGAGAGGAAGGCTCTTCCTCGGCCTCTGAGACAACCCCTACCCTGACCGGACACTGTAAACGCAACACCCAGAGACAAAATCCTGAGTGACTGCCTCCCACTTGCCCTACTTTGATTTCCAGAGGATCTCCCCTCACGGACTAGAGATCAGGCCTGCCATTACATTGGCCCCTCTCTGAGCCAAGTTTGCTTTTTCAGACATCTGTCCCCACAGCCCTGGCAAACACAGCCTCTAGGCTGGGTCCTCTGGAGCCATACCACAGGACCGTGCCTGCTCTCTCCTGGTAAACTGTGTCCATTCCTTTGGCCACACACCTCCAGAATATGAGAAACCTCAAGGCCTCCGAGGACATCCCACTACTGGGAGCCTCACTGGACTCACAGGGGCATTCGGACACAAGCTGAGTAGCTACATCCATGAATGCATGAACACAGATGTCAACAGAGATAGAAGGTTGAGCCGGACAGGCCTTTAGGCCGTAGACTCAACTCTTGCTTTGGTTTCCAGGTGTCACTCCTCAGAGGCTTTGGTTCGAAGAACAGGGTATGGGGCTTTCCTGAGGCACGGAACAGAACTCCTCTCGTCTCCACATGGGAAGTTTCCTTGTTGGAGCCGTGTCAAACACCTCATGTTGGAGAAATCTGCAGAGTCCCTGAGCCACCACCACATTCCAAGGTCTCCCAGGCCACCAAGCCACAGTAGGACTCATCTTCAGGAGAGTCCATTTCAACTCTCCCCTCTGGGTAGCTCACCCAGGAGCCCGCAGATTGAGCCTGCCTTATCCTGACTAAAGAGTGGGAATATGAGGTGGCGTTCCCAGGCATCCATGCTTAGACACCTGCTCTCGAGTCTTTCCATATGGGGCCTCTTGGAACCATCCAATAAGACTCGACTGTCGTGCAGAAGGTAACCTTCAGTTTTGGAGCAGTTCACAAATCCCATCGTAGGCAAAACTTTCTGGCCTCATGAAGCCCCCACACCCTTCAGGAAGAGGCCATGCTGGACAAGAACTCTAGCCTGAGGCACGTCTCATAGTTGACATGACCTCAGTGCAGGAGATCTCGATTCAGCCTCTGCAGAGTGGGCCTGCCGTGCCCTCGGTCCCAAACCTCATGCTAGCTTGTGTTTTCAGACTTCCTTCCTCACACTCCTGGCAAACAAGCCCTCCGGACTAGGACCTCCAGAACCAAAACCCAGCCCAGTGTCTGCCCAACGGAAGAAAAACGTTTCCCTGTGGGGCTCTCCAGAAAACCCAGATGAGGATCAACCTGCTCGGGCCTCGACGGTACCCGAACTGGATAGGCTGCTCTGGGCACTCATGCTCTGCCTGACACAGCCTGAAGCCAGTCGTCCAGACAGACAAGGAGACAGCTGGCCGCACACCCAGCACTTCGGACACGCCATGGTCTTATGCCGTCACCTCATCCTATCCTTGGTTTTCAGATATCTGAACCTAGACATTATATCAATTCTCCACACAGCTGGGTATAGCAAGCACAAAACAGAACTCCTCCTGCACCATGGCTGTCAAGCTTGCTCTTGGCATGGAGTCACACCTTCAGGGTGGGAGAAACCTTCATGGCCCCTGATGCGACGCCCAAACTTGAGTGTTGCTTGGGCACAAATTCACACTGTGACCCTCAGCATGAGCCCCATGTCAAAGAAAGGCCTGTCAGGGCCTGGACCAAGAGCCCACATATGGGGCTTGCCAAGACCCTATGCACCCAATCCTCACCACGGTTTGAATTTTCCAGTCGCCCCGCCCGTACCTGGAGCTCTGCTCTGGAATCCCTTTCTTGGAGAGACCCATGAGCCAGACAACACGACTCCAACCTTCCCACAAAATGACCCCAAACTCTTGGGAGCTGGGACAAATCCCCAGAGAGGGATACTCGTCCACAGTACCTGAGGCCACCGCTCCAATCCACGGCTATCCGGGACACAACATCCAGAGACAAAAGCCTGAAGGAACGCCTCCCACTCGCCCTTGTTTCAGAGGCCCAGGAGCTCCCTCTCGGGCTGTACATCCGGCCTGCCATACCCTAGGCGCCAATCATAAGCTGAGTTTGTGTATTCAGACTTCTGTGCCCACAGCCTGGAACCACACAACATCCAGGATTGGGCCTCTGGACCAAACAGCGAAAGATTGTGCCTGCCCTCTCCAAGGAAAGTGTGCCCAATCCATTGACCACAACCCTACAGGTTAGGGAAAAGCTCCAAGGTCCCTGAGGCCATCAATAGTATAGGCCACCCTGGACTAAGAGGGGCTCTCTGACACCAGCGGAGCAACTATCTCCACTTAGACTCTCAGACAGTGTCCCCAGAGACAGAAGGTTGAAATGGACAGACCCCCAGGCCCTAATCTGAACCTTAGCTTTGGTTTCCATGTTTCCGTTCTCAGAGGACTGTTTTCATAGACCAGCACATGGGGCTTTTCTGAGGCACCAAACCAAACCTCTCTCATCTCCACATGGGCAGCTTTCTTACTGGGATGTATCAAACACTTCAGGTAGGAGAGTTCCGCAGGGCCACTGAACAACCAGCACATTCCAAGGTCTCCATGGACCCAAACGCACATTATGACGCATCCTCAGGAGAGGCCATTTCAACTCAGCCCCCTGGGTCGCGTGTTCCAGAGGCAGCAGATCAAACATATCTTGTCGCTAATAGCCAATGGGAATGCGAGGCATGCTGTACAGGGATCCATCCTTCGAACCCTGCTCTCCAGTCCTTCCATATGGTATGTCCTGGAGCCATGCAACAGGACTCGAATGTCCCGCAGAAGGAAACCTTGTGGTTTGGGGCAACCTCCAAATTCAGCGTGGGAAAACTTCCTTGGCCTCATGAGGCCCCCACTTCATGAAGGTGCCATCATGGACACATACTCCAGCCTCAGCCAACGTCTGATCCTCAGCCTGACTTCAGATGCAGGAAATTTTGATTCAGCCTCTGCAGAGTGGGCCTGCTCTGCCCTTGGCTCCAATCCTCACACTAGCTTGTGTTTTCAGACTTCCGTCCTCACACTCCTGGCCCACAAACCCTCCCTACTGGGAATTCTGGGGCCACAATGAAGCACTGTGCCTGCCTCCCAGGAGAAAAACATTGTCTATGGCGCTACCCAGAAACCCCAAATGAGGATCAAACTGCTTGGCCCTCGGCAACACCCCAATTGCATAGGCTACCTTAAACAGTGATGCTCTGTCGCAAATAGCCAGAGCCCAGACCTTCCAACGGACACCGACACAGCTGGCTGCACACCCAGCACATTGGACCCGCCACTGCCTTAGGCCACCATCCATTCCCAACCTGGGTTTTCAGTCATCGGAACCTAGACCTTATCTCCAATCCCTGCACAGGGGGGAACCTGATGCACAAGTCAGAACCCCTCCTTCCCCATGGCAAGAAACCTTGCTGCTGGCAGTGAGTCAAACCTTCAGTGTAGGAGAAAACGGCATGGCCCATGAGGCCACGCCCAAGCGTGAGGGCCGCCTTGGGCACAAACACACATTGTGACCCTCAGCGTGAGTACCTTATTCAAGTAACGCCTCTCAGTGACTGGACCAAGAGCCCACATATGTGGCTTGCCATGCCCATAGGCACCCAGGACTAACTAGATGGTGTGTATTCCAGTTGAGGGAACCCACTGCTGTGCTCAAGAGTCTCTCTCCTGGGGGGTCCCCTGTGGCAGAAAACAGTACTCTTCATTCCCACAGAATGAACACAAACACTTGGGAGCTTGGACAATCCCCCGAGAGGAAGGCTCTTCCTCGGCCTCTGAGACAACCCCTACCCTGACCGGACACTGTAAACGCAACACCCAGAGACAAAATCCTGAGTGACTGCCTCCCACTTGCCCTACTTTGATTTCCAGAGGATCTCCCCTCACGGACTAGAGATCAGGCCTGCCATTACATTGGCCCCTAGCTGAGCCAAGTTTGCTTTTTCAGACATCTGTCCCCACAGCCCTGGCAAACACAGCCTCTAGGCTGGGTCCTCTGGAGCCATACCACAGGACTGTGCCTGCTCTCTCCTGGGAAACTGTGTCCATTCCTTTGGCCACACACCTCCAGAATATGAGAAACCTCAAGGCCTCCGAGGACATCCCACTACTGGGAGCCTCACTGGACTCACAGGGGCATTCGGACACAAGCTGAGAAGCTACATCCATGAATGCATGCACACAGATGTCAACAGAGATAGAAGGTTGAGCCGGACAGGCCTTTAGGCCGTAGTCTCAACTCTTGCTTTGGTTTCCAGGTGTCACTCCTCAGAGGCTTTGGTTCGAAGAACAGGGTATGGGGCTTTCCTGAGGCACGGAACAGAACTCCTCTCGTCTCCACATGGGAAGTTTCCTTGTTGGAGCCGTGTCAAACACCTCATGTTGGAGAAACCTGCAGAGTCCCTGAGCCACCTCCACATTCCAAGGTCTCCCAGGCCACCAAGCCACAGTAGGACTCATCTTCAGGAGAGTCCATTTCAACTCTCCCCTCTGGGTAGCTCACCCAGGAGCCCGCAGATTGAGCGTGCCTTGTCCTGACTAAAGAGTGGGAATATGAGGTGGCGTTCCCAGGCATCCATGATTAGACACCTGCTCTCGAGTCTTTCCATATGGGGCCTCTTGGAACCATCCAGTAGGACTCGACTGTCGTGCAGAAGGTAACCTTCAGTTTTGGAGCAGTTCACAAATCCCATCGTAGGCAAAACTTTCTGGCCTCATGAAGCCCCCACACCCTTCAGGAAGAGGCCATGCTGGACAAGAACTCTAGCCTGAGGCACGTCTCATAGTTGACATGACCTCAGTGCAGGAGATCTCGATTCTGCCTCTGCAGAGTGGGCCTGCCGTGCCCTTGGTCCCAAACCTCACTCTAGCTTGTGTTTTCAGACTTCCTTCCTCACACTCCTGGCAAACAAGCCCTCCGGACTAGGAACTCCAGAACCAAAACCCAGCCCAGTGTCTGCCCAACGGAAGAAAAACATTTCCCTGTGGGGCTCTCCAGAAAACCCAGATGAGGATCAACCTGCTCGGGCCTCGACGGTACCCGAACTGGATAGGCTGCTCTGGGCACTCATGCTCTGCCTGACACAGCCTGAAGCCAGACGTCCAGACAGACAAGGAGACAGCTGGCCGCACACCCAGCACTTCGGACACGCCATGGTCTTATGTCGTCACCTCATCCTATCCTTGGTTTTCAGATATCTGAACCTAGACATTATATCAATTCTCCACACAGCTAGGTATAGCAAGCACAAAGCAGAACTCCTCCTTCCCCATGGCTGTCAAGCTTGCTCTTGGCATGCAGTCAAACCTTCAGGGGGGGAGAAACCTTCATGGCCCCTGATGCCACGCCCAAACTTGAGTGCTGCTTGGGCACAAATTCACACTGTGACCCTCAGCATGAGCCCCATGTCAAAGAAAGGCCTGTCAGGGCCTGGACCAAGAGCCCACATATGGGGCTTGCCAAGCCCCTATGCACCCAATCCTCACCACGGTTTGAATTTTCCAGTCGCCCCGCCCGTACCTGGAGCTCTGCTCTGGAATCCCTTTCTTGGAGAGACCCATGAGCCAGACAACACGACTCCACCCTTCCCACAAAATGACCCCAAACTCTTGGGAGCTGGGACAAATCCCCAGAGAGGGATACTTGTCCACAGTACCTGAGGCCACCGCTCCAATCCACGGCTATCCGGGACACAACATCCAGAGACAAAAGCCTGAAGGAATGCCTCCCACTCGCCCTTGTTTCAGAGGCCCAGGAGCTCCCTCTCGGGCTGTACATCCGGCCTGCCATACCCTAGGCGCCACTCATAAGCTGAGTTTGTGTATTCAGACTCCTGGGCCCACAGCCTGGACCCACACAACATCCAGGCTAGGGCCTCTGGACCAAACAGCGAAAGATTGTGCCTGCCCTCTCCAAGAAAAGTGTGCCCAATCCATTGACCACAACCCTACAGGTTAGGGAAAAGCTCCAAGGTCGCTGAGGCCATCAATAGTATAGGCCACCCTGGACTAAGAGGGGCTCTCTGACACCAGCGGAGCAACTATCTCCACTTAGACTCTCAGACAGTGTCCCCAGAGACAGAAGGTTGAAATGGACAGGCCCCCAGGCCCTAATCTGAACCTTAGCTTTGGTTTCCATGTTTCCGTTCTCAGAGGACTGTTTTCGTAGACCAGCACCTGGGGCTTTTCTGAGGCACCAAACCAAACCTCTCTCATCTCCACATGGGCAGCTTTCTTACTGGGATGTATCAAACACTTCAGGTAGGAGAGTTCCGCAGGGCCACTGAACAACCAGCACATTCCAAGGTCTCCATGGACCCAAACGCACATTATGACGCATCCTCAGGAGAGGCCATTTCAACTCAGCCCCCTGGGTCGCGTGTTCCAGAGGCAGCAGATCAAACATATCTTGTCGCTAATAGCCAATGGGAATGCGAGGCATGCTGTACAGGGATCCATCCTTCGAACCCTGCTCTCCAGTCCTTCCATATGGTATGTCCTGGAGCCATGCAACAGGACTCGAATGTCCCGCAGAAGGAAACCTTGTGGTTTGGGGCAACCTCCAAACTCAGCGTGGGAAAACTTCCTTGGCCTCATGAGGCCCCCACTTCATGAAGGTGCCATCATGGACACATACTCCAGCCTCAGCCAACGTCTGATCCTCAGCCTGACTTCAGATGCAGGAGATTTTGATTCAGCCTCTGCAGAGTGGGCCTGCTCTGCCCTTGGCTCCAATCCTCACACTAGCTTGTGTTTTCAGACTTCCGTCCTCACACTCCTGGCCCACAAACCCTCCCTACTGGGAATTCTGGGGCCACAATGAAGCACTGTGCCTGCCTCCCAGGAGAAAAATATTGTCTATGGCGCTGCCCAGAAACCCCAAATGAGGATCAAACTGCTTGGCCCTCGGCAACACCACAATTGCATAGGCTACCTTAAACAGTGATGCTCTGTCGCAAATAGCCTGAGCCCAGACCTTACAACGGACACCGACACAGCTGGCTGCACACCAGCACATTGGACCCGCCACTGCCTTAGGCCACCATCCATTCCCAACCTGGGTTTTCAGTCATCGGAACCTAGACCTTATCTCCAATCCCTGCACAGGGGAGAACCTGATGCACAAGTCAGAACCCCTCCGTCCCCATGGCAAGAAACCTTGCTGCTGACAGTGAGTCAAACCTTCAGTGTAGGAGAAAACGGCATGGCCCATGAGGCCACGCCCAAGCGTGAGGGCCGCCTTGGGCACAAACACACATTGTGACCCTCAGCGTGAGTACCTTATTCAAGTAACGCCTCTCAGTGACTGGACCAAGAGCCCGCATATGTGGCTTACCATGCCCATAGGCACCCAGGACTAACTAGATGGTGTGTATTCCAGTTGAGGGAACCCACTGCTGTGCTCTAGAGTCCCTCTCCTGGGGGGTCCCCTGTGGCAGAAAACAGTACTCTTCATTCCCACAGAATGAACACAAACACTTGGGAGCTTGGACAATCCCCCGAGAGGAAGGCTCTTCCTCGGCCTCTGAGACAACCCCTACCCTGACCGGACACTGTAAACGCAACACCCAGAGACAAAATCCTGAGTGACTGCCTCCCACTTGCCCTACTTTGATTTCCAGAGAATCTCCCCTCACGGACTAGAGATCAGGCCTGCCATTACATTGGCCCCTAGCTGAGCCAAGTTTGCTTTTTCAGACATCTGTCCCCACAGCCCTGGCAAACACAGCCTCTAGGCTGGGTCCTCTGGAGCCATACCACAGGACCGTGCCTGCTCTCTGCTGTGAAACTGTGTCCATTCCTTTGGCCACACACCTCCAGAATATGAGAAACCTCAAGGCCTCCGAGGACATCCCACTACTGGGAGCCTCACTGGACTCACAGGGGCATTCGGACACAAGCTGAGCAGCTACATCCATGAATGCATGCACACAGATGTCAACAAAGATAGAAGGTTGAGCCGGACAGGCCTTTAGGCCGTAGTCTCAACTCTTGCTTTGGTTTCCAGGTGTCACTCCTCAGAGGCTTTGGTTCGAAGAACAGGGTATGGGGCTTTCCTGAGGAACGGAACAGAACTCCTCTTGTCTCCACATGGGAAGTTTCCTTGTTGGAGCCGTGTCAAACACCTCATGTTGGAGAAACCTGCAGAGTCCCTGAGCCACCTCCACATTCCAAGGTCTCCCAGGCCACCAAGCCACAGTAGGACTCATCTTCAGGAGAGTCCATTTCAACTCTCCCCTCTGGGTAGCTCACCCAGGAGCCCGCAGATTGAGCGTGCCTTGTCCTGACTAAAGAGTGGGAATATGAGGTGGCGTTCCCAGGCATCCATGATTAGACACCTGCTCTCGAGTCTTTCCATATGGGGCCTCTTGGAACCATCCAGTAGGACTCGACTGTCGTGCAGAAGGTAACCTTCAGTTTTGGAGCAGTTCACAAATCCCATCGTAGGCAAAACTTTCTGGCCTCATGAAGCCCCCACACCCTTCAGGAAGAGGCCATGCTGGACAAGAACTCTAGCCTGAGGCACGTCTCATAGTTGACATGACCTCAGTGCAGGAGATCTCGATTCTGCCTCTGCAGAGTGGGCCTGCCGTGCCCTTGGTCCCAAACCTCACTCTAGCTTGTGTTTTCAGACTTCCTTCCTCACACTCCTGGCAAACAAGCCCTCCGGACTAGGAACTCCAGAACCAAAACCCAGCCCAGTGTCTGCCCAACGGAAGAAAAACATTTCCCTGTGGGGCTCTCCAGAAAACCCAGATGAGGATCAACCTGCTCGGGCCTCGACGGTACCCGAACTGGATAGGCTGCTCTGGGCACTCATGCTCTGCCTGACACAGCCTGAAGCCAGACGTCCAGACAGACAAGGAGACAGCTGGCCGCACACCCAGCACTTCGGACACGCCATGGTCTTATGTCGTCACCTCATCCTATCCTTGGTTTTCAGATATCTGAACCTAGACATTATATCAATTCTCCACACAGCTGGGTATAGCAAGCACAAAGCAGAACTCCTCCTTCCCCATGGCTGTCAAGCTTGCTCTTGGCATGGAGTCACACCTTCAGGGTGGGAGAAACCTTCATGGCCCCTGATGCCACGCCCAAACTTGAGTGCTGCTTGGGCACAAATTCACACTGTGACCCTCAGCATGAGCCCCATGTCAAAGAAAGGCCTGTCAGGGCCTGGACCAAGAGCCCACATATGGGGCTTGCCAAGCCCCTATGCACCCAATCCTCACCACGGTTTGAATTTTCCAGTCGCCCCGCCCGTACCTGGAGCTCTGCTCTGGAATCCCTTTCTTGGAGAGACCCATGAGCCAGACAACACGACTCCACCCTTCCCACAAAATGACCCCAAACTCTTGGGAGCTGGGACAAATCCCCAGAGAGGGATACTCGTCCACAGTACCTGAGGCCACCGCTCCAATCCACGGCTATCCGGGACACAACATCCAGAGACAAAAGCCTGAAGGAATGCCTCCCACTCGCCCTTGTTTCAGAGGCCCAGGAGCTCCCTCTCGGGCTGTACATCCGGCCTGCCATACCCTAGGCGCCACTCATAAGCTGAGTTTGTGTATTCAGACTCCTGGGCCCACAGCCTGGACCCACACAACATCCAGGCTAGGGCCTCTGGACCAAACAGCGAAAGATTGTGCCTGCCCTCTCCAAGAAAAGTGTGCCCAATCCATTGACCAAAACCCTACAGGTTAGGGAAAAGCTCCAAGGTCGCTGAGGCCATCAATAGTATAGGCCACCCTGGACTAAGAGGGGCTCTCTGACACCAGCGGAGCAACTATCTCCACTTAGACTCTCAGACAGTGTCCCCAGAGACAGAAGGTTGAAATGGACAGGCCCCCAGGCCCTAATCTGAACCTTAGCTTTGGTTTCCATGTTTCCGTTCTCAGAGGACTGTTTTCGTAGACCAGCACCTGGGGCTTTTCTGAGGCACCAAACCAAACCTCTCTCATCTCCACATGGGCAGCTTTCTTACTGGGATGTATCAAACACTTCAGGTAGGAGAGTTCCGCAGGGCCACTGAACAACCAGCACATTCCAAGGTCTCCATGGACCCAAACGCACATTATGACGCATCCTCAGGAGAGGCCATTTCAACTCAGCCCCCTGGGTCGCGTGTTCCAGAGGCAGCAGATCAAACATATCTTGTCGCTAATAGCCAATGGGAATGCGAGGCATGCTGTACAGGGATCCATCCTTCGAACCCTGCTCTCCAGTCCTTCCATATGGTATGTCCTGGAGCCATGCAACAGGACTCGAATGTCCCGCAGAAGGAAACCTTGTGGTTTGGGGCAACCTCCAAACTCAGCGTGGGAAAACTTCCTTGGCCTCATGAGGCCCCCACTTCATGAAGGTGCCATCATGGACACATACTCCAGCCTCAGCCAACGTCTGATCCTCAGCCTGACTTCAGATGCAGGAGATTTTGATTCAGCCTCTGCAGAGTGGGCCTGCTCTGCCCTTGGCTCCAATCCTCACACTAGCTTGTGTTTTCAGACTTCCGTCCTCACACTCCTGGCCCACAAACCCTCCCTACTGGGAATTCTGGGGCCACAATGAAGCACTGTGCCTGCCTCCCAGGAGAAAAATATTGTCTATGGCGCTGCCCAGAAACCCCAAATGAGGATCAAACTGCTTGGCCCTCGGCAACACCACAATTGCATAGGCTACCTTAAACAGTGATGCTCTGTCGCAAATAGCCTGAGCCCAGACCTTACAACGGACACCGACACAGCTGGCTGCACACCAGCACATTGGACCCGCCACTGCCTTAGGCCACCATCCATTCCCAACCTGGGTTTTCAGTCATCGGAACCTAGACCTTATCTCCAATCCCTGCACAGGGGGGAACCTGATGCACAAGTCAGAACCCCTCCTTCCCCATGGCAAGAAACCTTGCTGCTGACAGTGAGTCAAACCTTCAGTGTAGGAGAAAACGGCATGGCCCATGAGGCCACGCCCAAGCGTGAGGGCCGCCTTGGGCACAAACACACATTGTGACCCTCAGCGTGAGTACCTTATTCAAGTAACGCCTCTCAGTGACTGGACCAAAAGCCCGCATATGTGGCTTACCATGCCCATAGGCACCCAGGACTAACTAGATGGTGTGTATTCCAGTTGAGGGAACCCACTGCTGTGCTCTAGAGTCCCTCTCCTGGGGGGTCCCCTGTGGCAGAAAACAGTACTCTTCATTCCCACAGAATGAACACAAACACTTGGGAGCTTGGACAATCCCCCGAGAGGAAGGCTCTTCCTCGGCCTCTGAGACAACCCCTACCCTGACCGGACACTGTAAACGCAACACCCAGAGACAAAATCCTGAGTGACTGCCTCCCACTTGCCCTACTTTGATTTCCAGAGGATCTCCCCTCACGGACTAGAGATCAGGCCTGCCATTACATTGGCCCCTAGCTGAGCCAAGTTTGCTTTTTCAGACATCTGTCCCCACAGCCCTGGCAAACACAGCCTCTAGGCTGGGTCCTCTGGAGCCATACCACAGGACCGTGCCTGCTCTCTCCTGGGAAACTGTGTCCATTCCTTTGGCCACACACCTCCAGAATATGAGAAACCTCAAGGCCTCCGAGGACATCCCACTACTGGGAGCCTCACTGGACTCACAGGGGCATTCGGACACAAGCTGAGCAGCTACATCCATGAATGCATGCACACAGATGTCAACAGAGATAGAAGGTTGAGCCGGACAGGCCTTTAGGCCGTAGTCTCAACTCTTGCTTTGGTTTCCAGGTGTCACTCCTCAGAGGCTTTGGTTCGAAGAACAGGGTATGGGGCTTTCCTGAGGCACGGAACAGAACTCCTCTCGTCTCCACATGGGAAGTTTCCTTGTTGGTTCCGTGTCAAACACCTCATGTTGGAGAATCCTGCAGAGTCCCTGACCAACCTCCACATTCCAAGGTCTCCCAGGCCACCAAGCCACAGTAGGACTCATCTTCAGGAGAGTCCATTTCAACTCTCCCCTCTGGGTAGCTCACCCAGGAGCCCGCAGATTGAGCCTGCCTTGTCCTGACTAAAGAGTGGGAATATGAGGTGGCGTTCCCAGGCATCCATGCTTAGACACCTGCTCTCGAGTCTTTCCATATGGGGCCTCTTGGAACCATCCAATAGGACTCGACTGTCGTGCAGAAGGTAACCTTCAGTTTTGGAGCAGTTCACAAATCCCATCGTAGGCAAAACTTTCTGGCCTCATGAAGCCCCCACACCCTTCAGGAAGAGGCCATGCTGGACAAGAACTCTAGCCTGAGGCACGTCTCATAGTTGACATGACCTCAGTGCAGGAGATCTCGATTCAGCCTCTGCAGAGTGGGCCTGCCGTGCCCTCGGTCCCAAACCTCACGCTAGCTTGTGTTTTCAGACTTCCTTCCTCACACTCCTGGCAAAAAAGCCCTCCGGACTAGGAACTCCAGAACCAAAACCCAGCCCAGTGTCTGCCCAACGGAAGAAAAACGTTTCCCTGTGGGGCTCTCCAGAAAACCCAGATGAGGATCAACCTGCTCGGGCCTCGACGGTACCCGAACTGGATAGGCTGCTCTGGGCACTCATGCTCTGCCTGACACAGCCTGAAGCCAGACGACCAGACAGACAAGGAGACAGCTGGCCGCACACCCAGCACTTCGGACACGCCATGGTCTTATGCCGTCACCTCATCCTATCCTTGGTTTTCAGATATCTGAACGTAGACATTATATCAATTCTCCACACAGCTGGGTATAGCAAGCACAAAGCAGAACTCCTCCTTCCCCATGGCTGTCAAGCTTGCTCTTGGCATGGAGTCACACCTTCAGGGTGGGAGAAACCTTCATGGCCCCTGATGCCACGCCCAAACTTGAGTGCTGCTTAGGCACAAATTCACACTGTGACCCTCAGCATGAGCCCCATGTCAAAGAAAGGCCTGTCAGGGCCTGGACCAAGAGCCCACATATGGGGCTTGCCAAGCCCCTATGCACCCAATCCTCACCACGGTTTTAATTTTCCAGTCGCCCCTCCCGTACCTAGAGCTCTGCTCTGGAATCCCTTTCTTGGAGAGACCCATGAGCCAGACAACACGACTCCACCCTTCCCACAAAATGACCCCAAACTCTTGGGAGCTGGGACAAATCCCCAGAGAGGGATACTCGTCCACAGTACCTGAGGCCACCGCTCCAATCCACGGCTATCCCGGACACAACATCCAGAGACAAAAGGCTGAAGGAACGCCTCCCACTCGCCCTTGTTTCAGAGGCCCAGGAGCTCCCTCTCGGGCTGTACATCCGGCCGGCCATACCCTAGGCGCCACTCCTAAGCTGAGTTTGTGTATTCAGACTTCTGTGCCAACAGCCTGGACCCACACAACATCCAGGCTAGGGCCTCTGGACCAAAGAGCGAAAGATTGTGTCTGCCCTCCCCAAGGAAAGTGTGCCCAATCCATTGACCACAACCCTACAGGTTAGGGATAAGCTCCAAGGTCGCTGAGGCCATCAATAGTATAGGCCACCCTGGACTAAGAGGGGCTCTCTGACACCAGCGGAGCAACTATCTCCACTTAGACTCTCAGACAGTGTCCCCAGAGACAGAAGGTTGAAATGGACAGGCCCCCAGGCCCTAATCTGAACCTTAGCTTTGGTTTCCATGTTTCCGTTCTCAGAGGACTGTTTTCGTAAACCAGCACATGGGGCTTTTCTGAGGCACCAAACCAAACCTCTCTCATCTCCACATGGGCAGCATTCTTACTGGGATGTATCAAACACTTCAGGTAGGAGAGTTCCGCAGGGCCACTGAACAACCAGCACATCCAAGGTCTCCATGGACCCAAACGCACATTATGACGCATCCTCAGGAGAGGCCATTTCAACTCAGCCCCCTGGGTCGCGTGTTCCAGTGGCAGCAGATCAAACATATCTTGTCGCTAATAGCCAATGGGAATGCGAGGCATGCTGTACAGGGATCCATCCTTCGAACCCTGCTCTCCAGTCCTTCCATATGGTATGTCCTGGAGCCATGCAACAGGACTCGAATGTCCTGCAGAAGGAAACCTTGTGGTTTGGGGCAACCTCCAAACTCAGCGTGGGAAAACTTCCTTGGCCTCATGAGGCCCCCACTTCATGAAGGTGCCATCATGGACACATACGCCAGCCTCAGCCAACGTCTGATCCTCAGCCTGACTTCAGATGCAGGAGATTTTGATTCAGTCTGCAGAGTGGGCCTGCTCTGCCCTTGGCTCCAATCCTCACACTAGCTTGTGTTTTCAGACTTCCGTCCTCACACTCCTTGCCCACAAACCCTCCCTACTGGGAATTCTGGGGCCACAATGAAGCACTGTGCCTGCCTCCCAGGAGAAAAACATTGTCTATGGCGCTGCCCAGAAACCACAAATGAGGCTCAAACTGCTTGGCCCTCGGCAACACCCCAATTGCATAGGCTACCTTAAACAGTGATGCTCTGTCGCAAATAGCCTGAGCCCAGACTTTCCAACAGACACCGACACAGCTGGCTGCACACCCAGCACATTGGACCCGCCACTGCCTTAGGCCACCATCCATTCCCAACCTGGGTTTTCAGTCATCAGAACCTAGACCTTATCTCCAATCCCTGCACAGGGGGGAACCTGATGCACAAGTCAGAACCCCTCCTTCCCCATGGCAAGAAACCTTGCTGCTGGCAGTGAGTCAAACCTTCAGTGTAGGAGAAATCGGCATGGCCCATGAGGTTACGCCCAAGCGTGAGGGCCACCTTGGGCACAAACACACATTGTGACCCTCAGCGTGAGTACCTTATTCAAGTAACGCCTCTCAGTGACTGGACCAAGAGCCCACATATGTGGCTTGCCATGCCCATAGGCACCCAGGACTAACTAGATGGTGTGTATTCCAGTTGAGGGAACCCACTGCTGTGCTCTAGAGTCCCTCTCCTGGGGGGTCCCCTGTGGCAGAAAACAGTACTCTTCATTCCCACAGAATGAACACAAACACTTGGGAGCTTGGACAATCCCCCGAGAGGAAGGCTCTTCCTCGGCCTCTGAGACAACCCCTACCCTGACCGGACACTGTAAACGCAACACCCAGAGACAAAATCCTGAGTGACTGCCTCCCACTTGCCCTACTTTGATTTCCAGAGGATCTCCCCTCACGGACTAGAGATCAGGCCTGCCATTACATTGGCCCCTAGCTGAGCCAAGTTTGCTTTTTCAGACATCTGTCCCCACAGCCCTGGCAAACACAGCCTCTAGGCTGGGTCCTCTGGAGCCATACCACAGGACTGTGCCTGCTCTCTCCTGGGAAACTGTGTCCATTCCTTTGGCCACACACCTCCAGAATATGAGAAACCTCAAGGCCTCCGAGGACATCCCACTACTGGGAGCCTCACTGGACTCACAGGGGCATTCGGACACAAGCTGAGCAGCTACATCCATGAATGCATGCACACAGATGTCAACAGAGATAGAAGGTTGAGCCGGACAGGCCTTTAGGCCGTAGTCTCAACTCTTGCTTTGGTTTCCAGGTGTCATTCCTCAGAGGCTTTGGTTCGAAGAACAGGGTATGGGGCTTTCCTGAGGCACGGAACAGAACTCCTCTCGTCTCCACATGGGAAGTTTCCTTGTTGGAGCCGTGTCAAAAACCTCATGTTGGAGAATCCTGCAGAGTCCCTGAGCCACCTCCACATTCCAAGGTCTCCCAGGCCACCAAGCCACAGTAGGACTCATCTTCAGGAGAGTCCATTTCAACTCTCCCCTCTGGGTAGCTCACCCAGGAGCCCGCAGATTGAGCGTGCCTTCTCCTGACTAAAGAGTGGGAATATGAGGTGGCGTTCCCAGGCATCCATGCTTAGACACCTGCTCTCGAGTCTTTCCATATGGGGCCTCTTGGAACCATCCAATAGGACTCGACTGTCGTGCAGAAGGTAACCTTCAGTTTTGGAGCAGTTCACAAATCCCATCGTAGCCAAAACTTTCTGGCCTCATGAAGCCCCCACACCCTTCAGGAAGAGGCCATGCTGGACAAGAACTCTAGCCTGAGGCACGTCTCATAGTTGACATGACCTCAGTGCAGGAGATCTCGATTCAGCCTCTGCAGAGTGGGCCTGCCGTGCCCTCGGTCCCAAACCTCACGCTAGCTTGTGTTTTCAGACTTCCTTCCTCACACTCCTGGCAAACAAGCCCTCCGGACTAGGAACTCCAGAACCAAAACCCAGCCCAGTGTCTGCCCAACGGAAGAAAAACGTTTCCCTGTGGGGCTCTCCAGAAAACCCAGATGAGGATCAACCTGCTCGGGCCTCGACGGTACCCAACTGGATAGGCTGCTCTGGGCACTCATTCTCTGCCTGACACAGCCTGAAGCCAGACGTCCAGACAGACAAGGAGACAGCTGGCCGCACACCCAGCACTTCGGACACGCCATGGTCTTATGCCGTCACCTCATCCTAACTTTGGTTTTCAGATATCTGAACCTAGACATTATATCAATTCTCCACACAGCTGGGTATAGCAAGCACAAAACAGAACTCCTTTTTCCCCATGGCTGTCAAGCTTGCTCTTGGCATGCAGTCACACCTTCAGGGTGGGAGAAACCTTCATGGCCCCTGATGCCACGCCCAAACTTGAGTGCTGCTTGGGCACAAATTCACACTGTGACCCTCAGCATGAGCCCCATGTCAAAGAAAGGCCTGTCAGGGCCTGGACCAAGAGCCCACATATGGGGCTTGCCAAGCCCCTATGCACCCAATCCTCACCATGGTTTGAATTTTCCAGTCGCCCGCCCGTACCTGGAGCTCTGCTCTGGAATCCCTTTCTTGGAGAGACCCATGAGCCAGACAACACGACTCCACCCTTCCCACAAAATGACCCCAAACTCTTGGGAGCTGGGACAAATCCCCAGAGAGGGATACTCGTCCACAGTACCTGAGGCCACTGCTCCAATCCACGGCTATCCCGGACACAACATCCAGAGACAAAAGCCTGAAGGAACGCCTCCCACTCGCCCTTGTTTCAGAGGCCCAGGAGCTCCCTCTCGGGCTGTACATCCGGCCGGCCATAACCTAGGCGCCACTCATAAGCTGAGTTTGTGTATTCAGACTTCGGTGCCCACAGCCTGGACCCACACAACATCCAGGCTAGGGCCTCTGGACCAAACAGCGAAAGATTGTGCCTGCCCTCTCCAAGGAAAGTGTGCCCAATCCATTGACCACAACACTACAGGTTAGGGAAAAGCTCCAAGGTCCCTGAGGCCATCAATAGTATAGGCCACCCTGGACTAAGAGGGGCTCTCTGACACCAGCGGAGCAACTATCTCCACTTAGAATCTCACACAGTGTCCCCAGAGACAGAAGGTTGAAATAGACATGCCCCCAGGCCCTAATCTGAACCTTAGCTTTGGTTTCCATGTTTCCGTTCTCAGAGGACTATTTTCGTAGACCAGCACATGGGGCTTTTCTGAGGCACCAAACCAAACATCTCTCATCTCCACATGGGCAGCTTTCTTACTGGGATGTATCAAACACTTCAGGTAGGAGAGTTCCGCAGGGCCACTGAACAACCAGCACATTCCAAGGTCTCCATGGACCCAAACGCACATTATGACGCATCCTCAGGAGAGGCCATTTCAACTCAGCCCCCTTGGTCGCGTGTTCCAGAGGCAGCAGATCAAACATATCTTGTCGCTAATAGCCAATGGGAATGCGAGGCATGCTGTACAGGGATCCATCATTCGAACCCTGCTCTCCAGTCCTTCCATATGGTATGTCCTGGAGCCATGCAACAGGACTCGAATGTCCCGCAGAAGGAAACCTTGTGGTTTGGGGCAACCTCCAAACTCAGCGTGGGAAAACTTCCTTGGCCTCATGAGGCCCCTGCTTCATGAAGGTGCCATCATGGACACATACTCCAGCCTCAGCCAACGTCTGATCCTCAGCCTGACTTCAGATGCAGGAGATTTTGATTCAGCCTCTGCAGAGTGGGCCTGCTCTGCCCTTGGCTCCAATCCTCACACTAGCTTTTGTTTTCAGACTTCCGTCCTCACACTCCTGGCCCACAAACCCTCCCTACTGGGAATTCTGGGGCCACAATGAAGCACTGTGCCTGCCTCCCAGGAGAAAAACATTGTCTATGGCGCTGCCCAGAAACCCCAAATGAGGATCAAACTGCTTGGCCCTCGGCAACACCCCAATTGCATAGGCTACCTTAAACAGTGATGCTCTGTCGCAAATAGCCTGAGCCCAGACCTTCCAACAGACACCGACAGAGCTGGCTGCACACCCAGCACATTGGACCCGCCACTGCCTTAGGCCACCATCCATTCCCAACCTGGGTTTTCAGTCATCGGAACCTAGACCTTATCTCCAATCCCTGCACAGGGGGGAACCTGATGCACAAGTCAGAACCCCTCCTTCCCCCTGACAAGAGACCTTGCTGCTGGCAGTGAGTCAAACCTTCAGTGTAGGAGAAAACGGCATGGCCCATGAGGCCACGCCCAAGCATGAGGGCCGCCTTGGGCACAAACACACATTGTGACCCTCAGCGTGAGTACCTTATTCAAGTAACGCCTCTCAGTGACTGGACCAAGAGCCCGCATATGTGGCTTGCCATGCCCATAGGCACCCAGGACTAACTAGATGGTGTGTATTCCAGTTGAGGGAACCCACTGCTGTGCTCTAGAGTCCCTCTCCTGGGGGGTCCCCTGTGGCAGAAAACAGTACTCTTCATTCCCACAGAATGAACAGAAACACTTGGGAGCTTGGACAATCCCACGAGAGGAAGGCTCTTCCTCGGCCTCTGAGACAACCGCTACCCTGACCGGACAATGTAAACGCAACACCCAGAGACAAAATCCTGAGTGACTGCCTCCCACTTGCCCTACTTTGATTTCCAGAGGATCTCCCCTCACGGACTAGAGATCAGGCCTGCCATTACATTGGCCCCTAGCTGAGCCAAGTTTGCTTTTTCAGACATCTGTCCCCACAGCCCTGGCAAACACAGCCTCTAGGCTGGGTCCTCTGGAGCCATACCACAGGACCGTGCCTGCTCTCTCCTGGGAAACTGTGTCCATTCCTTTGGCCACACACCTCCAGAATATGAGAAACCTCAAGGCCTCCGAGGACATCCCACTACAGGGAGCCTCACTGGACTCACAGGCGCATTGGGACACAAGCTGAGCAGCTACATCCATGAATGCATGCACACAGATGTCAACAGAGATAGAAGGTTGAGCCGGACAGGCCTTTAGGCCGTAGTCTCAACTTTTGCTTTGGTTTCCAGGTGTCACTCCTCAGAGGCTTTGGTTCGAAGAACAGGGTATGGGGCTTTCCTGAGGCACGGAACAGAACTCCTCTCGTCTCCACATGGGAAGTTTCCTTGTTGGAGCCGTGTCAAACACCTCATGTTGGAGAATCCTGCAGAGTCCCTGAGCCACCTCCACATTCCAAGGTCTCCCAGGCCACCAAGCCACAGTAGGACTCATCTTCAGGAGAGTCCATTTCAACTCTCCCCTCTGGGTAGCTCACCCAGGAGCCCACAGATTGAGCCTGCCTTGTCCTGACTAAAGAGTGGGAATATGAGGTGGCGTTCCCAGGCATCCATGCTTAGACACCTGCTCTCGAGTCTTTCCATATGGGGCCTCTTGGAACCATCCAATAGGAATCGACTGTCGTGCAGAAGGTAACCTTCAGTTTTGGAGCAGTTCACAAATCCCATCGTAGCTCAAACTTTCTGGCCTCATGAAGCCCCCACACCCTTCAGGAAGAGGCCATGCTGGACAAGAACTCTAGCCTGAGGCACGTCTCATAGTTGACCTGACCTCAGTGCAGGAGATCTCGATTCAGCCTCTGCAGATTGGGCCTGCCGTTCCCTCGGTCCCAAACCTCACGCTAGCTTGTGTTTTCAGACTTCCTACCTCACACTCCTGGCAAACAAGCCCTCCGGACTAGGAACTCCAGAACCAAAACATAGCCCAGTGTCTGCCCAACAGAAGAAAAACGCTTCCCTGTGGGGCTCTCCAGAAAACCCAGATGAGGATCAACCTGCTCGGGCCTCGACGGTACCCGAACTGGATAGGCTGCTCTGGGCACTCATGCTCTGCCTGACACAGCCTGAAGCCAGACGTCCAGACAGACAAGGAGACAGCTGGCCGCACACCCAGCACTTCGGTCACGCCATGGTCTTATGCCGTCACCTCATCCTAACCTTGGATTTCAGATATCTGAACCTAGACATTATATCAATTCTCCACACAGCTGGGTATAGTAAGCACAAAACAGAACTCCTTTTTCCCCATGGCTGTCAAACTTGCTCTTGGCATGCAGTCACACCTTCAGGGTGGGAGAAACCTTCATGGCCCCTGATGCCACGCCCAAACTTGAGTGCTGCTTGGGCACAAATTCACACTGTGACCCTCAGCATGAGCCCCATGTCAAAGAAAGGCCTGTCAGGGCCTGGACCAAGAACCCACATATGGGGCTTGCCAAGCCCCTATGCACCCAATCCTCACCAAGGTGTGAATTTTCCAGTCGCCCCGCCCGTACCTGGAGCTCTGCTCTGGAATCCCTTTCTTGGAGAGACCCATGAGCCAGACAACACGACTCCACCCTTCCCACAAAATGACCCCAAACTCTTCGAGCTGGGACAAATCCCCAGAGAGGGATACTCGTCCACAGTACCTGAGGCCACCGCTCCAATCCACGGCTATCCCGGACACAACATCCAGAGACAAAAGCCTGAAGGAACGCCTTCCACTCGCCCTTGTTTCAGAGGCCCAGGAGCTCCCTCTCGGGTTGTACATCCGGCCTGCCATACCCTAGGCGCCACTCATAAGCTGAGTTTGTGTATTCAGACTTCGGTGCCCACAGCCTGGACCCACACAACATCCAGGCTAGGGCCTCTGGACCAAACAGCGAAAGATTGTGCCCGCCCTCTCCAAGGAAAGCGTGCCCAATCCATTGACACAACACTACAGGTTAGGGAAAAGCTCCAAGTTCCCTGAGGCCATCAATAGTATAGGCCACCCTGGACTAAGAGGGGCTCTCTGACACCAGCGGAGCAACTATCTCCACTTAGACTCTCAGACAGTGTCCCCAGAGACAGAAGGTTGAAATGGACAGGACCCCAGGCCCTAATCTGAACCTTAGCTTTGGTTTCCATGTTTCCGTTCTCAGAGGACTGTTTTCGTAAACCAGCACATGGGGCTTTTCTGAGGCACCAAACCAAACATCTCTCATCTCCACATGGGCTGCTTTTATACTGGGATGTATCAAACACTTCAGGTAGGAGAGTTCCGCAGGGCCACTGAACAACCAGCACATTCCAAGGTCTCCATGGACCCAAACGCACATTATGACGCATCCTCAGGAGAGGCCATTTCAACTCTGCCCCCTGGGTCGCGTGTTCCAGAGGCAGCAGATCAAACATATCTTGTCGCTAATAGCCAATGGGAATGCGAGGCATGCTGTACAGGGATCCATCCTTCGAACCCTGCTCTCCAGTCCTTCCATATGGTATGTCCTGGAGCCATGCAACAGGACTCGAATGTCCCGCAGAAGGAAACCTTGTGGTTTGGGGCAACCTCCAAACTCAGCGTGGGAAAACTTCCTTGGCCTCATGAGGCCCCCACTTCATGAAGGTGCCATCATGGACACATAATCCAGCCTCAGCCAACGTCTGATCCTCAGCCTGACTTCAGATGCAGGAGATTTTGACTCAGCCTCTGCAGAGTGGGCCTGCTCTGCCCTTGGCTCCAATCCTCACACTAGCTTGTGTTTTCAGACTTCTGTCCTCACACTCCTGGCCCACAAGCCCTCCCTACTGGGAATTCTGGGGCCACAATGAAGCACTGTGCCTGCCTCCCAGGAGAAAAACATTGTCTATGGCGCTGCCCAGAAACCCCAAATGAGGATCAAACTGCTTGGCCCTCGGCAACACCCCAATTGCATAGGCTACCTTAAACAGTGATGCTCTGGCGCAAATAGCCTAAGCCCAGACCTTCCATAAGACACCGACACAGCTGGCTGCACACCCAGCACATTGGACCCGCCACTGCCTTAGGCCACCATCCATTCCCAACCTGGGTTTTCAGTCATCGGAACCTAGACCTTATCTCCAATCCCTGCACAGGGGGGAACCTGATGCACAAGTCAGAACCCCTCCTTCCCCATGGCAAGAAACCTTGCTGCTGGCAGTGAGTCAAACCTTCAGTGTAGGAGAAAACGGCATGGCCCATGAGGCCACGCCCAAGCGTGAGAGCCGCCTTGGGCACAAACACACATTGTGACCCTCAGCGTGAGTACCTTATTCAAGTAACGCCTCTCAGTGACTGGACCAAGAGCCCGCATATGTGGCTTGCCATGCCCATAGGCACCCAGGACTAACTAGATGGTGTGTATTCCAGTTGAGGGAACCCACTGCTGTGCTCTAGAGTCCCTCTCCTGGGGGGTCCCCTGTGGCAGAAAACAGTACTCTTCATTCCCACAGAATGAACACAAACACTTGGGAGCTTGGACAATCCCCCGAGAGGAAGGCTCTTCCTCGGCCTCTGAGACAACCCCTACCCTGACCGGACACTGTAAACGCAACACCCAAAGACAAAATCCTGAGTGACTGCCTCCCACTTGCCCTACTTTGATTTCCAGAGGATCTCTCCTCACGCACTAGAGATCAGGCCTGCCATTACATTGGCCCCTAGCTGAGCCAAGTTTGCTTTTTCAGACATCTGTCCCCACAGCCCTGGCAAACACAGCCTCTAGGCTGGGTCCTCTGGAGCCATACCACAGGACCGTGCCTGCTCTCTCCTGGAAAACTGTGTCCATTCTTTGGCCACACACCTCCAGAATATGAGAAACCTCAAGGCCTCCGAGGACATCCCACTACTGGGAGCCTCACTGGACTCACAGGGGCATTGGGACACAAGCTGAGCAGCTACATCCATGAATGCATGCACACAGATGTCAACAGAGATAGAAGGTTGAGCCGGACAGGCCTTTAGGCCGTAGTCTCAACTCTTGCTTTGGTTTCCAGGTGTCACTCCTCAGAGGCTTTGGTTCGAAGAACAGGGTATGGGGCTTTCCTGAGGCACGGAACAGAACTCCTCTCGTCTCCACATGGGAAGTTTCCTTGTTGGAGCCGTGTCAAACACCTCATGTTGGAGAATCCTGCAGAGTCCCTGACCAACCTCCACATTCCAAGGTCTCCCAGGCCACCAAGCCACAGTAGGACTCATCTTCAGGAGAGTCCATTTCAACTCTCCCCTCTGGGAAGCTCACCAAGGAGCCCGCAGATTGAGCCTGCCTTGTCCTGACTAAAGAGTGGGAATATGAGGTTGCGTTCCCAGGCATCCATGCTTAGACACCTGCTCTCGAGTCTTTCCATATGGGGCCTCTTGGAACCATCCAATAGGACTCGACTGTCGTGCAGAAGGTTACCTTCAGTTTTGGAGCATTTCACAAATCCCATCGTAGCCAAAACTTTCTGGCCTCATGAAGCCCCCACACCCTTCAGGAAGAGGCCATGCTGGACAAGAACTCTAGCCTGAGGCACGTCTCATAGTTGACATGACCTCAGTGCAGGAGATCTCGATTCAGCCTCTGCAGAGTGGGCCTGCCATGCCCTCGGTCCCAAACCTCACGCTAGCTTGTGTTTTCAGACTTCCTTCCTCACACTCCTGGCAAACAAGCCCTCCGGACTAGGAACTCCAGAACCAAAACCCAGCCCAGTGTCTGCCCAACGGAAGAAAAACGTTTCCCTGTGGGGCTCTCCAGAAAATCCAGATGAGGATCAACCTGCTCGGGCCTCGACGGTACCCGAACTGGATAGGCTGCTCTGGGCACTCATGCTCTGCCTGACACAGCCTGAAGCCAGACGTCCAGACAGACAAGGAGACAGCTGGCCGCACACCCAGGACTTCGGACACGCCATGGTCTTATGCCGTCACCTCATCCTAACCTTGGTTTTCAGATATCTGAACCTAGACATTATATCAATTCTCCACACAGCTGGGTATAGCAAGCACAAAACAGAACTCCTCCTTCCCCATGGCTGTCAAGCTTGCTCTTGGCATGGAGTCACACCTTCAGGGTGGGAGAATCCTTCATGGCTCCTGATGCCACGCCCAAACGTGAGTGCTGCTTGGGCACAAATTCACACTGTGACCCTCAGCATGAGCCCCATGTCAAAGAAAGGCCTGTCAGGGCCTGGACCAAGAGCCCACATATGGGGCTTGCCAAGCCCCTATGCACCCAATCCTCACCACGGTTTGAATTTTCCAGTCGCCCCGCCCGTACCTGGAGCTCTGCTCTGGAATCCCTTTCTTGGACAGACCCATGAGCCAGACAACACGACTCCACCCTTCCCACAAAATGACCCCAAACTCTTGGGAGCTGGGGCAAATCCCCAGAGAGGGATACTCGTCCACAGTACCTGAGGCCACCGCTCCAATCCAAGGCTATCCCGGACACAACATCCAGAGACAAAAGCCTGAAGGAACGCCTCCCACTCGCCTTTGTTTCAGAGGCCCAGGAGCTCCATCTCGGGCTGTACATCCGGCCTGCCATACCCTAGGCGCTACTCATAAGCTGAGTTTGTGTATTCAGACTTCTGTGCCCACAGCCTGGACCCACACAACATCCAGGCTAGGGCCTCTGGACCAAACAGCGAAAGATTATGCCTGCCCTCTCCAAGGAAAGTGTGCCCAATCCATTGACCACAACCCTACAGGTTAGAGAAAAGCTCCAAGTTCCCTGAGGCCATCAATAGTATAGGCCACCCTGGACTAAGAGGGGCTCTCTGACACCAGCGGAGCAACTATCTCCACTTAGACTCTCAGACAGTGTCCCCAGAGACAGAAGGTTGAAATGGACAGGCCCCCAGGCCCTAATCTGAACCTTAGCTTTGGTTTCCATGTTTCCGTTCTCAGAGGACTGTTTTCGTAGACCAGCACCTGGGGCTTTTCTGAGGCACCAAACCAAACCTCTCTCATCTCCACATGGGCAGCTTTCTTACTGGGATGTATCAAACACTTCAGGTAGGAGAGTTCCGCAGGGCCACTGAACAACCAGCACATTCCAAGGTCTCCATGGACCCAAACGCACATTATGACGATCCTCAGGAGAGGCCATTTCAACTCAGCCCCCTGGGTCGCGTGTTCCAGAGGCAGCAGATCAAACATATCTTGTCGCTAATAGCCAATGGGAATGTGAGGCATGCTGTACAGGGATCCATCCTTCGAACCCTGCTCTCCAGTCCTTCCATATGGTATGTCCTGGAGCCATGCAACAGGACTCGAATGTCCCGCAGAAGGAAACCTTGTGGTTTGGGGCAACCTCCAAACTCAGCGTGGGAAAACTTCCTTAGCCTCATGAGGCCCCCACTTCATGAAGGTGCCATCATGGACACATACTCCAGCCTCAGCCAATGTCTGATCCTCAGCCTGACTTCAGATGCAGGAGATTTTGATTCAGCCTCAGCAGAGTGGGCCTGCTCTGCCCTTGGCTCCAATCCTCACACTAGCTTGTGTTTTCAGACTTCCGTCCTCACACTCCTGGCCCACAAACCCTCCCTACTGGGAATTCTGGGGCCACAATGAAGCACTGTGCCTGCCTCCCAGGAGAAAAACATTGTCTATGGCGCTGCCCAGAAACCCCAAATGAGGATCAAACTGCTTGGCCCTCGGCAACACCCCAATTGCATAGGCTACCTTAAACAGTGATGCTCTGTCGCAAATAGCTTGAGCCCAGACCTTCCAACAGACACCGACACAGCTGGCTGCACACCCAGCACATTGGACCCGCCACTGCATTAGGCCACCATCCATTCCCAACCTGGGTTTTCAGTCATCGGAACCTAGACCTTATCTCCAATCCCTGCACAGGGGGGAACCTGATGCACAAGTCAGAACCCCTCCTTCCCCATGGCAAGAAACCTTGCTGCTGGCAGTGAGTCAAACCTTCAGTGTAGGAGAAAACGGCATGGCCCATGAGGCCACGCCCAAGCGTGAGGGCCGCCTTGGGCACAAACACACATTGTGACCCTCAGCGTGAGTACCTTATTCAAGTAACGCCTCTCAGTGACTGGACCAAGAGCCCGCATATGTGGCTTGCCATGCCCATAGGCACCCAGGACTAACTAGATGGTGTGTATTCCAGTTGAGGGAACCCACTGCTGTGCTCTAGAGTCCCTCTCCTGGGGGGTCCCCTGTGGCAGAAAACAGTACTCTTCATTCCCACAGAATGAACACAAACACTTGGGAGCGTGGACAATCCCCTGAGAGGAAGGCTCTTCCTCGGCCTCTGAGACAACCCCTACCCTGACCGGACACTGTAAACGCAACACCCAGAGACAAAATCCTGAATGACTGCCTCCCACTTGCCCTACTTTGATTTCCAGAGGATCTCCCCTCACGCACTAGAGATCAGGCCTGCCATTACATTGGCCCCTAGCTGAGCCAAGTTTGCTTTTTCAGACATCTGTCCCCACAGCCCTGGCAAACACAGCCTCTAGGCTGGGTCCTCTGGAGCCATACCACAGGACCGTGCCTGCTCTCTCCTGGGAAACTGTGTCCATTCCTTTGGCCACACACCTCCAGAATATGAGAAACCTCAAGGCCTCCGAGGACATCCCACTACTGGGAGCCTCACTGGACTCACAGGGGCATTCGGACACAAGCTGAGCAGCTACATCCATGAATGCATGCACACAGATGTCAACAGAGATAGAAGGTTGAGCCGGACAGGCCTTTAGGCCGTAGTCTCAACTCTTGCTTTGGTTTCCAGGTGTCACTCCTCAGAGGCTTTGGTTCGAAGAACAGGGTATGGGGCTTTCCTGAGGCACGGAACAGAACTCCTCTCGTCTCCACATGGGAAGTTTCCTTGTTGGAGCCGTGTCAAACACCTCATGTTGGCGAATCCTGCAGAGTCCCTGAGCCACCTCCACATTCCAAGGTCTCCCAGGCCACCAAGCCACAGTAGGACTCATCTTCAGGAGAGTCCATTTCAACTCTCCCCTCTGGGTAGCTCACCCAGCAGCCCGCAGATTGAGCCTGCCTTGTCCTGACTAAAGAGTGGGAATATGAGGTGGCGTTCCCAGGCATCCATGATTAGACACCTGCTCTCGAGTCTTTCCATATGGGGCCTCTTGGAACCATCCAATAGGACTCGACTGTCGTGCAGAAGGTAACCTTCAGTTTTGGAGCAGTTCACAAATCCCATCGTAGCCCAAACTTTCTGGCCTCATGAAGACTCAACACCCTTCAGGAAGAGGCCATGCTGGACAAGAACTCTAGCCTGAGGCACGTCTCATAGTTGACATGACCTCAGTGCAGGAGATCTCGAATCAGCCTCTGCAGAGTGGGCCTGCCGTGCCCTCGGTCCCAAACCTCACGCTAGCTTGTGTTTTCAGACTTCCTTCCTCACACTCCTGGCAAACAAGCCCTCCGGACTAGGAACTCCAGAACCAAAACCCAGCCCAGTGTCTGCCCAACGGAAGAAAAACGTTTCCCTGTGGGGCTCTCCAGAAAACCCAGATGAGGATCAACTTGCTCGAGCCTCGACGGTACCCGAACTGGATAAGCTGCTCAGGGCACTCATGCTCTGTGTGACACAGCCTGAAGCCAGACGTCCAGACAGACAAGGAGACAGCTGGCCACACACCCAGCACTTCGGACACGCCATGGTCTTATGCCGTCACCTCATCCTAACCTTGGTTTTCAGATATCTGAACCTAGACATTATATCAATTCTCCACACAGCTGGGTATAGCAAGCACAAAACAGAACTCCTCCTTCCCCATGGCTGTCAAGCTTGCTCTTGGCATGGAGTCACACCTTCAGGGTGGGAGAAACCTTCATGGCCCCTGATGCCACGCCCAAACTTGAGTGCTGCTTGGGCACAAATTCACACTGTGACCCTCAGCATGAGCCCCATGTCAAAGAAAGGCCTGTGAGGGCCTAGAGCAAGAGCCTCCATATGGGGTTGCCAAGCCCCTATGCACCCAATCCTCACCAGAGTTTGAGTTTTCCAGTCGCCCCGCCTGCACCTGGGGCTCTGCTCTTGAATCCCTTTCTTGGAGAGACCCATGAGCCAGAAAACACGACTCCACCCTTCCCACAAAATGATCCCAAACTCTTGGGAGCTGGGACAAATCCCAAGAGAGGGATACCCCTCCACAGTCCCTAAGGCCACCGCTCCAATCCACGGCTATCCCGGACACAACATCCAGAGAAAAAAGCCTGAAGGAATGCCTCCCACTCGCCCTTGTTTCAGAGGCCCTGGAGCTCCCTCTCGGGCTGTACATCCGGCCGGCCATACTCTAGGCGCCACTCTTAAGCTGAGTTTGTGTATTCAGACTTCTGTGCCCACAGCCTGGACACACACAACCTCCAGGCGTGGGCCTCTGGAGCCACAGCGAAAAATTGTGCCTGCCCTCTCCAAGGAAATTGTGCCCAATCCATTGACCACAGCCCTAGAGGTTAGGGAAAAGCTCCAAGCCCCTGAGGCCATCAATAGTGGAGGCCACCCTGGACTAAGAGGGGCTCTCTGACACCAGCGGAGCAACTATCTCCACTTAGACTCTCAGACAGAGTCACCAGCGACAGAAGGTTGAAATGGACAGGCCCCCAGCCCCTAATCTGAACCTTAGCTTTGGTTTCCATGTGTCCGTCCTCAGAGGACTGTTTTCGTAGACCAGCACACGGGGCTTTTCTGAGGCACCAAACCAAACCTCTCTCGTCTCCACATGGGGAGCTTTCTTACTGGGGATGTATCAAACCCTTCAGGTAGGAAAGTTTTGCAGGGCCACTGAACAACCAGCACATTCCAAGGTCTCCATGGACCCCAAACGCACATTATGACGCATCCTCAGGAGAGGCTTTTTCAACACAGCCCCCTGGGTAGCGTGCCCCAGAGGCAGCAGATCAAACATATCTTGTTGCTTATGGCCAAGGGGAATGCGAGGCATGCTGTACAGTGATCCACCCTTCGAACTCTGCTCTCCATTACTTCCGTATGGTATGTCCTGGAGCCATGTAACAGGACTCAAATGTCCCGCAGAAGGAAATCTTGTGGTTTGGGGCAACCTCCAAACTCAGCGTGGGAAAACTTCCTTGGCCTCATGAGGCCCCCACTTCATGAAGGTGCCATCATGGACACATACTCCAGCCTCAGCCAACGTCTGATCCTCAGCCTGACTTCAGATGCAGGAGATTTTGATTCAGCCTCTGCAGAGTGGGCCTGCTCTGCCCTTGGCTCCAATCCTCACACTAGCTTGTGTTTTCAGACTTCCGTCCTCACACTCCTGGCCCACAAACCCTCCCTACTGGGAATTCTGGGGCCACAATGAAGCACTCTGCCTGCCTCCCAGGAGAAAAACATTGTCTATGGTGCTGCACAGAAACCCCAAATGAGGATCAAACTGCTTTGCCCTCGGCAACACCCCAATTGCATAGGCTACCTTAAACACTGATGCTCTGTCGCAAAAGCCTGAGCCCAGACCTTCCAACAGACACCGACACAGCTGGCTGCACACCCAGCACATTGGACCCGCCACTGCCTTAGGCCACCATCCATTCCCAACCTGGGTTTTTAGTCATCGGAACCTAGACCTTATCTCCAATCACTGCACAGGGGGGAACCTGATGCATAAGTCAGAACCCCTCCTTCCCCATGGCAAGAAACCTTGCTGCTGGCTGTGAGTCAAACCTTCAGTGTAGGAGAAAACGGCAAACCTGCCAGGCCTCATGAAGCCCCCCTTATCCTTCAGGGAGAGGCCATCATGGTCAAAAACTCTAGCTTGAAGCACGTCTCATAGTAGACATGACCGCAATGCAGGAGATCTTGATTCAGCCTCTGCAGAGTGGCCTGCCGTGCCCTCGGTTCCAAACCTCACGCTAGCTTGTGTTTTCAGACTTCCTTCCTCACACTCCTGGCAAACTATCCCTCCAGAGTAGGAATTGCAGAACCACAAGCTTGCCCAGTTACTGCCCACCGGTAGAAAACGTTTCCTTGTGGGGCTTTCCATAAAACCCAGATGAGGATCAACCTGCTCTTGCCTGGACGGCACTCAGATTTGATAGGCTGCTCTGGGCACTAATGCTCTGCCTTTCACAGCCTGATGCCAGACGTCCAGACAGGCAAGGAGACAGCTGGCCACACACCTAGCACTTCTGACACGCCATGGTCTTATGCCGTTATCTCTTCCTAACCTTGGTTTTCCGATATCTAAACCCAGATATTATATCAATTCCCCACACAGTTGGGCATCTGAAGCACAAATCAGAACTCCTTCTTCCCCATGGCTGTAAGGCTTGCTCTTGGCATGGAGTCACACCTTCAGGGTGGGAGAAACCTTCATTTCCCCTGAAACCACGCCCAAACTTGAGTGCTGCCTTGGGCAGAAATTCACTCTGTGACCCTCAGCATGAGGCCAATATCAAAGAAAGGCCTGTCAGGGCCTTGACCAAGAGCCCGCATATGAGGCGTGCCAAGCCCCTAACACCCAATCCTCACCAGTGTTTGAGTTTTCCAGTCTCCCCCCTGTTCCTGGGGCTCTGCTCTGGAATCACTTTCTTGGAGAGACACATGAGCCAGACAACAGGACTCCACCCTTCCCACAAAATGACCCCGAACTCCTGTTAGCTGGGACAAATCCCCAGAGAGGTTACTCGTCCACAGTCACTGAGGCCACCCCCTACAATCCACGGCTATCCTGGACGCATCCAGAGACAAAAGCCTGAAGGAATCTCGCCCTTGATTCACAAGCCAAGGTGCTCACTCTTTATCTGTACATCCGGCCTGCCATACCCTTGGCGCCACTCATAAGCTGAGTTTTTGTTTTCAGACTTATGTGCCCACAGCCTGGACCCACACACCCTCCAGGCTAGGGCATCTGGAGCCACAGTGAAAGATTGTGCCTGCCATCTCCAAGGAAAGTGTGCCCAATCAATTGACCACAAGGTTAGGGAAAAGTTCCAAGGCCCCTGAGGCCATCCTGATAGTGTAGGCTGCCCTGGACTAAAAGGGGCACTCTGACACCAGCTCTGCCATTATCACTACTTAGACTTTCAGACAGTGTCCCCAGAGACAGAAGATTGAAATGGACAGGCCCTTAGGCCCTAATATGAACCTTAGCTTTAGTTTTCATGTGTCTGTCCTCAGAGGACTGGTTTCTTATACCAGCATATTAGGTTTTTCTGAGGCTCCAAACCAAACCTCTCTCGTCTCCACATGGAGTGCTTTCTTACTGGATCTGTATCAAACCCTTCTGGTCAGAGAATTCCGCAGGGCCACAGTACAACCATCACATTCCAAGGTCTCCATGGACAGAAACCCACATTATGACGCATCCTCAGGAGAGGCCATTTCAACTCAGCCCACTGGTTAGCTTGCCCCAGAGCCAGCAGAACAAACATATCTTGTCGTTAATGGCCAAAGGGAATGCGAGGCATGTTGTTCAGGGATCCATCCTTTGAACCCTCCTCTTCAGTCCTTCTGTATGGTATGTACTGGAGACATTCAACAGGACTCGACTGTCTCGCAGAAGGAAACCTTGTGGTTTGTGGCAACCTCCAAACTCAGCGTGGGAAAACTTCGTTGGCCTCATGAGGCACCTGCTTCATGAAGGTGCCATCAAGGGCACAATCCAACCTCAGCCAATGTCTGATCCTTAGCCTGACTTCAGATGCATGAGATATCCTTTCAGCCTTTGCAGAGTGGGCCTGCTCCCCACCTCACCCTATGTTTTGTTTTCAGACTCTACCCTAGCACTCCTGGCCCAAAAGCCCTCATGATTGGGAATTCTGGTTCCAGAACGAAGCACTCTGCCTGCCCCCCAAAGAAAAACATTGTCTATGACATTGCTCAGAAACCCCAAATGAAAATCAACCTGCTCAGCCCTCGGCAACACCCCAATTGCATAGGCTACCCTAAACACTATGCTCTGTCTTACATAGCCTGAGCCCAGACCTTGTGAGAGACATTGAGACAGTTGGCTTCACACCCAGCACATCGAACCTGCCATGGGTTAGGCCATTTCATCCCTTCCCATTGACCTGGGTGTCTTCCTGGAGGTATATTCTGAGGCTGTGTCAGACTATGCATTTTTTCTGGAGCTTCCTATGGAATTGGGGTGGTATTAGGGGCCTTGCAATTTTCTCTTAATCTGGTGGGTTGGGAAACTGAGACAGGCTGACATTCCTTGGGAGAGCTGGCCCAGTGCTGTTGTGTGTTCCTGGAGGCCCCATCCTGGAGGGCATATGGGTCAGGACTCTGGGTCCAAAGTCTTCAGACACAAACTCGGGTAAGAGTTAAGCTCGAGGTGATGGCAGACCCAATCTGCAGACCCTGAGCGAAGCATCTCCAGATATGAAATTCGGACGGCTGTGAGGCAGGAGCACAGTCTTTTCTGTCTGACTTGTTTGTCTATGATGGCCACGAAATGGAGGGGTGGCCTCATGGGTCCATGTGAGATTCTACCTCTCTGGGAATTCTGCTCGGCACCCAAGAGTTTGGTGTATTTCTGGGGGATGGGAGGAGCGCAGTTTTATGAGTCAGGGATCCCGTCCAAACAGCCATTCCAGAGATGGGTCCTGGGTTCTGGAGCCTGGATCACCGCAACAAGGCTTAGGATTTGGGCCTAGGGTCCTGCTCTATGTTTTCCTGGTACAGCTCCCGAGTGTTCTTGTTGGAAATGGGTCTCATTCTGAGGGTCACAATGCCTGTTTTTGCCCAGATGCCCATGCTGAGTGGGTGTGACCTCATGGGCTATGCACTTGGCTCCCACTCTGAGGGTTGGACTGCCATCTCAACATTCAGTTTTCCTGCCATGGGGAAGGAGGGGTACTTTTTTATGCTTCAGGTTCCCCCATGGGCAGGAATTTGAGCTAAGATCTGGGACAGGTGCCTGAATACCCAGTTCACTTTGAGATGAGGTCCTCGGGCCAAGGCAGGACCCACCTGCAGAAAATGAGGCCTGCTTTCTGGGTGGCTGTCAGGAGCTCGGGCTCGAGCTGTGTCAGACAGAACATTCGTGGAGAGTTCGGCCTATGATATTGGGGTGCTTTTGAGAGCTGTGCAACTGGATCCTCATGGGGGATTTTTGCACAGACCCTTTCTTCACTTCTTCTATCTGGTGAGCAGGCAGATGGCTGCATTACGGCTCCAGAATATCCAAGTTGGAGGGTTTGCAGGCGAGGAGTGTGAGGACAGAAGTATGAAAACATAAGCTACGGTTACGCTCAGTGCCGAGCACATGTCTATTCCAATGTACAGCAGTTGTTTCGAGATCTTCAGCACCTGGGCGAGGGGAAGATGTCTGCTCACGCTGGAGTTTGTATCCATGATGGCCAACAAATGGTGGGGAGGCCTCAAGAATTCTTGGAGATTTTTCCAAGCTGGAGCTTGTGAGCTGCTCCAAACATCAAGGTGTCCTACTAAGGGACAGCAGAAGTCTTCTTACAGGGCTCCAGGGTCCCCCATATGGAAGATTCGATAGCAATGCTCTCTGAATGGAGGCCTGGGAAGCCAATCTCTTGTTACCATTGCAGCTGAGGAACAGGGTAAGCTTGAACCAATGACACTGATTCCAAGTTCCAAGTGATTTGCGTTGATGGAAGTTCTCAGTCTAACAGGTTCCAATGCTGCTTGATGTCCAGGGAGACCTTAGAATGTGGTGGCGGCTCTCTGACCATTGAGGATTCTCTATCCTTAGGATTAGACCCAGTACCCAGGAGCCAGGTTTCCTTCTTGGGACAGGAGGTGTGCTCTTGTATGGCTCACGGACCACAGGTTGGACCATATGCTTGAATTTCCAGAACAGCCCTCTAGGGAGAGAGACCTCAAAACATAAGCTAGGGTTCTGATGAGGTTTTAGGGCCATGGAAGTTTCAATCTTCGGACTAAGTGCCATTGGCCTGCATGTCATCCTGGAGGTAGGTGCTGAGGCTGTGTCAGGCTGTGCACTTTTTCCAGAGTGGCCTATGATATTGGGGTGCAGTCAGGGGCCTTGCAGTTTTCTCCTAATCTGGACATTTTGGGAAACTGAGATGGGCAGGGTTTCCTCAGGAGAGCAGGGCCAGTGATGTCATGTGTTTCTCGAGGCCCCATCCTGGAGGTCATGTGTGTCAGGACTTTGGGACCAAAGACTTTAGACACAACCTCGCATAAGAGATAGGAGTGAGGTGTTGGCAGTCCGAATCTGAAGACCCTGAGGGAAGCTCCTCAGGATTTGAAATTCAGGTGGCTGGGAGGGAGGAGCACAGGCGTTTCTGTCTGGAATTTGTGTCTAGGATGGCCACTAAATGGAGGGGTGACCTCATGTGTCCATGGGATATTCTTCCACTCTGGTGATTCTGCTTGGCACCCAAGAGTTTGATTTCTTTCTGGGGAAGAGGAAAAGACTGTATTCCATCTCTGGGATCCTGTCCAAACAGGGATTCCAGAGATGGTTTCTGGGTCCAGACACTGGGAAAACTTAACCAAAGCTTCGATTTGGGTTCCTGGTCCAGATCCCAAGGGGGATCTTTGGAAAGGGGTCTCATTCTGAGGGTCACAATGCCTGTTTGTGCCCAGCTGCCCATCCTGTGTAGGCGTGGTCTCATGGACCATGCACCTGGTTCCCACTCAGGGTTGTACAGCCATCTCAACATTCAGTTTTCTGGCCATGGGGAAGGAGGAGCACTCTTTTGTGCTTCCGAGTCCCCTATGGGCAGGAATTTGAGCTAAGTCTGGGACAGGTACCTGAATATCCAGGTTGCTTCAAGATGATGGCCTCGGGCCAAGGTTGGACCCACCTGGAGGATATGGGGCCCACTATCTGGGTGGCTGACAGGAGGTCGGGGATCAGGCGGTGTCAGACAGACAATTTATGCAGAGGTCGGTCTATTATATTGGGGTGCCATTGAGGGCCGTGCAGGAGGATCCTCATGTGGGTTTCTGCGAAGACCCATAGGGCACTTCTTCTTTGTGGTGGGCAGGCAGAAAGCTGCACTGTGGCTTCAGAATTCCCAATATGGAGGGCTTGTAGGCGAGGAGTGTGAAGACAGAAGTCTGAAAACACAAGCCACGGATAAGCTCAGTGCCGACCACAGGACCATTCCATTGTGCAGTGGTTGTTTTGAGATTTCCAGCACCTGAGTATGGGCGAGGGTCAGATGTCTGCTCACGCTGGGTTTGCATCCATGATGGTCAACGAATTGTGGGGTGGCCTCAAGATTTCTTGGAGATTTTCCCAAGCAGGACCTTGTGAGCTGCTCCAAACAGCAAGGTGTCCTACTGTGGGACAGGGGAAGTCCGCTTACAAGGCTCCAGGGTCCCCCATATAGAAAGATTCGACAGCAGAGGTCTCTAAATGGGGGCCTGGGAAGTCTTCCTTGCATGACCATTGCAGCTGAGGAACATTGCAGGCTTGATCTGCTGGTTTTTGTTCAAATTTCCAAGTGATCTAAGTTGACGGATGTTCTCAGTCTAATGAGTCACAATGCTGTTTGGTGTCCAGGGAGACCTTAGAATGTGGTGGTGAGGGTGCCTGGGTGGCTCAATGGGCTAAGCCGCTGCCTTCGGCTCAGGTCATGATCTCAGGGTCCTGGGATTGAGTCCCGCATCGGGCTCTCTGCTCAGCAGGGAGCCTGCTTCTTCCTCTCTCTCTCTCTGCCTTCCTCTATGCCTACTTGTGATCTCTCTCTGTCAAATAAATAAATAAAATCTATATAAAAAAAAAGAATGTGGTTGTGGATCTGTGGCCATGCAGGATTCTCCTACCTGAGGGTTAGACCCAGTTCCCAGGAGCCAGGTTCCCTTCTCGGGACAGGAGGGGTTCTCTTGTATGGCTCAGGGACCACATGTCGGATCATATGTTGGATTTCAAGACCAGGCCTCTGGGCACAGAGGCCTGAATATCTAGGCTAGGGTTCTTATGAGGTTGTAGGGGCATGTCATCCTCAACCTTCGGACTTAGGGACTTTGACCTGTGAGTCTTCCTGGAGGTAGATGCTCAGGCTGTGTCAGACTGTGCATTTTTTCCAGAGTGGCCTATGAAATTGGGGTGGGCTCAGGGGCCTTGCAGGCTTTTCCTAATCTGGAGGGTTTGTGCAACTGAGACGGCAGAATTTCATCCAGAGATCAGGCCCAGTGATGTAGTGTGGTTCTGTCAGCCCCATCCTGCAGGGAATGTGGTTAAGGGCTCTGGGACCAAAGTCTTCAGACACAAAATTGTGTATCAATTAGGAGGGAGGTGATGGCAGCCCCGATCTGCAGACGCTGAGGGCAGCTCCTCAGGATTTGAAATTCGTGTGGCTGGGAGGCAGGAGCAAAGGCTTTTCTGTCTGGATTGTGTCTAGGATGGCCTTGGAATGGTGGGGTGTCCTCATGTGTCCATGGAATATTCTACCTCTCTGGGGATTCTGCCCAGCACCCAAGAGTTTGGTGTCTCACTGCGAAGGAGAGAGCGTAGTTTACTGTTTCACGGTTCCCGTCAACACAGGGATTCCAGAGATGGGTTATAGGTCCCTGTGCCTGGATAACCCTACAAAGGCTTAGTATTTGGGCCTAGAGGCTTGACTGCCTGGCTCTGTGGGGCTTTGGTTCAGCTCCCATGGAGACATGTTGGAAATGGGTCTCAGGGTAAGGGTCACAATGCCTGTTTGTGCCCAGATGCCCATCCTGAGTGGGCATTGGCTCTTGTTCCATGCACCTGGATCCCAATATGAGGGTTGAACCACCATATCAACATTTAATTTTCCTTCTATGAGGAAGGAGGAGTACTCTTTTGTGCTTCAGATTCCCCCATGCACAGTAATTTGAGCTATGTTCTGGGACTGGTACGTGAATAACCAGGTTGGTTTGAGATGAAGGACTCAGGTCAAGGCAGGTCACACCTGCCAGATATGGGTCCCGCTATCTAGGTGGCTACCAGGAGGTCGGGGCTCGAGCTGTGTCAGACAAAGCATTAGTTCACAAGGTGGCCTATGATATTGTGGTGCTATAGAGGGCTGTGCTGGTGGAACCTTATATGGAGTTTCACGCAGACCCATAGGGCACCTCTTTTTTCTGGTGGGCAGGCAGAAGGCTGCATTGTGGCTCCCAAATTCCCAATATGGGGGACTTGAAGGCGAGGAGTGTGAGAACAGAAGGCAGAAAACACAATCTATGCTTAATCTCAGTGCCGAGAACATGGCCGTTCCAATGTGCAGTGGTTTTTTTCGAGATCTCCAGCATCTGAGTACAGGCGAGGGTCAGATGTCTGCTCATGATAGAGTTTGTATCTATCGTGGCCAACAAATGAAATATCCAGCACCTGAGTAAAGGTGGATTTCAGATGTTTACGCACACTGGAGTTTGTGTCTCTGATGACCGAATGGAGGAGTGGCATCAAGAGGCTGATGCATGTGAGATGCTCCAAACAGCAAGGTTGTTTTTTCTACTGGACAGTTAGAGTCTGGTATGTTTTCTGCAGGGCCCCCCATGTGAAAAGTATGGGTAGCAGAGCCCTTCCACATGGATGCCTGGAAAGCACACCTCCATTGACCAATGCAGCTGAGGAACATGCAGGTTCTTTACGGTGCTCCTGGGGTGAAGCACCAAGGTCTTGAGTTGACATGGAATCTCTTGAAGATGGGTTACAATGCTGTTTTTTTTTTACCAGGTAGATCTTAGAATGTGTTGGTGGCTAAGGTGCCTGCAGGATTCTCCTACCCTGAGGGTTTAACACAGGTTGAAGAGCACGGTTACCTTCTGGGGACAGGAGATGTAGTGTTTTGTGGCTCAGGGACCACATGCCGTATCATAAGTTCCTACTCAAGAACAGGCCTCTGAAGACAGATGCCCGACAACCTAATCTAGGGTTCCAATGAGTCCTAGGGGCATGAGAGGTTCAATCTTCAGACTTAGGACAGTTGACTTGGGTGTCTGCCAGAATGTAGGTGATCAGGGAGTTTCAGACTGTGCACTTATGTCCAGAGTAACCTCCAATATTGGGGTGGCCACAGGGGCCTTGAATGTTTCAACCAACTCTGGAGGGTTTGGTTAACTGACATGCACAATTTCCATGGGGATGGCAAGCACAGTCCTGTGGTGTGGCTCCAGAGACTCCACCCTGGAGGGCATGTGAGCCATGGTTCTGGGAGGGAAGTCTGCAAACACAAACTTGGGTTAGGTTTAGTGGCTAGGTTATCGCAGGGCAATGTGTAGACCTGGAAGGCTACTCGTCAGGAACAGTAACTGGAATGACCCGAAGGCGGAAGCACAGGCTTTTATATCTGGATTGTGTGTCTAGGGTGACGTCAGAATGTAGCTGTGGCCTCATGGGTCCATGGGAGATTTTTCCTCTAAGGATACAGGCGGCTCCCAATATTTTGATGACTTTTTGGTATGGGAAGACTGCTATTTTCGATCTTAGGTGTGCCCCAAAACAGAGATTCCAGAGATGGGCTCTGGGACTAGGCGCCTGGAAAATCCCACCAAGGGTTGGGATTTGGGCTTATGGGCAGACCAGGCCTGCAATGCAGGATCTTGGTGGTGCAACTGAGAGGGCTTGTTTGGAAACATGCTCAGGCTGAGCATTACAATGCCTGTTTGTGCCCAGGGTGGCCCTCAGGAGTGGGCGTGGTCCCATTGTCCATTTTCTGGCTCCCACACTGAGGGATGGACACACATTCCAATGGCCAGGTTTCCAGCCATGGGGTAGGAGGAAATATCTATTGTGCTTCATGTTCCCCCATAGGCAGGGATTACAGCAAAGGTCTGGGGACAGATGCCTGAATACCAAGGATGCATAGAGATGACAGATTTGGGCCATGGCCGTTCTCACATGCTGGATATGGGCCCCGCTCTCTGGGTGGCTGACACGAGGTCTGGGCTCAGGCTGTGTCAGACACAGCACTAGTGGCCAGAGAAGTCTATATATTGGGGTTCTCTCCAGGGCCGAGTAAATTGATCCTCATGTAGGGTTTCTGGCCAGACTCACGAAGCACTTCTTTCTGTGGGGCAGGCAGAATGCTGCCTTCTGGATCCAGAATTCCCTATCAAGAGGGTTTGGGGACAAATAGGGTGAGAATGCAATTGTAAACACCAGCTATGCTTAAATTGAGTGCCAAGCGGAAGTCAGTTTCAATGTGCAGCAGCTTATACGAGATATCCAGCACCTGAGTAAGGGCAGATGTCAGATATTTGCTCACACTGGAGTTTGTGTCTAGGATGACGACTAATGGAGGGGTGGCTTCAGGAGGCAATGGAGGATTACCCACGCTTAAGATTGTGCGATGCTCCAAACAACAAGGTTTCCTTCTAATGGACAGGAGGAGTCTGTTTTTTTTTCCTCCAGGGTCCCTCAAGTGGAAGTTTGCGTAGCAGAGCCCTCCCGCATGGATGACTGGAAAGCACACGTCCAATGACCATTGCAGCTGAGGAACATGACAGGTTCGTTTTGGTGGTTCTGGTGCCAAGTACCAAGGCCTTGAGTTGACTTGGAAACTCTTACAGATGTGTCCCAAAACTGGTTTGTTACAAGGGAGGTCTTAGAATGTATTGGTGGCTATGGGCCACGCTGAGGGTTTGGCACAGGTCGATGTGCACAGTTTCCATCTTAGGAGAGGAGATGTTCTGTTTTGTGGCTCAGGGTACATATGTTGTATCCTGACTTGGTATTCAAGAACAGGCCTCTGAGGATTGATGCTGGCAACCTAATCTAGAGATCCAATGATGTCCTTGGTGCCCATCAGGTTCAATTTTCTTACTAAGGACCATTGATATGGTTGTCTGACTGGATGTAGGTGATCAGGGTGTTTCAGACTGTGCATTTGCATCCAGAGCCACTTCCACTATTGGGGTGGGCTCAGGGGCCTTGCAGGTTTCTCCTAACTTGGAGGCTTTGGGGAACTGTGATGGGCACAGTTTCCTTGGGGATGGCAGGCCCAGTCCTGGGGTAAGGCTTCAGAGACCACCTCCTTGAGGATATGAGAGCCATGGTTTTGGGAGGGAAGTCTGCAAACACAAATTTGGGTCAGGGATAGTGGCAAGGTGATCGCAGGTCCAATGCATAGACCTAGAAGGCATCACGTCAGGAACTGTAATTAGGGTGACTGAAAGCTGGTAGCACAGGCATTTCTATCTGGATTGTGTGTCCAGGATGGGCTCTGAATGTAGACGTGGTCTCATGGTTCAATGGGAGACTTTTCCTCTCTAAGGATCCTGGTGGATCTCCATAGATTGGTGGTTTTTCAGAGAAGAAAAGAGTGCTCTTTTCCATCTTAGGGGTGCTCCAAAACAGGGAAGAATGCTGTTTTCCAACTTAGGCTTATGCCAAAACAGGGATTCCAGAGACGGGCTCTGGGTCTGGGTGCCCGGATATCCCACCAAGTGTTAGGATTTGGGCCTAGGGGCATTTTAGGCCTGCAATGCAGGATCCTAATGGTGTAACAGAGAGGGCTTGTTTGAAAGCATGCTCAGGCTGAGGGTCATCATGCCTCTTTGTGCCCAGGGGGGCCCTCAGGAGAGGGCGTAGTCTCATTGGCCATATAGCTGGATCCCACTTTGAGGGTTGGACACCCATTGCAACAGCCAGGCTTCCTGCAATGGAAAGAGGAGTTCTCTATTGTGCTTCAGGTTCCCCCATTGGCAGGGTTACAGGAAAGGTCTGTGGAAAGTTGCCTTAATACCAAGGATGTGTACAGATGACAGGCTAAGAATTCCCAGGTAACAAAACAGCATTGTTACCCATATTCATGACATTCCATGTAGAAATAAGCCCTTAGTACTTCGCCCCAGAGCCACCAGAATGAACTTGCCATGTTCCTAAGCTGCAATGGTCAGTGGAGGTGTGGTTTCCAGGCAACCATACGGGGGTGCTCTGCTACACAAACTTTGCAATTGGCGGGGACCCTTGAGACAAAAAAACAGAATGCCCCTGTCCGGTAGAAGGAAACCTTCTGTTTGGAGCATCTCACAAGCCCCAGCGTGGGAAATCCTCCATTTCCTCTTGAAGCCACCACTCCATTTGTCAGTCATCATAGACACAAACTCCAGCATGAGCAAACATCTGACATCCGCCCTTACTCAGTTGCTGGATTTCAATTCGATCGCTGCACACTGGAACTGCTTTAGTTTGACTGAATTAAGCCATAGCTTGGGTTTACAATTCCATCCTCAGCCTACTGGTCCACAAGCCCTATTGTGAGGGAATTCTGGAGCTACAACACAATATTCTGCCTTCCCCATAGAAAGAAAAAGGGCCTGGAGAGTCTGCCCAGAAACTCCATATGATGGTCAATCTTCTCGGTGCTAGATGGAACCCTGATTCATAGGCTGCCCTGGGCACTAGTGCTGTGTCTGACATAGCCGGAGCCAGGACCTAGTGTCAGCCACTGAGAGATCAGGGCCCATATACAGCATGTGAGACCAGCTATGGCCCAAGTCTGTCTTCTCTTCTATTCTTGGTATTCAGGCATCTGTACCCACACCTTTGCTGAAATCCTTGCCATTGGGGAAACCTGTAGCACAATAGAGAACTCCTCCTTCCCCATGGAAGGTATTCTGACAGTTGGGATAGTTGCTCAACCCTCAAAGTGGAAGGCAGCTCCATGGCCAAGGAGACCATGTGCACTCATGATGGCTTCCCCGGGCACAAGCAGGCATTGTGACCTCAGCCTGAGCATGCTTTCAACCAAACGCTCTCAATTGCATCTCTGGGACCCCGAATTGCAGGCCTAGTACACACCTAGGCCCAAATCCTAACCCTGGTGGGATTTTACAGGGGCCCAGACACAGAGCCCATCTCTGGAATCCCTATTTTGGGGGACCCTTAAGATGGAAAACAGCACTCTTCCCTTCCCCGAGATAGTCACCAAACTCTTGGTAGCCACCAGGATCCTTGAGTGGAAAAATCTGCCATAGACCCATGAGAACACACCTGCATTCCGAGGCCATCCTGGACATACAATCCAGATACATATCATGTGCTATCACCTTTGAGTCATCGGATTTACAGTTCCTGACGAGCTGCCTTCCAGGTCTATGCATTGGGCCTGCAATCACCTTGCCATTAACCTAAACTGAGTTTGTGTTTGCAGACTTCCTTCCTAAAACCATGGCTCACATGACCTCCAGGTTCTTGCATCTGAAGCCACACCACAAGACTGTGCATGAGATCCTCAAGGAAACTGTGCCCATCACTTTTGCCCGATACCTTTAGATTAGGAGAAACCTGCAAGGCCCCTGAGCGCAGCCAAATAATGGAGGCCGCTCTGGGCACAAATGCACAGTCTGAGACACCCTGATCCCCTCCATACAGGCAGACACCCAAGTCAATGCTCCTGAGTCAGAAGATTGAACCTGACATGCCCCAAGGACTTCATTGGCACACTAGATTAGGTTTACAGGTATCTGTCATCAGAGGCCTGCTCTGGAATATCAACTTATGATAAAATATATAGTCCCTGAGCCACAGAACAGAATATGTACTCCCCAAAAAGGAAGCCATGCTCCTGGAATTGTGTCATACCCTTAGGGTATTTGGATCCTGAATGGCCCCTTAGCAACCAGCACATTCTATGATATTCCTGGTAACAAAACATCATTGTGCCCCATCTTCATCAGACTCCATGTCAACTCAAGGTCTCGATATATTGCCCCAGAGCCACCAGAATGCACCTGCCATGTTCCTCAGCTGCAATGGTCAATAGAGGGGTGATTTCCAGGCATCCCTGTGGGGTTCTCTGCTACAAAACTTTCCACATGGAGAAACCAGAGAAAACAAACCAGACTTCTCCTGTCCGGTAGAAAGAAACTTTGCTATTTGGAGCATCTCACAAGCCCCAGCATGGGAAATCCTCCATGGCCTCTTGACGCCACCCTTCCATTTGTGGGTAATCACAGACACAAACTCCAGTGTGAGCAAACATCTGACATCCACCCTTACTCAGGTGCTGGATATTCGAAACGGCAGCTGCACACTGGAACTGCCTTTTGCTTTTCACTGAACTTAACCATAGCTTTGTATTACTATTCTATCCTCACCACACTGGTCCACAATATCTCTTGATAGGGAATTCTGGAGCCACAACGCAGTATTCTGCCTTCCACATAGAAAGAAGAAGGACCTGTTGAGTCTGCCCAGAAACTGCACATGAGGATCAATCTACTCAGACTACGAGGCAACCCTGATTAATAGATTTCCCTGACCACTAGTGCTGTGTCTGACAGAGTCTAAGCCCCGACCTCGTGTCAGCCACCCAGAGTTGAGGGCCCATATTTAGCATGAGAGATCGGCCATGGCCCTGGGCCATCATCTGTACCCATCCTTGGTATCCAGTCATCTGTCCCCCAAACTTTGCTGGAATTCCTGCCAATGGCGAACCTGAAACACAATAGAGAACACCTCCTTCCCCATGGCAGGAATATTGGTTGTCCAACCCTCAGCGTGGGAGCCAGCTGCATGGCCAAGGAGACCATGCCCACTCCTGAGGGCCGACATGGGCACAGGCAGGCATGGTGATCCTCAGCCTGAGCATGTTTTCCAACAAACACTCTCAGTTGCTCCTCCAGTACCAGCATTGCAGGCCTGGTATGCCCCTAGGCCCAAATCCTAACCCTTGGTGGGATTTTCCAGGTGCCCAGACCCAGAGTCCGTCTCAGAATCCCTGTTTGGGGCACCATTAAGATGGAAAACAGCACTCTTCCCTTCCCTGAGAAAGGCACCAAACTATTGGGAGCCGCCAGGATCCTTAGAGAGAAAAAATCTCCCATGGACCCATGAAAACAAACCTGCATTCCGAGGCCATCCTGTCCACACAATCCAGAGAGAAAAGTCTTTGCTACCGCCTTCGAGTCATCCTATTTACATTTCCTGACGAGCTGCCCTCCATGTCTATGCATTGGGCCTGTGATCATCTCGACACTAACCCTAACCCCAGTTTGTGTTTGCCGACTTCTCTCCCAAAACCATGGCTTACATGCCCACCAGGATGTGGTCCCTCAAGCCACATCACAGGAAAGTTCCTGCCATCCCCAAGAAAACTGTGCCCATCAGGTTGTCCAAACCCTCCAGATTAGGAGAAACCTGCCAGGCCCCTGAACCCACCCCAATATTGGCGGTTGCTCTGGATGCAAACGTGCAGTCTGAAACACCCTGAGCACCTCCATCGAGGCAGAAAGCCAAGTCAATGGTTCTGAGTCAGATGATTGAACCTGACATGCCCCTAGGACTTCACTGGAACCCTAGATTGGGTCTTCAGACATCTGTTCTCAGAGTCCTGTTCTGGAATACCAAGTTATGATACAACATGTGGTCCCTGATTCCCACAACAGAACATCTCCTGTCTCCAGAAGGAAAATGTGCTCTTGGATCTATGTCCAACTTTCAGGGTAGATGGATCCTGCATGACCCATTAGCCCCAGCAGCTTCTATGATCTCCCTGGTAACAAACCAGCATTGTGACCCAACTTCCTGAGACTTGATGCCAACTCAAGGTGTTGGTACTTTGCCCAAGAGCCATGAAACGAATCTGCCATGTTCCTCAGGTACAAAGGTCAATGGACGTGTGCTTTCTAGGCATCCAAGAGGTAGTTCTCTGCTACACAAAAATTCCACATAGGGAACCCTAGAGCAAACAAATAAGACTGCTCCTGTCAGGTTGAAGGAAACCTTGGTTGTTTGGAGCATCTCACAAGCCCCAGCCTGGGAAGTCCTCCACATTCTCTTGATGCCAACCCTCCATTTGTTAGTCATCATAGACACAAATTCCAGCATGAGCAAACATCTGACATCTGCTCTTACTCAGGTGCTGGATATTCGAATCAGTCACGCACACTGGAAATACCTTTCACTTGACACTGTATTCTTGCATAGTTTGGGTTTACAATTCCATCCCCACCCTACTGGACTGCAAGTCCTCTTGAGAGGGAATTAGGGAGACAAAACGCAACATTCTGCCTTCCCCATAGAAAGAAGAAGGGCCTGGTGAGTCTGCCCAGAAACTCCCCATGAAGATCAATCTACTTGGCCCTCGAGGGAACCCCGATTTATACTTTGCGCTGGCCACTAGCGCTGTGTCTGAGAGAGCCTGAGCCCCAACCTCGTGCCAGCCACCCAGAGTGTTGGGCCCTTATCCAGCATGTGGGACTGGCCATGGCCCAGTCATCTCTACCCATCCTTGATATTCCGGCAACTATCCCAGATCTTTGCTGGAATCCCTACCAGTGGGGGAACCTGAAGCACAATTGAGAACTCCTCCTTCCCCATGGCAGGAAGCCTGGCTGTTGCTATGGGTGCCCAACCCTCAGAATTAGAACCAGGTGCATGGCCAATGAGACAACGCCCAATCTTAAGGGCCGCCTGGGCCAAAGCAGGCATTGTGTCCCTCAACCTTAGCATGCATTCAAACAAATGCTCTCAGTTGTTTCTGCAGGGTCCCGCATCGCAGGCCTGGTATGCCCTTAGGACCAAATCCTAACACTTCATGGGATTTTCCATGCCAACATAACCAGAGCCCGTCTCTGGAATCTCTGTTTTGAAGCACCCCTATGATGGAAAACAGCACTCTTCCCTCCCCTGAGAAAACTATTAGGAGCTGCCAGGATGCATAGAGAGGAAAAATCTCCCAGGGCTCCATAAGACCACACCTTCATTCCGAGGCCATCCGGGACACACAATCCAGATACAAGGGACTGTGCTACCACCTTCGAATCACCTGGTTTACAGTTCCAGACGAGCTGCCCTACAGACCTACGCATTGGGCCTGTGATCACCTCGCCATTAACCCTACCCCAAGTTTTTGTTTGCAGACTTCTTTCCCAAAACCATGGCTCACATGCCCTCTATGATGGGTCTCTGTAGCCACACCACAGGAAAGATCCTGCTATCCCCAATGAAACTGTGTCCATCACAGTTGCCCAAACCCTCCAGATTAGGAGAGACCTGCAAGTCCCCTAAGCCCAGTCCAATATTGGAGGCCACTCTGGACACAAATGCACAGTGTGCAACACCCTGATCACCTCCATCCAGGAAGACACCCAAGTCAATGGTCCTGAGTCAGAAGATTGGTCCCTGAACACCACAATAGAATATCTCCTGTCCCCAGATGGAATTCGTGCTCTTCAACTTGTGTCAAGGGTCGGGGTATATGAATTATGCACAGCCCCTTAGCCCCCAGCACATTCTAAGATCTCTCTGGTAACAAACAAACAGCATTGTGATCCATCTTCATGAGATTCCATGTCACTTCAAGTCCTTGGTAATTCGCTCCAGAGCCACCAGAATGAACCTGCCATGTTCCTCACCTGATATGGTCAGTGGAGGTGTGCTTTCCAGGCATCCATGTGGGAGTGCTCTTCTACTTATTCTTTCCACATGTGGGACCCTGGAGCAAACAAACCAGACTGCCACTGACCAGTAGAAGGGAACCCTCTGTTTGGAGCATCTCAGAAGCACCAGCAGGAGAAATCCTCCATGGCCCTTGACACAACCCCTCCATTTGTCAGTCATCATAGACAAAAACTCCAGCATGAGAAAACATCTGAAATCTGCCGTTATTTAGATTCTGCATTTTCTTTTCCACCACTGCACACTGGAACTGCGTTTCACTTGACACTGAATTTAACAATAGCTTGGGTTTAGAATTCCATCCTCAGCCTCCTGGTCTGCAAGCCCTCTAGAGAGGGAATTTGGAGCCACAAGGCAACATTCTGCATTCCCACTAGAAAGAAATAGGGCCTGGTGAATCTTCCCAGAAACTCCACATGAGGATCAATCTACTTGGCACTCGATGGAACCTTGATTTATAGGCTGTCCTGGGCACTAGTACTAGTACTAGTACTAGTACTGTGTCTGACAGAGCCTGAGCCAAGACCTAGTTTCAGGCACCCAGAGATATGAGCCCATATCCAGCATGTGAGATTGGCCAGGGCCCAAGTCCATCATCTCTACCCATCCTTGGTATTCAGGCACCTGTCCCCAGACCTTTTATGTAATCCCTACCAATGGGGTAACCTAAAGCACAATAGAGAACTCCTCCTTCCCCATGGTAGGAATCCTGGCTGTTGATATGGGTGTCCAAACCTCAAAGTGGGAGCCAGCTGCATGGCCAAGGAGACAATGCCCACTCATGAGGGCTTCCCTGGGCACAAGTAGAAATTGTAACCCTCAGCTTGATCAAGCCTTCAAAAAAATGCTCTTAGTTGCACCTCCAGGATCCTTCATTGCAGGCCTGATATGCCCTTAAGCCCAAATCCTAACACATCGTGGGATGTTCCATGTGCACATACCCAGAGCCTGTCACTGGAATCCCTGTTTTGAGGCACCCCTAAGATGGAAAACAGCACTCTTCACTTCCCTGAGAAAGCCACCAAACTAATGGGATCCCCCAGGATCCTTGAGAAGAAGAATCTCCCATGGTCCCATGAGTCCACACCTGTATTCCGAGGCCAGCGTGGATATGCTATCCAGATACAAGAGACTGTGCTACTGGCTTTGAGTCACCTGATTTACAGTTCCTGACGTGCTGCCCTCCAGATCTTTGGATTGGGGCTGTGAACACCTCTCCATTAACCTTATCCCGAGTTTGTGTTTGCAGATCTCTCTCTAAAAACCATTGCTCACATGTCCTCCAGGATGGGGCCCCTAGAGTCACACCACAAGACTGTGCTTGCCATCCCCAAGGAAACTGGGCCCATCACAGTTGCCCAAACCCTCCTGATTAGGAGAAACCTGGAAGGCTCCTGAGCACATCCCAATATTGGAGGCTGCTCTGGATGCAAATGCACAGTCTGAAACACCCTGATCACCTCCATCCAGGCAGACACCCAAATCAATGGTCCTGAGTCAGATAATTGAACCTGACATGGCCCTAGGACCTCATTGGAAGAGGGATTAACTTTTCAGGCACTTGTCCTCAGAGGCCTCTTCTGGAATACCAACTTATGATACAAATTATGGCCCCTGAGCCCCAGGGTGGGAAATCCTCCATGGCCTCTTGACGCCACCTCTCCATTTGTTGGTCATCGTAGACACAAACTCCAGCCTGAGCAAACATCTGACATCCGCCCATATTCAGGCGCTGATATTGGAATCAGCTGCTGCACACTGGAACTGCCTTTCGCTTTGCAATGAATTTAAGCCTAGCTTCAGACTACAATTTCATCCTCACCCTACTGGTCTGCCATATCTCTTGATAGGGAATTCTGGAGCCACAACGCAACATTCTGCCTTCTTCATAGATAGAAGGACCTGGTGAGTCTGCCCATAAACTGCACATGAAGATCAATATACTCAGCCCAGGAGGGAACCCCTATTTATAGTTTGCCCTAGCCACTAGTGCTGTGTCTGACAGAGCCTGAGCCCCTACCTCGTGTCAGCAACCCAGAGGGTGGGGCCCACATTAACCATGTGAGACCGGCCATGGCCCAGGGCTGTCATTACTACCCATCCTTGGTATTCAGGCATCTGTCCCCTAGATCTTAGCTGGAATCCCTACCAATGGGGGGACCTGAAGCACAATAGAGAATTCATCCTTCGCCATGGCAGGAATCCTGGCTTTTGGATGGGTGTCCAACCCTAGGAATGGGAACTGGCTGCATGGCTGAGTAGACATCGCCCAATCCTGATGGCCTCCGGGGCACAAGCAGGCTTTGGGACCCTCAGCTTGACCATACTTTCAAACAAACGCTCTCAGTTGCACCTCCAGGATCCCGCATTGCAGGCCTGGTATGGCCCTAGGCCTAAATATTAACCCTTGGTGGGATTTTCCAAGCACTTCGACCCAGAGCTCATCTCTGGAATGCCTGTTTTGGGGCACGCCTAAGCTGGAAAACAGTACTCATCCCTTCCCGGAGAAATCCAACAAACTATTGAGAACCGCCAGGATCCTTGAGAGGAGAAATCTCCCATGGACCCTTGAGACAACACCTGCAATAAAGGCCATTCTGGAAATTAAATCCAGATACAATTACCTGTGCTACCACCTTTGAGTTACGTGATTTACAGTTCCAGACTTGCTGCCCTCCTGGTCTATGGATTGGGACTATGATCACCTTGCCACTAACCCTAACCTAAGTTTGTGTTTGCAGACTTCTCTCTCAAAATCATGGCGCACATGTCCTCCAGGATGTGGTCTCTGGAGTCACACAACAGGACAGTTCCTGCAATCCCCAAGGAAACTGCCCATCACAGTTGTCCAAAAACCCCATATAAGGAGAAACCTGCAAGGAACCTGAGCCAACCCTAGTATTGGATGCCACTCTGGACACAAATGCACAGTCTGAAACACCCTCATCACCTGCATCCAGTCAGACACCAGAGTCAATGATTCTGAGTCAGAAGATTGAATGACATTCCCCTAGGGCCTCATTCAAACCCTTTATTAGGTTTTCAGGCTTCTGTCCTCAGAGACCTGTTCTGGATTACCAATTTATGATACAACATATGGCCGCTGAGCCCCACAACAGAATATCTCCTGCCCCCAGAAGCAATCCGGGCTCTTGGGCCTGTGTCAAATCCTCAGGCTAGATGAATCCTGCATGGCCCATTAACCACCAGCACATTCTAAGATCTCCCTGGTAACAAACCAACATTTTGACCCATCTTCATGAGGTTCCATGTCCAATCCAGTCTTTATTTCTTCGCCTCAAAGCCACCAGATGCCATGTTCCTTCGCTGTCATGGTCAATGAAGGTGTGCTTTCCAGTCACCCATGTGGGAGATCTATGTTATCCGATCTTTCGACATGGGGAACCATGGAGGAAACAAATCAGACTGCCCCTGTATGGTAGAAGGAAACCTTGCTGTTTGGAGCATCTCAAAAACACCAGATTGGGAAATCCTCCATAACCTCTTGACGCCACCCCTCCATTTTTGTGTCATCATAGACACAAACTCCAGCATGAGCAAATATCTGACATCCACCCTCACTCAAGTGCTGAATATTGGATTCAAACATTGCACACTGGAAATTCCTTTTGCTTGATACAGAATGTAACCATAGCTTAGGTTTACAATTCCATCCTCAGCCTCCTGGTCCACAAGCCCTCTTGATAGTGAATTCTAGAGCCACAAAGCAGCATTCTGCCTTCCCCTTACAAACAAGAAGGGCCTGGTGAGTCTGCCCAGAAACCATACATGAGGATCAATCTGCTCGGCACTTGAGGGAACCCCAATTTATAGGCTGCCCTGGGCACTAGTGCTGTGTCTGACAGAGCCTGAGCCAAGACCTAGTGTCAGCCACCCAGTGATCGGGGCCCATATCCACGATTTGATACTGGCCATGGCCCATGTCCATCATCTTTACCCATCCTTGGTATTCAGGCCTCTGTCCCCAGACCTTTGCTGGAATCCCCGCTAATGGGGGAACCTGAAGCACTATAGAGAACTCCTCTTTCCCCATGGCAGGATTCTGGCTGTTGGGATGGTTTTCCAAACCTCAAAGTGGGAGCCAGCTGCATGGCCAATGTGACCACGCCCACTCATGAGGGCCACCTGGGCATAAGCAAGTATTGTGACCCTCAGCCTGAGAATGATTTCAAACAAGCCCTCTCAGTTGCACCTCCAGGATCCTGCATGCAGGCCTGGTAAGCCACTAGGCCCAAATCCTAACACTTGGTGGGATTTTCCAGGGGACCAAAGCCAGAGGCGGTCTCTGGAATCCATATTTTGGGGCACCCCTAACATGAAAAAAAGCACTCTTCCCTTCCCCGAAAAAGCCACCAACTATTGGGAGCCACCAGGATCCTTAGAGAGGAAAAATCTCCCATGGACCCATGAGGCCACAACTGCATTCTGAGGCCATCCTGCACACAATACAGAGAAAAAAGCCTGTGATTCTGCCTTTGAGTCACCCGATTAACAGTTCCTGAAGAGCTGCCATCCATGTCTATGCATTGGGCTTGTGATAACCTTGCCACTAACCCTAACCCAAGTTTGTGTTTTCAGACTTCCCTCCCAAAACCATGGCTCACATGCCCTCCAGTTTGTGATGACTGGAGCCACACCACGGGATTGTACCTGTCTTCCCGAAGGAAACTGTGATTGTCACTATTAAACAAACCCTCTAGATTAGGAGAAACCCGCAAGGCCCCTAAGCCCAGCCCAATATTGGAGGCCACTCTGGACGCAAATGCACAGTCTGACACACCATATCACCTACATCCAGGCTGATATCCAAGTCAATGGTCCTCAGACAGAAGATTGAACCTGACATGCTCCTAGGATTCACTGGAACACTAGAATAGGTTTTCAGGTATCTGTACTCAGAAGGCTGTTCTGAATATCAATGTATGATACAATATGGTCACTGAGCCACACAAAAGAACATCTCCTGTCCTTAGAAGAAAGCTGTGCTCTGGACCTGTGTCAAACACTCTGGGTAGATGAATCCTTCAAGGCCCCCTGGCAACCAGCACATTCTATGATCTACCTGACAACATACCAGCATTGTGACCCATCTTCATGAGACTCCATGACAACTCCAGCCCTTGGTACTTCGGCCCAGAGCCACCAGAATGAAACTGCCATGTTCCTCTGCTGCCATGGTCAATGTAGGTGTACTTTCCAGGCATCCAGCGGGAGTGCTGTGATACCAACTTTCCACATGGGGAACCCTGGAGGAAACAAACCAGACTCCCCTGTACGGTAAAAGGAATCTTTTCTGTATGGAGTATCTCAAGCCTGAGGGTGGGTAATCCTCCATGGCCTCTTGAGGCCACCCATCCATTTGTTGGTCATCATAGACACTACCTCCAGCGTGAGCAATCAACTGACATCTGCACTTACTCAAGTGCTGGATATTTGAATCAGCTGCTACACACTGGAATTGCCTTATGCTTGGCACTGAATTTAAAAGTAGCTTGGCGGGACGCCTGGGTGGCTCAGTTGGTTAAACAGCTGCCTTCGGCTCAGGTCATGATCCCAGCGTCCTGGGATCGAATCCCACATCAGGCTCCTTGCTCCGCAGGGAGCCTGCTTCTCCGTCTGACTCTGCCTTCCACTCTGTCTGCCTGTGCTTGCTCTCGCTCGCTCTCTGACAAATAAATAAAATCTTGAAAAAAAAAAGTAGCTTGGGTTTGCAATTCCATCCTCACCCTGGTGTTCAGTAAGCTCTCTTGATAGGGAATTCTGAAGCCACAACACAGCATTCTGCCTTCCCCATAGCAAGAAAAAACAGCCTGGAGAGACTGCCCAGAAACCCTACATGAGGATAAATCTACTCGACCCTCGAGTGAACCCCATTTATAGGTTTACCTGGCCACTAGCGCTGAGTCTGACAGAACCTCGTCTCTGACCTCGTGTCAGGACCCAGAGACTGGGCTCCAACTCCAGAATGTGAGACCAGCAATGTCCCAGGGCTGTCATCTCTACCCATTCTTGATTCAGGCATCTGTCCCCAGACATTTGCTGAAATCCCTGCCAATGGGGGAACCAGAAGCACAATAGGGAAATCCTCCTTCCCCATGGCAGGAATGATGGCTCTTGGGATGGGTTTCCAGACCTCAGAGTGGTAGCCAGCTGAATGGCCAATGATAACCCGCCCACTCATGAGGGCCGCCCTGGACACAAGCAGGCATTGTGACCCCCAACATGAGCATGCTTTCAAACAAACACTCTCAGTTGCATTCCAGAATCCAAATTTGCAGGCCTGATATGCCCCTAAGCACAAATCCTAACACCTGGTGGGATTTTTCAGGGGCCCAGAAACACAGCCTGTCTCTGGAATCCCTGTTTTGGGACACCCCTAAGATGGAAAATAGCACTCTCCCCTTCGCCAAGAAAGCCACCATAGTATAGGGAGCCGCTAGGATCCTTGAGAGGAAAAATCTCCCATGGATTCATGAGACCACACCTGTATTCCGAGGCCATCCTGGACACAAAAGCCAGATACACAAGCCTGTGCTACCACCTTCAAGGCAACTAATTTATAGTTCCAGACGAGCTGCCCTCCAGGTCTATGCATTGGGCCTGCGATCACCTCACCGCTAACCTTAACCCGAGTTTGTGCTTACAGACTTCTATCCCGAAACCATGGCTCATATTTCCTCCAGGATGGGGTCTCTGGAGCCACACCAAAGGACTGTGCCTGCCATCCCCAAGGAAAATGTGTCCGTCACATTTGCCTAAAACTTCGAGATAAGGAGAAACCTGCAAGGCCCCTGAGCCCACCCCAATACTGGAGGCCCCTCTGGACACAAATGTGCAGTCTGAAATACGCTGATCACCTGAATCCAGGCAGATACCCAAGTCAGTGTTTCTCAGTCAGAAGATTGAACCTGACATGCTCCTATGACCTCATTGTAACCACTGATTAGGTTTTCAGGCATCTGTAATCAGAGACCTGTTCTGGAGTACCAACTTAAGATACAACATATGGTCCCTGATCCCCACAATAGAACATCTCCTTTCTCTAGATGGAAGCCGTGCTCTTGAAACTGTGTCAAACCCTCAGGGTAGATGAATCCTACTTGGCCCGTAGCCACCAGCAGATTCTAAGATCTCACTGGTAACAAGCCAGCATTGTGAGCCATCTTCATGAGATTCCATGTCAACTACAGGCCTTGGTACTTCACCCCAGAGCCTTCAGAAAGAACCTGTCATGTACCTCAGCTGCAATGTTCAGTGGAAGTGTGCTTTCCAGGCATCCATGTGGGAGTGCTCTGCTACCCAAACTTTCCACATGGGGGACTCTCGAGCAAACAAATCTGACTGCCCTGTCCTGTAGAAGGAAACCCGGCTGTTTGGAGCATCTCACAAGCTCAAGTGTGGGAAATCCTCTATGACCTCTTTTCAACTCCTCTCCATTTGTCGGTCATTATAGACACAAACTCCAGCTTGAGCAAACATCTGACGTCTGCGCTTACTCAGGTGCTGGATATTCGAATCAGCCGCTGCACACTAGAAATGCCATTCGCTTGTCACTGAATTTATTCATAGCTTGGGTTTACAATTCCATCCTCACCCTACTGGTCCACAAGCCCTCATGATAGGGAATTCTGCAGCCACAACACAGCATTCTGCCTTCCCAATAGAAAGAAGAAGGGCCTGGTGAGTCTGCCCAGAAACTCCACATTATGATCAATCTACTTGTCCCTTGAGGGAACCCTGAATTATAGACAGCCCTGGCCCCTAGTGTTGTGTCTGACAGAGCCTAAGCCCCGACCTCGTGTCAGCCACCTAGAAGGCGGGGCCCATATCCCGCATGTTAGACTGGCCACGGAACAGGGCCCTCATCTTTACCCATCCTTGGTATTCAGGCATGTGTCCCCAGACCTTTCCTGGAATCCCTACCAATGAGGGAACCTGAATCACAATAGAGAAATCCTCATTCCCCATGGCAGGATTCCTGTAAGTTCGGAAGGGTGTCCAACACTCAGAGTGTTAGCCTACTGAATGGCCATTGAGACCACCCCCATTCCTGAGGGCCACCCTATGCAAAAGCTTGCATAGTGACCCTCAGCCTGAGCATGCTTTCAAACAAACGCTCTCAGTTGTATCTCCAGGACTTGCATTGGAGGCCTGGTAAGCCCCTATGCCCAAATCATAACCCTTGGTGGGTATTTCCAGGTGCCCAGAGCCAGAGCACTTCTCTGCAATCCCTGTTATGGGACACCCTGAATATGGAAAACAGAACTCTTTCCTCTCTGAGAAAGCCACCACATTATAAGGAGCCGCCAGGATACTTGAGAGGAAATATCACCCATGGACACCTGAGACCACACCTGCATTCTTAGTCCATCGTGGATACACAATCCAGATAAAAAAGCCTGTGCTACCTCCTTTGAGGCATGCGATTTACATTTCACACGGAGCTTCCCTCCAGGAGTATGCATTGGGCCTACAATCACTTCGCCACTAAACCTAACCCGCATTTGTGTTTGCAGACTTCCCTCCGAAAACCATGGCTCTCATGCCCTCCAGCATGGGGTCTTTGGAGCCACACCACAGGACTGTGCCCACCATTGCCAAGGAAACTGTGCCCATCAAATTGCCCTATCTTTCCAGATTAGGAGAAACCTGCAAGGCCCCTGAGCCCACCCCAATACTGGTTGCCACTCTGTACACAAATGCACAGTCTGGAACACCCTGATCACCTACATCTAGGCAGACTTTGAAGTCAATGATACTGAGTCAGAGGATTGAACCTGACATTCCGTTAGGATTTTATTGGAACCCTAGATTAAATTTTCAGGCATCTATCCTCAGAGGCCTGTTCTGCAATATCAAATTATGATACATTTGGTCCGTTAGCCCCACATCAGAACATCTCTGGTCCGAGAAGGAAACCGTGCCCTTTGACCAGTGTCAAACCCTCAGGGTAGATGAATCCTACATGGTCCCTTAGCCACCAGCACACTGTAAGGTCTCCATGGTAACAAACCTGCATTCTGACCCATCTTCATGAGACTTCATGTCAACTCCAGGCCTTGGTAATTCGCCCAAGAGCCACCAGAACGAATTGGCCATGTTTCTCAGCTGCAATTTTAATGGAGGTGTGCTTTTCAGGCATCCACGTGGGAGTGCTCTGCTACCCAAACTTTCCACATGGGGGACCCTGGAGCAAATAAACCAGACTCCCCCTGTGTGGTAGAAGGAAACTTTGCTGTTTGAAGCATCTCACAAGCCCCAGCATGTGAAATCCTCCATGGCCTCTTGACGCCACCCCTCCATTCATCGGTCATCATAGACATAAACTCCAGCATGAGGAAATGTCTGACTTTCACCTTTACTCAGGTGCTGGATATCTGGAATCAGACACTGCACAATGGAACTGCCTTTTGCTTGGCACTGAATTGAACCTTAGCTTGAGTTTACAATTCCATCCTCACCCTACTGGTCCCCAAGCCCGCTTGATAGGGAATTCTGGGGCCACAACGCAGCTTTTTGCCTTCCCCTTAGAAAGAAGAAGGGCATGGTGATTCTGCCCAGAAACTCTGCATGAGGATCAATCTGCTCAGCCCTTGAGGGATCCCTGATTCATACTCAGCCCTGACCACTAGTTCTGTTTCTGACAGAGCCTGAGTGCTCAATTCATGTCAGCTACTCAGAGAGTCAGGCATGTGAGACTGGCCATGTCTCAGGTCCCTCATCTCTACCCATCCTTGGTATTCAGGCATCTGTCCCCAGACATTTGCTAGAATACCTGCTAATGGGGGAACCTGAGGCACAATAGAGAATTCTTCCTTTTCCATGGCAGGAATCCTGGTAGTTGGGATGGGTGTCCTACATTAAAGTGGTAGCCAGCTGCATGGCCAAGGAGACAACTCCCACTCATAAGGGCTGCCCTAATCACATCAGGCATTGTGACACTCAGACTAGCATGCTTTCAAACAAACGCTCTCAGTTGTACCTCCAAGTCACACATTGTAGGCCTGGTACTCCCCTAGGCCCAAATCCTAATCCTGGTGGGATTTTCCAAGCACCCAGACTCACAGCCCTTCTCTGGAATCCCTTTTTGGGGAACATCTAAGATTGAAAACAGCACTCTTCCATTCAAACGAGAAAGCCACCATACTATTGGGAGCTTCCAGGATCCGTAGAGAGGAAAATACTCTCATGGAAACATTAGAACACACCTGCATTCCAAGGCTATCATGGACACACAATCCAGATACAAAAGCCAGTGCTAGTGCCTTCGAGGTACGTGATTTACAGTTCCTGACGATCTGCTTTCCAGGTCTATGCATTGGGCCTACGATCACCTCGCAACTCAACCTAATCCGAGTTTGTGATTGCAGACTTCTCTCCCAAAACCATGGCTTACATGCCCTCCACGATGGAGTCTCTGGAGCCACACCACAGGACTGTGCCTGCCACCCCCAAGGAAACCGTGCCCACAAATTTGCCTAAACCTTCAAGACTAGGAGAAACCTGCAAGGCCCCAGAGCCCACCCCAATATTGGAGGCCACTCTGTACACAAAGGCACAGTCAGAAACACCCTGGTTGCCTACATATAGGCAGACACCGAAGTCAATGGTCCTGAGTCTGATGATTGAACCTGAAATTCCCCTTGGACTTCATTGGAACCCTAGATGAAGTTTTTAGGCATCTGTCCTCAGAGGCCTGTTCTGGAATACCAAGTTATGATACAACATTTGGTCCGTGAGCCCCACAACAGAACATCTCCGATACCCAGAAAGAAACCGTGTTCTTCGACCGGTGTCAAACTATCAGGATAGACTAATCATACATGGCCCCTTAGCCACCAGCACATAGTAAGATTTCCGTGGTAACAAAACTGCATTGTGACCCAACTTCATTAGAATCCAGGCCTTGGTACTTTGCCCTAGAGCAACCAGAAAGAACCTGCCATGTTCCTTAGGTGCAATGGTTAATGTAGGTGTGCTTTCCAGTATCCACATGCGAGTACTATGCGACCCAAACTTTGCACATGGGGGAACCTGGTGTAAACAAACCAGACCTCCCCTGTCCAGTAGAAGGAAACCTTATCTTTGGATCAACTCACAGGCCTCAGCGTGTAAACTGCTCCATGGCCTCTTGATGCCACCACTCCATTGGTCGGTCATCATAGACACAAACTCCAGTCTAAGCAAACATCTGACATGCACCCTTATCCCGGTGCTGGATGTCTTGAATAAACCACTGCACATTGGAACTGCCTTCCACTTGGCACTGAATTGAACCATAGCTTGTGTTTACAATTCCATCCTCACCTGACTGGTCCCTAAGCCCTCTTGATAGGGAAATCTGGGGCCACAATGCAGCATTCTGCCTTCCCCATCGAATGAAGAAATGCCTGGTGAGTCTGCCCTGAAAACCCACATGAGGATCAATCAGGTCGGCCCTCGAGTCAACACCGATTTATAGGCTGCCATGGCCACTAGTGCCGTGTCTGACAGAGCCTGAGCTCGACTGAGTTTCAGCCACTAAAGAGCAGGCCCCATATCTAGCATTTGGGATTGCCATGGCCCAAGTATGTCATCTCTACCCATCCTTGATATTCAGGCACCTGTCCCCAGACCTTGGCAGGGATCCCTACCAATTAGGGAACTTGAAGCACAATAGAGAACTCTTCTTTCCCCATGGCAATAAACCTGGCTTTTGGGATGGGTGTTCTACCCTCAAAGGGGGAGCCAGTTACAACATCAATGACACCACACACACTCCTGAGGACTACCCTTGGCACAAACAGGCATTGTGACCCTCACCCTGAGCATGCTTTCAAAAAATCCCTCTCAGATTCACCACAATGATCCCTCATTTCAGGCCTGGTATGCCTGTAGGTTCAAATCATAAAACTTGGTGGGATTTTCGAGGTGCCCAGACCCAGAGACCATCTCTGGAATTTTTGTTTTGGTGCACCCTTCAGATGGAAAACAGCACTCATCCCTTCCCCAAAAATGTCACCAAATTATGAGGAGCCACCAGGATCCATAGAGAGGCAATGTCTCCCATGGACCCATGAGAACACACCTGCATTCCGAGGCCATCCTGGACACACAATCCGGAGAGAAAAGCCTGTGCTACTGCCTTCCATTCACCCTAATTACAGTTCCAGATGAGCTGCTCTCAAGGTATATGCATTGGGCCTGTGATCACCTCGCCACTCACCCTAATTCGAATTTGTGTTTGCAGACTTATCTACCAAAACCATGGCACACATGCCCTCCAGGATGGGGTCTCCGGATCCACACTGCAGGACTGTCCCTGCCATCCACAAGGAAACTGTTTCCATCACAGTTGCCCAAACTGTCTAGATTAGGAGAAACCTACAAGGCCTCTGGGCCTACCCCAATTTCGGCGGCCGCTCTGAACACAAATGCACAGTCTGAAATACCCTGATCTCCTACATCCAGGAACACAGCCAAGTCAATGTTCCTGAGTCAGAATAATAAACCTAACATGCCCCTAGGACGTCATTGGAACCATTGATTCGGTTTTCAGACATGTGTCCTCAGAGGCCTGTTCTAGAATGCGAACTTATGATACAACATGTGGTGGCTGGGCCACACAACAGAACATCTCCTGTCCCCAGAAGGAAACCGTGCCCTACAATCTGTGCAAAATCCCAGAGTAGTAGATTCCTGCACAACTACTAAGCCACCAGCACATTCTAAGATCTACCTGGTAACAAACCAGCTGTGTGGCCCATCTGCAAGAGATTCCATGTCAAATCAAGGACTTGGTACTTTGCTACAGAGACACCAGAATAAAGCTGCCATGTTCTTCAGTTGCAATGGTCAATGAAGTTGAACATTCCAGGCATCCATGCGGTAGAGCTCTGCTACCCAAACTTTCCACATGGGGGACCCTGGAGCAAATAAACCACACTCCACCTGTCCAGTAGAATGAAAACTTGCTATTTGGAGCAGCTCATGAGTCTCAACGTGAAAATCCCTACATGGCTTCTTGATGCCACCCCTCCATTTGTCAGTCATCATAGACACAAACTCCAGTGTGAGCAAATATCTGACGTCCTCCCTTACTAAGGTGCTGGATATCTCGAAAAAGCTGCTGGACACAGGAACTGCCTTCCGCTTGGCAGTGAATTGAACTGTAGCTTGTGTTTACAATTCCTTCCTCACCCGACTGGTCCCCAAGCCTTCTTGATAGCGAATTATGGAGACACAACACAGCATTCTGCCTTCCCGATAGAAACAAGTGCCTGGTGAGTCTGGCCAGAACCCCACATGAGGATCAATCTGCTCGGCCCTATATCGGAGGGACCCTGATTTATAGGTTGCCCTGGCCACTAGTGCTGTGTCTGACAGAGCCTGAGCCCAGACCTAGTGTCAGTCACCAGAGTTTGAGCCCCACATCTAGTATTTGGGAATGCCATGGCTCAAGTATTTCATCTCTACCCATCCTTGGTATTCAGGCACCTGTCCCCAGACCTTTGCTGGAATCCCTGATAATGGGGCATCCTGAAGCACAATAGAGAACTCCTCCTTCTTCATATCAGGAAACTTGGCTGTTAGGATGGGTGTTCAACCCTGAAAGAGGGAGTCATTTACAAGTCCAGTGAGACCACACAAACTCCTCAGGGATGCCCTGGAGGCAAACAGGCCTTGTGACCCTCAGCCTGAGCATGCTTTCAAACAATCCTTCTCTGTTGCACCACCATGAACCCGCATTGCAGGCCTAATATGCCCCTAAGCCCAAATCCTAGCACTTGTTGTGATGTCCCAGATGCCATGAACCAGAGCACGTCTCTGGAATCCCTGTTTTGGGGCACCCATAAGGTGGAAAACATCACTCTCCCCTTCCCCGAAAAAGCCACCAAACTATGGAGAGCCACCAGGATCCATAGAGAGGAAAAGACTCCCATGGACCCATGAGACCACACCTGCATTCCAAGGCCATCCTGGACACACAATCCAGAGAGAAAAGCCTGTGCTACTGCCTTCCAGTCTCCCTAATTATAGTTCATGACGAGCTTCCCTCCAGGTCTACGCATTGGGCCTGTGATCACCTCGCCACTCACCCTAATTTGTATTTGTGTTTGCAGACTTCTCTCCCAAAACCATGGCTCACATGCCCACCAGAATGTGATCTCTGGAGCCACACCACAGAACTCTGGCTGCCAACCCCAAGGACACTGTGCATATCAGATTTGCCCAAACCTTCCAGATTAGGAGAAACCTGTGTGGCCCCTGAGCCCACACCAATATTGCCGGCCACTCAGGATGGAAATGCGCAGTCTGAAACACCCTTATCACCTACATCCAGGGAAATAGCCAAGTCAATGATCGTGAGATAGACGATTGAACCTAAAATGCCAGTAGGCTCTCAATGGAACCCCTTTAGGTTTTCAGGCATCTGTCCTCAGGGGCCTGTTCTGAAATACCAATCTATGACACATCATGTGGTCTCTGAGCCACACGACAGAACATCCCCTGTCCCCAGAAGAATACCATGCTCTTCTACCTGTGCCAAACCCTCAGGGTAGGAGAATCCTGCATGGCACCTTAGCAACCAGCACATTCTAAGTTCTCCCTGGTTACAAACAAGCATTGTGACCCATCTGCAAGAGATCCCATGTCAACTCAAGGCCTTGGCACTTTGTCCCAGAGCCACCAGAACGAATCTGCCATGTTCCTCAGCTGCAATTGTCAATGGAGGTGTGCTTTCCTGGCATCCATGCCGGAGAGCTCTTCTTCACAAACTTTCCACATGGAGAAACCTAGAGTAAACAAACCAGACTTCACCTACTCTGTACAAAAAAATGTTACTTTTTGCAGCAGTTCACAGGCCTCAGCATGTGAACTCCTCCATGGCCTCTTTATACCACCCCTCCACTTGTCGGTCATCATAGACAAAAACTCTAGTGTGAGCAAGCATCTGACATCCACCCTTATTCCAGTGCTGGATGTCTTGAGTAAACTGCTACAAATTGGAACTGCCTTCTGCTTGGCACTGAATTGAACCATAGCTTTTGTTTACAATTCCACCCAAAACTGACTGGTCCCCAAGCTCTCGTGATTGGGAAATCTGGAGCCACAACACAGCATTCTGCCTTCCCTATTGAATGAACAAATGCCTGGGAATCTTCCCAAGAAACTCCACATGAGGATCAATCTGCTCCGCCCTCGAATCTACTCTGATATAAAGGCTGCCATGGCCACTAGCGCTGTGTCTGACAGAGCCTGAGCCCCGACCGAGTTTTAGGCCTCATATCTAGCATTTGGGATTGCTATGGCCCAAGTACGTCATCTCCACCCATCCTTGGTATTCAGGCACCTATCTCGAGACCTTGCTGGAAACCTTGCCAATGGGGCAACCTGAAGCACAGAGGAACCTGACGGAAGAGAACTCACCCTTCCTCATGGCAGGACATTTGGCTGTTGGGTTGGGTGTCCAACTCTCTAAGAGGGAGCCAGATATATGACCAATGAGACCACTCCCACTCCTGAGGGCCGCCATGGGAGCAAACAGGCATTGTGAGACTCAGCCTGAGCAAGCTTTCAAACAATCCCTCTCAGTTGCACCATCATGATCCCGCATTGCAGGCCTCATACACCCCTAGGTGCAAATCCTAACCCTTGGTGGGAAGTCCCAGATGCCCAGAAAAAGAGCCTGTATCTGGAATCCCTGTTTTGGGGCACCCATAAGATGGAAAACAACACTCTTCCCTTCCCCAAAAAGCCACCAAACTATGAGCTGCACAGATCCATAAAGAGGAAAAGTTTCCCATGGACCCATGAGACTATACCTGCATTCCGAGGCCATCCTGGACACACAATATAGAGAGAAAAGCCTGTGCTACTGCCTTCCAGTCACCCTAATTACAACTCCTGACAAGCTGCACTCCAGGTCTACTCATTGGGCCTGTGATCACCTTTCCACTAACCATAACCCACATTTGTGTTTGCAGACTTCTCTCCCAAAACCATGGCTCATATGCCCTCCAGGACAGGGTCTCTGTATCCACAACACATGACTAGGCCTGCCATCCCCAAGGAAACTGTGCCCGTCAAACCTGCCCAAACCTTCCAGTTTAGGAGAAACACGCAAGAGCCCTGAGCCCAACCCAATATTGTCGGCAGCACTGGACACAAATGCCAGTCTGAAACGCCCTGATCACCTACATCCAAGCAGACAGCCATTTCAATGTTCCTGGGTCAGAAGATTGTACCTGACATGCTCCTAGGACGTCATTGGAACACTAGATTAGGTTTTCAGGCATCTGTCCTCAGGGTCCTGTTCTGAAATACCAACTTAGGATACAACATGTGGTCCCTGAGCCACACAATAGAATATCTCCTGTCCCCAGTAGGAAACCATGCCCTTCGACCTGTGCCAAACCCTCAAGATTGGAGAATCCTGCACAGCACCTTAGACACCAGCACAAACTCTAGTTTGTGCGTTGACCCATACCACAAGCTTTCCATCTGCTGGACAGTCGAGTCCTGTTGAATGGCTCCAGGATGTCCCATACGGAAAGACTGGAGAGCAGGATTCGAAGGATGGATGCCTGTACAGCATACCTCACATTCCCATTGGCTCTTTGTGACAAGACATGTTTGAACTACTGGCTCTGGGGCGAGCTAACTAGGGGGCTGAATTGAAATGGACTCTCCTGCGGATGGGTCATAATGTGGGTTTGTGTGCATGGAGACCTTGGAATATGTTGGCAGCTCAGGGGCCATGAAGTATTCGCCTAACCGAAGGGTGTAATATTGCTCCAATTAAAAAGAGATCCCTATGTGGAGATGAGACAGGTTCTCTTTGGTGCCTCAGAAAAGCCCCAGATACTGGTCTTCAAACCAGTTCTCTGTGTAGAGACACCTGGAAACCAAAGCTAGGGTTCAGATTAGAGCCTAGATGCCTGTCCGTTTCAATCTTCTGTCTCTGGGGACACTGTCTGAGTATCTAAGTGGAGATAGTTGCTCAGCTGGTGTCAGAGTGCCCCTCTTAGTCCATGGCCGAGGCATGGCCTTGGAGACCTTATTGGATTCTCCTAATCTCTAGGGTTGTGGCCAATGGATTGGGTACAGTTTTCTTGGAGAGGACTGGCACAGTCCTTCAGTGTGTCTCCATAGGCCCTAGCCTGGAGGGTGTGTGGGTCCGGGCTGTGGGCACAGAAGTCTGAAAACACAAACTCGGCTTGGGTGCAGAGCCGAGAGCATTGCAGGATGGACCCACAGACCGTGAGCGGAGATCCTCAGCTTATGAAAGAAGGGCAAATGGGAGGCAGTCACGCAAGCTTTTGTCTTTGGATGTTTTGTCTCCCATAGCCGTGGAATGTAGGGGTGACCTCAGGGGCTATGGAAGAGTCTCCCTCTCTGAGGAGTTGGTCCAGCTCTTAAGATTTTGGGGACATTTTGTGGGAAGGGTGGAGTCCTGCTGTCTGGCTCAGGTGTTCTTCCAGGAGAGGGACTCCAGATCACAGTCCTGGGTTCGAGCAAATGGAATACTCGAGCTCTTGTGAAGATTGGGATCATAGGGGCTTGGCAAGCCCCATATGCGGGCTCTTAGTCCAGGCCCTGAGAGACCTTACTTCGACATGGGGCCCATGCTGATGGTCCCAATGCGAGTTTGTACCCAAGGAGGCACTCAAGTTTAGGCTTGGCCGCAGGGGCCATGAAGGTTTCTAATACACTGAAGGTATGACTCCATGCCAACAGCAAGCTTTCCAGCCATGGGGAAGGAGAAGATCTGATTTGTGCTTCAGTTACCCACGTTTGCCAGGATTTGATATAATATCTAGGGTCAGATGTCTGAAAACCCAGGTTGGGAAGAGATGACAGCATAAGGCCATGGCCTGTCTGATGTGCTTAGTGTGCAGCCAGCTGTTTCCTTGTCTGTCGGGACGTCAGGCTGTGTCAGACAGAGCATTACTGACCAGGGTAGCTTTTCCAGATAGGGTGCGGTAGAGGCCAGAGCAGGTTGGTTCTCATTTGTGGTTTCTGGAGAGCCCCATAGGGCAACGTTTTTCTTCTGGTGGGCAGGCAGAAAACTGTGTTGTGGTTCTGGAATTCCCAGTCTGGAGGGCTTGTTTGCCAGGAGTGTGAAGAGGGAAGTCTGAAAACACAAGCTAGCGTTAGGTTTGGGGCCGAGGGCATGGCAGGCCCACTCTGCAGAGACTGAATCAAGATCTCCTGCATCTGAGGTCAGGGCGAGTATCAGACGTTGCCTCAGGTTGGAGTTTGTGTCCATTATGGCCCCTTCCTGAAGGGGGTGGGGGCGTCATGAGGCCAGGGAGGTTTCCCAACGCTGGGAGTTATGAGCTGCCCCAAACATCAAGGTTTCCTCTGTAGGACAGTCGAGTACTATGAGATGGTTCTAGGATGACCCCTACAGAAAGACTCGAGAGAAGGGGTCTAAGCATGAATGTCTGCAAATGCCACCTCACATTCCCACTGGCTGCTTGGGGCAAGGCAGGCTCAATCTGCAGGCTCTTGGGCGGGTTTCTCAGAGGGCTGAGTTGAAATGGACTCTCCTGAGGATGAGTCATACTGTGGGTTGGTGGCCATGGAGACCTTGGAATGTGGCGGTGGCTCAGGGACTCTGCAGGTTTCTCCAAACCGAAGGGTTTGACACAGCTCCAACAATGAAGCTTCCCATGTGTAGACGATAGTTGTTCTGTTTGGTGTCTCAGGAAAGCCCCAGATGCTGGTCTTCAAACCCAGGCCTCTGAGGAGTGACACCTGGAAACCAAAGCAAGAGTTCAGATTAGGGCCCAGGGGCCTGTCTGGTTCAATCTACTGTCTCTGCCGACATCTGTCTGTGTTTCTGCATGGAGGTAGTTGCTCAGCTAGTGTCAGGATGCCTTTGTCCAGAGAGGCTTATAGTATTGGGATGTCCTCGGGGGCCTTGAGGTTTCTCCTATTCTGTGGGGTTATGGGCAATGGAATGGGCATAGTCTCCTTGGAGAGAGCAGGACAGTCCTGTGGTGTGGCTCCAGAGGCCCCAGCCTGGCGGCTGTGTGGGCCAGGGCTGTGGGGACAGACATCCAAAGACACAAACTCGGCTGAGGTTTGGGGCTGAGGTTATGGCAAGAGTGATCTACAGTCCGTGAGGGGAGCTCATTGTGATTAGAAAGTAAGGCGAGTGAGAGGCGGTCGTTCAAGCTTATGTCTCTGGATGTTGTATTCATGATGGTCATTTAATGTAAGCATGGTCTCATGGGCCATGGAAGTCTCCCTCTCTGGTGATTTGTCCGGCTCCCAAGAGATTGGGGTCATTTTGTGGGAAGGGAGGAGTCCTGTTTTCTGCCTCATGTGTTCCCACAATAGAGGGATTCTAGAGCATAGCACTGGGTACATACAACTGGAATACCCACCCTCTGGTTAGGCCTGGGGTCCTATGGGCATGGCAAGCCCATATGCAGATTCTTGGTCCAGCCACTGAGAGACGTTACTTGAATAGTGGACTCATGCTGAGGGTCACAATGTGTGTTTGTGCCCAAGGAAGTCCTCAATATTGGGCGGGACTTCATTGAGCTTGCAGGTTTCTCCTACACTGAACCTTGGACATGCCAACCTCAGGGTTTCTTGCCATGGGGAAGGAGGAGTTTTGTTTTCTGCATCACGTTCACCTCTGGGCACTAATTGGAGATAAGGTCTAGGTTCTGAAGCCTGAAAACCGAGGTTTGGAAGAGATGACGACCTAAGGCCATGGCGGGTCCGATGTGTTCAGTTTGGGACCAGCTTTCTAGGTGTCGTTCAGGAGGTCTGCACTCAGGCTGTGCCAGACAGGGCATTCGTGCCCAGATACGCTGTATAATTGGGGTACAGTTGAGTGGCATGCAGAAGATAATTATTTGAGGTTTCTCCGTAGCCCCATAGGGCAAAGTCTTTCTTCTGGAGGGCAGGCAGAGTGCTGCATTCTGGCTCCGGAACTGCCAAACTGGAGTCCTTGGGGCCAGGAATGCAAGGATGTAAGTCTGAGAACTGAAGCTTTGCTTTGGTTTCAGGGCGAGGACATGGCAGGCACACTCTGCAGAGCTGAATTGAGACTTCATGCATCTGAGGTCAGGGCGAGGTTCATATGTTGGCTCAGGTTGGAATTTCTGTCCATGATGGCCCCTTCATGAAGGGGGGTCATCACACCGCCATTGGTGTTTTCCCATGATGGCAGTAGTGAGATGCTCCAAACCACAAGGATTTTCTGCGGGTCAGTTGAAACCTGTTGGATGGCTCCAGGGCATCCCATATGGAACAATTGCAGAGCAGGGTTCTAAGGATGGATGCCTGGGCATCTGGCCTTGCATTCCAATTGTCTCCTAGCGAAACGGCACGTTTGATTGCTGCCTATGATGTAGCAGCCGAGGGGGCTGAGTTGAAATGCATTCTCCTGAGGATCGGTCATAATGTGGGATTGTGTCCATGGAGACCTTGGAATGGGGCAGTGGCACCAGGGCTCTGAAGGATGCTCCTAACCAGAGGTTTTGACACAGCTCCAAGAAGCATTTTTCCCATGGGGAAACAAGATTTGTTCTCATTGGTGCTTCAGTAACCCCCAATATGCTGGTATTGGAAACCAGAACTCTGAGGAGAGATGCCTGGAAACCAAGGCAATGGATCTGATTAGGGCCTGGGGCCTGTCTGGTTTAATCTTCTTCTCTCGGTTCATCTGTCTATGGGATTGAGTGGAGGTAGTTCCTCAGCTGGTGTCAGATTGCCCCTATTTGTCCTGGGCAGTCTACACTATTGGGATGGCCACTTTGACTTTGGAGGTTTCTCCTAATTTGCAAGTTTGTGGCCAATGAAATGGGCAGAATTCCTTTGGGGAGGGAAGGCACAATCCTGAGGTGTGGCTCTAGGGGCTCAAGCATGGAGGGTGTGTGGGTCAGAGCTGTGGGGACAGAAGTCTGAAAACAGAAACTCGTCTTAGGTTTGGGGACATAGGTATGGGAGGCCCGATCTACAGACCTTGAGCAGAACTCTTCAGGATATGAACAAAGAGTGAGTGTGAGGCACTTGCTCAGGCTTTTGACTCTGGATTTTGTGTCACTGATGGCCGTGGAATGTAGGGGCGTCCTCATGGACCATGGGTGAGAGTTCCTCTATGGGGATTTGGATGATCCCAATATTTTGGGGTCATTCCGTGGGATGGGAGGATTCCATTCTGTTTTTTTTTTTGTTTTGTTTTGTTTTGTTTTTTACCTCAGGTGTGCCACTAAAGAGGGATTCCAGAGCAGAACCCTGGGAATGGGCGACTGGACAACCCGAACTCTGTATAAGATTGGGGGCCTAAGGGCATGGCAATCCCCATATGGGGTACCTTGGTCCAGCCACTGAGAGGTCTTACTTGAGTACAGTGCTCACACTGAGGGTCACAATGCATGTTTGTGCCCAATGTAGGCATCAAGCATGGGCGGGGACTCATGGGCCATGCTTGATTCTCCTACACTGAACTTTGGACAACATACGAACCACAAGGTTTCTTTCCATGGGGAAGGAGAAATTCTGATTTCTGCATCATGTTCACCCCTGGGCAGTGACTGGAGATAAGATCTAAGTTCTGAATCCAGAAAATCGAGGTTGGGATGAGATGATAACCTAAGGTCATGGAGGGTCCGATGAGCTCAGTGTGCGGTCAGCTTTCTGGGTGTTGTTCAGGAGGTATGGATTCAGGCTGTGTCAGACAGTGCATTAGTGCCCAGGTTAGACTGTATAATTTGGGTACAGTTGAGTTCCATGTAGGTTCATCCTCATTTATTGTGTCAGTGAAGCTCACTGGGGCAGGCAGAGTGCAGCATTGTGGGTCCAGAATTGCCAAACTTAAGGGCGTCGGGACCAGGAGTGTGAGGACGTAAGTCTGAGATCATAAGCTAGACTTAAGTTTCAGGGCGAGGGCACGGCAGGCACCCTCTGCAGATCCGAATCAAAATCTCATTCATCTGAAGTCAGGACGAGGATCAGACTTAGGCGCAGGTTGGAGTTTCTGTCCATGATGGCCCCTTCATCAAAGGGATGGAATCTCGAGGCCATGGAGGTTTTCCCACGTTGGGAGTTGTGGGATGCTCCAAACTGCAAGGATTACTTCTGCGGGAAAATTGAGAACTGTTGGATGGCTCCAGGACATCCCATATGGAATGACTCCAGAGCCGGGTTCTAAGGATGGATGCCTGAGCAGACTGCCTCTTACACCAATTGTCTCCCTGCCACAAGACAGGTACGATCTGATGGCTATGCAGGAGCAATCGTGGGAGCTGAGTTGAAATGGACTCTCCTGAAGATGGGTCTTAATGTGTGTTTGTGTCCATGAGGACGTTGGAATGGGGTGGTGGCCCCAGGGCTCTAAAGGATTCTAACCGGAGATTTTGAAACAACTCGAAAGAGCAAGTTTTCCATGTGGAGACAAGATTTGTTCTAATTGGTGCCTCAGGAAACCCACATATGCTGGTATTAGAACCAGGCTTCTGAGGAGAGATACATAGAAACCACAGCAATGCATCCAATTAGGTCCTAGGAGCCTCTCTGGTTCAATCTTCTTCTCTGTCGACATCTGTCTATTTTATGAAATGGAGGTAGTTGCTCAGCTGGTGTCAGACCGCTCCTGTTTGTCCGGGCGGCCTACACTATAGGGATGGCCTCGGGGACTTTGGAGGTTTCTCCTAAATTGTATGATTATGGACAATGGCATGGGCAGAATTCCTGTGGAGTGGGCAGGCACAGACCTGATGTGTGGCTCCAAGAGCCCAGCCTTGAGGGTGTGTGGGCAAGGACTGTGGGGACAGATGTCTTAAAACACAAACTCAGCTTAGGTTTGGGGACGTAGGTATGGCAGGTCCGATTTACAGACTATGAGGAGAACTTTTTGGGATATGAATAAAGGGTGAAAGTGTGACACTTGTCAGGCTTTTGCCCCTGGATTTTGTGTCAATGATGGCCGTGGAATGTCGAGGAGTCCTCATGGGCCATGGAAGAGTGTTTCTCTCTGTGGATTTGGCCAGATCCCAATTGTTTTGGGTTAATCTGTGGGATTCAGTTTTGTTAACTAAGGTGTCCCACCAAAAGAGGGATTCCAGAGCAGAGCCCTGGACAACAAGAAATCTAACTAAAAATACGGGCCTAGGGGCATGGCAAGCCCAATATGCCTTCTAATGGTCCAGCCACTGAGAGGCCTTCATTGAGGACAGAACTCATGCTGAGGGTCACAATGCGTGTTTATGCCCTCGTGGTACTCAAGCATGGGTGGGGACTCATGGTGCATGCTTGTTTCTCCTACACTGAATGATAGTCAACATGTCAACCACATGAGTTCTTGCCATGGGGAAGTATTAATTCTGATTTCTGCATGTCATTCACCCCTGGGTAGTGATTGGACATAAGGTCCAGGTTGTGAAGTCTGAAAACCGAGGTTGGGAAGAGATGACGACCTAAGGCCATGTCGGGTCCGATATGCTCAGCGTGGAGCCAGCTGTCTGGGTGTTGGTCGGGAGGTCCAAGCTTGGGCTGTGTCAGACAGGGCCTTAGTGCCCAGGGTAGATTGTATAATTGGGGTACAACTGAGTGCCGTGCAGGTTGATCTTTATTTGGCATTTCTGGGTAGCCCCAAGGGCAATGTTTTTCTTCTGGAGGACAGGCAGAGTGCTGCATTGTGGCTCCGGAATTTCCAAAGTGGATGCCTTGTGGACGGGGAGTGTGAGGACGGAAGTCTGAGAACACATGTTAGGCGTAGGTTCTGGGCGAGGGCACGGCAGGCACCCTCTGCAGATCTGAATCGGGATATCATGAATCTGAAGTCAGGGCGAGGTTCAAACCTAGGCTTAGGTTTGAATTTCTGTCCATTCTGGCCACTTTATGAAGGGGACAGCATCTCCAGTCCATGGAGGTTTACCCACGATGGGAGTTGTGAGATGCTCCAAACAACAAGGATTCCTTCTGATCAACAATTGAGACCTTTTGTATCACTCCAGTACATACCATACAGAATGACACCAGAGCAGGGATCTTAGGATGGATGCATGGGAAGCCCGCCTCACATTGCAGTTGTCTCCTTGCAAATAGACAGGTTTGATATGCTGGCTCTGTCAGAGCAACCAAGGGGGCTGATTTGAAATGGACTCTCCTGAGGATGGATGCTAATGTGGGTTTGTGTCCATGGAGACCTTGGAATGGGGCGTTGGTGCATGGGCCCTGAAGGATTCTCCTAACCGGAGGTTTTGAGACATCTCCAAAGGACAAGTTTCCCATGTGGAGACGAGATTTGTTCTGATTGGTGCCTCAGGAAACCCCCATATACTGTTATTGGAATATAGGCCTCTGAAGAGAGATAACTGGAAACCAAAGCAATGGCTCCGTTTAGAGCCTAGGGGCCTGTCCGGTTGAATCTTCTTCTCTGTGTACATCCATCTAAGGTATTAGTGGAGTTAGATGCTCAGCTGGTGTCAGATGGCCCTTGTTTGTCCCAGGCGGCCTACACTATTGTGAAGGCCTTGGGGACTTTGGAGGTTTCTCCTAATTTTATGATTATGGAAAATGGAATGGGCAGAATTCCTGTGGAGAGGGAAGGCACAGTTTTGATGTGGTTCCAGGGGCCCCAGCCTGCAGGGTGTGTGCACCAGGACTGTGGAGACAGAAGTCTAAAACACAAACTCAGTTAAGGTTTAGGGACGTAGGTATGGCAGGCCCGATCTACAGACCGTGAGGAGAATTCTTCCAGATATGAGGAAAGAGAGATTGTGAGGCACTTGTTCAGGCTTTTGTTTCTGGATTTTGTGTCAACGATGGGCGTGGAATGTCCGGGAGGCCTCATGGGCCATGGACGAGTCTTCCGCTCTGTGGATTTGGCCCGATTCCAATTGTTTTGGGTCAAACTGTGGGATGGGAGGAGTCCTTTCAGTTTTGTTACCTCAGGTGTCCCACCAAAAGAGGGATTCCAAAGCCGAGCCCTGGGGAGGGGAGACTGGACAACCAGAAATCTGGTTAAAAATTGGGGCCTAGGGGCATGACAAGCCCAATATGCTGTCTTTTGGTCCAGCCACTGAGAGGCCTTACTTGAGAACTGGGCTCACGTTGAGGGTCAGAATGCATGTTTGTGAACGACTTGGTCCTCAAGCATCTGCAGGGCTTCATGGGCCACACTGGTTTCAACTACATTTTACGTTGGACAACAGGCCAACCACAAGGTTTCTTGCCATGGGGAAGGAGTTCTGATTCCTGCATCATGTTCAACCCTGGGTGGTGACTGGAGATAAGGTTTAGGTTCTGAAGCCTGAAAACCGAGGTTGGAAAGAGATGATGACCTAAGGCCATGGCGGGTCTGATGTGCTCAGTGTGTGGCTAGCTGGGTGGGTGCGAGCCAGGAGGTTCAGTCTCAGGCTGTGCCAGAAAGGGCAGTAGTGCCCAGGGCAGCCTGTATAATTGGGGTCCAGTCAAGTGGCATGCAGGTTGATCCTCATTTGGGGAATCTGGGTAGCCCCAGAGGGCAATGTTTTTCTTCCGGAAAGCAGGCAGAGTGCTGCCTTGTAGTTCTGGAATTGCCAAACTGGAGGGCTTGTGGGCCAGGAATGTGAGGATGGAAGTTGAGAACACAAATTAGACTTACGTTTCTGGGCAAGGGCACGGCAGACACACTCTGCAGAGATGAATCAAGATGTCCTGCATCTGAAGTCAGGGCGAGGATCAGACGATCGCTCAGGTTGGAGCTTCTGTTCCTGATGGCCCCTTCATGAAGCACAGGGGGCGAAATCACGAGGCCATGGAGGTTTGCCCACGATGGGAGTTGTGAGATGCTCCAAACAGTAAAGATTCTTCTGCGGGACTATTGAGACCTGTTGGTTGGCTCCAGGACTTCCCATACAGCATAATTCTGAGAATGGTTCTAAGTATGGATGTCTGGGAAGCCTGCCTCTCATTCCAATCATCTCCTAGCGACAAGACGGGTTAGATCTTCTGGATCAGGGGGAGCAACTGAGGGGGCTGAGTTGAAATGGACTCTCCTGTGGATGGGTCCTAATGTGGGTGTGTCTCCATGGAGACCTTGGAATGAGGCGCTGGCACCGGGAACCTGAAATGTCCTTCTAACCAGAGGCTTTGAGAGAGCTCCAACATGCAAGTTTCCCATGTGTAGACGAGATTTGTTCTGATGGGTGCCTCAGGAGAAGCCCTCAGCTGGTATTGGAAACCAGGCTTTTGAGGAGACATGCCTGTAAACCAAAGCTATGGATCCCATTATGGCCTGGGGTCCTGTCTGGTCAATCTTCTTCTCTGGGGACATCCATCTATGGTATGAGTGGAGGTAGATGCTCAGCTGGTGTCAGACGGCCCTTTTTTGTCCCGGACAACCTACACCATTGGTATGGCCTCAGGGAATTTGGAGGTTTCTCCTAATTTGTACGGTTTTGGATAATGGAATGGGCAGAATTCCCATGGATTGGTTAGGCCCAGTCCTAATGTGTGGTTCCAGGGGCCCAGCCTGGAGGGTGTGTGGCCCAGGACTTTGAGGACAGAACTCAAAAAACACAAACTCAGCTTAGGTTTGGGAACGTAGGTATGGCACGGCCGAACTACAAATCATGAGAAGAACTCTTCAGGATATGAAGAAAGAGCGAGTCTGAGGCGCTTGGTTAGGCTTTTGTCTCTGGATTTTGTATCAGCGATGGCCGTTGAATGTCGGGGAGGCCTCATGGGCCATGGACGAATCTTCCTCTCTGTGGATTTGGCCCTATCCCAATTCTTTTTTGTGAATCTGTGGGATGGGAGGACTCCTTTAAGGTTTGTTACCTGAGGTGTCCCACCAAAAGAGGAATTCCAAAGCAGAGCCCTGGGCAAGAGTGAAGGGACAACCCGAAATATGGTTAAAAATTAGGGTCTAGGGCATGGCAAGCCCAATATGCTGTTTCTTCATGCAGCCACTGAGAGGCCTTGCCTGAGGACCGGGCTCAGGCTGAGGGTCACAATGTGTGTTTGAGACCAATGTGGCCCTCAAGCATGGGCTGGGTCTCATGTGCCACACTGGTTTCAACTACACTGAACGTTGGACAACATGCCAACCACGAGGTTTCATGCCAAGGGAACGAGTTCGGATTTCTGCAACATTTTCAAACCTGGGCAGTGATTGGAGATAAGGTCAAGGTTCTGAAGCCTGAAAACCGAGGTTGGGTAGAGATGACGACCTAAGGCCATGGCGGGTCCAATGTGCTCAGTGTGCGGCCAGCTGTCTGGGTGGGGCCAGGAGTTCCAGGCTCAGGCTGTGTTCAGAATGGGCAATTGTGCCCACTTCAGCCTATATATTTGGTGTACAGCCAAATGGCGTGCAGGTTGATCCTCATTTGGGGTTTCTGGGTAGCCCCAGAGGGCAATGTTCTTCTTCCAGGGAGCAGGCAGTGTGCCGCATTATACTTCTGGATTGCCAAACTGGATGGCTTGTGGGCCAGTAGTCTGAGGACTGAAGTCTGAGAACACAAGCTAGGATTAGTTTTTATGGGTGAGGACATGGCAGGCACAATCTACAGACCTGAATCGAGATCTCGTGCATCTGAAGTCAGGGTGAGGATCAGACGATCTTCAGGTTGGACTTTCTGTCCCTGATGGCCCCTTCATGAAGGGGGGGAATCACGAGGCCATGGGGGGTTTCGCACGATGGGAGTTGTGAGAAGCTCCAAACTACAAAGATTCTTCTCCAGGACAATTGAGACCTGTTAGTTGGCGCCAGGCCAAGGATTCCAAGCATGGTTCTGAGGATGGATGGCTAGGTACCACACCTGGCATTCCATTTTTCTCCTAGCTACAAGAAAGGTTAGATCTGCTGGATCTGGGGGAGCAACTGAGGAGGCTGAGTTGAAATGGACTCTCCTGTGGATGTGTCCTAATATGTTTTTGTGTCTATGGAGACCTTGGAATGAAGCGGTGGCACTGTGTCCCTTATGGGTTCTTCTAAACAGAGACTTTGACACAGCTCCACCGTGCAAGTTTCCCATATGTAGATGAGATTTGTTCTGATGGGTGAGTCAAGAAACAGCCATATGCTGGTATTGAAATCCAGGCCTCTGAGGAGACATGCCTGGAAACCATAGCAATGGATCCGATTAGTGCCTAGTGGTCTGTTCATTCCTTTTTTCCTCTGGGGACATCAGTCTATGGGTCTGAGTGCAGGTAGGTGCTCTGATGTGCTCAGATTGCTCCTGTTTGTCCTGGGAAGCCACCACTATTGGGATGGCCTCAGGAACTTTGGAGGTTTATCCTATTAGTAGGATTGTGGCCATTGGAATGGGTACACACAATTCCCTTGGAGAGGGCAAGTACTGTCCTCAGGTTTGGCTCCAAGGGCCTGAGCCTTTGGGGTGTGTAGGCCAGGGCTGTTTGGACAGTTGTCTGAAAACACAACCTCGGCTTATGTTTCGGGTCATAGGTATGGCAGGACTGATCTACAGAACATGAGAAGAACTCTTCGGGATATGAAAAAAGGGCGAGTGTGAGGCTCTTGCTCAAGTTTATCTCTGGATATCGTGTGACTCATGGTCGTGAAATTTCCGGGTGACTTCATGGGAAATGGACGAGTCTTACTCTTTAGAAGGTTGGCCTCGTCCAAAGAGTTTGGTGTGTTTATGCCCTCGTCGCACTTGAGAATGGGCTGGGCCTCAGGGTGAATGCTGGTTTCTCCTACACTGAACGTTGGACAACATGCCAACCACAAGGTTTCTTGCCATGGGTAAGGAGGAGTTCTGATTTCTACATACCATCACCCCTGGGCAGTGATTGGAGAAAAGGTAGGTTCTGAAGCCTGAAAACTGAGGTATGGAAGAGATGATGTCCGAGGGCCATGGCTGGTCTGTTGTGCTCAGTGTGTGGTCAGCTGTCTGTGTGTTAGTCAGGAGGTCCGGGCTCAGGTGTGTCAGACCGTGCATTAGTGCACAGCTTAGAGTATATAATTTACGTACAGTCAAGTGGCGTGTAGGTTTATCCTCATATGATGTGCCTGGGCAGCTCATGAGGCAATATTTTTTTTCTAGAGGGCAGGCAGAGTGCTGCACAGTGGGTTCGGAATTGCCAAACTTGAGGTCTTCTGGGCCAGGAGTGTGAGGACGGAAGTCTGAGAACACAAGCTAGACTTGGGTTTCAGGTCGAGGGCACGGCAGGTACCTCGGCAGATCTGAACCAATATCTCATGCATCTGAATTCAGGGCGAGGATCAGACATTGGCTCTGGTTGGAGTTTCTGTACATGACGGCCCATTCATGAAGGGAGTGGAATCTCTAGTCCATGGAGGTTTCCCCACGTTGGGAGTTGTGAGATGGCCCTTCAAAGATTCCTTCTGCGGGACAATTGAGACCTGTTGGACAGCTCCAGGACATCACATATGGAATGACTCGAGAGCACCATTCGAGGATGAATGCCTGGGAAGCCCGCCTCGCATTCCAATTTTCTTCTAGCAACAAGACAGTATAGATCTGATGGAATTTTCTTCTAGCAACAAGACAGTATAGATCTGATGGCTCAGCAGGTGTTACCGGGCTGGCTGAGTTGAAATGGACTTTCCGGAGGATGGGTCCTAATGTTTGTTTGTGTCCCTGAGGGCCTTGGAATGGGGCGGTGGCACCGGCACCCTGAAGTATTCTCCTAAGCCTTTGACATAGCTCCCATGCACAAGTTTCCTTGTGGAGACGAGATTTGTTCTGATGGGTGCCTCAGGAGAAGCCCTATGCTGGTATTGGAATCCAGGCTTTTGAGGAGACATGCCTGTAAACCAAAGCTATGGATCCCATTATGTCCTAGGGTCCTGCCTGGTTCAATCTTCTTCTCTGGGGACATCCATCTATGGTATGAGTGGAGGTTGATGCTCAGCTGGTGTCAGACGGCCCTTGTTTGTCCGGGACAACCTACACCATTGAGATGGCCTCAGGGACTATGGAGGGTTCTCCTAATTTGAACGGTTTGAGACAATGGCATGGGCAGAATTCCCATGGATTGGGTAGGCACAGTACTAATGTGTGGCTCCAGGGGCTCAGTCTGGAGGGTATGTGGCCCAGGAATTTGAGGACAGAAAACAAAAAACACAAACTCATCTTAGGTTTGGGAACGTAGGTATGGCAAGCCCGACCTACAAACCAGGAGAAGAACTCTTCAGGATATGAAGAAAGAGCGAGTCTGAGGCGCTTGCTCAGGCTTTTGTCTCTGGATTTTGTATCAGCGATGGCCGAGGAATGTCGGGGAGGCCTCCTGGGCCATGGACGAATCTTCCTCTCTGTGGATCTGGTCCGATCCCAGTTCTTTTTTGTGAATCTGTGGGATGGGAGGACTCCTTTAAGGTTTGTTACCTGAGGTGTCCCACCAAAAGAGGAATTCCAAAGCAGAGCCCTGGGCAAGAGTGAAGGGACAACCCGAACTATGGTTAAAAATTGGGGTCTAGGGGCATGGCAAGCCCAATATGCTGTTTCTTCATGCAGCCACTGAGAGGCCTTGCCTGAGGACCGGGCTCAGGCTGAGGGTCACAATGTGTGTTTGAGACCAATGTAGCCCTCAAGCATGGGCTGGGTCTCATGTGCCACACTGATTTCAACTACACTGAACGTTGGACACCATGCCAACCACGAGGTTTCTTGCCAAGGGAACGAGTTCTGATTTCTGCAACATTTTCAAACCTGGGCAGTGATTAGAGATAAGGTCTAGGTACTGAAGCCTGAAAACCGAGGTTGGGAAGAGATGACGAACTAAGGCCATGGCGGTTCCAATGTGCCTAGTGTGCGGCCAGCTGTCTGGGTGGGGCCAGGAGGTCCAGCTCAGGCTGTGTCAGAGAAGGCAATGATGCCCAGATCAGCCTATATATTTGGTGTACAGCCAAATGGCGTGCAGGTTGATCTTCATTTGAGGTTTCTAGGTAGCCCCAGAGGGCAATGTTTCTCTTGGAGGGCCCACAGAGTGCTGCATTGTACTTCCGGATTGCCAAACTGGATGGCTTGTGGGCCGGTAGTCTGAGGACGGAACTCTGAGAACACAAGCTAGGCTTAGGTTTTATGGTGAGGACATGGCAGGCACAATCTACAGACCTGAATCGAGATCTCGTGCACCTGAAGTCAGGTTGAGCATCAGACGATGCCTCAGGTTTGACTTTCTGTCCCTGATGGCCCCTTCATAAAGGGGGGGAATCACGAGGCCGTGGGGGTTTTCCCACCATGGGAGTTGTGAGAAGCTCCAAACTGCAAAGATTCTACTGTGGGACAATTGAGACCAGTTGGTTGGCTCCAGGCCAACGATTCTGAGCAGGGTTCTAAGGATGGATGGCTGGGTAGCCCACCTCGCATTCCAATATTCTCCTAGCTACAAGATAGGCTATATCTGTTGGATCTCGGGGAGCAACCGAGGAGGCTGAGTTTAAATGGACTCTCCTGTGGATGGGTCCTAATATGTTTTTGTGTCTATGGAGACTGTGGCATTAAGCGGTGGCACTAGGGCCCTGAAGGCTTCTCCTAAACAGAGGTTTGACACAGCTCCACCATGCAAGTTTCCCATGTGTAGAGGAGATTTGTTCTGATGGGTGAGTCAAGAAACAGCCATATTCTGGTATTGAAATCCAGGCCTCTGAGGAGAGATGCCTGGAAACCAAAGCAATGAATCCGATTAGTGCCTAGGGGCCTGTTGGTTTCTTTTTACCTCGGGCGACATCTATCTATGGGTCAGAGTGCAGGTAGGTGCTCAGATGAACTCAGATTGCCCGTGTTTGTCCTTGGAAGCCAACACTATGGGATGGCCTCAGGGAATTTAAAGGTTTATACTTTTAGTTGCGTTGTCGCCATTGGAATGGGCTCACACAATTCCCTTGCGAGGGCAAGAACAGTCCTCAGGTTTGGCTTCAGGGGCCTGAGCCTATAGGGTGTGTAAGCCAGGGCTGTTTGGACAGTTGTATGAAAACACAAACTCGACTTCTGTTTCGGGTCATAGGTAGGGCAGGACTGATCTACAGACCATGAGGAGAACATTTCGGTATATGAAAAAAAAGCGAGTGTGAGGCTATTGCTCATGTTTTTGTCTCTGCATATCATGTCACTATGGTCGTGAAATTTCCGGGTGACTTCATGGGAAATGGACGAGTCTTACTCTCTGGGGATTTGGCCCCTTCCAAAGAGGTTGGGGTCATTCTGTGGGATGGAAGAAGTCGTTTTTTTTGTTGTTGTTGCTTTGTTTTGTTTCATTTTTTAACCTCCGTTGTCCCACCAAATGAGGAATTCCAGAGTAGAGCTCTGGGGAGGGGTGACTGGACAACCAGAAATCTGGTTAAAAATTGGGGCCTAGGGCTATGTCAAGCCCATTATGACATCTAGTGATCCAGGCTCTGAGAGGAATTACTAGAGGACAGGACTCACACTGAGGGTCACAATGCATATTTATGCCCTCGTCGCACTCAAGAATAGGCGGGCCTCAGGGTGAATGCTAGTTTCTCCTACAATGAACGTTGGACAACATGCCAACCACAAGGTTTCTTGCCATGTGTAAGGAGAAGTTCTGATTTCTGCATCACACTCACCCCTGGGCAGTGATTGGAGATAAAGTCTAGTTTCTGAGGCCTGAAAACTGAGGTAGGGAAGAGATGATGACCTAAGGCCATGGCAGGTCTGATGTGCTCAGTGTGCGGTCAGCTGTCTGGGTGTTGGTCAGGAAGTCCGGGCTCAGGTTGTGTCAGACAGTGCATTAGTGCCCAGGTTAGACTATATAATTCGGGCAAAGTTGAGTACCGTGTAGGTTTATCTTCATATAAGGTGCCTTGGCAGCTCTTTAGGCAATATTTTTTTTCCAGAAAGCAGGCCATGTGCTGCATTGTGGGACCGGATTTACCAATCATGAGGGCTTTGAGGCCAGGAGAGTGAGGTCGGAATTCTGAGAACAAAAGCTATACTTGGGCTCAGGGCAAGGGCACGGCAGGTACCCCCTGCAGATCTGAACCAATATCACATCCATTTCAAGTCAGGGAGAGAATTAGACTTTGGCTTAGGTTGGAGTGTCTGTGCCTGACGGCCCCTTCATGAAGGGAGCGGGAATCTCGTGCCCATGGAGTTTTTCCCACGTGGGAGTTGTGGGTTGCCCCCTTCAAGAATTCCTTCTGCGGGACAATTGAGACCTTTGGGCAGCTCCAGGACATCCCATATGGAATGACTCCAGAGCACCGTTCGAGGGAGGACGCCTGGGAAGCCAGAGTCGCATTCCAATTGTCTCCTAGCAACAAGCCAGTTTAGATCTGATGGCTCTGCGGGAGCAACCGGCGTGGCTGACTTGATATGGACTTTCCTGAGGATGAGTCCTAATGTGTGTTTGTGTCCATGGGGCCTTGGAATGGGGCCGTGGCACCAGGACCCTGAAGTATTCTCCTAAGCTTTTGACATAGCTCGATGCACATGTTTCCTTGTGGAGATGAGATTTGTTCTGATTGCTGCCTCAGGAAAACCCCTATGCTGGTATTGGAATCCAGGCTTTTGAGGAGACATGCCTGTAACCAAAGCAATGGATCCGATATGGCCAGGGTCCTGTCTGGTTCAATCTTCTTCTCTGCAGACATCCATCTAAGGTATGAGTGGAGGTTGATGCTCAGCTGCTCTCAGACCGCGCTTGTTTGTCACGGGAGACCTGCACTATTGGGATGGCCTCAGGGATTTGGAGGGTTCTCCTAATTTTACGGTTTTGGACAATGGAATGGGCAGAGTTCCCATGGATTGGGTAGGCACAGTCCTTATGTGTGGCTCCAGGGACCGCAGCGTGGAGGGTGTGTGGCCCAGGACTTTGAGGACAGAAGTCTGAAAACATAAACTCAGCTTAGGTTTGGAGACATAGGTATGGCAGGCCCGATCTATAAACCATGAGAAGAACTCTTCAGGATATGAAGAAAGAGCGAGTCAGTCTTTTGTCTCTAGATTCGGTATCAGCGATGGCCGTGGATTGTCTGGGAAACCTCATGGGCCATTGACAAATCTTCCTCTCTGTGGAATTGGCCCGATCCCAATTCTTTTTCGTCAATCTGTGGAATGGGAGGTCTCCTTTCAGGTTGGTTACCTTAGGTGTCCCGCCAAAAGAGGAATTCCAAAGAAGAGCCCTGTGGAAAAGCGAAGGGACAACCCGAACTATGGGTAAAATTTGGGGCCTAGGGGCATGGCAAGCTCAATATGCTGTCTCTTCATCCAGCCACTGAGAGGCCTTACCTGAGGACTGGGATCAGGCTGAGGGTCACAATGTGTGTTTGTGACCAATGTGGCCCATAAACATGGGCGGGGCCTCATGGGCCACACTGGTTTCAACTACACTGAACATTGGAAAACATGCCAACAACATGGTTTCTAGCCACGGGGAAGGAGTTGTTATTTCTGCATCACTTACAAGCCTGGGCAGTGATTGGAGATAAGGTCTAGGTTCTGAAACTTGAGAATCGAGGTTGGGAAGAGATGACGACCTAAGGACATGGCTCGTCCGGCGTGCTCAGTGTTCGACCCGCTTTCTGGGTGGGGCCAGGAAGTCCAGGCTCAGGCTGTGTCAGAAAAAGCAATAGTGCCTAGGTCATCCTATATATTTGGGGTACAGTCGAATGGCATGCAGGTTGATCCTCATTTGGAGTTTCTGGGTAGCCCCACAGGGCAATGTTTTTCTTCCTGAAGGCTGGAAGAGTGCTGCATTATAGTTCTGGTTTGCAAACTGGAGGCTTGTGGGCCAGTAGTCTGAAGACGGAAATCTGAGAACACAAGCTAAGCTTAGGTTTCTGGGTGAGGACAAGGCAGGAACAATCTACAGACCTGAATCGAGATCTCGTGCTTCTGAAGTCAGGGCGAGGATCAGAAGATCGCTCAGGTTGGTGTTTCTGTCCCTGATGGCCCCTTCATGAAGGGGCGGGGGGGTCCAGAGGCCGTGGGGGTTTTCCCACGATGTTAGTTGTGAGAAGCTCCAAACTGCAAAGATTCTTGTGCAGGACAATTGAGACATGTCGGTTGGTTCCAGGCCAACGATTCCGAGCAGGGTTCTAAGGATGGATGCCTGGGTAGCCCACCTTGCATTCCAATTGTGTCCTAGCAACAAGACAGGTTATATGTGCTGGATCTGGGCGAGCAATCTGGATCTGAGTTGAAATGGACTCTCCTGTGGATGGATCCTAATATGTTTTTGTGTCTACGGAGACCTTGGAATGAAGCGGTGGCACTGGGGTCCTGAAGGGTTTTTTCAAACAGAGGCTTTGACACAGCTCCAACGTGCAAGTTTCCCATATGTAGATGAGATTTTTTATGACGGATGAGTCAGGAAACAGCCATATGCTGGTATTGAAATCCAGGCCTCTGAGGAGAGATGACTGGATACCACAACAATGAATCTGAATAGTGCCTAGGGGCCTGTTCGTACCTTTTTACCTCTGGGAACATCAGTCTATGCGTCTGAGTGCATGTAGGTTCTCAGATGGGCTCAGATTGCCCGAGTTTGTCCTGGGAAGCCACCACTATTGGGATTGCCTCAGAAAGTTTGCAGGTTTATCCTATTAGTATGGTTGTGGCCATTGGAATGGGCACATACAATTCCCTTGGAGAGGGCAAGTACAGTCCTCAGGTTTGGCTCCAGGGGCCTGAGCCTGTAGGGTGTGTAGGCAGAGCTGTTTGGACAGTCGTCTGAAAACACAAACGCGGCTTATGTTTCAGGTCATAGGTATGGCAGGATTGATCTACAGACCATGAGGAGAACTCTTCGGGATATGAATAAGGGGCGAGTGTGAGGCTCGTGCTCAAGTTTTTATCTCTGGATATCGTGTCACTCATGGTTGTGAAATTCCCTGGTGACTTCATGGGAAATGGACGAGTCTTACACTCTGGGGGTTTGGCCCCGTCCAAAGAGTTTGGGGTCATTCTGTGGGATGGAAGAAGTCCGTTTTGTTGTTGTTGTTGATTTGCCATGTTTTGTTTTTTAACCTCAGGTGTCCCACCAAATGAGGGATTCCAGAGTAGAGCCCTGGGGAGGGCCGAACGGACAACTAGAAATCTGGTTAAAAATTGTGGCCTAGGGACATGTCAAGCCCATTATGACATCTAATGGTCGAGCCACTGAGAGGACTTACTAGAGGACAGGACTCATGCTGAGGGTCACAATGCGTGTTTATGCCCACTTCGCAAACAAGAATGGGCAGGGCCTCATGGTGAATCCTGGTTTCTCAAACACTGAACGTTGGACAACATGCCAACCACAAGGTTTCTTGCCATGGGTAAGGAAGAGTTCTGATTTCTGCATCACAGGCACCCCTGGGCAGTGATTGGAGATAAGGTCTAGGTACTGAAGCCTAAAAACTGAGGTAGGGAAGAGATGATGACCTAAGGCCATGGCGGTTCTGATGTGCTCAGTGTGCGGTCAGCTGTCTGGGTGTTGGTCAGGAGGTCCGAGCTCAGGTTGTGTCAGACAGTGCATTAGTGCCCAGGTTAGACTATATAATTTGGGTACAGTCGAGTGCCATGTAGATTTATCCTCATATAAGTTGTCTGGGCAGCTCATTAGGCAAAATTTGTTTCCTAGAGGGCAGGCAGTGTGCTTCATTGTCAGTCCGGAATTGCTAAACTTGAGGGTTTCGTGTAGAGGAGTGTGAGGACGGAAGTCTGAGAACACAAGCTAGACTTGGGTTTCAGGGCGAGGACACGGCAGGTACCACTGTAGATCTGAACCAATATCTCATGCATCTGAAGTCAGGGCGAGGATCAGACGTTGGCTCAGTTTGGAGTTTCTGTGCATGACGGACCCTTCATGAAGGGAGCGGAATCTCAAGGCCATGGAGTTTTTCCCACGTTGGGAGTTGTGGGATGCCCCCATCAAGGATTCCTTCTGCGAGACAATTGAGACCTGTTGGGCAGCTTCAGGACATCCCATATGGAATGACTCCAGAGCACTGTTCGAGGATGGATGCCTGGGAAGCCGGCCTCGCATTCCAAATGTCTCCCAGCAACAAGACAGTTTAGATCTGATGGCTCTGCGGGAGCAACCGGGGTGGCTGACTTGAAATGGACTTTCCTGAGGATGGGTCCTAATGTGTGTTTGTGTCCATGAGGGCCTTAAAAAGGGGCGGTGGCACCGGGACCCTGAAGTATTCTCCTAAGCTTTTGACATATCTCGATGCACAAGGTTCCTTGTGGAGACGAGATTTGTTTTGATGGGTGCCTCAGGAAAACTTCTATGCTGGTATTGGAATCCAGGCTTTTGAGGAGACATGCCTGTAATCCAAAGCAATGTATCCGATTATGGCCTAGGGTCCTGTCTGGTTCAATCTTCTACTCAGGGGACATCCATCTATGGTATGAGTGGAGGTAGATGCTCAGCAGGAATCAGACTGCCCTTGTTTGTCCCGGGCGACCTGCACTATTGGGATGGCCTCAGGGATTTGTAGGGTTCTCCAAATTTTACTGTTTTGGACAATGGCATCGGCAGAATTCCCATGGATTGGGTTGGCACAGTCCTAATATGTGACTCCAGGGGCCCCAGCCTGGAGGGTGTGTGGCCCAGGAATTTGAGGACAGAAGTCTGAAAACACAAACTCAGCTTAGGTTTGGGGACGTAGGTATGGCAGGCCCGATCTATAAACCATGAGAAAAACTCTTCCGGATATGAAGAGAGAGCGAGTATGAGGCGCTTGCTCAGGCTTTTGTCTCTGGATTTTGTATCAGAGATGGCCGTGGAATGTTGGGGAGGCCTCATGGGCCATGGACGAATTTTCCTCTCTGTGGATTTGGCCCGATCCCAATTGTTTTTCGTCAATCTGTGGAATGGGAGGACTCCTTTCAGGTTTGTTACCTCAGGTGTCCCGCCAAAAGAGTAATTCCAAAGAAGAGCCTTGGGGAAAAGTGAAGGGAGAACCCGAACTATGGGTAAAATTTGGGGCCTAGGGGCATGGCAAGCCCAATATGCTGTCTCTTCATCCAGCCACTGAGAGGCCTTACCTGAGGCCTGGGATCAGGCTGAGGGACACAATGTGTGTTTATGACCAATGTGGCCCATAAACATGGGCGGGGCCTCATGGGCCACACTGGTTTCAACTACACTGAACGTTGGAAAACATGCCAACCACTAGGTTTCTTGCCAAGGCGAAGGAGAAGTTCTGATTCTTGCATCACGTTTACTCCTGAACAGTGAGTGGAGATAAGGTCTAGGTTCTGAAGGTGAAAACTGAGGTTGGGTAGAGATGATGGCCTAAAGCCATTGTGGGTGTGATATGCTCTGTGTATGGCCAGCTGTCTGGGTGTTGGACTGGAGGTCTGCCCTCAGGCTGTGTCAGACAGGGCATAGTGCACAGGCTAGACTGTATAATTGGGGTATGGTCGAGTGGCATGCAAGTTGTTACTCATTTGGCGTTTCTGGTTAGCCCTATAGGGCAACATTTTTCTTCTGGAGGGCAGGCAGAGTGCTGCATTGTGTCTCCAGAATTGCCAAACTGGAGGGGTGTGGCCAGGATTGTGAGGAAGGAAGTCTGAAAACACAAGCTAGCACGAGTTTTGGGGCCAAGAGCATGGCAGGCCCACTCTGCAGAGGCTGAATCGAGATCTCCTTCAGGTGAGGTCAGGGCGAGTATCAGATGTTGCCTCAAGCTGCAGTTTGTGTCCATGAAGGCCCTTACATGAAGGGGGTGGGGGCGTCATGAGGCCAGGGAGGTTTCCCTACGCTGGGAGTTGTGAGCTGCTCCAAACTTCAAAGTCTCCTTCTTCAGGACAGTCGAGTACTATTGGATGGTCCCTTGATGCCCCATACAGAAAGACTCGAGAGCAGGGTCCTAAGCATGGATGCCGAGAAACGCCAACTGACCTTCCCATTGCCTGTTCGAGACAAGGCACGCTCAATCTGCGGGCTCTTGGGTGAGCTACCCAGAAGGCTGAGTTTAAATGGACTCTCCTGAGGATGAGTCATAATGTGGGTTGGTGGCCATGGAGACCTTGGAATGTGGCAGTAGCTAAGGGACTCTGCAGGATTCTCCAACCCGAAGGGCTTGACACAACTCCAACAAGGAAGCTTCCCATGTGGAGATGAGAGGTCTTCTGTCTGGTGCCTCAGGAAAGCCCCGTATGCTGGTCTTCGAACCCAGGCCTCTGAGGAGTGATACCTGGACACCAAAGCAAGAGTTCATAATAGGGCCTAGGGGCCTGTCTGGTTCAATCTTCTGTCTCTGCGGATATCTGTCTGTGTGTCTGCATGGAGGTAGTAGTTGCTCAGCTTGTGTCATAATGCCCCTATTTGTCCAGTGCGGCTTGCGGTAGTGGGATGTCCTTGGGGACCCTGATGTTTCTACTATTTTGTAGAGTTGTGGCCAATGGAATGGGCAGTTTCTTAGGAGAGAGCAGGCACAGTTCTGTGGTGTGGCTCCAGAGACCCCAGCCTGGAAGCTGTGTGGGCCATGGCTGTGCAGACAGACATCCAAAAACCCTAACTCAGCTCAGGTATGGGGCCGAGGTTACGGCAGGCCTGATCTACAGTCCATGAGGGGAGCTCCTCTGGATATGAAAGAAGGGTGAGAGGGAGGCAGTCGCTCAGGCTTTTGTCTCTGGATGTTTTGTCCACAATGGCCGTTTAATGTAGGAGTTGCCTCATGGGTCGTAGAAGTCTCCCTCTCTGGTAGTTTGTCCAGCCCCCAAGAGTTTGGGGTCATTCTGTGGGAAGGGAAGTGTCCTGTTTTCTGCTTCATGTGTCCCCCCAGTAGAGGGATTCTAGAGCATAGCAGTGGGTACTGACAACTGGAATACTCGCCCTCTGGATAAGCCTGGGGGCCTATGGATATGACAAGCCCCATATGCAGGATCTTGGTCCAGCCACTGAGAGGCGTTCCTTTAATACGGGACTCGCGCTGCAGGTCACAATGCATGTCTGTGCCCTAGGAGGCCCTCAAGCACTGGCGTGGCCTTCCGGACAATGCAGGTTTTCCCACATTGAACGTTGGACAACATGCCAACCACAAGGTTTCTGGCCATGGGGAAGGAGGAATTCTAATTTCTGCATCACGTTCATCCCTGGGCAGTGATTGGAGATAAGGTCTAGGTTCTGAAGCCTGAAATCCGAGGTTGGGAAGAGATGACGACCTACAGCCATAACGGGTCCTATGTGTCCAGGTTGGGGCCAGCTGTCTGGGTGTCGTTTGGGATGTCTTGTCTCAGGCTGTGCCAGACAGGGCATTAGTATACAGGGTGGGCTGTATAATTGCTTTACAATCGAGTGGCATGCATTAGAAAATCATTTGGGGTGTCTTATTAGCAGCATAGGGCAAAGTTTTTCTTCTGGAGGGCAGGCAGAGTGCTGCATTTGGCTTCGGAATTCCCAAACTGGAGGGCTTGTGGGCCAGGAGAGTGAGGACGGAAGTCTGAGAACACAAGCTAGGCTTAGGTTTCGGGGCAAGGACATGGCAGGCACACTCTGCAGAGCTGAATTGAGATCTCATGCGTCTGAAGTCAGGTCGAGGTTCAGACTTTGGCTCAGGTTTGAGTTTCTGTCCATGTGGGCCCCTTCAGGAAGGGGGGGCATTATGAGGGCATGGGGGTTTTCCCACTATTGGAGTTGTGAGATGCTCCAAACCGCAAGGATTCCTTCTGTGGGACAATTAAGATTTGTTGGATGGCTCCAGGACGTCTTATAAGGTATTTTTCCAGAACAGGGTTCTAAGTATGGATGCCTGGGCAGCCAGCCTCACATTCCAATTGTCTCCTAGCAACAAGAAACGTTTGATCTGCTGGCTTGGGGTAGCAACAGAGGGGGCTGTGTTGATATGGACTTTCCTGAGGATGGTCTTAATGTTGGTTTGAGTCCATGGAGACCTTGGTATGGGGCAGTGGCACCAGGGCCCTGAAGGATTCTCCTAACCAGAGGTTATGACAAAGCTCCAATGAGCAAGTTTCCATGGGGAGACGAGATTTGTTCTTATTGGTGCCTCAGGAAACCACCATATGCTGGTATTGGAAACGAGGCCTCTGAGGAGAGATGCCTGGAAACCAAAGCAATGGATCTGATTAGGGCTAGGGGCCTGTCCGGTTCAATATTCTTCTCTGGGGACATCTGTTGTCTGAGTGGAGGTAGTTGCTCAGCTGGTTTGAGATCACCCCTGTTTGTCCTAGGCAGCCTACACTATTGGGATGGCCTCGGTGACTTTGGAGGTTTTTCCTAATTTGCAAGGTTGTGGCCAATGGAATGGGAAGAATTCCCTTGAAAGGGAAGCACAGTCCTGAGGTGTGGCTCCAGGGACCCAAGTGTGGAGCGTGTGTGGTCCAGGGCTATTTGGACAAAAGTCTGAAAACACAAACTCGACTTAGGTTGTGGGATGTAGGTATGGCCGGCCCGATCTATAGACTGTGAGGAGACCTCTTCGGGATATGAACAAAGGGCGAATGTGAGGTGCTTGCTCATGCTTTTTTTTTTTTTTTCTGGAAATGTGTCACCGATTGCCATGGAATGTCGGGGTGTCCTCATGGGCCATCGATGAGGCTCCCTTTCTGGGGATTTGACCCGATCCCAAGAGTTTGGGGTAATTCTGTGGGAAGGAAGGAGGCCTTTCTGGTTTTTTTTTTTTGTTTATTTTTTTTGTTTTTTGTTTTTTGTTTTTTTTTTAACCTCCGGTGGACCACCAAAAGAGGAATTCCAGAGCAGAGTCGTGGTTGGGGGCAACAGGACAACCAGACCTCTGGTTAACATTGGGACCTAAGAACATGGCCAGCCCCTTATGTGGGCTCTTGGTCCAGACACTGAGAGGCCTTCCTTGAGGATAGGTCTCACACTGAGTTTCACAATGTGGTTTTGTGCCCAAGGAGCCCCTCAAGTCAGGGCGTGGCCTAATGTACCATGCTGGTTTCTCCTACACTGAACGTTGCACAGTATGGGAACCACAAGTTTTCTGGCAATGGGGAAGATGGAGTTCTAATTTCTGCAACACTTTCACTCCTGGACTGTGATTGGATTTAAGGTCTAGGTTCTGAAGCCTGAAAACTGAGGTTGGGAAGACATGAAGACCTAAGGCCATGGTGTGTCTGATGTGCTCAGTGTTCGGCCAGCTGTTGAGTGTGGGTTGGGAGGTGCAGGCTCAGGCTGTGGCAGACAGGGAATTAGTGCCCAGGCTAGACTGTATCATTGGGGTGCAGTCGAGTTTCGTGCAGGATGGTACTCATTTGTGGTTACTGGGTAGCCCCAGAGGGCAACGTTTTTCTTCTGGAGGGAAGACACAGTGCCACATAGTGACTCCAAAATTCCCAGACTGGAAGGCTTGTGGGCCAGGAGTGTGAGGAAAAAATTCTGAGAACACAAGCCAGACTTAGATTTCGGGGTGAGGGGACAGCAGGCACCCTCTGCAGAGATGATTCGAGATCCCGTATACCTGAAGACAGAGCTAGGATCAGACGTTTTCTTAGGTCGGAGTTTCTGTCCATGACGGCCCATTCATGAAGGGGAGGGTGTCACGAGGACATGGAGGTTTTCCCACTATGGGAATTGTGAGATGCTCCAAACCACAATGATTCCTTCTGTGGGACAGTCGAGACCTGTTGGATGGCTCCAGGACATCCCATAAGGAAGTTATCCAGAGCAGGGTTCTAAGGATGGATGCTTGGGCAGCCTGCCTCCCATTCCAGGTGTCTCATAGAGCCAAGGCAAGTTCGATCTGCTGGATCTAGGGGAGCAACCGAGGCGGGTGTTTTGAAATGGGTGAGTTGAGGATGGGTCATAATGTGCATTTGTGTCCATGTAGACCTTGGAATGGGGTGCTTGATCCGGGGCCTTGAGGGATGTTCATAACCGGAGGTTTTGATGGAGCTCTAAAGAGTATATTTCCTATGTAGAGAAGAGAATTGTTTTGATGAGTGCCTAAGGAATCTCCCATATGCTGGTATTGGAAACCAGGCCTCTGAGGAGAGATGACTGGAATCAAAATCAATTGATCTGATTAGGGCCTCTGTGCCCGTCCAGTTCAATCTTATTCTATGGGGATATCTGTCTCTGGATCTGAGTGGAGGTGGTTTCCTAACTTGTGAAAGATCATCCCTGTGTGTCCTGGGCAGCCAAAACAATTCGGATGGCCTGGGGGAGTTTGGAGGATTCTCCTAATCTATAGGGTTGTGGCCAATGGAAATGGCAGAATTCCCCTGGAGAGGGAAGCCACAGTCCTGAGGTGTGGCTCCAGGGGCCCCAGCTTGGATGGTGTGTGGGCCAGGCCTGTGGGGACAGAAGTCTGAAAACACAAACTCAGCTTAGGTTTGGGGATGTATGTATGAAGGCTGGATCTACAGACCGTGAGAATTTTCCGGGCTATGAACAAAGGGCGAGTATGTGGTGCTTGCTCAGGGTTTTGTCTCTGGATTTTGTGTCAATGGTGGCCGTGGAATGTCGAGGTGTCCTCAAGGGCCATGGACAATTCTTTCTCTGGTGATTTGGCCTCATCCCAAGTGGTTGGAATCATTCTGTGGATGGGAAGAGTCCTTTCTGTATTTTTTTTTTTTTACCTCAGGTGTCCCACCAAAGAGGGATTCCCGAGTAGAGCCCTGAGTAGGGGTGACTAGACATCTCGAACTCTGGTTGAGATTGGGGGACTAGGGGCTTTGCAAGCCCCATATGGGGGCTGTTGTTCCAGTGACTAAGAGGCTTTACATGAGGATAGGGCTCACGCTGAGGGTCACAATGTGTGTTTGTGCACATTGTGGCCCTCAGGGATAGGTGGGGCCTCATAGTCCATGCTGCTTTCTCCTACAATGAACATTGGACAACATGCCAACCACTAGGTTTCTTGCCAAGGCGAAGGAGAAGTTCTGATTCTTGCATCACGTTCACTCCTGAGCAGTGAGTGGAGATAAGGTCTAGGTTCTGAAGGTGAAAACTGAGGTTGGGTAGAGATGATGGCCTAAAGCCATTGTGGGTGTGATATGCTCTGTGTTACAGCCAGCTGTCTGGGTGTTGGACTGGAGGTATGCCCTCAGGCTGTGTCAGACAGGGCTTTAGTGCACAGGCTAGACTGTATAATTGGGGTATGGTCGAGTGGCATGCAGGTTGTTACCCATTTGGCGTTTCTGGTTAGCCCTATAGGGCAACATTTTTCTTCTGGAGGGCAGGCAGAGTGCTGCATTGTGTCTCCAGAATTGCCAAACTGGAGGGGTGTGGCCAGGATTGTGAGGAAGGAAGTCTGAAAACACAAGCTAGCACGAGTTTTGGGGCCAAGAGCATGGCAGGCCCACTCTGCAAGGCTGAATCGAGATCTCCTGCAGGTGAGGTCAGGGCGATTATCAGATGTTGCCTCAAGCTGGAGTTTGTGTCCATGACGGCCCCTTCCTGAAGGGGGTGGGGGCATCATGAGTCCAGGGAGGTTTCCCTACGCTGGGAGTTGTGAGCTGCTCCATACTTCAAAGTTTCCTTCTTCAGGACAGTCGAGTACTATTGGATGGTTCCAGGATGCCCCATACAGAGAGACTCGAGAGCAGGGGCCTAAGCATGGATGCCGAGAAACGCCAACTCACCTTCCCATTGCCTGGTCGAGACAAGGCACGCTCAATCTGCGGGCTCTTGGGTGAGCTACCCAGAAGCCTGAGTTTAAATGGACTCTCCTGAGGATGAGTCATAATGTGGGTTGGTGGCCATGGAGACCTTGGAATGTGGCAGTAGCTAAGGGACTCTGCAGGATTCTCCAACCTGAAGGGCTTGACACAACTCCAACAAGGAAGCTTCCCATGTGGAGATGAGAGGTCTTCTGTCTGGTGCCTCAAAAGCCCCGTATGCTGGTCTTCGAACCCAGGCCTCTGAGGAGTGATACCTGGACACCAAAGCAAGAGTTCATAATAGGGCCTAGGGGCCTGTCTGGTTCAATCTTCTGTCTCTGCGGATATCTGTCTGTGTGTCTGCATGGAGGTAGTAGTTGCTCAGCTTGTGTCATAATGCCCCTATTTGTCCAGTGCGGCTTGCGGTAGTGGGATGTCCTTGGGGACCTTGAGGTTTCTACTATTTTGTAGAGTTGTGGCCAATGGAATGGGCAGTTTCTTAGGAGAGAGCAGGCACAGTTCTGTGGTGTGGCTCCAGAGACCCCAGCCTGGGGGCTGTGTGGGCCATGGCTGTGCAGACAGACATCCAAAAACTTTAACTCAGCTCAGGTTTGGGGCCGAGGTTATGGCAGGCCTGATCTACAGTCCATGAGGGGAGCTCCTCTGGATATGAAAGAAGGGTGAGAGGGAGGCAGTCGCTCAGGCTTTTGTCTCTGGATGTTTTGTCCACAATGGCCGTTTAATGTAGGAGTTGCCTCATGGGTCGTAGAAGTCTCCCTCTCTGGTAGTTTGTCCAGCCCCCAAGAGTTTGGGGTCATTCTGTGGGAAGGGAAGTGTCCTGTTTTCTGCTTCATGTGTCCCCCCAGTAGAGGGATTCTAGAGCATAGCAGTGGGTACTGACAACTGGAATACTCGCCCTCTGGTTAAGCCTGGGGGCCTATGGATATGACAAGCCCCTTATGCAGGATCTTGGTCCAGCCACTGAGAGGTGTTACTTTAATACGGGACTCACGCTGCAGGTCACAATGCATGTCTGTGCCCTAGGCGGCCCTCAAGCACTGGCGTGGCCTTTCGGACAATGCAGGTTTTCCCACATTGAACGTTGGACAACATGCCAACCACAAGGTTTCTGGCCATGGGGAAGGAGGAATTCTAATTTCTGCATCACGTTCACCCCTGGGCAGTGATTGGAGATAAGGTCTAGGTTCTGAAGCCTGAAAACCGAGGTTGGGAAGAGATGACGACCTACAGCCATAGCGGGTCCTATGTGTCCAGGTTGGGGCCAGCTGTCTGGGTGTCGTTTGGGATGTCTTGTCTCAGGCTGTGCCAGACAGGGCATTAGTATACAGGGTGGGCTGTATAATTGCTTTACAATCGAGTGGCATGCATTAGAAAATCATTTGGGGTTTCTTATTAGCAGCATATGGCAAAGTTTTTCTTCTGGAGGGCAGGCAGAGTGCTGCATTGTGGCTTCGGAATTCCCAAACTGGAGGGCTTGTGGGCCAGGAGAGTGAGGACGGAAGTCTGAGAACACAAGCTAGGCTTAGGTTTCGGGGCAAGGACATGGCAGGCACACTCTGCAGAGCTGAATTGAGATCTCATGCGTCTGAAGTCAGGTCGAGGTTCAGACTTTGGCTCAGGTTTGAGTTTCTGTCCATGTGGGCCCCTTCAGGAAGGGGGGGGCATTATGAGGCCATGGGGGTTTTCCCACTATTGGAGTTGTGAGATGCTCCAAACCGCAAGGATTCCTTCTGTGGGACAATTAAGATTTGTTGGATGGCTCCAGGACGTCTTATAAGGTATTTTTCCAGAACAGGGTTCTAAGTATGGATGCCTGGGCAGCCAGCCTCACATTCCAATTGTCTCCTAGCAACAAGAAACGTTTGATCTGCTGGCTTGGGGTAGCAACAGAGGGGGCTGAGTTGAAATGGACTTTCCTGAGGATGGTCTTAATGTTGGTTTGAGTCCATGGAGACCTTGGTATGGGGCAGTGGCACCAGGGCCCTGAAGGATTCTCCTAACCAGAGGTTATGACAAAGCTCCAATGAGCAAGTTTTCCATGGGGAGACGAGATTTGTTCTTATTGGTGCCTCAGGAAACCACCATATGCTGGTATTGGAAACGAGTCCTCTGAGGACAGATGCCTGGAAACCAAAGCAATGGATCTGATTAGGGCCTAGGGGCCTGTCCGGTTCAATATTCTTCTCTGGGGACATCTGTTGTCTGAGTGGAGGTAGTTGCTCAGCTGGTTTGAGATCACCCCTGTTTGTCCTGGGCGGCCTACACTATTGGGATGGCCTTGGTGACTTTGGAGGTTATTCCTAATTTGCAAGGTTGTGGCCAATGGAATGGGAAGAATTCCCTTGAAAAGGAAGCACAGTCCTGAGGTGTGGCTCCAAAGACCCAAGTGTGGAGCGTGTGTGGTCCAGGGCTATTTGGACAAAAGTCTGAAAACACAAACTCCACTTAGGTTGGGGGATGTAGGTATGGCCGGCCCGATCTATAGACCGTGAGGAGACCTCTTCGGGATATGAACAAAGGGCGAATGTGAGGTGCTTGTTCATGCTTTTTTTTTTTTCTGGAAATGTGTCACCGATTGCCATGGAATGTCGGGGTGTCCTCATGGGCCATCGATGAGGCTCCCTTTCTGGGGATTTGACCCGATCCTAAAAGTTTGGGGTCATTCTGTGGGAAGGGAGGAGGCCTTTCTGTTTTTTTTTTTGTTTACTTTTTTTTTGTTTTCTTTTTTGTTTTTTATTTACCTCAGGTGGACCACTAAAAGAGGGATTCCAGAGCAGAGTCGTGGGTGGGGGCAACTAGACAACCAGACCTCTGGTTAACATTGGGACCTAAGAACATGGCAAGCCCCATATGTGGGCTCTTGGTCCAGACACTGAGAGGCCTTCCTTGAGGATAGGTCTCACACTGAGTTTCACAATGTGGTTTTGTGCCCAAGGATCCTTTCAAGTCAGGGCGTGGCCTAAAGTACCATGCTGGTGCCTCCTACACTGAACGTTGCACAGTATGGGAACCACAAGTTTTCTGGCCATGGGGAAGATGGAGTTCTAATTTCTGCAACACTTTCACTCCTGGTCTGTGATTGGATTTAAGGTCTAGGTTCTGAAGCCTGAAAACTGAGCTTGGGAAGAGATGAAGCCCTAAGGCCATGGTGTGTCTGATGTGCTCAGTGTTCGGCCAGCTGTTGAGTGTGGGTTGGGAGGTGCAGGCTCAGGCTGTGGCAGACAGGGAATAAGTGCCCAGGCTAGACTGTATCATTGGGGTGCAGTCGAGTTTCGTGCAGGATGGTACTCATTTGTGGTTACTGGGTAGCCCCAGAGGGCAACGTTTTTCTTCTGGAGGGAAGACACAGTGCCACATAGTGACTCCAAAATTCCCAAACTGGAAGGCTTGTGGGCCAGGAGTGTGAGGAAAAAATTCTGAGAACACAAGCCAGACTTAGATTTCAAGGTGAAGGGAAGGCAGGCACCCTCTGCAGAGATGATTCGAGATCCCGTATACCTGAAGACAGAGCTAGGATCAGACGTTGGCTTAGGTCGGAGTTTCTGTCCATGACGGCCCCTTCATGAAGGGGAGGGTGTCACGAGGACATGGAGGTTTTCTAACGATGGGAATTGTGAGATGCTCCAAACCACAATGATTTCTTCTGTGGGACAGTCGAGACCTGTTGGATGGCTCCAGGACATCCCATAAGGAAGTTATCCAGAGCAGGGTTCTAAGGATGGATGCTTGGGCAGCCTGCCTCCCATTCCAGGTGTCTCATAGAGCCAAGGCAAGTTCGATCTGCTGGATCTAGGGGAGCAACCGAGGCGGGTGTGTTGAAATGGGTGAGTTGAGGATTGGTCATAATGTGCATTTGTGTCCATGTAGTCCTTGGAATGGGGTGCTTGATCCGGGGCCTTGAGGGATGTTCATAACCGGAGGTTTTGATGGAGCTCTAAAGAGTATGTTTCCTATGTAGAGAAGAGAATTGTTTTGATGAGTGCCTAAGGAATCTCCCATATGCTGGTATTGGAAACCAGGCCTCTGAGGAGAGATGACTGGAATCAAAAGCAATGGATCTGATTAGGGCCTAAGTGCCCTTCCAGTTCAATCTTATTCTATGGGGATATCTGTCTCTGGGTCTGAGTGGAGTTGGTTTCCTAACTTGTGAAAGATCATCCCTGTTTGTCCTGGGCAGCCAACACAATTCAGATGGCCTGTGGGAGTTTGGAGGATTCTCCTAATCTATAGGGTTGTGGCCAATGGAAATGGCAGAATTCCCCTGGAGAGGGAAGCCACAGTCCTGAGGTGTGGCTCCAGGGGCCCCAGATTGGATGTTGTGTGGGCCAGGCCTGTGGGGACAGAAGTCTGAAAACACAAACTCAGCTTATGTTTGGGGATGTATGTATGAAGGCTCGATCTACAGACCGTGAGAATTTTCCGGGCTATGAATAAAGGGCGAGTATGTGGCGCTTGCTCAGGGTTTTGTCTCTGGATTTTGTGTCAATGGTGGCCGTGGAATGTGGGGTGTCCTCAAGGGCCATGGACAATTCTTTCTCTGGTGATTTGGCCTGATCCCAAGGGGTTGGGATCATTCTGTGAATGGGAATAGTCCTTTCTGTATATTTTTTTTTTACCTCAGGTGTCCCACCAAAGAGGGATTCCCGAGTAGAGCCCTGAGTAGGGGTGACTAGACATCTCGAACTCTGGTAGAGATTGGGGGACTAGGGGCTTGGCAAGCCCCATATGTGGGCTGTTGTTCCAGTCACTAAGAGGCTTTACATGAGGATAGGGCTCACGCTGAGTGTCACAATGTGTGTTTGTGCAAATTGTGGCCCTCAGGGATAGGTGGGGCCTCATAGTCCATGCTGCTTTCTCCTACAATGAACATTGGACAACATGCCAACAACTAGGTTTCTTGCCAAGGCGAAGGAGAAGTTCTGATTCTTGCATCACGTTCACTCCTGAGCAGTGAGTGGAGATAAGGTCTAGGTTCTGAAGGTGAAAATTGAGGTTGGGTAGAGATGATGGCCTAAAGCCATTGTGGGTTTGATATGCTCAGTGTACGGCCAACTGTCTGGGTGTTGGACTGGAGGTCTGCCCTCAGGCTGTGTCAGACAGGGCTTTAGTGCACAGGCTAGACTGTATAATTGGGGTATGGTCGAGTGGCATGCAGGTTGTTACTCATTTGGCGTTTCTGGTTAGCCCTATAGGGCAACATTTTACTTCTGGAGGCCAGGCAGTGTGCTGCATTGTGTCTCCAGAATTTCCAAACTGGAGGGGTGTGGCCAGGATTCTGAGGACGGAAGTCTGGGAACACAAGTTAGGCTAGGTTTCAGGGTGAGGGCCCAGCAGGCACACTCTCAAGTGCTGAATCGAGATCTTATGCTACTGAATTCAGGGCGAGAATCAGACTTTGGCTTAGGATGGAGTTTCTGTCCGTGATGGCCCATTATGAAGGTGTGGGGCATCATGAGGAAATGGAGGTTTTCTCAGAGTGTTATTGTGTGATGCTTCAAACCAGAAGGATTCATTCTGCGAGACAGTCAAGACAGGTTGGTTGGATTCAAGACGTCCCATAAAGAAGTTCTCCAGAGCAGGGTTCTAAGGATGGATGCGTGGGCAGCCCTCCTCCCATTCTAACTGTCTCCTAGTGACAAGGAAGGTTTGATCTGCTGGCTCTGGGTGAGCAGCCGAGGGGGCTGATTTGAAATGGACTCTCCTGAGAATGGATCATAATGTAAGTTTGTGTCCTTGGAGACCTTGTGATTGGGCCATGGTGCCAGCGCCCTGAAGGATCCTCCTAACCTGAGGTATTGACACAGCTCCAAAGAGCAAGTTTCCCATGTGGAGATGAGATCTGTTCTGATTGTTTCCTTAGGAAACCCCCATATTCTGATATTGGAAACCAGGCCTCTGAGGAGAGATACCTAGAAACCAAAGCAATGCATCAGAAGTTGGCTCAGGTTGGAGTTTCTGTCCATGATGGCCCCTTTATAAAGGGGAGCATCTCATGAGGCCATGTAGGTTTTCCCACGATAGGAGTTGTGAGATGCTCCAATCTGCAAGGATTCCTTCTGTGGGACAGTCAAGACCTGTTGGAAGGCTCCAGGACATCCCATATGGAACGGCGCCAGAGCAGGATTCCAAGGATGGATGCCTAGAGAGTCTGCTTTGCATTCCAGTTGTCTCCTAGCGACAAGGCAGGTTTGATATTCTGCCTCTGGGGGAGTAATCGACGGGGCTGAGTTGAAATGTACTCTCCTGCCGAATGGTCATAATGCAGGTATGTGTCCATGGAGACCTTGGAATAGGACGGTTCCTCCAGCTACCTGAAGGTTTCTCCTAACTGGAGGCTTTTACAGAGCTCCAAAGGATAAGTTTCCCATGTGAAGACAAGATTTGTTCTGATTGGTATCTCTGGAATCCCCCATATGCTGGTATTGGAAAACAGGCCTCTGAGGAGAGATGCTTAGAAAAAAAAGCAATGGAACCAATTACATTCTAGGGGCCAGTCCAGTTTAATCTTCTTCTCTTGGGTTATCTGTCTATGGGTGAGTTGACGTCGTTGCTCAGCTTGTGAGAGATCGCCCCTCTTTGCCCTGGGTGGCCTACACTATTGGAATGGCCTCTGGGACTTTGGAGGTTTCTCCTTATCTGTAGGGTTGTGGCCAATGGAATGGGAAGAATTTCCTTGGAGAGGGCAGGCACAGTCCTGAGGTGTGGCTCCAGGGGCCTCAGTCTGGAGGGTGTGTGGGACAGGGATGTCAGGATAGAAGTCTGAAAACACAAACTCGGCTTAGGTTTGGGGACGTAGATATGGCAGGCCCAATCTACAGACTATGAGGAGAATTTTTTGGGCTATGACCTAAGGGTGAGTGTGAACGCTTGCTGAAGCTTATGTCTCTGGATTTTGTGTCAATAGTGGCCGTGGAATGTCGGGCTGGCCTCATGGGCCATGGACGAGTCTTTCTCTCTGGACCCCAATCACTTGGGATGGCCCAATCCCAAGTGATTGGGGTCATTCTGTGAGTGGGAGGAGTCCTTTCTGTGTTTATTTACCTCAAATGTCCCACCAAAGAGGGATTCCAGAGCAGAGCCCTGAGCAGGGGTGACTAGATGTCTCTACCTCTGGTTAAGATTGGGTGACTTGGGGCATGGCAGGCCCCATATGCGGGCTCATGGTCCAGCCACTGAGAGGCTTTACTTGAGGACAGGGCTCAAACTGAGGGTCCCAATGTGTGTTTGAGCCCACCGCAGCTCTTAAGCATAGGCAGGGCCTCAGGGACCCTACACTACCCTCAGGGGGCCCTACTACTACCCCTGTAGGCCCTACAGGGGTCCTACACTGAACGTTGGACAAGATGCCAACCACAAGATTCTGGCGAGAGGGAAGGAGGAGTTCTGATTTCTGCATCACGTTCACCCATGGGAAGTGAGTAGAGATAAGGTCTAGGATTCTGTAGCCTGAAAACCGAAGTTGGAAAGAGATGGCGACCTAAGGCCATGGCGGTTCAGATGTTCTCAGTGTACTGCAAGCTGTCTGGGTGTCGGTTGGGAATTCAGGCCTCAGGTTCTGTCAGACAGGGCATTAGTGCACAGGCTAGACTATATAATTGGTGTACAGTTGAGTGACGTGCAGGTTTATCCTCATTTGAGGTTTCTGGGTAGACCCATAGGGCAATATTTTTCTTCTAGAGGGCAGGCAGAGTGCAGCACTGTGTCATCGGAAATCCCAAAATAGAGGGCGTGTGGTCCAGGAGAGTGAGGACGGAAGTCGGAGAACACTAGCTACGCTTAGGTTTTGGGGTGAGGGCACAGCAGGTACACTCTGAAGAGCTGAATCAAGATCTCGTGCATCTGAAGTCAAGGCGAGATCAGCTGTTGGCTCAGGTTGGAGTTTCTTTCCATGATCTGCCTTCATGAAGATTGGGGGCATCATGTGACCTTGGAAGCTTTCCATGATATGAGTTGTTAGGTGGTCCATGCACAAGGACTCCTGTGGGACAGTCGAGACCTGTTGGGTGGCTCAAGGATGTCCCATAAGGAACGACGCAAGAGCAGGGTTCTAAGGATGGATGCCTGAAGAGCCCAACTCGCATTTCAATTGTCTCCTAGCGACAAGGCAGGTTCAATCTGCTGGCTCTGGAGTAGCAACCGATGGGGTTTAGTTAAAATGGACTCTCCTGAGGATGGGTCATAATTTTGGATTGTGTCCATGGAGATATTCAAATGGGGCAGTGGCTCCAGTGAACTGAAGTTTTCTCCTAACTGGAGGTTATGACACAGCTCCATAGAGCAAGATTCCCATGTGGAGACGAGATTTTTTCTGATAGGTAGCTCTGGAAACCCCCTTATGCTGGTATTGGAATCCAGGTCTCTGAGGAGAGATGCCTGAAAACAAAAGCAATGGATCCAATTAGGGCCTAGGTGCCTGTCTTGTTCAATATTCTTTTCTATGGATATCTGTCTAAGGTTCTGATTGGAGGTAGTGGCTCAGCTTGTGCCAGAGGGTCCCTGTATGTCCAGGACATCCTACACTATTGGGATGGCCTCAGAGATTTTGGATGATTCTCCTAATCTGTCAGGTTGTGCCAAATGAATGAGCAGAATTCCCTTGGAGAGGGCAGGCACAGTCCTGAGGTGTGGCTCCATGGGGCCCAGCCTTTAGAATGTGTGGGTGAGGACAATGGAGACAGAATTCTGAAAACACAAACTAGGCTTAGGTTTGGGGACATAGGTATGGCAGGCCCGATCTACAGACCTTGAGAATTTTGGGGGCTCTGAACAAAGGGCAAGTGTGTGGCGCTTTTTCAGGTTTTTGTCTCCGGATTTTGTGTCAATGGTGGCCGTGGAATGTCAGGCTGGTCTCATCGACCATGGACGAGTATTTCTCTCTGTGGATTTGGCCAGATTCCAAGTGTTTGGGGTCATTCTTTGGATGGTAGGAGTCCTTACTTTTTTTTTTTTTCTTTATCTTGGTTTTTTTTTTTTTTTTTTACCTTATGTGTCCCACCAAATAGGGATTCCAGAAAAGAGCTCTGAATAAGGTTGACTAGACTTCTCAAGCTCTGGCTAGGATTGGGGGAGTAGGGGCATGGCAAGTCCCATATGCAGGCTCTTGGTCCAGCCCCGGAGAGGCTTTACTTGAGGCCAGGGTTCATGCTTAGGGTCCTAATGTGTGTTTGTGCCCATCACAGCCCTCAAGCATGTCTGAGGCCTCATTGGCCATGCTGGGTTCTCATATACTGAACGTTGGACAACATGCCAACCACAAGGTTTCTGGTCATGGGGAAGGTGAAGTTCTGATTTCTGCATCACGTACATCACTTAGTTGTGAGTGGAGATAATGTCTAGGTTCTGAAGCCTGAAGACCAAGGTTGGGAAGAGATGATGACCTAAGGCCATGGCATGTTCGATGTGTTCAGTGTGAGGCCAGGTGTCTGGGTGTCGGTCACGAGGTCTGGGGTCAGGCTGTGTCAGACAGGGCATTAGTGCCCAGGCTAGACTGTATAATTGGGGTACAGTCTAGAGAATTGCAGGTTGATCCTCATTTGATGTTTCTGGGTAGACCCCTAGGGCAAAGTCTCTCTTCTGGAGGGCAGGCAGAGTGCTGCATTTTGTCTCCAGAATTCCCAAAGTGGAAGGCTTGTGGGCCAGGAGTGTGAGGATGGAAGTCTGAGAACGTGAGCTGGCTTAGGTTTTGGGGAGAGCGCAAGGCAGGCACACTCTGCAGAGCTGAATTGAGATCTCATGCATCTGAGGTCAGGGCGAGGATCAGACGGGAGTTTCTGTCCATGATGTCCTCTACCTGAAGGTGGAGGCATCACGAGGCCATGGAGGTTTTCCCACGGTGCGAGTGTGTGATGCTGCAAACCACAAGGATTCCTTCTGCAGGACAGTTGAGACCTGTTGAATGGATCAAGGACACCCCATTAGGAATTTCTCCAGAGCAGAGTTCTAACATGGATACCTGGGCAACGAACTCGCATTCCAATTGTCTCCTAGTGACAAAGCAGGTTTGATCTGCTGGCACTGGGTGAGCAACCGCCAGGTTTGTGTTGAAATGGACTCTCCTGAGGATGGGTCATAATGTGGGATTGTGTCCATTGAGACATTGGAATGGGGCGGTGGCTCCAGTGACGTGAAATTTTCTCATAACTGGAGGTTTTGACACAGTTCCATATAGCATGATTCCCATGTGGCATGCGATTTGTTCTGATTGGTAGCTCCAGAAACAGCCATGTGCTGGTATTGGAATCCAGGCCTCTGAGGAGAGATACGTGAAAACAAAAGCAATGGATCCGTTTAGGGCCTAGGTGCCTGTCCTGTTCAATCTTCTTTTCTATGGATATCTATCTACAGGTCTGATTGGAGGTAGTGGCTCAGCTTGTGGCAGATGGTCCCTGTTTGTCCCGGACATCCTACAATATTGGGGTGGCCTCGGGGACTTCGGATGTTTCTCCTAATCTGTCAGGTTGTGCCAAAGGAATGAGCAGAATTCCCATGGAGAGGGCAGGCACAGTCCTGAGGTGTGGCTCCATGGGGCCAAGCCTTGAGGGTGTGTGGGCCAGGACAATGGAGACAGAAGTCTGAAAACACAAACTTGGCTTAGGTTTGGGGACATAGGTATGGCAGGCCCGATCTACAGACCGTGAGAATTTTTCAGGCTTTGAACAAAGGGCGAGTGTGTGGCGCTTTTTCAGGCTTTTGTCTCCGGATTTTGTGTCAATGGTGGCCGTGGAATGTCAGGATGGCCTCATCAGCCATGGACGAGTATTTCTCTCTGTGAATTTGGCCCAATTCCAAGTGTTTGCGGTCATTCTTTGGACGGTAGGAGTCCTTTCTCTATTTTTTTTTTAACCTCATGTGTCCCACCAAGGAGGGATTCTAGAGAAGAGATCTGAGTAGGGGTGACTAGACTTCTCAAGCACTGGTTAAGGTTTGGGGAGTAGGGGCATGGTAATCTCCATATATGGGCTCTTGGTCCAGCCCCGGAGAGGCTTTACTTGAGGCCAGGGTTCATGCTTAGGGTCCTAATGTGTGTTTGTGCCCATCGCAGCCCTCATGCATGTCTGAGGCCTCATGGGCCATGCTGGTTTCTCCTACACTGCACGTTGGACAACATGCCAACCACAGGGTTTCTGGTCATGGGGAAGGAGGAGTTCTGATTTCTGCATCACGTACACGGCATGGCAGTGAGTAGAGATAAGGTCTAGATTCTGAAGCCTGAAAACCGAGGTTGGTAAGAGATGACGAACTAAGGCCATGGTGGGTCCGTTGCACTTAGTGTGCGGCCAGATGTCTGTGTCCATCATGAGGTCTGGGCTCAGGCTGTGTCAGGCAGGGCATTAGTCCCCAGGCTAGACTGTATAATTGGGGTACAGTCGAGTGATGTGAAGGTTGGTCCTCATTTGGGGTTTCTGGTTGGCCCCATAGGGCAAAGATTTTCTTCTGGAGGGCAGGCAGAGTGCTGCATTCTGGCTCCAGAATTGCCAACTTCAGGGCTTGTGGGCCAGGTGTTTTTGGACAGAAGTCTGAGAACACAAGTTCAGCTTAGAATTCGCAGCGGTGACATGGCAGGCACACTCTACAGACCTGAAATGAGATCTCGTGCATCTGAAGTCAGGGCGAGGATCAGATGTTGGCTTAGGTTGGAGTTTCTGTACATGATGTCCCCTTCATGAAGGTGGGGGGGCATCAGGAAACCATGGAAGATTTCCAACTTTGTGAGTGTGTGATGCTCCAAACCACAAGGATTCCGTCAGCGGGACAGTCACGATCTTTTGGATGGATCAAGGACGTCCCATAAGAAATGCTCCAAAGCACAGTTCTAATGATGGATGCCTGGGCAGTCCAACTTGCATTCCAGTTGTGTCCTAGTGAAAAGGAGGATTCGATCTGCTGTCACTGGGGGAACAACCGAGGGGGCTGAATTGAAATGGACTCTCATGAGGATCAGTCATGATGTGGATTTGTGTCCATGGATCCCTTGGAATGGGGCAGTGGCTCTGTTGCCCTGAAGAATTCTCCTAACCTGAGGTTTTGATGCAGCTCCAAAGAGCAAGTTTCCCATGTAGAGACGAGATTTGTTCTGAAACCCCCACAACCTGGTATTGGAAACCAAGCATCTGGGGAACAATGCCTGGAATCCAAAGCAATGGATCTGATTACGGTCTAGGGGCCTGTCCTTTTCAATATTCTCCTCTGAGTGTCTCTGTCTAAGATTCAGAATGGAGGTCACTGCTCAGCTTGTGTCAGATCACCCATGTTTGTTGGGGGAGGCCAACACTATTGGGCTGGTCTTGGGAATTGGAGGTTTCTCCTAATCTGTAAGGTTGTGGCAAATGAAACGGGCAGAGTTCCCTTGGAGAGCACTGGCACAGTCCTTAGGTGTGACACCACCTTTCTGGGTGTCATCCAGGAGGTCCAGGCTCAGGCTGTGTCAGACAGGGCATTAGTGCCAAGCTTAGACTGTATAATTGGAGTAAAGTTGAGTGGCATGCAGGTTGATCCTCATTTGGCGTTTCTGGGTAGCCCCAGGGGCAACGTTTTTCTTCTGGAGGGAAGGAAGAGTGCTGCATTGTGGCGACGGAATTCTCACACTGGAGGGCTTGTGGGCCAGAATTGTGAGGAAGGAAGTGAGAGAACACAAGCTAGGCTTAGGTTTTGGGTCAAGATCATGGCAGGCACACTCTGTAGAGCTAAATCTAAATCTCATGCATCTGAAGTCAGGGCGAGGATCAGACGTAGGCTCAGGTTGAAGTTTCTGTTCAGGATGGCCCCTTCATGATGGTGGGGGGCATCATGGGGCTATGGAGACTTTCCCACGATTGGCATTGTAAGTTGCTCCAATCGGCAAGGATTCCTTCTACGGGACAGTCGAGACCGGTCAGATTGCTCCAGGACGTCCCATGCGGAACCACGGCAGTGCAGGGTTCTAAGGATGGATTCCTGGAGTGCCCGCCTCACATTCCTATTGTCTCCTAGTGACAAGGCAGGTTCGATCTGCTTCTTTTGGGGAGCAACCAAAGGGGATGTGTTGAAATGGACTCGCCTGCGGATGGGTCATAATGCGGGTTTGTGTCCATGGAGACCTTGGAATGGGGTGTTGGCTGCTGGGACCTGAAGGTTTCCCTTAACTGGAGGTTGTGACACAGCTCCAAAATGCATGTTTCCCATGTGGAAATGAGATTTGTTCAGACTGGTACCTCTTGAAGAACACATATGCTGGTATTGGAAACCAGGCCTCTGAGGAGAGATGCCTGGAATCAAAAGCAATGGATCTGATTAGGGCCTAGGTGCCTGTCCGGTTCAATCTTCTTCTCTGGGGTTATCTGTCTATGGATCTGAGTTGAGGTAGTTGCTCATCTTGGGACAGATCACCCTGTTTGCCCTGAGTGGCCAACACTATTGGGATGGCCTCAGGGACGTTGGAGTGTTCTCTTAATCTTTAGGGTTGTGGCCAATGGAATGGGCAGAATTTGCTTGGAGAAGGCAGGCAAAGTCCTGAGGCATGGCTCCAGGGGCCCCAGCCTGGAGGGTGTGTGGGCCAGGACAGTGGGGACAGAAACCTGAAAACCCAAACTCAGCTTAGATTTGGGGACGTAGGTATGACATGCCTGATCTATAGACCGCGAGAAGAATTTATCAGGCTATGAACAAAGGGCAAGTGTGAGGCATATCTCCAGGCTTTTGTCTCTAGATTTTGTGTCAATGGTGGCCATGGAATGACGGGATGGCCTCTTTGGCCATGGATGATTCTTTCTCTTTTAAGATTTGGTCAGATCCCAAGTTTTGGGGCTCATTCAGGGGATGGAGGAGACCCTTCGATATTTTTTTTCCTCAGGGGTTCCAGAGCAGAGACCTGAATAGGGGTGATTAGAACTCTCAACCTCTCATTAATATTGGGGGACTAGGGATGGCAATGCGGGTTCTTGGTCCAGACCCTGAGAGGCTTTACTTGAGGACAGGGCTCACACTGAGGGTCCCAATGTGTTTGTGCCCATTGCGGTTCTCAAGCATGGGCGGGGACTCATGGGCTACACTGGATTCTCCTACACTGAACGTTGGAAAACATGCCAACCACAAGGTTTCTTGCCTTGAGGAAGAAGGAGTTTCATTTCTGCATCACGTTCACCCCTGGGTAGTGAGTATATATAAGGTCTAGGTTCTGAAGCCTGAAAACCAAGGTTGAAAAGAGATGATTACCTAAAGCCATGGCGGGTCTGATGTGCTCAGTGTACAGCCAGCTGTCTGGGTGTCGGTTGAAAATTCAGACCTCAGGCTGTGCAAGACAGGGCATTAACGCCGAAGCGAAACTGTATAATTGGGGTAGAGTCAAGTGGCATGCAGGTTGATCCTCATTTGGTGTTTCTGGTTAGCCCCATAGGACAACGTTTCTCTTCTGGAGGGCAGTCAGAGTGCTGCATTGTGTCTCTCCAGAATTCCCTAACTGGAGGGCTGGTGGGCTCGGAGTGTGAGGACGAAGTCTGAGAACAATAGCTAGGTTTTGCTTCGGGGCGGGGTTTCGGCAGGCACACTCTGCAGAGTTGAATCAAGATTTCGTGCATCTGAAGTCAGGGCGAGGATTAGACGTTGGCTCAGGTTGGAGTTTCTGTAAAAATGGCTCTTTCATGAAGGGGACAGTGCACCACGAGGCCACAGAGCTTTTCCCATGATGGGAGTTGTGAGGTGCTCCAAAGCGCAAGGATTCCTTCTGCAGGACAGCTGTGACCTGTTGGATGGCTCCAGGACATCCCATATGGAATTACTTCAGAGTAGTTTTCTACAGATGGATGCCTAGCCAGTCCGCCTCACATTCCAATTGTCTCCTAGTGACAAGATAGGTTCGATCTGCTGGCTCTAGGGGAGCACCCAAGGGCACTCAGTTGAAAAAGACTCTCCTGCAGATGGGTCCTAATGTGGGATTGTGTCCATGGAGACCTTGGAATGAGGTGGTGGCACCGGGGCTCTGAAGGATTTTCCTAGCCGGAGGTTTTGACACAGCTTGAAAGAGCACGTTTCCCATGTGGAGAAGACATTTGTTCTGACTGATGCCTCAGGAAACCCCCATATGGTGGTATTGAAAACCAGGCCTCTGAGGTTCTGACATAGCTCCTCGAGCAAGTTTCCAATGTGCAGACAAGACTTGCTCTGAAGGAGCCTATGGAAACCCCATAGGCTGGTATTGGAAACCAGGCCTCTGAGAAGAGATGCCTGGAAACCAAAGCAATGGATCTGATTAGGGCCTAGGGGCCTGTCCAGTTCAATGTTCTTGTATGGGGACATCTGTATCCGAGTCTGTGTGGAGCTAGTTGCTCAGCTAGTGTCAGATCACCCCTGTTTGTTCCGAGCAGCCTAAAATATTGGGATGGTCCCAGGGACATTGGAGGTTTCTCCTGATTTATATGGTTGTGGCCAATGGAATATGAAGAATTCCGTTTGAGAGGGCAGGAATAATACTGATGTGTGGTTCCAGGGGCCCTAGCATGGAGGGTGTGTGTTTTCACACAACTTTCCAAACAGCCCTGGCCTACACATCCTACAGGCTCAGGCCCCTGGAGCCAAACCTGAGGACTGTACTTGTCCTCTCAGAGGGAATTGTGTGTGCCCATTCCAAAGGCCACAACCCTTCTAATAGGATAAACCTCCAAAGTCCCTGATCCATCTCAATAGTGGTGGCTTCCCAGGAAAAACAGGGGCAATCTGAGCCCAACTGAGCACCTACCTGCACTCAGACCCATAGACAGATGTCCCCAGAGGTATGAAGGAAAGAACAGGCACCTAGGCACTAATCAGATCCATTGCTTTGGTTTCCAGGCATCTCTCTTCAGAGGCCTGGATTTCAAAAGCAGCATATAGCTGTTTCTTGACTCACCCATCAGAAAACATCTCATCTACACATGGGAAACTTGCACGTAGGGGCTGTGTCAAAGCCTCTGTTTAGGAGAACCCTTTAGGGCCCCAGTGCCACCGCTTCATTCCAAGGTCTCCATAGACACAAAAGCACATTAGGACCCATCCCCAGGGGTGTCCATTTCAACTCAGCGTCCACGGTTGCTCCCCACATATCCAGGAGATCTAACCTGTCTTGTTGCTAGGAGACAATTGAAATGCGAGGTGGGCTACCCATCCATCCATCCTTAGAACCCTGCTCAGAATCATTGGCCTGGAGCCAAAAAACAGGTCTCAATTGTCCTGCAGAAGACTCTCTGCAGTTTGGAGCTTCTCACAACTCCCATCGTGGGAAAACACCCATGGCCCCTTGATGCCCCCCCACCATTCATGAAGGGGCCATCAGGGACAGAAACTCCAACCTGAGCGATCGTCTGATCCTCGCCCTGACTTCAGATGCACGAGATCTCGATTCAGGTCTATAGATGGTGCCTGCCATGGCCTCACCCAGAAACCTAAGCCTAGCTTGTGTTCTCAGACTTTTGTCGTCAGACTACTGGCCCACAAGCCCGCCAGTTTGGCAATCCAGAACTACAATGCAGCACTCTGCCGGCCCTCCAGAAGAAAAACATTGTCCTCTGGGGCAACCCATTAACCCCAAATGAGGATCAACCTGCACCGACATTGGATGTACTCCAAATACATAGGCTGACCAGGGCACTAATGCCCTTTCTAACACAGCCTGAGCCTGGACCCCGTGGACCCACCCAGACAGCTAGCCGCACACTGAGCACATCGAGCCGCCATGGCCTTAGGTCGTCATCTCTTCCCAACCTCGGTTTTCAGGTTTCAGAACCTAGACCTTATCTCCAATCACTGCCCAGGTTTGAAGGTGATGCAGAAATCAGAACTCCTTCCCCATGGCAAGAAACCTTGTGGTTGGCATGTTGTCCAACGTTCAGTGTAGTTGAAACCAGTGTGGCCCATGAGGCCCCGCCCATGCTCGTGGGCCACATAGGTCACAAACACACATTGTGACGCTCAGGCTGAGCCCAGTCCTCAAGTAAGGCCACTCAGTGGCTGGATGAAGAGATAGCATATTGGACTTGCCATGCCCCTAGGCCCCAATTTTTAACCATAGTTCGGGTTGTCCCTTCAGTCTTCCCCACGGCTTGGCTATGGAATTCCTCTTTTGGTGGGACACCTGAGGTAACAAAACTGAAATGAGTCCTCCCATCCCACAGATTGACGAAAAGCAATTGGGAATCGGGCCAAATCCTCAGAGAGGAAGATTCCTCCATGGCCCATGAGGCCTCCCCGACATTCCACGGCCATCACTGATTCAAAATCCAGAGACAAAAGCCTGAGCAAGCACCTCAGACTCGCACTTTCTTCGTATCCTGAAGAGTTCTTCTCATGGTTTGTAGATCGGGCCTGCCATACCTACGTCCCCAAAACTAAGCTAAGTTTGTGTTTTCAGACCTCTGTCCTCAAAGTCTTGGGCCACGCACCCTCCAGGCTGGGCCCCTGGAGCCACACATTAGGACTGTGCCTACCAATCCATGGGAATTCTGCCCATTCCTTGGTCCAAAATCGTACAAATTAGGAGAAACCTCCAAAGTCCCTGAGGCCATCCCAATAGATTTGGTCGCCCGGAACAAACAAGGGCTGTCTAACGGCAGCTGATAATCGACCTCCACTCATACCATAGATGGATGTCCCCAGAGAAGAAGATTGAACCAGACAGGACCCTAGGCCATAATAGGATCCATTGCTTTGGGTTACAGGCATGTGTCCTCAAAAGCCTGATTCCAATACGAGCATAGGGGTTTTCCTGAGGCACCCATCAGAACTCATCTCGTCTCCACAAGGAAACCTGTGCATGGGAGCCATGTCCAAAGCTTAGGAGAGTACTTCAGGGTCCCGGTGCCACCGCCCCATTCCAAGGCTCTCATGGACACAAAAGCACATTAGGACCCATCCTCAGGAAAGTCCATTTCAAGTCAGCCACCCCGGTTGCTCAGGCAGAGCCATCAGATCTAAACTGTCTTGTTGCTAGGAGACAATTGGAATGCGAGGCGGGCTTCCCAGGCATCCATCCGCGAACGGTGCTCTGGAGTCATTCCATATGGAATGTCCTGGAGCTGTCCATCGGTCTCAATTGTCCCGCAGAAGGAATCCTTGAAGGGGGCATCCCAAAACTCCCAACGTGGGAAAACCTCAATGGCCTCGAGATTCTGCTCCCTTCATGAAGCGGCCGTCATGCTCAGAAACTCCCACCTGAGCCAACGTCTGATCCTCGCCCTGACTTCACATGGATGAGATATTGGTTCAGATATGAAGGGGGTACCTGCCATGCCCCCCCGAAACCCAAGTCTAGCTTGTCTTCTCAGACTTCCGTCCTCACACTCCTGGCCCCGAAGCCCTCAAGTTTGGCAATTCCGGACCCACAATGCAGCACTCTGCCTGCCCTCTAGAAAAAAAATTATTGCCTCATGAGCTGCCCAGGCACCTTAAATGAGGGTAAACCTACACAGCACTCGACTTTACCCAAATTATATAGTCTAACCTGGGCACTAATGCACTGTCGAACACAACCTGAGCACGGACCTCCTGACCAACACCCAGAAAGCTGACCGCACACTGAGCACATAAAACCCGCCATGGCCTTAGGTCATCATCTCTTCCCTACCACAGTTTTCAGGCTTCAGAACGAGACCTTATCTCCAATCACTGCCCAGGGGTGAGAGTGATGCAGAAATCAGAACTCCTCTTTACCCATGGCAAGAATCCTTGTGGTTGGCACGTTGTTCAACGTTCAGTTTTGGAGAAACCAGCATTCACCCTGAGGCCCCGCCCATTCTTGAGTGTTACGAGGGCATACACACGCATTGTGACCCTCAGCATAAGTCCTGTCCTCTAGTAAGTCCTCTCAGTGGCTGGACCATTAGATGTCATAATGGTCTTGACATGTCCCTAGGCCCAAATTTTTAACCAGATTTCTTATTGTCCAGTCGCCTTTCCCCAGGGCTCTACTCTGGAATCCCTCATTTGGTGGGACACCTGAGGATAAAAAAGAAAACAACAACAACAGCAACAAAAACGGACTTCTTCCAGCCCACAGAATGACCCCAAACTCTTTGGACGGGGCCAAACCACCAGAGAGTAAGACTCGTCCATTTCCCATGAAGTCACCCAGAAATTCCACGACCATGAGTGACACGATATCCAGAGACAAAAACTTGAGCAGGAGCCTCACACTCGCCCTTCTTTCAAATCCCGAAGGGTTCTCCTCATGGTCTGTAGATCAGTCATGCCATACCTATGACCCGAAACATAAACCGAGTTTGTGTTTTCAGACAACTGTCCAAACAGCCCTGGCCTACACAACCTACAGGCTCAGGCCCCTGGAGCCAAACCTGAGGACTGTACTTGCCCTCTACAAGGGAATTGTGTGTGCCCATTCCAATGGCCACAGCCCTTCTAATAGGATAAACCTCCAAAGTCCCTGATCCATCTCAATAGTGGTGGCTTCAAAGGAAAAACAGGGGCAATCTGAGCCCAACTGAGCACCTACCTGCACTCAGACCCATAGACAGATGTCCCCAGAGGTATGAAGGAAAGAACAGGCACCTAGGCACTAATCAGATCCATTGCTTTGGTTTCCAGGCATCTCTCCTCAGAGGCCTGGATTTCAAAAGCAGCATATAGCTGTTTCTTGACTCACCCATCAGAAAACATCTCATCTACACATGGGAAACTTGCACGTTGGAGCTGTGTCAAAGCCTCTGTTTAGGAGTACCCTTTAGGGCCCCAGTGCCACCGCTTCATTCCAAAGTCTCCATAGACACGAAAGCACGTTAGGACCCATCCCCAGGGGTGTCCATTTCAACACAGCGTCCTCGGTTGCTCCCCACAGATCCAGGAGTTCTAACCTGTCTTGTTGCTAGGAGACAATAGGAATGCCAGGTGGGCTACCCAGCCATCCATCCTTAGAACCCTGCTCAAAATCATTGGCCTGGAGCCAAACAACAGGTCTCAATTGTCCTGCAGAAGACTCTCTGCAGTTTGGAGCTTTTCACAACTCCTATCGTGGGAAAACACCCATGGCCTCGTGATGCCCCCCCCCATTCATGAAGGGGCCATCAGGGACAGAAACTCCAACCTGAGCGATCGTCTGATCCTCGCCCTGACTTCAGATGCACGAGATCTCGATTCAGGTCTGTAGATTGTGCGTGCCACGGCCTCACCCAGAAACCTAAGCCTAGCTTGTGTTCTCAGACTTTTGTCGTCAGACTACTGGCCCACAAGCCCTCCAGGTTGGCAATCCAGAACTACAATGCAGCACTCTGCCGGACCTCCAGAAGAAAAACATTGTCCTCTGGGGCTACCCAGTAACCCCAAATGAGAATCAACCTACACCGACCTTGGCTGTACCCCAAATACTTAGGCTGACTAGGGCACTAATGCCCTTTCTGACACAGCCTGAGCCTGGACCCCGTGGACCCTCCCAGACAGCTGGCCGCACACTGAGCACATCGAGCCGCCATGGCCTTAGGTCGTCATCTCTTCCCAACCTCGGTTTTCAGGTTTCAGAACATAGACCTTATCTCCAATCACTGCCCAGGGTTGAAGGTGATGCAGAAATCAGAACTCCTTCACCCCATGGCAAAAAACCTTGTGGTTGGCATGTTGTCCAACGTTCAGTGTAGTTGAAACCAGTGTGGCCCATGAGGCGCCGCCCATGCTGGCGGGCCACATTGGTCACAAACACACATTGTGACGCTCAGGCTGAGCCCAGTCCTCAAGTAAGGTCACTCAGTGCCTGGATGAAGAGATAGCATATTGGGCTTGCCATGCCCCTAGGCCCCAATTTTTAACCATAGTTCGGGTTGTCCCTTCAGTCTTACCCACGGCTTGGCTTTGGAATTCCTCTTTTGGTGGGACACCTGAGATAACAAAACTGAAATGAGTCCTCCCATCCCACAGATTGACGAAAAGAAATTGGGAATCGGGCCAAATCCTCAGAGAGGAAGATTCGTCCATGGCCCATGAGGACTCCCCGACATTCCACGGCCATCGCTGATACAAAATCCAGAGACAAAAGCCTGAGCAAGCGCCTCAGACTCGCACTTTCTTCATATCCTGAAGAGTTCTTCTCATGGTTTGTAGATCGGGCCTGCCATACCTACGTCCCCAAACATAAGCTGAGTTTGTGTTTTCAGACTTCTGTCCTCAAAGTCTTGGGCCCCACACCCTCCAGGCTGGGCCCCTGGAGCCACACATTAGGACTGTGCCTTCCAATCCATGGGAATTCTGCCCATTCCATGGTCCAGAATCGTAAAAATTAGGAGCAACCTCCAAAGTCCCTGAGGCCATCCCAATAGATTTGGTCGACCGGAACAAACAAGGGCTGTCTGACACCAGCTGATAATCGACCTCCACTCATACCATAGATGGATGTCCCCAGAGAAGAAGATTGAACCAGACAGGACCCTAGGCCATAATAGGATCCATTGCTTTGGGTTACAGGCATGTGTCCTCAAAAGCATGATTCCAATACGAGCATAAGGGTTTTCCTGAGGCACCCATCAGAACTCATCCCGTCTCCACAAGGAAACCTGTGCATGGGAGCCATGTCCAAAGCTTAGGAGAGTACTTCAGGGTCCCGGTGCCACCGCCCCATTCCAAGGCCCTCATGGACACAAAAACACATTAGGACCCATCCTCAGGAAATTCCATTTCAACTCAGCCACCCCGGTTGCTCTAGCAGAGCCATCAGACCTAAACAGTCTTGTTGTGAGGAGACAATTGGAATGCGAGGCAGGCTGCCCAGGCATCCATCCGCGAACCGTGCTCTGGAGTCATTACATATGGGATGTCCTGGAGCTGTCCAATAGGTCTCAAATGTCCCGCAGAAGGAATCCTTGAAGGGGGCATCCCACAATTCCCAACGTGGGAAAACCTCAATGGCCTCGAGATTCTGCTCCCTTCATGAAGCGGCCGTCATGCTCAGAAAATCTCACCTGAGCCAACGTCTGATCCTCGCCCTGCCTTCAGATGGATGAGATATTGGTTCAGATCTGCAGGGGGTACCTGCGGTGCCCTCGCCCTGAAACCCAAGTCTAGCTTGTCTTCTCAGACTTCCGTCCTCACACTCCTGAACCCGAAGCCCTCAAGTTTGGCAATTCCAGACCCACAATGCAGCACTCTTCCTGCCCTCTAGAAAAAAAATTATTGCCTCATGAGCTGCCCAGGCACCTTAAATGAGGGTAAACCTACACAGCACTCGACTTTACCCAAGATATATAGTCTAACCTGGGCACTAATGCACTGTCGAACACAACCTTAGCCCGGACCTCCTGACCAACACCCAGAAAGCTGACCGCACACTGAGCACATAAAACCCGCCATGGCCTTAGGTCATCATCTCTTCCCTACCTCAGTTTTCAGGCTTCAGAACCGAGACCTTATCTCCAATCACAGCCCAGGGGTGAGTGTGATGCAGAAATCAGGACTCCTCCTTACCCATGGCAAGAACCCTTGTGGTTGGCACGTTGTCCAACGTTCAGTGTAGGAGAAACCAGCATTCTCCCTGAGGCCCCGCCCATTATTGAGAGTTACGAGCGCATACACACGCATTGTGACCCTCAGCATGAGTCCTGTCCTCTAGTAAGTCCTCTCAGTGGCTGGATCATTAGATGTCATAATGGGCTTGACATGTCCCTAGGCCCCAATTTTTAACCAGATTTCTGATTGTCCAGTCGCCCCTCCCCAGGGCTCTACTCTGGAATCCATCATTTGGTGGGACACCTGAGGTTAAAAAAGAAAACAACAACATCAACACCAAAAAAAAAAAAAAACGAATTTCTTCCAGCCCACAGAATGACCCCAAACTCTTTAGACGGGGCCAAACCACCAGAGAGTAAGACTCGTCCATTTCCCATGAAGTCACCCAGAAATTCCACGACCATGAGTGACACGATATCCAGAGACAAAAACTTGAGTAGGAGCCTCACATTCGCCCTTCTTTCAAGTCCCGAAGAGTTCTCCTCATGGTCTGTAGTTCAGTCCTGCCATACCAATGACCCGAAACATAAGCCGAGTTTGTGTTTTCAGACAACTGTCCAAACAGCCCTGGCCTACACAACCTACAGGCTCAGGCCCTTGGAGCCGAACCTCAGGACTGTACTTGTTCTCTCCAAGGGAATTGTGTGTGCCCATTCCAATGGCCACAACCCTTCTAATAGGATAAATCTCCAAAGTCCCTGATCCATCTCAATAGTGGTGGCTTCCCAGGAAAAACAGGGGCAATCTGAGCCCAACTGAGCACCTACCTGCACTCAGACCCATAGACAGATGTCCCCAGAGGTAAAAAGGAAAGAACAGGCCCCTAGGCACTAATCAGATCCATTGCTTTGGTTTCCAGGCATCTCTCCTCACATTCCTGGATTTCAAAAGCAGCATCTAGCTGTTTCTTGACTCACCCATCAGGAAACATCTCATCTACACATGGGAAACTTGCACGTTGGAGCTGTGTCAAAGCCTCTGTTTACGAGAACCCTTTAGGGCCCCAGTGCCACCGCTTCATTCCAAGGTCTCCATAGACACAAAAGCACATTAGGACCCATCCCCAGGGGTGTCCATTTCAACTCAGCGTCCTCGGTTGCTCCCCACAGATCCAGGAGTTCTAACCTGTCTTGTTGCTAGGAGACAATTGGAATGCGAAGTGGGCTACCCAGCCATCCATCCTTAGAACCCTGCTCAGAATCATTGGCCTGGAGCCAAACAACAGGTCTCAATTGTCCTGCAGAAGACACTCTGCAGTTTGGAGCTTCTCACAACTCCCATTGGGAAAACCCCCATGGCCTCATGATGCCCCCCCATTCATGAAGGGGCCATCAGGGACAGAAACTCCAACCTGAGCGATCGTCTGATCCTCGCCCTGACTTCAGATGCACGAGATCTCGATTCAGGTCTGTAGATTCTGCCTGCCATGGCCTCACCCAGAAACCTAAGCCTAGCTTGTGTTCTCAGACTTTTGTCGTCAGACTACTGGCCCACAAGCCCTCCAGGTTGGCAATCCAGAACTATAATGCAGCACTCGGCCTGCCCTCTAGAAGAAAAACATTGTCCTCTGGGGCTACCCAGTAACCCCAAATGAGGATCAACCTGCACCGACCTTGGCTGTACCCCAAATACATAGGCTGACCAGGGCACTAATGCCCTTTCTGACACAGCCTGAGCCTGCACCCCCTGGCCCCTCCCAGACAGCTGTCCGCAACTGAAAACATTGAGCCGCCGTGGCCTTAGGTCGTCATCTCTTCCCAACATCGGTTTTCAGGTTTCAGAACAAAGACCTTATCTCCAATCACTGCCCAGGGTTGAAGGTGATGCAGAAATCAGAACTCCTTCCCCATGGCAAGAAACCTTGTGGTTGGCATGTTGTCCAACGTTCAGTGTAGTTGAAACCAGTGTGGCCCATGAGGCCCCGCCCATGCTCGCGGGCCACATTGGTCACAAACACACATTGTGACCCTCAGGCTGAGCCCAGTCCTCAAGTAAGGCCACTCATTGGCTGGATGAAGAGATAGCATATTGGGCTTGCCATGCCCCTAGGTCCCAATTTTTAACCATAGTTCGGGTTGTCCCTTCAGTCTTCCCCACGGCTTTGCTTTGGAATTCCTCTTTTGGTGGGACACCTGAGGTAACAAACCTGAAATGAGTCCTCCCATCCCACAGATTGACGAAAAGAAATTGGGAATCGGGCCAAATCCTCAGAGGGGAAGATTCGTCCATGGCCCATGAGGCCTCCCCGACATTCCACGGCCATCGCTGATACAAAAGCCAGAGACAAAATCCTGAGCAAGCGCCTCAGACTCGCACTTTCTTCATATCCTGAAGAGTTCTTCTCATGGTTTGTAGATCGGGCCTGCCATACCTACGTTCCCAAATCTAAGCTGAGTTTGTGTTTTCAGACTTCTGTTCTCAAAGTCTTGGGCCACACACCCTCCAGGCTGGGCCCCTGGAGCCACACATTAGGCCTGTGCCTACCAATCCATGGAAACTCTGCCCATTCCATGATCCAAAATCGTACAAATTAGGAGAAACCTCCAAAGTCCCTGAGGCCATCCCAATAGATTTGGTCGCCCGGAACAAACAAGGGCTGTCTGACACCAGCTGAAAATCGACCTCCACTCATACCATAGATGGATGTCCCCAGAGAAGAAGATTGAACCAGACAGGACCCTAGGCCATAATAGAATCCATTGCTTTGGGTTACAGGCATGTGTCCTCAAAAGCCTGATTCCAATACGAGCATAGGGGTTTCCCTGAGGCACCCATCAGAACTCAACTCGTCTCCACAAGGATACCTGTGCATGGGAGCCATGTCCAAAGCTTAGGAACGTACTTCAGGGTCCCGGTGCCACCGCCCCATTCCAAGGCCCTCATGGACACAAAAACACATTAGGACCAATCCTCAGGAAAGTCCATTTCAACTCAGCCACCCCGGTTGCTCCAGCAGAGCCATCAGACCTAAACAGTCTTGTTTGTAGAAGACAATTGGAATGCGAGGCAGGCTGCCCAGGCATCCATCCGCGAACCGTGCTCTGGAGTCATTCCATATGGGATGTCCTGGAGCTGTCCAACAGGTCTCAATTGTCCCGGAGAAGGAATCCTTGAAGGAGGCATCCCACAACTCCTAAAATGGGAAAACATCAATGGCCTCGAGATTCGGCTCCCTTCATGAAGTGGCCGTCATGCTCAGAAATTCCCAACTGAGCCAACGTCTGATCATCGGCCTGACTTCAGATGCATGAGATATTGGTTCAGATCTGCAGGGGGTACCTGCCGTGCCCTGGCCCTGAAACCCAAGTCTAGCTTGTCTTCTCAGACTTCCGTCCTCACACTCCTGGCCCCGAAGCCCTCACGTTTGGCAATTCCGGACCCACAATGCAGCACTCTGCCTGCCCTCTAGAAAAAAATTATTGCCTCATGAGCTGCCCAGGCACCTTAAATGAGGATAAACCTACACAGCACTCGACTTTACCCAAATTATATAGTCTAACCTGGGCACTAATGCACTGTCGAACACAACCTGAGCCCAGACCTCCTGACCAACACCCAGAAAGCTGACCGCACACTGAGCACTTAAAACCCGCCATGGCCTTAGGTCATCATCTCTTCCCTACCTCAGTTTTCAGGCTTCAGAACCGAGACCTTATCTCCAATCACGGCCCAGGGGTGAGTGTGATGCAGAAATCAGAACTCCTCCTTACCCATGGCAAGAACCCTTGTGGTTGGCACGTTGTCCAACGTTCAGTGTAGGAGAAACCAGCATTCACCCTGAGGCCCCGCCCATTCTTGAGTGCGACGAGTACATACACACGCATTGGGACCCTCAGCATGAGTCCTGTCCTCTAGTAAGTCCTCTCAGTGGCTGGATCATTAGATGTCATAATGGGCTTGACATGTCCCTAGGCCCCAATTTTTAACCAGATTTCTGATTGTCCAGTCCTCCTCCCCAGGGCTCTACTCAGGAACACCTCATTTGGTGGGACACCTGAGGTTAAAAAAGAAAACATAAACAACAAAAAAAAAAACCGAACTTCTTCCAGCCCACAGAATGACCCCAAACTCTTTGGACGGGGCCAAACCACCAGAGAGTAAGACTCGTCCATTTCCCATAAAGTCACCCAGAAATTCCAAACCAGGATTGACTCGATATCTAGAGACAAAAACTTGAGCAGGAGCCTCACATCGCCCTTCTTTCAAATCCCGAAGAGTTCTCCTCATGGTCTGTAGATCAGTCCTGCCATACCTATGACCCGAAACATAAGCCGAGTTTGTTTTTTCAGACAACTGTCCATACAGCCCTGGCGTAGACAACCTCCAGGCTCAGGCTCCTGGAGCCAAACCTGAGGACTGAACTTGCCCTCTCCAAGGGATTTGTGTGTGCCCATTCCAATGGCCACAACCCTTCTAATAGGATAAACATCCAAAGTCCCTGATCCATCTCAATAGTGGTGGCTTCCCAGGAAAAACATGGGCAATCTGAGCCCAACTGAGCACCTACCTGCACTCAGACCCATAGACAGATGTCCCCAGAGGTATGAAGGAAAGAACAGGCCCCTTGGCACTAATCAGATCCATTGCTTTGGTTTCCAGGCATCTCTCCTCAGAGGCCTGGATTTCAAAAGCAGCATATAGCTGTTTCTTGACTCACCCATCAGAAAACATCTCATCTACACATGGGAAACTTGCACGTTGGAGCTGTGTCAAAGCCTCTGTTTAGGAGAACCCTTTAGGGCCCCAGTGACACCGCTTCATTCTAAGGTCTCCATAGACACAAAAGCACATTAGGACCCATCCCCAGGGGTGTCCATTTCAACTCAGCGTCCTCGGTTGCTCCCCACAGATCCCGGAGATCTAAACTGTCTTATTGCTAGGAGACAATTGGAATGCGAGGTGGGCTACCCAGCCATCCATTTTTAGAACCCTTCTCAGAATCATTGGCCAGGAGCCAAACAACAGGTCTCAATTCTCCTGCAGAAGACACTCTGCAGTTTGGAGCTTCTCACAACTCCCATTGGGAAAATCCCCATGGCCTCGTGATGCCCCCCATTCATGAAGGGGCCATCAGGGACAGAAACTCCAACCTGAGCGATCGTTTGATCGTCGCCCTGACTTCAGATGCACGAGATCTCGATTCAGGTCTGTAGAATGTGCCTGCCATGGCCTCACCCCGAAACCTAAGCCTAGCTTGTGTTCTCAGACTTTTGTCGTCAGACTACTGGCCCACAAGCCCTCCAGGTTGGCAATCCAGAACTATAATGCAGCACTCTGCCTGCCCTCCAGAAGAAAAACATTGTCCTCTGGGGCTACCCAGTAACCCCAAATGAGGATCAACCTGCACCGACCTTGGCTGTACCCCAAATACATAGGCTGACCAGGGCACTAATGCCCTTTCTGACACAGCCTGAGCCTGGACCTCCTGGCCCCTCCCAGAGATCTGTCCGCACACTGAGCACATCGAGCCGCTATGGCCTTAGGTCGTCATCTCTTCCCAACCTCGGATTTCAGGTTTCAGAACCTAGACCTTATCTCCAATCACTGCCCAGGGTTGAAGGTGATGCAGAAATCAGAACTCCTTCCCCATTGCAAGAAACCCAGTGGTTGGCATGTTGTCCAACGTTCAGTGTAGTTGAAACCAGTGTGGCCCATGAGGCCCCGCCCATGCTCGCGGGCCACATTGCTCACAAACATACCTTGTGACCCTCAGGCTGAGCCCAGTCCTCAAGTAAGGACACTCAGTGGCTGGATGAAGAGATAGCATATTGGGCTTGCCATGCCCCTAGGCCCCAATTTTTAACCATAGTTCGGGTTGTCCCTGCAGTCTTCCCCACGGCTTGGCTTTGGAATTCCTCTTTTGGTGGGACAGCTGAGGTAACAAAACTGAAATGAGTCCTCCCATCCCACAGATTGACGAAAAGCAATTGGGAATCGGGCCAAATCCTCAGAGAGGAAGATTCGTCCATGGCCCATGAGGCCTCCCCGACATTCCACGGCCATCACTGATACAAAATCCAGAGACAAAAGCCTGAGCAAGCGACATAGACTCGCACTTTCTTCATATCCTGAAGAGTTCTTCTCATGGTTTGTAGTTCGGGCCTGCCATACCTACGTCCCCAAACCTAAGCTGAGTTTGTTTTCAGACAACTGTCTAAACAGACCTGGCCTACACAACCTACAGGCTCAGGCCCCTGGAGCCAAACCTGAGGACTGTACTTGCCTTCTCCAAGGAAATTTTTTGTGCCCATTCCAATGGCCACAACCCTTCTAATAGGATAAACCTCCAAAATCCCTGATCCATCTGAAAAGTGGTGGCTTCCCAGGAAAAACAAGGGCAATCTGAGCCCAAATGAGCCCCTACCGGCACTCAGACCCATAGACAGATGTCCCCAGAGGTAAAAAGGAAAGAACAGGCCCCTAGGCACTAATCAAATCGATTGCTTTGGTTTCCAGGCATCTCTCCTCAGAGGCCTGGATTTCAAAAGCAGCATATAGCTGTTTCTTGACTCACCCATCAGAAAACATCTCATCTACACATGGGAAACTTGCACGTTGGAGCTCGGTCAAAGCCTCTGTTTAGGAGAACCCTTTAGGGCCCCAGTGCCACCGCTTCATTCCAAGGTCTCCATAGACACAAAAGCACATTCGGACCCATCCCCAGAGGTATCCATTTCAACTCAGCATCCTCGGTAGTTGCCCACAGATCCAGGAGATCTAACCTGTCTTGTTGCTAGGAGACAATTGGAATGCGAGGTGGCCTACCCAGCCATCCATCCTTAGAACCCTGCTCAGAATCATTGGCCTGGTCCAAACTACAGGTCTCAATTGTCCTGCAGAAGACTCTCTGCAGTTTGGAGCTTCTCACAACTCCCATAGTGGGAAAATGCCCCATGGCCTCGTGATGCCCCCCCATTCATGAAGGGGCCATCAGGGACAGAAACTCCAACCTGAGCGATCGTCTGATCCTCGCCCTGACTTCAGATGCACGAGATCTCGATTAAGGTCTGTAGATTGTGCCTGCCATGGCCTCACCCAGAAACCTAAGCCTAGCTTGTATTCTCAGACTTTGGTCGTCAGACTACTGGCCCACAAGCCCTCCAGTTTGGCAATCCAGAACTACAATGCAGCACTTGCCGGCCCTCCAGAAGAAAATCATTGTCTTCTGGGGCTACCCAGTAACCCCAAATGAGGATCAACCTGCACCGACCTTGGCAGTACCCCAAATACATAGGCTGACCAGGGCACTAATGCCCTTTCTGACACAGCCTGAGCCTGGACTCCCTGGCCCGTCCCAGACAGCTGGCCGCACACTGAGCACATCGAGCCTCCGTGGCCTTAGGTCGTCATCTCTTCCCAACCTCGGTTTTCAGGTTTCCGAACCGAGACCTTATCTCCAATCACTGCCCAGGGGTGAGTGTGATGCAGAAGTCAGAACTCCTCCTTACCCATGGCAAGAACCCTTGTGGTTGGCACGTTGTCCAACGTTCAGTATAGGAGAAACCAGCATTCACTCTGAGGCCCCGCCCATTCTTGAGTGCGACGAGGGCATACACACACATTGTGACCCTCAGCATGAGTCCTGTCCTCTAGTAAGTCCTCTCAGTGGCTGGACCATTAGATGTCATAATGGGCTTGACATGTCCCTAGGCCCCAATTTTGAACCAGATTTCTGATTGTCCAGTCGACCCTCCCCAGGGCTCTACTCTGGAATCCATCATTTGGTGGGACACCTGAGGTTAAAAAAGAAAACAACAACAACAACAACAACAAAAAAAAAACGGACTTCTTCCAGCCCACAGAATGACCCCAAACTCTTTGGACAGGGCCAAACCACCAGAGAGTAAGACTCGTCCATTTCCCATGAAGTCACCCAGAAATTCCACGACCATGAGTGACACGATATCCAAGGACAAAAACTTGAGTAGGAGCCTCACATCGCCCTTCTTTCAAATCCCGAAGAGTTCTCCTCATGGTCTGTAGATCAGTCCTGCCATACCTATGACCCGAAACATAAGCCGAAGATTGTGTTTTCAGACAACTGTCCAAACAGCCCTGGCCTACACAACCTACAGGCTCAGGCCCCTGGAGCCAAACCTGAGGACTGTACTTGCCCTCTCCAAGGGAATTGTGTGTGCCCATTCCAATGGCCACAACCCTTCTAATAGGATAAACCTCCAAAGACGGTGATCCATCTCAATAGTGGTGGCTTCCCAGGAAAAACAGGGGCAATCTGAGCCCAACTGAGCACCTACCTGCACTCAGACACATAGACAGATGTCTTCAGAGGTAAAAAGGAAAGAAAAGGCCCCAAGGAACAAATCAGATCTATTGCTTTGGTTTCCAGGCATCTCTCCTCAGAGGCCTGGATTTCAAAAGCAGCATATAGCTGTTTCTTGACTCACCCATCAGAAAACATCTCATCTACACATGGGAAACTTGCACGTTGGAGCTGTGTCAAAGCCTTTGTTTAGGAGAACCCTTTAGGGCCCCAGTGCCACCGCTTCATTCCAAGGTCTCCATAGACAAAAAAGCACGTTAGGACCCATCCCCAGGTGTGTCCATTTCAACTCAGCGTCCTCGGTTGCTCCCACAGATCCAGGACATCTAACCTTTCTTGTTGCTAGGAGACAATTGGAATGCGAGGTGGCCTACCCAGCCATCTATCCTTAGAACCCTGCTCAGAATCATTGGCCTGGAGCCGAACAACAGGTCTCAATTGTCCTGCAGAAGACTCTCTGCAGTTTGGAGCTTCTCACAACTCCCATCGTGGGAAAACACCCATGGCCTCGTGATGCCCCCCCCATTCATGAAGGGGCCATCAGGGACAGAAACTCCAACCTGAGCGATCGTCTGATCCTCGCCCTGACTTCAGATGCACGAGATCTCGATTCAGGTCTGTAGATTGTGCCTGCCATGGCCTCACCCAGAAACCTAAGCCTAGCTTGTGTTCTCAGACTTTTGTCGTCAGACTACTGGCCCACAAGCCCTCCAGTTTGGCAATCCAGAACTACAATGCAGCACTCTGCCGGCCCTCCAGAGGAAAAACATTGTCCTCTGGGGCAACCCAGTAACCCCAAATGAGGATCAACCTGCACCGACCTTGGCTTTACCCCAAATACATAGGCTGACAAGGGCACTAATGCCCTTTCTGACACAGCCTGAGCCTGGAGCCCTTGGACCCTCCCAGACAGCTGGCCGCACACTGAGCACATGGAGCCGCCATGGCCTTAGGTCTTCATCTCTTCCCAACCTCGGTTTTCAGGTTTCAGAACCTAGACCTTATCTCCAATCACTGCCCAGGGTTGAAGGTGATGCAGAAATCAGAACTCCTTCCCCATGGCAAGAAACCTTGTGGTTGGCATGTTGTCCAACCTTCAGTGTAGTTGAAACCAGTGTGGCCCATGAGGTCCCGCCCATGCTCATGGGCCACATTGGTCACAAACACACATTGTGACGCTCAGGCTGAGCCCAGTCCTTAAGTAAGGCCACTCAGTGGCTGGATGAAGAGATAGCATATTGGGCTTGCCAGGCCCCTAGACCCCAATTTTTAACCAAGTTCGGGTTGTCCCTTCAGTCCTCCCCACGGCTTGGCTTTGGAATTCCTCTTTTGGTGGGACACCTGAAGTAACAAAACTGAAATGAGTCCTCCCATCCCACAGATTGACGAAAAGCAATTGGGAATCGGGCCAAATCCTCAGAGAGGAAGATTCGTCCATGGCCCATGAGGCCTCCCCGACATTCCACGGCCATCGCTGATACAAAATCCAGAGACAAAAACCTGAGCAAGCGCCTCAGACTCGCACATTCTTCATATCCTGAAGAGATCTTCTCATGGTTTGTAGATCGGGCTGCCATACCTACATCCCCAAACCTAAGCTGAGTTTGTGTATTCAGACTTCTGTCCTCAAAGTCTTGGGCCCCACACCCTCCAGGCTGGGCCCCTGTAGCAACACATTAGGACTGTGCCTACCAATCCATGGGAATTCTGCCCATTCCATGGTCCAAAATCGTACAAATTAGGAGAAACCTCCAATGTCCCTGAGGCCATCCCAATAGTGTAGGTCTCCCGGAACAAACAAGGGCTGTCTGACACCAGCTGATAATCGACCTCCACTCATACCATAGATGGATGTCCCCAGAGAAGAAGATTGAACCAGACAGGACCCTAGGCCATAATAGGATCCATTGCTTTGGGTTACAGGCATGTGTCCTCAAAAGCCTGATTCCAATACGAGCATAGGGGTTTTCCTGAGGCACCCATCAGAACTCATCTCGTCTCCACAAGGAAACCTGTGCATGGGAGCCATGTCCAAAGATTAGGAGAGTACTTCAGGGTCCCGGTGCCACCGCCCCACTCCAAGGCCCTCATGGACACAAAAACACATTAGGACCCATCCTCAGGAAAGTCCATTTCAACTCAGCCACCCCGGTTGCTCCGGCAGAGCCATCAGATCTAAACTGTCTTGTTGCTAGGAGACAATTGGAATGCGAGGCGGGCTTCCCAGGCATCCATTCGCGAACGGTACTCTGGAGTCATTCAATATGGGATGACCTGGACCTGTCCAACAGGTCTCAATTGTCCCACAGAAGGAATCCTTGAAGGGGGCATCCCAAAACTCCCAACGTGGGAAAACCTCAATGGCCTCGAGATTCCGCTCCCTTCATGAAGTGGCCGTCATGCTCAGAAACTCCAACCTGAGCCAACGTCTGATCCTCGCCCTGACTTCAGATGCATGAGATATTGGTTCAGATCTGCAGGGGGTACCTGCCGTGCCCTCGCCCTGAAACCCAAGTCTAGCTTGTCTTCTCAGACTTCCGTCCTCACACTCCTGGCCCCGAAGCCCTCAAGTTTGGCAATTCCGGACCCACAATGCAGCACTGTGCCTGCTTTCTAGAAAAAAAAATTATTGCATCATGAGCTGCCCAGGCAACATAAATGAGGGTAAACCTACACAGCACTCGACTTTACCCAAATTATATAGTCTAACCTGGGCACTAATGCACTGTCGATCACAACCTGAGCCCGGACCTCCTGACCAACACCCAGAAAGCTGACCGCACACTGAGCACATAAAACCCGCCATGGCCTTAGGTCATCATCTCTTTCCTACCTCAGTTTTCAGACTTCAAAACCGAGACTTTATCTCCAATCACTGCCCAGGGGTGAGTGTGTTGCAGAAGTCAGAACTCCTCCTTACCCATGGCAAGAACCCTTGTGGTTGGCACGTTGTCCAACGTTCAGTGTAGGAGAAACCAGCATTCACCCTGTGGCCCCGCCCATTCTTGAGTGCGACGAGTGCATACACACGCATTGTGACCCTCAGCATGAGTCCTGTCCTCTAGTAAGTCCTCAGTGGCTGGACCATTAGATGTCATAATGGGCTTGACATGTCCCTAGGCCCCAATTTTTAACCAGATTTCTGATTGTCCAGTCACCCCTCCCCAGGGCTCTACTCTGGAATCCATCATTTGGTGGGACACCTGAGGTTAAAAAAGAAAAAAACAACAACAACAACAACAAAATAAAACGTACTTCTTCCAGCCCACAGAATGACCCCAAACTCTTTGGACGGGGCCAAACCACCAGAGAGTAAGACTCGTCCATTTCCCACAAAGTCACCCAGAAATTCCACGACCATGAGTGACACGATATCCAGAGACAAAAACTTGAGCAGGAGCCTCACACTCGCCCTTCTTTCAAATCCCGAAGAGTTCTCCTCATGGTCTGTAGATCAGTCCTGCCATACCTATGACCTGAAACATAAGCCGAGTTTGTGTTTCCAGACAACTGTCCAAACAGCCCTGGCCTACACAACCTACAGGCTCAGGCCCCTGGAGCCAAACCTGAGGACTGTACTTGCCCTCTCCAAGGGAATTGTGTGTGCCCATTCCAATGGCCACAACCCTTCTAATAGGATAAACCTCCAAAGTCCCTGATCCATCTCAATAGTGGTGGCTTCCCAGGAACGACAGGGGCAATCTGAGCCCAACTGAGCACCTACCTGCACTCAGACCCATAGACAGATGTTCCCAGAGGTAAAAAGGAAAGAACAGGCCCCTAGGCACTAATCAGATCCATTGCTTTGGTTTCCAGGCATCTCTCCTCAGAGGTCTCGATTTCAAATGCAGCATATAGCTGTTTCAGGACTCACCCATCAGAAAACATCTCATCTACACATGGGAAACTTGTACGTTGGGGCTGTGTCAAAGCCTCTGTTTAGGAGAAACCTTTAGGGCCCCAGTGCCACCGCTTCATTCCAAGGTCTCCATAGACACAAAAGCACGTTAGGACCCATCCCCAGGGGTGTCCATTTCAACTCAGCGTCCTCGGTTGCTCCCCACAGATCCAGGAGATCTAACTTGTCTGGTTGCTAGGAGACAATTGGAATGCGAGGTGGGATACCCAGCCATCCATCCTTAGAACCCTGCTCAGAATCATTGGCCTGGAGCCAAACAACAGGTCTCAATTGTCCTGCAGAAGACTCTCTGCAGTTTGGAGCTTCTCACAAGTCCCATCGTGGGAAAACCCCCATGGCCTCTTGATCCCCCCCCAATTCATGAAGGGCCATCAGGGACAGAAACTACAACCTGAGCGATCGTCTGATCCTCGCCCTGACTTCAGATGCACGAGATCTCGATTCAGGTCTGTAGATTCTGCCTGCCATGGCCTCACCCAGAAACCTAAGCCTAGCTTGTGTTCTCAAACTTTTGTCGTCAGACTACTGGCCCACAAGCCCTCCAGTTTGGCAATCCAGAACTACAATGCAGCACTCTGCCGGCCCTCCAGAAGAAAAGCATTGTCCTCTGGGGCTACCCAGTAACCCCAAATGAGGATCAACCTGCACCGACCTTGGCTGTACCCCAAATACATAGGCTGAGCAGGCACTAATGCCCTTTCTGACACAGCCTGAGCCTGGACTCCCTGGCCCGTCCCAGACAGCTGGCCGCACACTGAGCACATCGAGCCGCCATGGCCTTAGGTCATCATCTCTTCCCAACCTCCGATTTCAGGCTTTAGATTCTAGACCTTACCTCCAATCACTGCCCAGGGTTGAACGGGATGCAGAAATCAGAACTCCTTCCCCATGGCAAGATACCTTGTGGTTGGAATGTTGTCCAACTTTCAGTGTAGTTGAATCCAGTGTTGCCCATGAGGCCCCGCCATGCTCGGAGGCTACATTGGTCACAAACACACATTGTGACCCTCAGCCTGACCAAAGTCCTCAAGTAAGGCCTCTCAGTGGAAGGATGAAGAGATAGCATATTGGGCTTGCCATGCCCCTAGTCCCCAATTTTGAACCATAGTTCTGGTGGTCCCTTCAGTCTTCCCCACGGCTTTGCTTTGGAATTCCTCTTTTCGTGGGACACCTGAGGTAACAAAACTGAAAGGAGTCCTCCCATCCCACAGTTTGACGAAAAAAAATTGGGAATCGGGCAAAATCCTCATAGAGGTAGATTCGTCCATGGCCCATGAAGCATCCCCGACATTCTACGGCCATTGCTGATACAAATTCCAGAGACAAATGCCTGAGCAAGCGCCTCAGACTCGCTCTATATTCAAATCTTCATGAGTTCTTCTCATTGTTTGTATATTGGGCCTGCCATACCGACGTCCCCACAAAAAGCTGAGTTTGTGTATCGAAATCACAATCAGAACTCTGCCTTCCACATGGCTGTAATGCTTGTTCTTCACATGGAGTCAACCTTCACGTGGGGAACCCTTCATGGCCCCTGATGCCACGCCAAAACATGAGTGCTGCTTGGGCACAAATTCACACTGTGACCCTAGCATGAGCCCCATGTCAAAGAAAGGCCTGTCAGGTTCGTGACGAAGATCCTGCATATAGTCCCTGCCATGCCCATAGGCACCCAAAACTAACTAGATGGTGTGTATTCCAGTTGAAGGAACCCACTGCTGTGCTCTAGAGTCCCTCCCCTGGGGGGTCCTTTCTGGCAGAAAACAGTACTCTTCACTTCCCACAGAATGAACCCAAACACTTGGGAGCTTGGACAATCCCCCGAGAGGAAGGCTCTTCCTCGGCCCCTGAGGCAACCCCTACCCTGACCGGACACTGTGAACGAAACACCCAGAGACAAAAGCCTGAGCAACTGCCTCCCACTTGCCCTCCTTTGATATCCAGAGAATCTCCCCTCACGGACTGGAGATCAGGCCTGCCATTACCTTGGCCCCTTCCTGAGCCAAGTTTGCTTTTTCAGACATCAGTCCCCACAGCCCTGGGAAACACAGCCTCTAGGCTGGGTCCTCTGGAGCCATACCACAGGACCGTGCCTGCTCTCTCCTGGGAAACTGTGTCCATTCCTTTGGACACACACCTCCAGAATATGAGAAACCTCAAGGCCCCCGAGGACATCCCACTACTGGGAGCCTCCCTGGACACACAGGGGCATTCGGACACAAGCTGAGCAGCTACCTCCACGAAGGCATGTACACAGATGTCAACAGAGATAGAAGGTTGAGCCGGACAGGCCCTTAGGCCATAATCTCAACTCTTGCTTTGGGTTCCAGGTGTTACTCCTCAGAAACTTTGGTTCGAAGAACAGGATATGGGGCTTTCCTGAGGCACTGAACAGAACTCCTCTCGTCTCCACATGGGGAGCTTTCTTACTGGGGATGTATCAAACCCTTCAGGTAGTGCCCAAGCAGCACTTGAGTGCTTATTGGGAACAAATTCACACTGTGACCCTAGCATGAGCCCCATGTCAAAGAAAGGCCTGTCAGGGCCTGGACAAAGAGCCCGCATATGGGGCTTGCCAAGCCCCTATGCACCCAATCCTCACCAGGGTTTGAGATATCCAGTCGCCCCGCCCGTACCTGAAGCTCTGATCTGGAATCCCTTTCTTGGAGAGACAAATGAGCCAGACAACACGACTCTACCCTTCCCACAAAATGACCCCAATCTTGGAAGATGGGACAAATCCCCAGAGAGGGATACTCGTCCACAGTCCCTGAGGCCACCCCTCAAATCCACGGCTATCCCGGACACAGCATCCAGAGACAAAAGCCTGAAGGAACGCCTCCCACTCGCCCTTGTTTCAGAGGCCCAGGAGTTCCCTCTCGGGCTGTACATCCGGCCTGCCATACCCTAGGCACCACTCATAAGCTGAGTTTGTGTTTTCAGACTTCTGTGCCCACAGCCTGGACCCACACACCTCCAGGCTAGGGCCTCTGGAGCCACAGCGAAAGTTTGTGCCTGCCCTCTCCAAGGAAAGTGTGCCCAATCCATTGACCACAGCCCTACAGGTTAGGGAAAAGCTCCAAGGCCCCTGAGGACATCAATAGTGTAGGCCACCCTGGACTAAGAGGGGCTCTCTGACACCAGCGGAGCAACTATCTTCACTTAGACTCTCAGAAAGTGTCCCCAGAGACAGAAGGTTGAAATGGACAGACCCCCAGGCCCTAATATGAACCTTAGCTTTGTTCCATGTGTCCGTTCTCAGAGGACTGTTTTCGTAGACCAGCACATGGGGCTTTTCTGAGGCACCGAACCAAGGATCTCTCGTCTCCACATGGGCAGCTTTCTTACTGGGGATGTATCAAACCCTTTAGGTAGGAGTTCCGAAGGGCCACTGAACAACCAGCACATTCCAAGGTCTCCATGGACCCAAACGCACATTATGACGCATCCTCAGGAGAGGCCATTTCAACTCAGCCCCCTGGGTCGCTTGTTCCAGAGGCCCCGATCAAACATATCTTTTCGATAATGGCCAATTGGAATGCGAGGCATGCTGTACAGGGATCCATCCTTCGAACCCTGCTCTCCAGTCCTTCCGTATGGTATGTCCTGGAGCCATGCAACAGGACTCGAATGTCCCGCAGAAGGAAACCTTGTGGTTTGGGGCAACCTCCAAACTCAGCGTGGGAAAACTTCCTTGGCCTCATGAGGCCCCCGCTTCATGAAGGTGCCATCATGGACACATACTCCAGCCTCAGCCAACGTCTGATCCTCAGCCTGACTTCAGATGCAGGAGATTTTGATTCAGCCTCTGCAGAGTGGGCCTGCTCTGCCTTTGGCTCCAATCCTCACCCTAGCTTGTGTTTTCAGACTTCTGTCCTCTTACTCCAGGCCCACAAGCCCTCCCTACTGGGAATTCTGGGGCCACAATGAAGCACTCTGCCTGCCTCCCAGGAGAAAATCATTGTCTATGGTGCTGCCCAGAAACCCCAAATGAGGATCAAACTGCTTGGCCCTCGGCAACACCCCAATTGCATAGGCTACCTTAAACACTGATGCTCTGAGGCAAATAGCCTGAGCCCAGACCTTCCAACAGACACCGACACAGCTGGCTGCACAACCAGCACATTGGACCCGCCACTGCCTTAGGCCACCATCTATTCCCAACCTGGGTTTTCAGTCATCGGAACCTAGACCTTATATCCAATCCCTGCACAGGGGGGACCCCCTCTGATGCACACAAGTCAGAACCCCTCCTACCCCATGGCAAGAAACCTTGCTGCTGGCAGTGAGTCAAACCTTCAGGGTTGGAGAAAACAGCATGACCCATGAAACCACGCACATGCGTGAGGGCCGCCTTGGGCACAAACACACATTGTGACCCTCAGAGTGAGTACCTTATTCAAGTAACGCCTCTCAGTGACTGGACCAAGAGCCCGCATATGTGGTTTTCCATGCCCATAGGCACCCGGGACTAAATAGATGGTGTGTATTCCAGTTGAGGGAACCCACTGCTGTGCTCTAGAGTCCCTCTCCTGGGGGGTCCCCTGTGGCAGAAAACAGTACTCTTCATTCCCCCAGAATGAACACAAACACTTGGGAGCTTGGACAATCCCCCAAGAGGAAGGCTCTTCCTCGGCCTCTGAGACAACCCCTACCCTGACCGGACACTGTAAATCCTGAGTGACTGCCTCCCACTTGCCCTACTTGGATTTCCAGAGGATCTCCCCTCACGGACTGGAGATCAGTCCTGCCATTACATTGGCCACTAGCTGAGCCAAGTTTGCTTTTTCAGACATCTGTCCCCACAGCCCTGGCAAACACAGCCTCTAGGCTGGGTCCTCCGGAGCCATACCACAGGACCGTGCCTGCTCTCTCCTGGGAAACTGTGTCCATTCCTTTGGACACACACCTCCAGAATATGAGAAACCTCAAGGCCCCCGAGGACATCCCATGACTGGGAGGCTCCCTGGACACACAGGGGCATTCCGACACAAGCTGAGCAGCTACCTCCACGAAGGCATGCAAACAGATGTCAACAGAGATAGAAGGTTGAGCCGGACAGGCCCTTAGGCCATAATCTCAACTCTTGCTTTGGGTTCCAGGTGTTACTCCTCAGAGGCTTTGGTTCGAAGAACAGGATATGGGGCTTTCCTGAGGCACTGAACAGAACTCCTCTCGTCTCCACACGGGACGTTTCCTTGTTGGAGCTGTGTCAAACACCTCAGTTTGGAAAACCCTGCAGAGTTCCTGAGCCACCTCCACATTCCAAGGTCTCCCAGGCCACCAAGCCTCAGTAGGACTCATCTTCAGGAGAGTCCATTTCAACTCTCCCCTCTGGTTAGCTCACCCAGGAGCCTGCAGATTGAGCCTGCCTTGTCCTGACTAAAGAGTGGGAATATGAGGTGGCGTTCCCAGGCATCCATGCTTAGACATCTGCTCTCGAGTCATTCCGTATGGGGCCTCCTGGAACCATCCAATAGGACTCGACTGTCGTGCAGAAAGAAACCTTGAGGTTTGGAGTAGTTCACAAATCCCATCGTAGGCAAACCTCCCTGGCTTCATGAAGCCCCCACACCCTTCAGAAAGAGGCCATGCTGGACAAAAACTCTAGCCTGAGGCACGTCTCATAGTTGACATGACATCAGTGCAAGAGATCTCGATTCAGCCTCTGCAGACTGGCCCTGCCTTGCCTTCGGTCCCAAACCTCATGCTAGCTTGTGTTTTCAGACTTCCTTCCTCACACTCCTGGCAAACAAGCCCTCCGGATTAGGAACTCCAGAAACACAACCCAGCCCAGTGTCTGCCAAAGGAAGAAAAACGTTTCCCTGTGGGGCTCTCCAGAAAACCCAGATGAGGATCAACCTGCTCAGGCCTCGACGGTCCCCGAACTGGATATGATGCTCTGGGCACTCATGCTCTGTCTGACACAGCCTGAAGCCAGACGTCCAGACAGACAAGGAGACAGCTGGCCGCACACCCAGCACTTCGGACACGCCATGGTCTTATGCCGTCACCTCTTCCTAACCTTGGTTTTCAGATATCTGAACCTAGACATTATATCAATTCTCCACACAGCTGGGTAGGGCAAGCACAAAACAGAACTCCTCCTTCCCCATGGCTGTCAAGCTTGCTCTTGGCATGCAGTCACACGTTCAGGGTGGGAGAAACCTTCATGGCCCCTGATGCCACGCCCAAACATGAGTGCTGCTTGGGCACAAATTCACACTGTGACCCTCAGCATGAGCCCCATGTCAAAGAAAGGCCTGACAGGGCCTGGACAATGTGCCCGAATGTGGGGCTTGCCAAGCCCCTATGCACCCAATCCTCACCAGTGTTTGAGTTTTCCAGTCGCCCCGCCCGTACCTGGGGCTCTGTTCTGGAATCCCTTTCTTGGAGAGACCCATGAGCCAGACAACACGACTCCACCATTCCCACAAAATGACCCCAAACTCTTGGGAGCTGGGACAAATCCCCAGAGAGGGATACTCGTCCACAGTCCCTGAGGCCACCCCTCCAATCCACGGCTATCTAGGACACAACATTCAGAGTCAAAAGCCTGAAGGAACGCCACCCACTCGCCCTTGTTTCAGAGGCCCAGGAGCTCCCTCTTGGGCTGTACCTCCGGCCTGCCATACCCTAGGCGCCACTCATAAGCTGACTTTGTGTTTTCAGACTTCTGTGCCCACAACCTGTACCCACACACCTCCAGGCTAGGGCCTCTGGAGCCACAGCGAAAGATTGTGCCTGCCCTCTCCAAAAAAAGTGTGCCCAATCCATTGACCACAAACCTACAGGTTAGGGAAAAGCTCCAAGGCCCTGAGGCCATCAATAGTGTAGGCCACCCTGGACTAAGAGGGGCTCTCTGACACCAGCGGAGCAACTATCTCCAATTAGACTCTCAGACAGTGTCCCCAGAGACAGAAGGTTGAAATGGACAGGCCCCCAGGCCCTAATCTGAACCTTAGCTTTGGTTTCCATGTGTCCGTCCTCTGAGGACTGTTTTCATAGACCAGCACACGGGGCTTTTCCGAGGCACCAAACCAAACCTCTCTCTCCACATGGGGAGCTTTCTTACTGGGGATGTATCAAACCCTTCAGGTAGGAGAGTTCCACAGGGCCACTGAACAACCAGCACATTCCAAGATCTCCATGGACCCAAACGCACATTATGACGCATCCTCAGGAGAGGCCATTTCAACTCAGCCCCCTGGGTAGCGTGACCCAGAGGCAGCAGATCAAACATATCTTTTCGCTAATGGCCAATGGGAATGCGAGGCATGCTGTACAGGGATCCATCCTTCGAACCCTGCTCTCCAGTCCTTCCGTATGGAATGTCCTGGAGCCATGCAACAGGACTCGAATGTCCCACAGAAGGAAAACTTGTGGTTTGGGGCAACCTCCAAACTCAGCGTGGGAAAACTTCCTTGGCCTCATGAGGCCCCCGCTTCATGAAGGTGCCATCATGGACACATACTCCAGCCTCAGCCAACGTCTGATCCTCAGCCTGGCTTCAGATGCAGGAGATTTTGATTCAGCCTCTGCAGAGTGGGCCTGCTCTGCCTTTGGCTCCAATCCTCACCCTAGCTTGTGTTTTCAGACTTCCGTCCTCACACTCCTGGCCCATATCCCTCCCTACTGGGAATTCTGGGGCCACAAAGAAGCACTCTGCCTGCATCCCAGGAGAAATACATTGTCTATGGTGCTGCCCAGAAACCCCAAATGAGGATCAAACTGCTTGGCCCTCGGCAACACCCCAATTGCATAGGCTACCTTAAACAGTGATGCTCTGTCGCAAATAGCCTGAGCCCAGACCTTCCAACAGACACCGACACAGCTGGCTGCACACCCAGCACATTGGACCCGCCACTGCCTTAGGCCACCATCCATTCCCAACCTGGGTTTTCAGTCATCGGAACCTAGACCTTATATCCAATCCCTGCACAGGGGGGACCCCCTCTGATGCACACAAGTCAGAACCCCTCCTACCCCATGGCAAGAAACCTTGCTGCTGGCAGTGAGTCAAACCTTCAGCGTTGGAGAAAAAGGCATGACCCATGAGGCCACGCACATGCGTGAGGGCCGCCTTGGGCACAAACACACATTGTGACCCTCAGCGTGAGTACCTTATTCAAGTAACGCCTCTCAGTGATTGGATCAAGAGCCCGCATTTGTGGCTTGCCATGCCCATAGGCACCCAGGATTAACTAGATGGAGTGTATTCCAGTTGGGGGAACCCACTGCTGTGCTCTAGAGTCCCTGTCCTGGGGGGTCCCCTGTGGCAGAAAACAGTACTCTTCCCTTCCCACAGAACGAACCCAAACACCTGGGAGCTTGGACAGTCCCCCGAGAGGAAGGCTCTACCTCGGCCTCTGAGACAACCCCTACCCTGACCGGACACTGTGAACGCAACACCCAGAGACAAAATCCTGAGTGACTGCCTCCCACTTGCCCTCTTTTGATATCCAGAGGATCTCCCCTCACGGACTGGAGATCAGTCCTGCCATTACCTTGGCCACTAGCTGAGCCAAGTTTGCTTTTTCAGACATCTGTCCCCACAGCCCTGGCAAACACAGCCTCTAGGCTGGGTCCTCTGGAGCCATAACACAGGACCGTGCCTGCTCTCTCCTGGGAAACTGTGTCCATTCCTTTGGACACACACCTCCAGAATATGAGAAACCTCAAGGCCCCCGAGGACATCCCACTACTGGGAGGCTCCCTGGACACACAGGGGCATTCGGACACAAGCTGAGCAGCTACCTCCACGAAGGCATGCCCACAGATGTCAACAGAGATAGAAGGTTGAGCCGGACAGGCCCTTAGGCCGTAATCTCAACTCTTGCTTTGGTTTCCAGGTATTACTCCTCAGAGGCTTTGGTTCAAAGAACAGGATATGGGGCTTTCCTGAGGCACTGAACAGAACTCCTCTCGTCTTCACATGGGAAGCTTCCTTGTTGATGCTGTGTCAAACACCTCAGTTTGGAAAACCCTGCAGAGTCCCTGAGCCACCTCCACATTCCAAGGTCTCCCAGGCCACCAAGCCACAGTAGGACTCATCTTCAGGAGAGACCATTTCAACACTCCCCTCTGGGTAGCTCACCCAGGAGCCTGCAGATTGAGCCTGCATTGTCCTGACTAAAGAGAGGGTATATGAGGTGGCGTTCCCAGGCATCCATGCTTAGACACCTGCTCTCGAGTCTTTCCGTATGGGGCCTCCTGGAACCATCCAATAGGACTCGACTGTCGTGCAGAAGGAAACCTTGAGGTTTGGAGTAGTTCACAAATCCCATCGTAGGCAAACCTCCCTGGCCTAATGAAGCCCTCACCCTTCAGGAAGAGGCCATGCTGGACAAAAACTCTAGCCTGAGGCACGTCTCATAGTTGACATGACCTCAGTGCAGGAGATCTCGATTCAGCCTCTGCAGAGTGGGCCTGCCGTGCCCTCGGTCCCAAACCTCACGCTACCTTGTGTTTTCAGACTTCCTTCCTCACACTCCTGGCAAACAAGCCCTCCGGACCAGAAACTCCAGAACCAAAACCCAGCCCAGTGTCTGCCCAACGGAAGAAAAACGTTTCCCTGTGGGGCTCTCCAGAAAACCCAGATGAGGATCAACCTGCTCGGGCCTCGACGGTACCCGAACTGGATAGGATGCTCTGGGCACTCATGCTCTGTCTGACACAGCCTGAAGCCAGACGTCCAGACAGACAAGGAGACAGATGGCCGCACACCCAGCACTTCGGACACGCCATGGTCTTATGCCGTCACCTCTTCCTAACCTTGGTTTTCAGATATCTGAACCTAGACATTATATCAATTCTCCACACAGCTGGGTATCGCAAGCACAAAACAGAACTCCTCCTTCCCCATGGCTGTCAAGCTTGCTCTTGGCATGGAGTCACACCTTCAGGGTGGGAGAAACCTTCATGGCCCCTGAAGCCACGCCCAAACTTGAGTGCTGCTTGGGCACAAATTCACACTGTGACCCACAGCATGAGCCCCATGTCAAAGAAAGGCCTGTCAGGACCTGGACCAAGAGCCCGCATATGGGGCTTGCCAAGCCCCTATGCACCCAATCCTCACCAGTGTTTGAGTTTTCAGTCGCCCCACCTGTACCTGGGCTCTGCTCTGGAATCCCTTTCTTGGAGAGACACATGAGCCAGACAACACGACTCCACCCTTCCCTCAAAATGTCCCCAAACTCTTGGGAGCTGGGACAAATCCCCAGAGAGGGATACTCGTCCACAGTCCCTGAGGCCACCGCTCCAATCCACGGCTATCCCGGACACAACATCCAGAGACAAAAGCCTGAAGGAACGCCTTCCACTCGCCCTTGTTTCAGAGGCCCACGAGTTCCCTCTCGGGCTGTACATCCGGCCTGTCATACCCTAGGCGCCACTCATAAGCTGACTTTGTGTTTTAAGACTTCTGTGCCCACAGCATGGACCCACACAACCTCCAGGCTAGGGCCTCTGAAGCCACAGCGAAAGATTGTGCCGGCCCTCTCTAAGGAAAGTGTGTCCAATCCATTGACCACAACCCTACAGTTTAGGGAAAAGCTCCAAGGCCCCTGAGGCCATCAATAGGTAGGCCACCCTGGACTAAGAGGGGCTCTCTGACACCAGCAGAGCAACTATCTCCACTTAGATTCTCAGACAGTGTCCCCAGAGACAGAAGGTTGAAATGGACAGGCCCCCAGGCCCTAATATGAACCTTAGCTTTGTTTCCATGTGTCCGTTCTCAGAGGACTGTTTTCGTAGACCAGCACATGGGGCTTTTCTGAGGCACCAAACCAAGCATCTCTCGTCTCCACATGGGCAGCTTTCTTACTGGGGATGTATCAAACCCTTCAGGTAGGAGAGTTCCGCAAGGCCACCGAACAACCAGCACATTCCAAGGTCTCCATGGACCCAAACGCACATTATGACGCATCCTCAGGAGAGGCCATTTCAACTCAGCCCCCTGGGTAGCGTGACCCAGAGACAGCAGATCAAACATATCTTTTCGCTAATGGCCAATGGGAATGCGAGGCATGCTGTACAGGGATCCATCCTTCGAACCCTGCTCTCCAGTCCTTCCATATGGTATGTCCTGGAGCTATGCAACAGGACTCGAATGTCCCACAGAAGGAAACCTTGTGGTTTGGGGCAACCTCCAAACTCAGCGTGGGAAAACTTCCTTGGCCTCATGAGGCCCCCGCTTCATGAAGGTGCCATCATGGACACATACTCCAGCCTCAGCCAACGTCTGATCCTCAGCCTGACTTCAGATGCAGGAGATTTTGATTCAGCCTCTGCAGAGTGGGCCTGCTCTGCCCTTGGCTCCAATACTCACCCTAGCTTCTGTTTTCAGACTTCCGTCCTCACACTCCTTGCCCACAAACCCTCCCTACTGGGAATTCTGGGGCCACACTGAAGCACTCTGCCTGCCTCCCAGGAGAAAAACACTGTCTATGGTGCTGCCCAGAAACCCCAAATGAGGATCAAACTGCTTGGCCCTCGGCAACACCCCAATTGCATAGGCTACCTTAAACACTGATGCTCTGTCACAAATAGCCTGAGCCCAGACCTTCCAACAGACACCGACACAGCTGGCTGCACTCCTAGGACATTGGACCCGCCACTACCTTAGGCCACCATCCATTCCCAACCTGGGTTTTCAGTCATCGGATCCTAGACCTTATCTCCAATCCCTGCACAGGGGGGAACCTGATGCACAAATCAGAACCCCTCCTTCCCCATGGCAAGAAAACTTGCTGCTGGCAGTGAGTCAAACCTTCAGTGTAGGAAAAACGACATGGCCCATGAGGCAACGCCCAAGCGTTAGGGCCGCCTTGGGCACAAACACACATTGTGACCCTCAGCGTGAGTACCTTATTCAAGTAACGCCTCTCAGTGACTGGACCAAGAGCCCGCATATGTGGCTTGCCATGCCCATAGGCAACCAGGACTAACTAGATGGTGTGTATTCCAGTTGAGGGAACCCACTGCTGTGCTCTAGAGTCCCTCTCCTGGGGGGTCCCCTGTGGCAGAAAACAGTACTCTTCATTTCCACAGAATGAACACAAACACTTGGGAGCTTGGACAATCCCCCGAGAGGAAGGCTCTTCCTCGGCCTCTGAGACAAGCCCTACCCTGACCGGACACTGTGAACGCAACACCCAGAGACAAAATCCTGAGTGACTGCCTCCCACTTGCCCTCCTTTGATATCCAGAGGATCTCCCTCACGGACTGGAGATCAGTCCTGCCATTACCTTGGCCACTAGCTGAGCCATGTTTGCTTTTTCAGACATCTGTCCCCACAGCCCTGGCAAACACAGCCTCTAGGCTGGGTCCTCTGGAGCCATACCACAGGACCGTGCCTGCTCTCTCCTGGGAAACTGTGTCCATTCCTTTGGACACACACCTCCAGAATATGAGAAACCTCAAGGCCCCCGAGGACATCCCATGACTGGGAGGCTCCCTGGACACACAGGGGCATTCGGACACAAGCTGAGCAGCTACCTCCACGAAGACATGCCCACAGATGTCAACAGAGAGAGAAGGTTGAGCCGGACAGGCCCTTAGGCCGTAATCTCAACTCTTGCTTTGGGTTCCAGGTGTCACTCCTCAGAGGCTTTGGTTCAAAGAACACGATATGGGGCTTTCCTGAGGCACTGAACAGAACTCCTCTCGTCTCCACATGGGAAGCTTCCCTGTTGGAGCTGTGTCAAACACCTCAGTTTGGAAAACCCTGCAGAGTCCCTGAGCCACCTCCACATTCCAAGGTCTCCCAGGCCACCAAGCCACAGTAGGACTCATCTTCAGGAGAGTCCATTTCAACTCTCCCCACTGGGTAGCTCACCCAGGAGCCTGCAGATTGAGCCTGCCTTGTCCTGCCTAAAGAGTGGGAATATGAGGTGGCGTTCCCAGGCATCCATGCTTAGACACCTGCTCTCGAGTCTTTCCGTATGGGGCCTCCTGGAACCATCCAATAGGACTCGACTGTCGTGCAGAAGGAAACCTTGAGGTTTGGAGTAGTTCACAAATCCCATCGTAGGCAAACCTCCCTGGCCTAATGAAGCCCTCACCCTTCAGGAAGAGGCCATGCTGGACAAAAACTCTAGCCTGAGGCACGTCTCATAGTTGACATGACCTCAGTGCAGGAGATCTCGATTCAGCCTCTGCAGAGTGGGCCGGCCGTGCCCTCGGTCCCAAACCTCACGCTACCTTGTGTTTTCAGACTTCCTTCCTCACACTCCTGGCAAACAAGCCCTCCGGACCAGAAACTCCAGAACCAAAACCCAGCCCAGTGTCTGCCCAACGGAAGAAAAACGTTTCCCTGTGGGGCTCTCCTGAAAACCCAGATGAGGATCAACCTGCTCGGGCCTCGACGGTACCCGAACTGGATAGGATGCTCTGGGCACTCATGCTCTGTCTGACACAGCCTGAAGCCAGACGTCCAGACAGACAAGGAGACAGATGGCCGCACACCCAGCACTTCGGACACGCCATGGTCTTATGCCGTCACCTCTTCCTAACCTTGGTTTTCAGATATCTGAACCTAGACATTATATCAATTCTCCACACAGCTGGGTAGGGCAAGCACAAAACAGAACTCCTCCTTCCCCATGGCTGTCAAGCTTGCTCTTGGCATGGAGTCACACCTTCAGGGTGGGAGAAACCTTCATGGCCCCTGAAGCCACGCCCAAACTTGAGTGCTGCTTGGGCACAAATTCACACTGTGACCCACAGCATGAGCCCCATGTCAAAGAAAGGCCTGTCAGGACCTGGACCAAGAGCCCGCATATGGGGCTTGCCAAGCCCCTATGCACCCAATCCTCACCAGTGTTTGAGTTTTCCAGTCGCCCCACCTGTACCTGGGCTCTGCTCTGGAATCCCTTTCTTGGAGAGACACATGAGCCAGACAACACGACTCCACCCTTCCCTCAAAATGTCCCCAAACTCTTGGGAGCTGGGACAAATCCCCAGAGAGGGATACTCGTCCACAGTCCCTGAGGCCACCGCTCCAATCCACGGCTATCCCGGACACAACATCCAGAGACAAAAGCCTGAAGGAACGCCTTCCACTCGCCCTTATTTCAGAGGCCCACGAGTTCCCTCTCGGGCTGTACATCCGGCCTGTCATACCCTAGGCGCCACTCATAAGCTGACTTTGTGTTTTAAGACTTCTGTGCCCACAGCATGGACCCACACAACCACCAGGCTAGGGCCTCTGAAGCCACAGCGAAAGATTGTGCCGGCCCTCTCTAAGGAAAGTGTGTCCAATCCATTGACCACAACCCTACAGTTTAGGGAAAAGCTCCAAGGCCCCTGAGGCCATCAATAGGTAGGCCACCCTGGACTAAGAGGGGCTCTCTGACACCAGCAGAGCAACTATCTCCACTTAGATTCTCAGACAGTGTCCCCAGAGACAGAAGGTTGAAATGGACAGGCCCCCAGGCCCTAATATGAACCTTAGCTTTGTTTCCATGTGTCCGTTCTCAGAGGACTGTTTTCGTAGACCAGCACATGGGGCTTTTCTGAGGCACCAAACCAAGCATCTCTCGTCTCCACATGGGCAGCTTTCTTACTGGGGATGTATCAAACCCTTCAGGTAGGAGAGTTCCGCAAGGCCACCGAACAACCAGCACATTCCAAGGTCTCCATGGACCCAAACGCACATTATGACGCATCCTCAGGAGAGGCCATTTCAACTCAGCCCCCTGGGTAGCGTGACCCAGAGACAGCAGATCAAACATATCTTTTCGCTAATGGCCAATGGGAATGCGAGGCATGCTGTACAGGGATCCATCCTTCGAACCCTGCTCTCCAGTCCTTCCATATGGTATGTCCTGGAGCTATGCAACAGGACTCGAATGTCCCACAGAAGGAAACCTTGTGGTTTGGGGCAACCTCCAAACTCAGCGTGGGAAAACTTCCTTGGCCTCATGAGGCCCCCGCTTCATGAAGGTGCCATCATGGACACATACTCCAGCCTCAGCCAACGTCTGATCCTCAGCCTGACTTCAGATGCAGGAGATTTTGATTCAGCCTCTGCAGAGTGGGCCTGCTCTGCCCTTGGCTCCAATACTCACCCTAGCTTCTGTTTTCAGACTTCCGTCCTCACACTCCTTGCCCACAAACCCTCCCTACTGGGAATTCTGGGGCCACACTGAAGCACTCTGCCTGCCTCCCAGGAGAAAAACACTGTCTATGGTGCTGCCCAGAAACCCCAAATGAGGATCAAACTGCTTGGCCCTCGGCAACACCCCCATTGCATAGGCTACCTTAAACACTGATGCTCTGTCACAAATAGCCTGAGCCCAGACCTTCCAACAGACACCGACACAGCTGGCTGCACTCCTAGGACATTGGACCCGCCACTACCTTAGGCCACCATCCATTCCCAACCTGGGTTTTCAGTCATCGGATCCTAGACCTTATCTCCAATCCCTGCACAGGGGGGAACCTGATGCACAAATCAGAACCCCTCCTTCCCCATGGCAAGAAAACTTGCTGCTGGCAGTGAGTCAAACCTTCAGTGTAGGAAAAACGACATGGCCCATGAGGCAACGCCCAAGCGTTAGGGCCGCCTTGGGCACAAACACACATTGTGACCCTCAGCGTGAGTACCTTATTCAAGTAACGCCTCTCAGTGACTGGACCAAGAGCCCGCATATGTGGCTTGCCATGCCCATAGGCAACCAGGACTAACTAGATGGTGTGTATTCCAGTTGAGGGAACCCACTGCTGTGCTCTAGAGTCCCTCTCCTGGGGGGTCCCCTGTGGCAGAAAACAGTACTCTTCCCTACCCACAGAATGAACCCAAACACTTGGGAGCTTGGACAATCCCCCGAGAGGAAGGCTCTTCCTCGGCCTCTGAGACAAGCCCTACCCTGACCGGACACTGTGAACGCAACACCCAGAGACAAAATCCTGAGTGACTGCCTCCCACTTGCCCTCCTTTGATATCCAGAGGATCTCCCTCACGGACTGGAGATCAGTCCTGCCATCACCTTGGCCACTAGCTGAGCCAAGTTTGCTTTTTCAGACATCTGTCCCCACAGCCCTGGCAAACACAGCCTCTAGGCTGGGTCCTCTGGAGCCATACCACAGGACCGTGCCTGCTCTCTCCTGGGAAACTGTGTCCATTCATTTGGCCACACACCTCCAGAATATGAGAAACCTCAAGGCCCCCGAGGACATCCCACTACTGGGAGGCTCCCTGGACACACAGGGGCATTCGGACACAAGCTGAGCAGCTACCTCCACGAAGGCATGCCCACAGATGTCAACAGAGATAGAAGGTTGAGCCGGACAGGCCCTTAGGCCGTAATCTCAACTCTTGCTTTGGGTTCCAGGTGTCACTCCTCAGAGGCTTTGGTTCAAAGAACAGGATATGGGGCTTTCCTGAGGCACTGAACAGAACTCCTCTCGTCTCCACATGGGAAGCTTCCCTGTTGGAGCTGTGTCAAACACCTCAGTTTGGAAAACCCTGCAGAGTCCCTGAGCCACCTCCACATTCCAAGGTCTCCCAGGCCACCAAGCCACAGTAGGACTCATCTTCAGGAGAGTCCATTTCAACTCTCCCCACTGGGTAGCTCACCCAGGAGCCTGCAGATTGAGCCTGCCTTGTCCTGCCTAAAGAGTGGGAATATGAGGTGGCGTTCCCAGGCATCCATGCTTAGACACCTGCTCTCGAGTCTTTCCGTATGGGGCCTCCTGGAACCATCCAGTAGGACTCGACTGTCGTGCAGAAGGAAAGCTTGAGGTTTGGAGTAGTTCACAAATCCCATCGTAGGCAAACCTCCCTGGCTTCATGAAGCCCCCACACCCTTCAGGAAGAGGCCATGCTGGACAAAAACTCTAGCCTGAGGCACGTCTCATAGTTGACATGACCTCAGTGCAGGAGATCTCGATTCAGCCTCTGCAGAGTGGCCCTGCCATGCCTTCGATCCCAAACCTCATGCTAGCTTTCATTTTCAGACTTCCTTCCTCACACTCCTGGCAAACAAGCCCTACGGACTAGGAACTCCAGAACCACAACACAGCCCAGTGTCTGCCCAACGGAAGAAAAACGCTTCCCTATGGGGCTCTCCAGAAAACCCAGATCATGATCAACCTGCTCGGGCCTCGACGGTACCCGAACTGGATAGGATGCTCTGGGCACTCATGCTCTGTCTGACACAGCCTGAAGCCAGACGTCCAGACAGACAAGGAGACAGATGGCCGCACACCCAGCACTTCGGACACGCCATGGTCTTATGCCGTCACCTCTTCCTAACCTTGGTTTTCAGATATCTGAACCTAGACATTATATCAATTCTCCACACAGCTGGGTATCGCAAGCACAAAACAGAACTCCTCCTTCCCCATGGCTGTCAAGCTTGCTCTTGGCATGGAGTCACACCTTCAGGGTGGGAGAAACCTTCATGGCCCCTGAAGCCACGCCCAAACTTGAGTGCTGCTTGGGCACAAATTCACACTGTGACCCACAGCATGAGCCCCATGTCAAAGAAAGGCCTGTCAGGACCTGGACCAAGAGCCCGCATATGGGGCTTGCCAAGCCCCTAAGCACCCAATCCTCACCAGTGTTTGAGTTTTCCAGTCGCCCCACCTGTACCTGGGCTCTGCTCTGGAATCCATTTCTTGGAGAGACACATGAGCCAGACAACACGACTCCACCCTTCCCTCAAAATGTCCCCAAACTCTTGGGAGCTGGGACAAATCCCCAGAGAGGGATACTCGTCCACAGTCCCTGAGGCCACCGCTCCAATCCACGGCTATCCCGGACACAACATCCAGAGACAAAAGCCTGAAGGAACGCCTTCCACTCGCCCTTGTTTCAGAGGCCCACGAGTTCCCTCTCGGGCTGTACATCCGGCCTGTCATACCCTAGGCGCCACTCATAAGCTGACTTTGTGTTTTAAGACTTCTGTGCCCACAGCATGGACCCACACAACCTCCAGGCTAGGGCCTCTGAAGCCACAGCGAAAGATTGTGCCGGCCCTCTCTAAGGAAAGTGTGTCCAATCCATTGACCACAACCCTACAGTTTAGGGAAAAGCTCCAAGGCCCCTGAGGCCATCAATAGGTAGGCCACCCTGGACTAAGAGGGGCTCTCTGACACCAGCAGAGCAACTATCTCCACTTAGATTCTCAGACAGTGTCCCCAGAGACAGAAGGTTGAAATGGACAGGCCCCCAGGCCCTAATATGAACCTTAGCTTTGTTTCCATGTGTCCGTTCTCAGAGGACTGTTTTCGTAGACCAGCACATGGGGCTTTTCTGAGGCACCAAACCAAGCATCTCTCGTCTCCACATGGGCAGCTTTCTTACTGGGGATGTATCAAACCCTTCAGGTAGGAGAGTTCCGCAAGGCCACCGAACAACCAGCACATTCCAAGGTCTCCATGGACCCAAACGCACATTATGACGCATCCTCAGGAGAGGCCATTTCAACTCAGCCCCCTGGGTAGCGTGACCCAGAGACAGCAGATCAAACATATCTTTTCGCTAATGGCCAATGGGAATGCGAGGCATGCTGTACAGGGATCCATCCTTCGAACCCTGCTCTCCAGTCCTTCCATATGGTATGTCCTGGAGCTATGCAACAGGACTCGAATGTCCCACAGAAGGAAACCTTGTGGTTTGGGGCAACCTCCAAACTCAGCGTGGGAAAACTTCCTTGGCCTCATGAGGCCCCCGCTTCATGAAGGTGCCATCATGGACACATACTCCAGCCTCAGCCAACGTCTGATCCTCAGCCTGACTTCAGATGCAGGAGATTTTGATTCAGCCTCTGCAGAGTGGGCCTGCTCTGCCCTTGGCTCCAATACTCACCCTAGCTTCTGTTTTCAGACTTCCGTCCTCACACTCCTTGCCCACAAACCCTCCCTACTGGGAATTCTGGGGCCACACTGAAGCACTCTGCCTGCCTCCCAGGAGAAAAACTCTGTCTATGGTGCTGCCCAGAAACCCCAAATGAGGATCAAACTGCTTGGCCCTCGGCAAAACCCCAATTGCATAGGCTACCTTAAACACTGATGCTCTGTCACAAATAGCCTGAGCCCAGACCTTCCAACAGACACCGACACAGCTGGCTGCACTCCTAGGACATTGGACCCGCCACTACCTTAGGCCACCATCCATTCCCAACCTGGGTTTTCAGTCATCGGATCCTAGACCTTAGCTCCAATCCCTGCACAGGGGGGAACCTGATGCACAAATCAGAACCCCTCCTTCCCCATGGCAAGAAAACTTGCTGCTGGCAGTGAGTCAAACCTTCAGTGTAGGAAAAACGACATGGCCCATGAGGCAACGCCCAAGCGTTAGGGCCGCCTTGGGCACAAACACACATTGTGACCCTCAGCGTGAGTACCTTATTCAAGTAACGCCTCTCAGTGACTGGACCAAGAGCCCGCATATGTGGCGTGCCATGCCCATAGGCAACCAGGACTAACTAGATGGTGTGTATTCCAGTTGAGGGAACCCACTGCTGTGCTCTAGAGTCCCTCTCCTGGGGGGTCCCCTGTGGCAGAAAACAGTACTCTTCATTCCCACAGAATGAACCCAAACACTTGGGAGCTTGGACAATCCCCCGAGAGGAAGGCTCTTCCTCGGCCTCTGAGACAAGCCCTACCCTGACCGGACACTGTGAACGCAACACCCAGAGACAAAATCCTGAGTGACTGCCTCCCACTTGCCCTCCTTTGATATCCAGAGGATCTCCCTCAAGGACTGGAGATCAGTCCTGCCATTACCTTGGCCACTAGCTGAGCCAAGTTTGCTTTTTCAGACATCTGTCCCCACAGCCCTGGCAAACACAGCCTCTAGGCTGGGTCCTCTGGAGCCATACCACAGGACCGTGCCTGCTCTCTCCTGGGAAACTGTGTCCATCCTTTGGACACACACCTCCAGAATATGAGAAACCTCAAGGCCCCCGAGGACATCCCATGACTGGGAGGCTCCCTGGACACACAGGGGCATTCAGACACAAGCTGAGCAGCTACCTCCACGAAGGCATGCCCACAGATGTCAACAGAGATAGAAGGTTGAGCCGGACAGGCCCTTAGGCCGTAATCTCAACTCTTGCTTTGGGTTCCAGGTGTCACTCCTCAGAGGCTTTGGTTCAAAGAACACGATATGGGGCTTTCCTGAGGCACTGAACAGAACTCCTCTCGTCTCCACATGGGAAGCTTCCCTGTTGGAGCTGTGTCAAACACCTCAGTTTGGAAAACCCTGCAGAGTCCCTGAGCCACCTCCACATTCCAAGGTCTCCCAGGCCACCAAGCCACAGTAGGACTCATCTTCAGGAGAGTCCATTTCAACTCTCCCCACTGGGTAGCTCACCCAGGAGCCTGCAGATTGAGCCTGCCTTGTCCTGCCTAAAGAGTGGGAATATGAGGTGGCGTTCCCAGGCATCCATGCTTAGACACCTGCTCTCGAGTCTTTCCGTATGGGGCCTCCTGGAACCATCCAATAGGACTCGACTGTCGTGCAGAAGGAAACCTTGAGGTTTGGAGTAGTTCACAAATCCCATCGTAGGCAAACCTCCCTGGCCTAATGAAGCCCTCACCCTTCAGGAAGAGGCCATGCTGGACAAAAACTCTAGCCTGAGGCACGTCTCATAGTTGACATGACCTCAGTGCAGGAGATCTCGATTCAGCCTCTGCAGAGTGGGCCGGCCGTGCCCTCGGTCCCAAACCTCACGCTACCTTGTGTTTTCAGACTTCCTTCCTCACACTCCTGGCAAACAAGCCCTCCGGACCAGAAACTCCAGAACCAAAACCCAGCCCAGTGTCTGCCCAACGGAAGAAAAACGTTTCCCTGTGGGGCTCTCCAGAAAACCCAGATGAGGATCAACCTGCTCGGGCCTCGACGGTACCCGAACTGGATAGGATGCTCTGGGCACTCATGCTCTGTCTGACACAGCCTGAAGCCAGACGTCCAGACAGACAAGGAGACAGATGGCCGCACACCCAGCACTTCGGACACGCCATGGTCTTATGCCGTCACCTCTTCCTAACCTTGGTTTTCAGATATCTGAACCTAGACATTATATCAATTCTCCACACAGCTGGGTAGGGCAAGCACAAAACAGAACTCCTCCTTCCCCATGGCTGTCAAGCTTGCTCTTGGCATGGAGTCACACCTTCAGGGTGGGAGAAACCTTCATGGCCCCTGATGCCACGCCCAAACATGAGTGCTGCTTGGGCACAAATTCACACTGTGACCCTCAGCATGAGCCCCATGTCAAAGAAAGGCCTGACAGGGCCTGGACAATGTGCCCGAATGTGGGGCTTGCCAAGCCCCTATGCACCCAATCCTCACCAGTGTTTGAGTTTTCCAGTCGCCCCGCCCGTACCTGGGGCTCTGTTCTGGAATCCCTTTCTTGGAGAGACCCATGAGCCAGACAACACGACTCCACCATTCCCACAAAATGACCCCAAACTCTTGGGAGCTGGGACAAATCCCCAGAGAGGGATACTCGTCCACAGTCCCTGAGGCCACCCCTCCAATCCACGGCTATCTAGGACACAACATTCAGAGTCAAAAGCCTGAAGGAACGCCACCCACTCGCCCTTGTTTCAGAGGCCCAGGAGCTCCCTCTTGGGCTGTACCTCCGGCCTGCCATACCCTAGGCGCCACTCATAAGCTGACTTTGTGTTTTCAGACTTCTGTGCCCACAACCTGTACCCACACACCTCCAGGCTAGGGCCTCTGGAGCCACAGCGAAAGATTGTGCCTGCCCTCTCCAAAAAAAGTGTGCCCAATCCATTGACCACAAACCTACAGGTTAGGGAAAAGCTCCAAGGCCCTGAGGCCATCAATAGTGTAGGCCACCCTGGACTAAGAGGGGCTCTCTGACACCAGCGGAGCAACTATCTCCAATTAGACTCTCAGACAGTGTCCCCAGAGACAGAAGGTTGAAATGGACAGGCCCCCAGGCCCTAATCTGAACCTTAGCTTTGGTTTCCATGTGTCCGTCCTCTGAGGACTGTTTTCATAGACCAGCACACGGGGCTTTTCCGAGGCACCAAACCAAACCTCTCTCTCCACATGGGGAGCTTTCTTACTGGGGATGTATCAAACCCTTCAGGTAGGAGAGTTCCACAGGGCCACTGAACAACCAGCACATTCCAAGATCTCCATGGACCCAAACGCACATTATGACGCATCCTCAGGAGAGGCCATTTCAACTCAGCCCCCTGGGTAGCGTGACCCAGAGGCAGCAGATCAAACATATCTTTTCGCTAATGGCCAATGGGAATGCGAGGCATGCTGTACAGGGATCCATCCTTCGAACCCTGCTCTCCAGTCCTTCCGTATGGAATGTCCTGGAGCCATGCAACAGGACTCGAATGTCCCACAGAAGGAAAACTTGTGGTTTGGGGCAACCTCCAAACTCAGCGTGGGAAAACTTCCTTGGCCTCATGAGGCCCCCGCTTCATGAAGGTGCCATCATGGACACATACTCCAGCCTCAGCCAACGTCTGATCCTCAGCCTGGCTTCAGATGCAGGAGATTTTGATTCAGCCTCTGCAGAGTGGGCCTGCTCTGCCTTTGGCTCCAATCCTCACCCTAGCTTGTGTTTTCAGACTTCCGTCCTCACACTCCTGGCCCATATCCCTCCCTACTGGGAATTCTGGGGCCACAAAGAAGCACTCTGCCTGCATCCCAGGAGAAATACATTGTCTATGGTGCTGCCCAGAAACCCCAAATGAGGATCAAACTGCTTGGCCCTCGGCAACACCCCAATTGCATAGGCTACCTTAAACAGTGATGCTCTGTCGCAAATAGCCTGAGCCCAGACCTTCCAACAGACACCGACACAGCTGGCTGCACACCCAGCACATTGGACCCGCCACTGCCTTAGGCCACCATCCATTCCCAACCTGGGTTTTCAGTCATCGGAACCTAGACCTTATATCCAATCCCTGCACAGGGGGGACCCCCTCTGATGCACACAAGTCAGAACCCCTCCTACCCCATGGCAAGAAACCTTGCTGCTGGCAGTGAGTCAAACCTTCAGCGTTGGAGAAAAAGGCATGACCCATGAGGCCACGCACATGCGTGAGGGCCGCCTTGGGCACAAACACACATTGTGACCCTCAGCGTGAGTACCTTATTCAAGTAACGCCTCTCAGTGATTGGATCAAGAGCCCGCATTTGTGGCTTGCCATGCCCATAGGCACCCAGGATTAACTAGATGGAGTGTATTCCAGTTGGGGGAACCCACTGCTGTGCTCTAGAGTCCCTGTCCTGGGGGGTCCCCTGTGGCAGAAAACAGTACTCTTCCCTTCCCACAGAACGAACCCAAACACCTGGGAGCTTGGACAGTCCCCCGAGAGGAAGGCTCTACCTCGGCCTCTGAGACAACCCCTACCCTGACCGGACACTGTGAACGCAACACCCAGAGACAAAATCCTGAGTGACTGCCTCCCACTTGCCCTCTTTTGATATCCAGAGGATCTCCCCTCACGGACTGGAGATCAGTCCTGCCATTACCTTGGCCACTAGCTGAGCCAAGTTTGCTTTTTCAGACATCTGTCCCCACAGCCCTGGCAAACACAGCCTCTAGGCTGGGTCCTCTGGAGCCATAACACAGGACCGTGCCTGCTCTCTCCTGGGAAACTGTGTCCATTCCTTTGGACACACACCTCCAGAATATGAGAAACCTCAAGGCCCCCGAGGACATCCCACTACTGGGAGGCTCCCTGGACACACAGGGGCATTCGGACACAAGCTGAGCAGCTACCTCCACGAAGGCATGCCCACAGATGTCAACAGAGATAGAAGGTTGAGCCGGACAGGCCCTTAGGCCGTAATCTCAACTCTTGCTTTGGTTTCCAGGTATTACTCCTCAGAGGCTTTGGTTCAAAGAACAGGATATGGGGCTTTCCTGAGGCACTGAACAGAACTCCTCTCGTCTTCACATGGGAAGCTTCCTTGTTGATGCTGTGTCAAACACCTCAGTTTGGAAAACCCTGCAGAGTCCCTGAGCCACCTCCACATTCCAAGGTCTCCCAGGCCACCAAGCCACAGTAGGACTCATCTTCAGGAGAGACCATTTCAACACTCCCCTCTGGGTAGCTCACCCAGGAGCCTGCAGATTGAGCCTGCATTGTCCTGACTAAAGAGAGGGTATATGAGGTGGCGTTCCCAGGCATCCATGCTTAGACACCTGCTCTCGAGTCTTTCCGTATGGGGCCTCCTGGAACCATCCAATAGGACTCGACTGTCGTGCAGAAGGAAACCTTGAGGTTTGGAGTAGTTCACAAATCCCATCGTAGGCAAACCTCCCTGGCCTAATGAAGCCCTCACCCTTCAGGAAGAGGCCATGCTGGACAAAAACTCTAGCCTGAGGCACGTCTCATAGTTGACATGACCTCAGTGCAGGAGATCTCGATTCAGCCTCTGCAGAGTGGGCCTGCCGTGCCCTCGGTCCCAAACCTCACGCTACCTTGTGTTTTCAGACTTCCTTCCTCACACTCCTGGCAAACAAGCCCTCCGGACCAGAAACTCCAGAACCAAAACCCAGCCCAGTGTCTGCCCAACGGAAGAAAAACGTTTCCCTGTGGGGCTCTCCAGAAAACCCAGATGAGGATCAACCTGCTCGGGCCTCGACGGTACCCGAACTGGATAGGATGCTCTGGGCACTCATGCTCTGTCTGACACAGCCTGAAGCCAGACGTCCAGACAGACAAGGAGACAGATGGCCGCACACCCAGCACTTCGGACACGCCATGGTCTTATGCCGTCACCTCTTCCTAACCTTGGTTTTCAGATATCTGAACCTAGACATTATATCAATTCTCCACACAGCTGGGTATCGCAAGCACAAAACAGAACTCCTCCTTCCCCATGGCTGTCAAGCTTGCTCTTGGCATGGAGTCACACCTTCAGGGTGGGAGAAACCTTCATGGCCCCTGAAGCCACGCCCAAACTTGAGTGCTGCTTGGGCACAAATTCACACTGTGACCCACAGCATGAGCCCCATGTCAAAGAAAGGCCTGTCAGGACCTGGACCAAGAGCCCGCATATGGGGCTTGCCAAGCCCCTATGCACCCAATCCTCACCAGTGTTTGAGTTTTCAGTCGCCCCACCTGTACCTGGGCTCTGCTCTGGAATCCCTTTCTTGGAGAGACACATGAGCCAGACAACACGACTCCACCCTTCCCTCAAAATGTCCCCAAACTCTTGGGAGCTGGGACAAATCCCCAGAGAGGGATACTCGTCCACAGTCCCTGAGGCCACCGCTCCAATCCACGGCTATCCCGGACACAACATCCAGAGACAAAAGCCTGAAGGAACGCCTTCCACTCGCCCTTGTTTCAGAGGCCCACGAGTTCCCTCTCGGGCTGTACATCCGGCCTGTCATACCCTAGGCGCCACTCATAAGCTGACTTTGTGTTTTAAGACTTCTGTGCCCACAGCATGGACCCACACAACCTCCAGGCTAGGGCCTCTGAAGCCACAGCGAAAGATTGTGCCGGCCCTCTCTAAGGAAAGTGTGTCCAATCCATTGACCACAACCCTACAGTTTAGGGAAAAGCTCCAAGGCCCCTGAGGCCATCAATAGGTAGGCCACCCTGGACTAAGAGGGGCTCTCTGACACCAGCAGAGCAACTATCTCCACTTAGATTCTCAGACAGTGTCCCCAGAGACAGAAGGTTGAAATGGACAGGCCCCCAGGCCCTAATATGAACCTTAGCTTTGTTTCCATGTGTCCGTTCTCAGAGGACTGTTTTCGTAGACCAGCACATGGGGCTTTTCTGAGGCACCAAACCAAGCATCTCTCGTCTCCACATGGGCAGCTTTCTTACTGGGGATGTATCAAACCCTTCAGGTAGGAGAGTTCCGCAAGGCCACCGAACAACCAGCACATTCCAAGGTCTCCATGGACCCAAACGCACATTATGACGCATCCTCAGGAGAGGCCATTTCAACTCAGCCCCCTGGGTAGCGTGACCCAGAGACAGCAGATCAAACATATCTTTTCGCTAATGGCCAATGGGAATGCGAGGCATGCTGTACAGGGATCCATCCTTCGAACCCTGCTCTCCAGTCCTTCCATATGGTATGTCCTGGAGCTATGCAACAGGACTCGAATGTCCCACAGAAGGAAACCTTGTGGTTTGGGGCAACCTCCAAACTCAGCGTGGGAAAACTTCCTTGGCCTCATGAGGCCCCCGCTTCATGAAGGTGCCATCATGGACACATACTCCAGCCTCAGCCAACGTCTGATCCTCAGCCTGACTTCAGATGCAGGAGATTTTGATTCAGCCTCTGCAGAGTGGGCCTGCTCTGCCCTTGGCTCCAATACTCACCCTAGCTTCTGTTTTCAGACTTCCGTCCTCACACTCCTTGCCCACAAACCCTCCCTACTGGGAATTCTGGGGCCACACTGAAGCACTCTGCCTGCCTCCCAGGAGAAAAACACTGTCTATGGTGCTGCCCAGAAACCCCAAATGAGGATCAAACTGCTTGGCCCTCGGCAACACCCCAATTGCATAGGCTACCTTAAACACTGATGCTCTGTCACAAATAGCCTGAGCCCAGACCTTCCAACAGACACCGACACAGCTGGCTGCACTCCTAGGACATTGGACCCGCCACTACCTTAGGCCACCATCCATTCCCAACCTGGGTTTTCAGTCATCGGATCCTAGACCTTATCTCCAATCCCTGCACAGGGGGGAACCTGATGCACAAATCAGAACCCCTCCTTCCCCATGGCAAGAAAACTTGCTGCTGGCAGTGAGTCAAACCTTCAGTGTAGGAAAAACGACATGGCCCATGAGGCAACGCCCAAGCGTTAGGGCCGCCTTGGGCACAAACACACATTGTGACCCTCAGCGTGAGTACCTTATTCAAGTAACGCCTCTCAGTGACTGGACCAAGAGCCCGCATATGTGGCTTGCCATGCCCATAGGCAACCAGGACTAACTAGATGGTGTGTATTCCAGTTGAGGGAACCCACTGCTGTGCTCTAGAGTCCCTCTCCTGGGGGGTCCCCTGTGGCAGAAAACAGTACTCTTCATTTCCACAGAATGAACACAAACACTTGGGAGCTTGGACAATCCCCCGAGAGGAAGGCTCTTCCTCGGCCTCTGAGACAAGCCCTACCCTGACCGGACACTGTGAACGCAACACCCAGAGACAAAATCCTGAGTGACTGCCTCCCACTTGCCCTCCTTTGATATCCAGAGGATCTCCCTCACGGACTGGAGATCAGTCCTGCCATTACCTTGGCCACTAGCTGAGCCATGTTTGCTTTTTCAGACATCTGTCCCCACAGCCCTGGCAAACACAGCCTCTAGGCTGGGTCCTCTGGAGCCATACCACAGGACCGTGCCTGCTCTCTCCTGGGAAACTGTGTCCATTCCTTTGGACACACACCTCCAGAATATGAGAAACCTCAAGGCCCCCGAGGACATCCCATGACTGGGAGGCTCCCTGGACACACAGGGGCATTCGGACACAAGCTGAGCAGCTACCTCCACGAAGACATGCCCACAGATGTCAACAGAGAGAGAAGGTTGAGCCGGACAGGCCCTTAGGCCGTAATCTCAACTCTTGCTTTGGGTTCCAGGTGTCACTCCTCAGAGGCTTTGGTTCAAAGAACACGATATGGGGCTTTCCTGAGGCACTGAACAGAACTCCTCTCGTCTCCACATGGGAAGCTTCCCTGTTGGAGCTGTGTCAAACACCTCAGTTTGGAAAACCCTGCAGAGTCCCTGAGCCACCTCCACATTCCAAGGTCTCCCAGGCCACCAAGCCACAGTAGGACTCATCTTCAGGAGAGTCCATTTCAACTCTCCCCACTGGGTAGCTCACCCAGGAGCCTGCAGATTGAGCCTGCCTTGTCCTGCCTAAAGAGTGGGAATATGAGGTGGCGTTCCCAGGCATCCATGCTTAGACACCTGCTCTCGAGTCTTTCCGTATGGGGCCTCCTGGAACCATCCAATAGGACTCGACTGTCGTGCAGAAGGAAACCTTGAGGTTTGGAGTAGTTCACAAATCCCATCGTAGGCAAACCTCCCTGGCCTAATGAAGCCCTCACCCTTCAGGAAGAGGCCATGCTGGACAAAAACTCTAGCCTGAGGCACGTCTCATAGTTGACATGACCTCAGTGCAGGAGATCTCGATTCAGCCTCTGCAGAGTGGGCCGGCCGTGCCCTCGGTCCCAAACCTCACGCTACCTTGTGTTTTCAGACTTCCTTCCTCACACTCCTGGCAAACAAGCCCTCCGGACCAGAAACTCCAGAACCAAAACCCAGCCCAGTGTCTGCCCAACGGAAGAAAAACGTTTCCCTGTGGGGCTCTCCAGAAAACCCAGATGAGGATCAACCTGCTCGGGCCTCGACGGTACCCGAACTGGATAGGATGCTCTGGGCACTCATGCTCTGTCTGACACAGCCTGAAGCCAGACGTCCAGACAGACAAGGAGACAGATGGCCGCACACCCAGCACTTCGGACACGCCATGGTCTTATGCCGTCACCTCTTCCTAACCTTGGTTTTCAGATATCTGAACCTAGACATTATATCAATTCTCCACACAGCTGGGTAGGGCAAGCACAAAACAGAACTCCTCCTTCCCCATGGCTGTCAAGCTTGCTCTTGGCATGGAGTCACACCTTCAGGGTGGGAGAAACCTTCATGGCCCCTGAAGCCACGCCCAAACTTGAGTGCTGCTTGGGCACAAATTCACACTGTGACCCACAGCATGAGCCCCATGTCAAAGAAAGGCCTGTCAGGACCTGGACCAAGAGCCCGCATATGGGGCTTGCCAAGCCCCTATGCACCCAATCCTCACCAGTGTTTGAGTTTTCCAGTCGCCCCACCTGTACCTGGGCTCTGCTCTGGAATCCCTTTCTTGGAGAGACACATGAGCCAGACAACACGACTCCACCCTTCCCTCAAAATGTCCCCAAACTCTTGGGAGCTGGGACAAATCCCCAGAGAGGGATACTCGTCCACAGTCCCTGAGGCCACCGCTCCAATCCACGGCTATCCCGGACACAACATCCAGAGACAAAAGCCTGAAGGAACGCCTTCCACTCGCCCTTATTTCAGAGGCCCACGAGTTCCCTCTCGGGCTGTACATCCGGCCTGTCATACCCTAGGCGCCACTCATAAGCTGACTTTGTGTTTTAAGACTTCTGTGCCCACAGCATGGACCCACACAACCACCAGGCTAGGGCCTCTGAAGCCACAGCGAAAGATTGTGCCGGCCCTCTCTAAGGAAAGTGTGTCCAATCCATTGACCACAACCCTACAGTTTAGGGAAAAGCTCCAAGGCCCCTGAGGCCATCAATAGGTAGGCCACCCTGGACTAAGAGGGGCTCTCTGACACCAGCAGAGCAACTATCTCCACTTAGATTCTCAGACAGTGTCCCCAGAGACAGAAGGTTGAAATGGACAGGCCCCCAGGCCCTAATATGAACCTTAGCTTTGTTTCCATGTGTCCGTTCTCAGAGGACTGTTTTCGTAGACCAGCACATGGGGCTTTTCTGAGGCACCAAACCAAGCATCTCTCGTCTCCACATGGGCAGCTTTCTTACTGGGGATGTATCAAACCCTTCAGGTAGGAGAGTTCCGCAAGGCCACCGAACAACCAGCACATTCCAAGGTCTCCATGGACCCAAACGCACATTATGACGCATCCTCAGGAGAGGCCATTTCAACTCAGCCCCCTGGGTAGCGTGACCCAGAGACAGCAGATCAAACATATCTTTTCGCTAATGGCCAATGGGAATGCGAGGCATGCTGTACAGGGATCCATCCTTCGAACCCTGCTCTCCAGTCCTTCCATATGGTATGTCCTGGAGCTATGCAACAGGACTCGAATGTCCCACAGAAGGAAACCTTGTGGTTTGGGGCAACCTCCAAACTCAGCGTGGGAAAACTTCCTTGGCCTCATGAGGCCCCCGCTTCATGAAGGTGCCATCATGGACACATACTCCAGCCTCAGCCAACGTCTGATCCTCAGCCTGACTTCAGATGCAGGAGATTTTGATTCAGCCTCTGCAGAGTGGGCCTGCTCTGCCCTTGGCTCCAATACTCACCCTAGCTTCTGTTTTCAGACTTCCGTCCTCACACTCCTTGCCCACAAACCCTCCCTACTGGGAATTCTGGGGCCACACTGAAGCACTCTGCCTGCCTCCCAGGAGAAAAACACTGTCTATGGTGCTGCCCAGAAACCCCAAATGAGGATCAAACTGCTTGGCCCTCGGCAACACCCCCATTGCATAGGCTACCTTAAACACTGATGCTCTGTCACAAATAGCCTGAGCCCAGACCTTCCAACAGACACCGACACAGCTGGCTGCACTCCTAGGACATTGGACCCGCCACTACCTTAGGCCACCATCCATTCCCAACCTGGGTTTTCAGTCATCGGATCCTAGACCTTATCTCCAATCGCTGCACAGGGGGGAACCTGATGCACAAATCAGAACCCCTCCTTCCCCATGGCAAGAAAACTTGCTGCTGGCAGTGAGTCAAACCTTCAGTGTAGGAAAAACGACATGGCCCATGAGGCAACGCCCAAGCGTTAGGGCCGCCTTGGGCACAAACACACATTGTGACCCTCAGCGTGAGTACCTTATTCAAGTAACGCCTCTCAGTGACTGGACCAAGAGCCCGCATATGTGGCTTGCCATGCCCATAGGCAACCAGGACTAACTAGATGGTGTGTATTCCAGTTGAGGGAACCCACTGCTGTGCTCTAGAGTCCCTCTCCTGGGGGGTCCCCTGTGGCAGAAAACAGTACTCTTCCCTACCCACAGAATGAACCCAAACACTTGGGAGCTTGGACAATCCCCCGAGAGGAAGGCTCTTCCTCGGCCTCTGAGACAAGCCCTACCCTGACCGGACACTGTGAACGCAACACCCAGAGACAAAATCCTGAGTGACTGCCTCCCACTTGCCCTCCTTTGATATCCAGAGGATCTCCCTCACGGACTGGAGATCAGTCCTGCCATCACCTTGGCCACTAGCTGAGCCAAGTTTGCTTTTTCAGACATCTGTCCCCACAGCCCTGGCAAACACAGCCTCTAGGCTGGGTCCTCTGGAGCCATACCACAGGACCGTGCCTGCTCTCTCCTGGGAAACTGTGTCCATTCCTTTGGCCACACACCTCCAGAATATGAGAAACCTCAAGGCCCCCGAGGACATCCCACTACTGGGAGGCTCCCTGGACACACAGGGGCATTCGGACACAAGCTGAGCAGCTACCTCCACGAAGGCATGCCCACAGATGTCAACAGAGATAGAAGGTTGAGCCGGACAGGCCCTTAGGCCGTAATCTCAACTCTTGCTTTGGGTTCCAGGTGTCACTCCTCAGAGGCTTTGGTTCAAAGAACAGGATATGGGGCTTTCCTGAGGCACTGAACAGAACTCCTCTCGTCTCCACATGGGAAGCTTCCCTGTTGGAGCTGTGTCAAACACCTCAGTTTGGAAAACCCTGCAGAGTCCCTGAGCCACCTCCACATTCCAAGGTCTCCCAGGCCACCAAGCCACAGTAGGACTCATCTTCAGGAGAGTCCATTTCAACTCTCCCCACTGGGTAGCTCACCCAGGAGCCTGCAGATTGAGCCTGCCTTGTCCTGCCTAAAGAGTGGGAATATGAGGTGGCGTTCCCAGGCATCCATGCTTAGACACCTGCTCTCGAGTCTTTCCGTATGGGGCCTCCTGGAACCATCCAGTAGGACTCGACTGTCGTGCAGAAGGAAAGCTTGAGGTTTGGAGTAGTTCACAAATCCCATCGTAGGCAAACCTCCCTGGCTTCATGAAGCCCCCACACCCTTCAGGAAGAGGCCATGCTGGACAAAAACTCTAGCCTGAGGCACGTCTCATAGTTGACATGACCTCAGTGCAGGAGATCTCGATTCAGCCTCTGCAGAGTGGCCCTGCCATGCCTTCGATCCCAAACCTCATGCTAGCTTTCATTTTCAGACTTCCTTCCTCACACTCCTGGCAAACAAGCCCTACGGACTAGGAACTCCAGAACCACAACACAGCCCAGTGTCTGCCCAACGGAAGAAAAACGCTTCCCTATGGGGCTCTCCAGAAAACCCAGATCATGATCAACCTGCTCGGGCCTCGACGGTACCCGAACTGGATAGGATGCTCTGGGCACTCATGCTCTGTCTGACACAGCCTGAAGCCAGACGTCCAGACAGACAAGGAGACAGATGGCCGCACACCCAGCACTTCGGACACGCCATGGTCTTATGCCGTCACCTCTTCCTAACCTTGGTTTTCAGATATCTGAACCTAGACATTATATCAATTCTCCACACAGCTGGGTATCGCAAGCACAAAACAGAACTCCTCCTTCCCCATGGCTGTCAAGCTTGCTCTTGGCATGGAGTCACACCTTCAGGGTGGGAGAAACCTTCATGGCCCCTGAAGCCACGCCCAAACTTGAGTGCTGCTTGGGCACAAATTCACACTGTGACCCACAGCATGAGCCCCATGTCAAAGAAAGGCCTGTCAGGACCTGGACCAAGAGCCCGCATATGGGGCTTGCCAAGCCCCTAAGCACCCAATCCTCACCAGTGTTTGAGTTTTCCAGTCGCCCCACCTGTACCTGGGCTCTGCTCTGGAATCCATTTCTTGGAGAGACACATGAGCCAGACAACACGACTCCACCCTTCCCTCAAAATGTCCCCAAACTCTTGGGAGCTGGGACAAATCCCCAGAGAGGGATACTCGTCCACAGTCCCTGAGGCCACCGCTCCAATCCACGGCTATCCCGGACACAACATCCAGAGACAAAAGCCTGAAGGAACGCCTTCCACTCGCCCTTGTTTCAGAGGCCCACGAGTTCCCTCTCGGGCTGTACATCCGGCCTGTCATACCCTAGGCGCCACTCATAAGCTGACTTTGTGTTTTAAGACTTCTGTGCCCACAGCATGGACCCACACAACCTCCAGGCTAGGGCCTCTGAAGCCACAGCGAAAGATTGTGCCGGCCCTCTCTAAGGAAAGTGTGTCCAATCCATTGACCACAACCCTACAGTTTAGGGAAAAGCTCCAAGGCCCCTGAGGCCATCAATAGGTAGGCCACCCTGGACTAAGAGGGGCTCTCTGACACCAGCAGAGCAACTATCTCCACTTAGATTCTCAGACAGTGTCCCCAGAGACAGAAGGTTGAAATGGACAGGCCCCCAGGCCCTAATATGAACCTTAGCTTTGTTTCCATGTGTCCGTTCTCAGAGGACTGTTTTCGTAGACCAGCACATGGGGCTTTTCTGAGGCACCAAACCAAGCATCTCTCGTCTCCACATGGGCAGCTTTCTTACTGGGGATGTATCAAACCCTTCAGGTAGGAGAGTTCCGCAAGGCCACCGAACAACCAGCACATTCCAAGGTCTCCATGGACCCAAACGCACATTATGACGCATCCTCAGGAGAGGCCATTTCAACTCAGCCCCCTGGGTAGCGTGACCCAGAGACAGCAGATCAAACATATCTTTTCGCTAATGGCCAATGGGAATGCGAGGCATGCTGTACAGGGATCCATCCTTCGAACCCTGCTCTCCAGTCCTTCCATATGGTATGTCCTGGAGCTATGCAACAGGACTCGAATGTCCCACAGAAGGAAACCTTGTGGTTTGGGGCAACCTCCAAACTCAGCGTGGGAAAACTTCCTTGGCCTCATGAGGCCCCCGCTTCATGAAGGTGCCATCATGGACACATACTCCAGCCTCAGCCAACGTCTGATCCTCAGCCTGACTTCAGATGCAGGAGATTTTGATTCAGCCTCTGCAGAGTGGGCCTGCTCTGCCCTTGGCTCCAATACTCACCCTAGCTTCTGTTTTCAGACTTCCGTCCTCACACTCCTTGCCCACAAACCCTCCCTACTGGGAATTCTGGGGCCACACTGAAGCACTCTGCCTGCCTCCCAGGAGAAAAACTCTGTCTATGGTGCTGCCCAGAAACCCCAAATGAGGATCAAACTGCTTGGCCCTCGGCAAAACCCCAATTGCATAGGCTACCTTAAACACTGATGCTCTGTCACAAATAGCCTGAGCCCAGACCTTCCAACAGACACCGACACAGCTGGCTGCACTCCTAGGACATTGGACCCGCCACTACCTTAGGCCACCATCCATTCCCAACCTGGGTTTTCAGTCATCGGATCCTAGACCTTAGCTCCAATCCCTGCACAGGGGGGAACCTGATGCACAAATCAGAACCCCTCCTTCCCCATGGCAAGAAAACTTGCTGCTGGCAGTGAGTCAAACCTTCAGTGTAGGAAAAACGACATGGCCCATGAGGCAACGCCCAAGCATTAGGGCCGCCTTGGGCACAAACACACATTGTGACCCTCAGCGTGAGTACCTTATTCAAGTAACGCCTCTCAGTGACTGGACCAAGAGCCCGCATATGTGGCGTGCCATGCCCATAGGCAACCAGGACTAACTAGATGGTGTGTATTCCAGTTGAGGGAACCCACTGCTGTGCTCTAGAGTCCCTCTCCTGGGGGGTCCCCTGTGGCAGAAAACAGTACTCTTCATTCCCACAGAATGAACCCAAACACTTGGGAGCTTGGACAATCCCCCGAGAGGAAGGCTCTTCCTCGGCCTCTGAGACAAGCCCTACCCTGACCGGACACTGTGAACGCAACACCCAGAGACAAAATCCTGAGTGACTGCCTCCCACTTGCCCTCCTTTGATATCCAGAGGATCTCCCTCAAGGACTGGAGATCAGTCCTGCCATTACCTTGGCCACTAGCTGAGCCAAGTTTGCTTTTTCAGACATCTGTCCCCACAGCCCTGGCAAACACAGCCTCTAGGCTGGGTCCTCTGGAGCCATACCACAGGACCGTGCCTGCTCTCTCCTGGGAAACTGTGTCCATCCTTTGGACACACACCTCCAGAATATGAGAAACCTCAAGGCCCCCGAGGACATCCCATGACTGGGAGGCTCCCTGGACACACAGGGGCATTCAGACACAAGCTGAGCAGCTACCTCCACGAAGGCATGCCCACAGATGTCAACAGAGATAGAAGGTTGAGCCGGACAGGCCCTTAGGCCGTAATCTCAACTCTTGCTTTGGGTTCCAGGTGTCACTCCTCAGAGGCTTTGGTTCAAAGAACACGATATGGGGCTTTCCTGAGGCACTGAACAGAACTCCTCTCGTCTCCACATGGGAAGCTTCCCTGTTGGAGCTGTGTCAAACACCTCAGTTTGGAAAACCCTGCAGAGTCCCTGAGCCACCTCCACATTCCAAGGTCTCCCAGGCCACCAAGCCACAGTAGGACTCATCTTCAGGAGAGTCCATTTCAACTCTCCCCACTGGGTAGCTCACCCAGGAGCCTGCAGATTGAGCCTGCCTTGTCCTGCCTAAAGAGTGGGAATATGAGGTGGCGTTCCCAGGCATCCATGCTTAGACACCTGCTCTCGAGTCTTTCCGTATGGGGCCTCCTGGAACCATCCAATAGGACTCGACTGTCGTGCAGAAGGAAACCTTGAGGTTTGGAGTAGTTCACAAATCCCATCGTAGGCAAACCTCCCTGGCCTAATGAAGCCCTCACCCTTCAGGAAGAGGCCATGCTGGACAAAAACTCTAGCCTGAGGCACGTCTCATAGTTGACATGACCTCAGTGCAGGAGATCTCGATTCAGCCTCTGCAGAGTGGGCCGGCCGTGCCCTCGGTCCCAAACCTCACGCTACCTTGTGTTTTCAGACTTCCTTCCTCACACTCCTGGCAAACAAGCCCTCCGGACCAGAAACTCCAGAACCAAAACCCAGCCCAGTGTCTGCCCAACGGAAGAAAAACGTTTCCCTGTGGGGCTCTCCAGAAAACCCAGATGAGGATCAACCTGCTCGGGCCTCGACGGTACCCGAACTGGATAGGATGCTCTGGGCACTCATGCTCTGTCTGACACAGCCTGAAGCCAGACGTCCAGACAGACAAGGAGACAGATGGCCGCACACCCAGCACTTCGGACACGCCATGGTCTTATGCCGTCACCTCTTCCTAACCTTGGTTTTCAGATATCTGAACCTAGACATTATATCAATTCTCCACACAGCTGGGTAGGGCAAGCACAAAACAGAACTCCTCCTTCCCCATGGCTGTCAAGCTTGCTCTTGGCATGGAGTCACACCTTCAGGGTGGGAGAAACCTTCATGGCCCCTGAAGCCACGCCCAAACTTGAGTGCTGCTTGGGCACAAATTCACACTGTGACCCACAGCATGAGCCCCATGTCAAAGAAAGGCCTGTCAGGACCTGGACCAAGAGCCCGCATATGGGGCTTGCCAAGCCCCTATGCACCCAATCCTCACCAGTGTTTGAGTTTTCCAGTCGCCCCACCTGTACCTGGGCTCTGCTCTGGAATCCCTTTCTTGGAGAGACACATGAGCCAGACAACACGACTCCACCCTTCCCTCAAAATGTCCCCAAACTCTTGGGAGCTGGGACAAATCCCCAGAGAGGGATACTCGTCCACAGTCCCTGAGGCCACCGCTCCAATCCACGGCTATCCCGGACACAACATCCAGAGACAAAAGCCTGAAGGAACGCCTTCCACTCGCCCTTATTTCAGAGGCCCACGAGTTCCCTCTCGGGCTGTACATCCGGCCTGTCATACCCTAGGCGCCACTCATAAGCTGACTTTGTGTTTTAAGACTTCTGTGCCCACAGCATGGACCCACACAACCACCAGGCTAGGGCCTCTGAAGCCACAGCGAAAGATTGTGCCGGCCCTCTCTAAGGAAAGTGTGTCCAATCCATTGACCACAACCCTACAGTTTAGGGAAAAGCTCCAAGGCCCCTGAGGCCATCAATAGGTAGGCCACCCTGGACTAAGAGGGGCTCTCTGACACCAGCAGAGCAACTATCTCCACTTAGATTCTCAGACAGTGTCCCCAGAGACAGAAGGTTGAAATGGACAGGCCCCCAGGCCCTAATATGAACCTTAGCTTTGTTTCCATGTGTCCGTTCTCAGAGGACTGTTTTCGTAGACCAGCACATGGGGCTTTTCTGAGGCACCAAACCAAGCATCTCTCGTCTCCACATGGGCAGCTTTCTTACTGGGGATGTATCAAACCCTTCAGGTAGGAGAGTTCCGCAAGGCCACCGAACAACCAGCACATTCCAAGGTCTCCATGGACCCAAACGCACATTATGACGCATCCTCAGGAGAGGCCATTTCAACTCAGCCCCCTGGGTAGCGTGACCCAGAGACAGCAGATCAAACATATCTTTTCGCTAATGGCCAATGGGAATGCGAGGCATGCTGTACAGGGATCCATCCTTCGAACCCTGCTCTCCAGTCCTTCCATATGGTATGTCCTGGAGCTATGCAACAGGACTCGAATGTCCCACAGAAGGAAACCTTGTGGTTTGGGGCAACCTCCAAACTCAGCGTGGGAAAACTTCCTTGGCCTCATGAGGCCCCCGCTTCATGAAGGTGCCATCATGGACACATACTCCAGCCTCAGCCAACGTCTGATCCTCAGCCTGACTTCAGATGCAGGAGATTTTGATTCAGCCTCTGCAGAGTGGGCCTGCTCTGCCCTTGGCTCCAATACTCACCCTAGCTTCTGTTTTCAGACTTCCGTCCTCACACTCCTTGCCCACAAACCCTCCCTACTGGGAATTCTGGGGCCACACTGAAGCACTCTGCCTGCCTCCCAGGAGAAAAACACTGTCTATGGTGCTGCCCAGAAACCCCAAATGAGGATCAAACTGCTTGGCCCTCGGCAACACCCCAATTGCATAGGCTACCTTAAACACTGATGCTCTGTCACAAATAGCCTGAGCCCAGACCTTCCAACAGACACCGACACAGCTGGCTGCACTCCTAGGACATTGGACCCGCCACTACCTTAGGCCACCATCCATTCCCAACCTGGGTTTTCAGTCATCGGATCCTAGACCTTATCTCCAATCCCTGCACAGGGGGGAACCTGATGCACAAATCAGAACCCCTCCTTCCCCATGGCAAGAAAACTTGCTGCTGGCAGTGAGTCAAACCTTCAGTGTAGGAAAAACGACATGGCCCATGAGGCAACGCCCAAGCGTTAGGGCCGCCTTGGGCACAAACACACATTGTGACCCTCAGCGTGAGTACCTTATTCAAGTAACGCCTCTCAGTGACTGGACCAAGAGCCCGCATATGTGGCGTGCCATGCCCATAGGCAACCAGGACTAACTAGATGGTGTGTATTCCAGTTGAGGGAACCCACTGCTGTGCTCTAGAGTCCCTCTCCTGGGGGGTCCCCTGTGGCAGAAAACAGTACTCTTCCCTACCCACAGAATGAACCCAAACACTTGGGAGCTTGGACAATCCCCCGAGAGGAAGGCTCTTCCTCGGCCTCTGAGACAAGCCCTACCCTGACCGGACACTGTGAACGCAACACCCAGAGACAAAATCCTGAGTGACTGCCTCCCACTTGCCCTCCTTTGATATCCAGAGGATCTCCCTCACGGACTGGAGATCAGTCCTGCCATCACCTTGGCCACTAGCTGAGCCAAGTTTGCTTTTTCAGACATCTGTCCCCACAGCCCTGGCAAACACAGCCTCTAGGCTGGGTCCTCTGGAGCCATACCACAGGACCGTGCCTGCTCTCTCCTGGGAAACTGTGTCCATTCCTTTGGCCACACACCTCCAGAATATGAGAAACCTCAAGGCCCCCGAGGACATCCCACTACTGGGAGGCTCCCTGGACACACAGGGGCATTCGGACACAAGCTGAGCAGCTACCTCCACGAAGGCATGCCCACAGATGTCAACAGAGATAGAAGGTTGAGCCGGACAGGCCCTTAGGCCATAATCTCAACTCTTGCTTTGGGTTCCAGGTGTCACTCCTCAGAGGCTTTGGTTCAAAGAACAGGATATGGGGCTTTCCTGAGGCACTGAACAGAACTCCTCTCGTCTCCACATGGGAAGCTTCCCTGTTGGAGCTGTGTCAAACACCTCAGTTTGGAAAACCCTGCAGAGTCCCTGAGCCACCTCCACATTCCAAGGTCTCCCAGGCCACCAAGCCACAGTAGGACTCATCTTCAGGAGAGTCCATTTCAACTCTCCCCACTGGGTAGCTCACCCAGGAGCCTGCAGATTGAGCCTGCCTTGTCCTGCCTAAAGAGTGGGAATATGAGGTGGCGTTCCCAGGCATCCATGCTTAGACACCTGCTCTCGAGTCTTTCCGTATGGGGCCTCCTGGAACCATCCAGTAGGACTCGACTGTCGTGCAGAAGGAAAGCTTGAGGTTTGGAGTAGTTCACAAATCCCATCGTAGGCAAACCTCCCTGGCTTCATGAAGCCCCCACACCCTTCAGGAAGAGGCCATGCTGGACAAAAACTCTAGCCTGAGGCACGTCTCATAGTTGACATGACCTCAGTGCAGGAGATCTCGATTCAGCCTCTGCAGAGTGGCCCTGCCATGCCTTCGATCACAAACCTCATGCTAGCTTTTGTTTTCAGACTTCCTTCCTCACACTCCTGGCAAACAAGCCCTACGGACTAGGAACTCCAGAACCACAACACAGCCCAGTGTCTGCCCAACGGAAGAAAAACGCTTCCCTATGGGGCTCTCCAGAAAACCCAGATCATGATCAACCTGCTCGGGCCTCGACGGTCCCCGAACTGGATAGGATGCTCTGGGCACTCATGCTCTGTCTGACACAGCCTGAAGCCAGACGTCCAGACAGACAAGGAGACAGATGGCCGCACACCCAGCACTTCGGACACGCCATGGTCTTATGCCGTCACCTCTTCCTAACCTTGGTTTTCAGATATCTGAACCTAGACATTATATCAATTCTCCACACAGCTGGGTATCGCAAGCCAAAACAGAACTCCTCCTTCCCCATGGCTGTCAAGCTTGCTCTTGGCATGGAGTCACACCTTCAGGGTGGGAGAAACCTTCATGGCCCCTGAAGCCACGCCCAAACTTGAGTGCTGCTTGGGCACAAATTCACACTGTGACCCACAGCATGAGCCCCATGTCAAAGAAAGGCCTGTCAGGACCTGGACCAAGAGCCCGCATATGGGGCTTGCCAAGCCCCTATGCACCCAATCCTCACCAGTGTTTGAGTTTTCCAGTCGCCCCACCTGTACCTGGGCTCTGCTCTGGAATCCCTTTCTTGGAGAGACACATGAGCCAGACAACACGACTCCACCCTTCCCTCAAAATGTCCCCAAACTCTTGGGAGCTGGGACAAATCCCCAGAGAGGGATACTCGTCCACAGTCCCTGAGGCCACCGCTCCAATCCACGGCTATCCCGGACACAACATCCAGAGACAAAAGCCTGAAGGAACGCCTTCCACTCGCCCTTGTTTCAGAGGCCCACGAGTTCCCTCTCGGGCTGTACATCCGGCCTGTCATACCCTAGGCGCCACTCATAAGCTGACTTTGTGTTTTAAGACTTCTGTGCCCACAGCATGGACCCACACAACCTCCAGGCTAGGGCCTCTGAAGCCACAGCGAATGATTGTGCCGGCCCTCTCTAAGGAAAGTGTGTCCAATCCATTGACCACAACCCTACAGTTTAGGGAAAAGCTCCAAGGCCCCTGAGGCCATCAATAGGTAGGCCACCCTGGACTAAGAGGGGCTCTCTGACACCAGCAGAGCAACTATCTCCACTTAGATTCTCAGACAGTGTCCCCAGAGACAGAAGGTTGAAATGGACAGGCCCCCAGGCCCTAATATGAACCTTAGCTTTGTTTCCATGTGTCCGTTCTCAGAGGACTGTTTTCGTAGACCAGCACATGGGGCTTTTCTGAGGCACCAAACCAAGCATCTCTCGTCTCCACATGGGCAGCTTTCTTACTGGGGATGTATCAAACCCTTCAGGTAGGAGAGTTCCGCAAGGCCACCGAACAACCAGCACATTCCAAGGTCTCCATGGACCCAAACGCACATTATGACGCATCCTCAGGAGAGGCCATTTCAACTCAGCCCCCTGGGTAGCGTGACCCAGAGACAGCAGATCAAACATATCTTTTCGCTAATGGCCAATGGGAATGCGAGGCATGCTGTACAGGGATCCATCCTTCGAACCCTGCTCTCCAGTCATTCCATATGGTATGTCCTGGAGCTATGCAACAGGACTCGAATGTCCCACAGAAGGAAACCTTGTGGTTTGGGGCAACCTCCAAACTCAGCGTGGGAAAACTTCCTTGGCCTCATGAGGCCCCCGCTTCATGAAGGTGCCATCATGGACACATACTCCAGCCTCAGCCAACGTCTGATCCTCAGCCTGACTTCAGATGCAGGAGATTTTGATTCAGCCTCTGCAGAGTGGGCCTGCTCTGCCCTTGGCTCCAATACTCACCCTAGCTTCTGTTTTCAGACTTCCGTCCTCACACTCCTTGCCCACAAACCCTCCCTACTGGGAATTCTGGGGCCACACTGAAGCACTCTGCCTGCCTCCCAGGAGAAAAACACTGTCTATGTTGCTGCCCAGAAACCCCAAATGAGGATCAAACTGCTTGGCCCTCGGCAACACCCCAATTGCATAGGCTACCTTAAACACTGATGCTCTGTCACAAATAGCCTGAGCCCAGACCTTCCAACAGACACCGACACAGCTGGCTGCACTCCTAGGACATTGGACCCGCCACTACCTTAGGCCACCATCCATTCCCAACCTGGGTTTTCAGTCATCGGATCCTAGACCTTATCTCCAATCCCTGCACAGGGGGGAACCTGATGCACAAATCAGAACCCCTCCTTCCCCATGGCAAGAAAACTTGCTGCTGGCAGTGAGTCAAACCTTCAGTGTAGGAAAAACGACATGGCCCATGAGGCAACGCCCAAGCGTTAGGGCCGCCTTGGGCACAAACACACATTGTGACCCTCAGCGTGAGTACCTTATTCAAGTAACGCCTCTCAGTGACTGGACCAAGAGCCCGCATATGTGGCGTGCCATGCCCATAGGCAACCAGGACTAACTAGATGGTGTGTATTCCAGTTGAGGGAACCCACTGCTGTGCTCTAGAGTCCCTCTCCTGGGGGGTCCCCTGTGGCAGAAAACAGTACTCTTCATTTCCACAGAATGAACACAAACACTTGGGAGCTTGGACAATCCCCCGAGAGGAAGGCTCTTCCTCGGCCTCTGAGACAAGCCCTACCCTGACCGGACACTGTGAACGCAACACCCAGAGACAAAATCCTGAGTGACTGCCTCCCACTTGCCCTCCTTTGATATCCAGAGGATCTCCCTCACGGACTGGAGATCAGTCCTGCCATTACCTTGGCCACTAGCTGAGCCAAGTTTGCTTTTTCAGACATCTGTCCCCACAGCCCTGGCAAACACAGCCTCTAGGCTGGGTCCTCTGGAGCCATACCACAGGACCGTGCCTGCTCTCTCCTGGGAAACTGTGTCCATTCCTTTGGACACACACCTCCAGAATATGAGAAACCTCAAGGCCCCCGAGGACATCCCATGACTGGGAGGCTCCCTGGACACACAGGGGCATTCGGACACAAGCTGAGCAGCTACCTCCACGAAGGCATGCCCACAGATGTCAACAGAGAGAGAAGGTTGAGCCGGACAGGCCCTTAGGCCGTAATCTCAACTCTTGCTTTGGGTTCCAGGTGTCACTCCTCAGAGGCTTTGGTTCAAAGAACACGATATGGGGCTTTCCTGAGGCACTGAACAGAACTCCTCTCGTCTCCACATGGGAAGCTTCCCTGTTGGAGCTGTGTCAAACACCTCAGTTTGGAAAACCCTGCAGAGTCCCTGAGCCACCTCCACATTCCAAGGTCTCCCAGGCCACCAAGCCACAGTAGGACTCATCTTCAGGAGAGTCCATTTCAACTCTCCCCACTGGGTAGCTCACCCAGGAGCCTGCAGATTGAGCCTGCCTTGTCCTGCCTAAAGAGTGGGAATATGAGGTGGCGTTCCCAGGCATCCATGCTTAGACACCTGCTCTCGAGTCTTTCCGTATGGGGCCTCCTGGAACCATCCAATAGGACTCGACTGTCGTGCAGAAGGAAACCTTGAGGTTTGGAGTAGTTCACAAATCCCATCGTAGGCATACCTCCCTGGCCTAATGAAGCCCTCACCCTTCAGGAAGAGGCCATGCTGGACAAAAACTCTAGCCTGAGGCACGTCTCATAGTTGACATGACCTCAGTGCAGGAGATCTCGATTCAGCCTCTGCAGAGTGGGCCGGCCGTGCCCTCGGTCCCAAACCTCACGCTACCTTGTGTTTTCAGACTTCCTTCCTCACACTCCTGGCAAACAAGTCCTCCGGACCAGAAACTCCAGAACCAAAACCCAGCCCAGTGTCTGCCCAACGGAAGAAAAACGTTTCCCTGTGGGGCTCTCCAGAAAACCCAGATGAGGATCAACCTGCTCGGGCCTCGACGGTACCCGAACTGGATAGGATGCTCTGGGCACTCATGCTCTGTCTGACACAGCCTGAAGCCAGACGTCCAGACAGACAAGGAGACAGATGGCCGCACACCCAGCACTTCGGACACGCCATGGTCTTATGCCGTCACCTCTTCCTAACCTTGGTTTTCAGATATCTGAACCTAGACATTATATCAATTCTCCACACAGCTGGGTAGGGCAAGCACAAAACAGAACTCCTCCTTCCCCATGGCTGTCAAGCTTGCTCTTGGCATGGAGTCACACCTTCAGGGTGGGAGAAACCTTCATGGCCCCTGAAGCCACGCCCAAACTTGAGTGCTGCTTGGGCACAAATTCACACTGTGACCCACAGCATGAGCCCCATGTCAAAGAAAGGCCTGTCAGGACCTGGACCAAGAGCCCGCATATGGGGCTTGCCAAGCCCCTATGCACCCAATCCTCACCAGTGTTTGAGTTTTCCAGTCGCCCCACCTGTACCTGGGCTCTGCTCTGGAATCCCTTTCTTGGAGAGACACATGAGCCAGACAACACGACTCCACCCTTCCCTCAAAATGTCCCCAAACTCTTGGGAGCTGGGACAAATCCCCAGAGAGGGATACTCGTCCACAGTCCCTGAGGCCACCGCTCCAATCCACGGCTATCCCGGACACAACATCCAGAGACAAAAGCCTGAAGGAACGCCTTCCACTCGCCCTTATTTCAGAGGCCCACGAGTTCCCTCTCGGGCTGTACATCCGGCCTGTCATACCCTAGGCGCCACTCATAAGCTGACTTTGTGTTTTAAGACTTCTGTGCCCACAGCATGGACCCACACAACCACCAGGCTAGGGCCTCTGAAGCCACAGCGAAAGATTGTGCCGGCCCTCTCTAAGGAAAGTGTGTCCAATCCATTGACCACAACCCTACAGTTTAGGGAAAAGCTCCAAGGCCCCTGAGGCCATCAATAGGTAGGCCACCCTGGACTAAGAGGGGCTCTCTGACACCAGCAGAGCAACTATCTCCACTTAGATTCTCAGACAGTGTCCCCAGAGACAGAAGGTTGAAATGGACAGGCCCCCAGGCCCTAATATGAACCTTAGCTTTGTTTCCATGTGTCCGTTCTCAGAGGACTGTTTTCGTAGACCAGCACATGGGGCTTTTCTGAGGCACCAAACCAAGCATCTCTCGTCTCCACATGGGCAGCTTTCTTACTGGGGATGTATCAAACCCTTCAGGTAGGAGAGTTCCGCAAGGCCACCGAACAACCAGCACATTCCAAGGTCTCCATGGACCCAAACGCACATTATGACGCATCCTCAGGAGAGGCCATTTCAACTCAGCCCCCTGGGTAGCGTGACCCAGAGACAGCAGATCAAACATATCTTTTCGCTAATGGCCAATGGGAATGCGAGGCATGCTGTACAGGGATCCATCCTTCGAACCCTGCTCTCCAGTCCTTCCATATGGTATGTCCTGGAGCTATGCAACAGGACTCGAATGTCCCACAGAAGGAAACCTTGTGGTTTGGGGCAACCTCCAAACTCAGCGTGGGAAAACTTCCTTGGCCTCATGAGGCCCCCGCTTCATGAAGGTGCCATCATGGACACATACTCCAGCCTCAGCCAACGTCTGATCCTCAGCCTGACTTCAGATGCAGGAGATTTTGATTCAGCCTCTGCAGAGTGGGCCTGCTCTGCCCTTGGCTCCAATACTCACCCTAGCTTCTGTTTTCAGACTTCCGTCCTCACACTCCTTGCCCACAAACCCTCCCTACTGGGAATTCTGGGGCCACACTGAAGCACTCTGCCTGCCTCCCAGGAGAAAAACACTGTCTATGTTGCTGCCCAGAAACCCCAAATGAGGATCAAACTGCTTGGCCCTCGGCAACACCCCAATTGCATAGGCTACCTTAAACACTGATGCTCTGTCACAAATAGCCTGAGCCCAGACCTTCCAACAGACACCGACACAGCTGGCTGCACTCCTAGGACATTGGACCCGCCACTACCTTAGGCCACCATCCATTCCCAACCTGGGTTTTCAGTCATCGGATCCTAGACCTTATCTCCAATCCCTGCACAGGGGGGAACCTGATGCACAAATCAGAACCCCTCCTTCCCCATGGCAAGAAAACTTGCTGCTGGCAGTGAGTCAAACCTTCAGTGTAGGAAAAACGACATGGCCCATGAGGCAACGCCCAAGCGTTAGGGCCGCCTTGGGCACAAACACACATTGTGACCCTCAGCGTGAGTACCTTATTCAAGTAACGCCTCTCAGTGACTGGACCAAGAGCCCGCATATGTGGCTTGCCATGCCCATAGGCAACCAGGACTAACTAGATGGTGTGTATTCCAGTTGAGGGAACCCACTGCTGTGCTCTAGAGTCCCTCTCCTGGGGGGTCCCCTGTGGCAGAAAACAGTACTCTTCCCTACCCACAGAATGAACCCAAACACTTGGGAGCTTGGACAATCCCCCGAGAGGAAGGCTCTTCCTCGGCCTCTGAGACAAGCCCTACCCTGACCGGACACTGTGAACGCAACACCCAGAGACAAAATCCTGAGTGACTGCCTCCCACTTGCCCTCCTTTGATATCCAGAGGATCTCCCTCACGGACTGGAGATCAGTCCTGCCATCACCTTGGCCACTAGCTGAGCCAAGTTTGCTTTTTCAGACATCTGTCCCCACAGCCCTGGCAAACACAGCCTCTAGGCTGGGTCCTCTGGAGCCATACCACAGGACCGTGCCTGCTCTCTCCTGGGAAACTGTGTCCATTCCTTTGGACACACACCTCCAGAATATGAGAAACCTCAAGGCCCCCGAGGACATCCCACTACTGGAAGGCTCCCTGGACACACAGGGGCATTCGGACACAAGCTGAGCAGCTACCTCCACGAAGGCATGCCCACAGATGTCAACAGAGATAGAAGGTTGAGCCGGACAGGCCCTTAGGCCGTAATCTCAACTCTTGCTTTGGGTTCCAGGTGTCACTCCTCAGAGGCTTTGGTTCAAAGAACAGGATATGGGGCTTTCCTGAGGCACTGAACAGAACTCCTCTCGTCTCCACATGGGAAGCTTCCCTGTTGGAGCTGTGTCAAACACCTCAGTTTGGAAAACCCTGCAGAGTCCCTGAGCCACCTCCACATTCCAAGGTCTCCCAGGCCACCAAGCCACAGTAGGACTCATCTTCAGGAGAGTCCATTTCAACTCTCCCCACTGGGTAGCTCACCCAGGAGCCTGCAGATTGAGCCTGCCTTGTCCTGCCTAAAGAGTGGGAATATGAGGTGGCGTTCCCAGGCATCCATGCTTAGACACCTGCTCTCGAGTCTTTCCGTATGGGGCCTCCTGGAACCATCCAGTAGGACTCGACTGTCGTGCAGAAGGAAAGCTTGAGGTTTGGAGTAGTTCACAAATCCCATCGTAGGCAAACCTCCCTGGCTTCATGAAGCCCCCACACCCTTCAGGAAGAGGCCATGCTGGACAAAAACTCTAGCCTGAGGCACGTCTCATAGTTGACATGACCTCAGTGCAGGAGATCTCGATTCAGCCTCTGCAGAGTGGCCCTGCCATGCCTTCGATCCCAAACCTCATGCTAGCTTTCATTTTCAGACTTCCTTCCTCACACTCCTGGCAAACAAGCCCTACGGACTAGGAACTCCAGAACCACAACACAGCCCAGTGTCTGCCCAACGGAAGAAAAACGCTTCCCTATGGGGCTCTCCAGAAAACCCAGATCATGATCAACCTGCTCGGGCCTCGACGGTACCCGAACTGGATAGGATGCTCTGGGCACTCATGCTCTGTCTGACACAGCCTGAAGCCAGACGTCCAGACAGACAAGGAGACAGATGGCCGCACACCCAGCACTTCGGACACGCCATGGTCTTATGCCGTCACCTCTTCCTAACCTTGGTTTTCAGATATCTGAACCTAGACATTATATCAATTCTCCACACAGCTGGGTATCGCAAGCACAAAACAGATCTCCTCCTTCCCCATGGCTGTCAAGCTTGCTCTTGGCATGGAGTCACACCTTCAGGGTGGGAGAAACCTTCATGGCCCCTGAAGCCACGCCCAAACTTGAGTGCTGCTTGGGCACAAATTCACACTGTGACCCACAGCATGAGCCCCATGTCAAAGAAAGGCCTGTCAGGACCTGGACCAAGAGCCCGCATATGGGGCTTGCCAAGCCCCTAAGCACCCAATCCTCACCAGTGTTTGAGTTTTCCAGTCGCCCCACCTGTACCTGGGCTCTGCTCTGGAATCCATTTCTTGGAGAGACACATGAGCCAGACAACACGACTCCACCCTTCCCTCAAAATGTCCCCAAACTCTTGGGAGCTGGGACAAATCCCCAGAGAGGGATACTCGTCCACAGTCCCTGAGGCCACCGCTCCAATCCACGGCTATCCCGGACACAACATCCAGAGACAAAAGCCTGAAGGAACGCCTTCCACTCGCCCTTGTTTCAGAGGCCCACGAGTTCCCTCTCGGGCTGTACATCCGGCCTGTCATACCCTAGGCGCCACTCATAAGCTGACTTTGTGTTTTAAGACTTCTGTGCCCACAGCATGGACCCACACAACCTCCAGGCTAGGGCCTCTGAAGCCACAGCGAAAGATTGTGCCGGCCCTCTCTAAGGAAAGTGTGTCCAATCCATTGACCACAACCCTACAGTTTAGGGAAAAGCTCCAAGGCCCCTGAGGCCATCAATAGGTAGGCCACCCTGGACTAAGAGGGGCTCTCTGACACCAGCAGAGCAACTATCTCCACTTAGATTCTCAGACAGTGTCCCCAGAGACAGAAGGTTGAAATGGACAGGCCCCCAGGCCCTAATATGAACCTTAGCTTTGTTTCCATGTGTCCGTTCTCAGAGGACTGTTTTCGTAGACCAGCACATGGGGCTTTTCTGAGGCACCAAACCAAGCATCTCTCGTCTCCACATGGGCAGCTTTCTTACTGGGGATGTATCAAACCCTTCAGGTAGGAGAGTTCCGCAAGGCCACCGAACAACCAGCACATTCCAAGGTCTCCATGGACCCAAACGCACATTATGACGCATCCTCAGGAGAGGCCATTTCAACTCAGCCCCCTGGGTAGCGTGACCCAGAGACAGCAGATCAAACATATCTTTTCGCTAATGGCCAATGGGAATGCGAGGCATGCTGTACAGGGATCCATCCTTCGAACCATGCTCTCCAGTCCTTCCATATGGTATGTCCTGGAGCTATGCAACAGGACTCGAATGTCCCACAGAAGGAAACCTTGTGGTTTGGGGCAACCTCCAAACTCAGCGTGGGAAAACTTCCTTGGCCTCATGAGGCCCCCGCTTCATGAAGGTGCCATCATGGACACATACTCCAGCCTCAGCCAACGTCTGATCCTCAGCCTGACTTCAGATGCAGGAGATTTTGATTCAGCCTCTGCAGAGTGGGCCTGCTCTGCCCTTGGCTCCAATACTCACCCTAGCTTCTGTTTTCAGACTTCCGTCCTCACACTCCTTGCCCACAAACCCTCCCTACTGGGAATTCTGGGGCCACACTGAAGCACTCTGCCTGCCTCCCAGGAGAAAAACTCTGTCTATGGTGCTGCCCAGAAACCCCAAATGAGGATCAAACTGCTTGGCCCTCGGCAAAACCCCAATTGCATAGGCTACCTTAAACACTGATGCTCTGTCACAAATAGCCTGAGCCCAGACCTTCCAACAGACACCGACACAGCTGGCTGCACTCCTAGGACATTGGACCCGCCACTACCTTAGGCCACCATCCATTCCCAACCTGGGTTTTCAGTCATCGGATCCTAGACCTTATCTCCAATCCCTGCACAGGGGGGAACCTGATGCACAAATCAGAACCCCTCCTTCCCCATGGCAAGAAAACTTGCTGCTGGCAGTGAGTCAAACCTTCAGTGTAGGAAAAACGACATGGCCCATGAGGCAACGCCCAAGCGTTAGGGCCGCCTTGGGCACAAACACACATTGTGACCCTCAGCGTGAGTACCTTATTCAAGTAACGCCTCTCAGTGACTGGACCAAGAGCCCGCATATGTGGCGTGCCATGCCCATAGGCAACCAGGACTAACTAGATGGTGTGTATTCCAGTTGAGGGAACCCACTGCTGTGCTCTAGAGTCCCTCTCCTGGGGGGTCCCCTGTGGCAGAAAACAGTACTCTTCATTCCCACAGAATGAACCCAAACACTTGGGAGCTTGGACAATCCCCCGAGAGGAAGGCTCTTCCTCGGCCTCTGAGACAAGCCCTACCCTGACCGGACACTGTGAACGCAACACCCAGAGACAAAATCCTGAGTGACTGCCTCCCACTTGCCCTCCTTTGATATCCAGAGGATCTCCCTCACGGACTGGAGATCAGTCCTGCCATTACCTTGGCCACTAGCTGAGCCAAGTTTGCTTTTTCAGACATCTGTCCCCACAGCCCTGGCAAACACAGCCTCTAGGCTGGGTCCTCTGGAGCCATACCACAGGACCGTGCCTGCTCTCTCCTGGGAAACTGTGTCCATCCTTTGGACACACACCTCCAGAATATGAGAAACCTCAAGGCCCCCGAGGACATCCCATGACTGGGAGGCTCCCTGGACACACAGGGGCATTCAGACACAAGCTGAGCAGCTACCTCCACGAAGGCATGCCCACAGATGTCAACAGAGATAGAAGGTTGAGCCGGACAGGCCCTTAGGCCGTAATCTCAACTCTTGCTTTGGGTTCCAGGTGTCACTCCTCAGAGGCTTTGGTTCAAAGAACACGATATGGGGCTTTCCTGAGGCACTGAACAGAACTCCTCTCGTCTCCACATGGGAAGCTTCCCTGTTGGAGCTGTGTCAAACACCTCAGTTTGGAAAACCCTGCAGAGTCCCTGAGCCACCTCCACATTCCAAGGTCTCCCAGGCCACCAAGCCACAGTAGGACTCATCTTCAGGAGAGTCCATTTCAACTCTCCCCACTGGGTAGCTCACCCAGGAGCCTGCAGATTGAGCCTGCCTTGTCCTGCCTAAAGAGTGGGAATATGAGGTGGCGTTCCCAGGCATCCATGCTTAGACACCTGCTCTCGAGTCTTTCCGTATGGGGCCTCCTGGAACCATCCAATAGGACTCGACTGTCGTGCAGAAGGAAACCTTGAGGTTTGGAGTAGTTCACAAATCCCATCGTAGGCAAACCTCCCTGGCCTAATGAAGCCCTCACCCTTCAGGAAGAGGCCATGCTGGACAAAAACTCTAGCCTGAGGCACGTCTCATAGTTGACATGACCTCAGTGCAGGAGATCTCGATTCAGCCTCTGCAGAGTGGGCCGGCCGTGCCCTCGGTCCCAAACCTCACGCTACCTTGTGTTTTCAGACTTCCTTCCTCACACTCCTGGCAAACAAGCCCTCCGGACCAGAAACTCCAGAACCAAAACCCAGCCCAGTGTCTGCCCAACGGAAGAAAAACGTTTCCCTGTGGGGCTCTCCAGAAAACCCAGATGAGGATCAACCTGCTCGGGCCTCGACGGTACCCGAACTGGATAGGATGCTCTGGGCACTCATGCTCTGTCTGACACAGCCTGAAGCCAGACGTCCAGACAGACAAGGAGACAGATGGCCGCACACCCAGCACTTCGGACACGCCATGGTCTTATGCCGTCACCTCTTCCTAACCTTGGTTTTCAGATATCTGAACCTAGACATTATATCAATTCTCCACACAGCTGGGTAGGGCAAGCACAAAACAGAACTCCTCCTTCCCCATGGCTGTCAAGCTTGCTCTTGGCATGGAGTCACACCTTCAGGGTGGGAGAAACCTTCATGGCCCCTGAAGCCACGCCCAAACTTGAGTGCTGCTTGGGCACAAATTCACACTGTGACCCACAGCATGAGCCCCATGTCAAAGAAAGGCCTGTCAGGACCTGGACCAAGAGCCCGCATATGGGGCTTGCCAAGCCCCTATGCACCCAATCCTCACCAGTGTTTGAGTTTTCCAGTCGCCCCACCTGTACCTGGGCTCTGCTCTGGAATCCCTTTCTTGGAGAGACACATGAGCCAGACAACACGACTCCACCCTTCCCTCAAAATGTCCCCAAACTCTTGGGAGCTGGGACAAATCCCCAGAGAGGGATACTCGTCCACAGTCCCTGAGGCCACCGCTCCAATCCACGGCTATCCCGGACACAACATCCAGAGACAAAAGCCTGAAGGAACGCCTTCCACTCGCCCTTATTTCAGAGGCCCACGAGTTCCCTCTCGGGCTGTACATCCGGCCTGTCATACCCTAGGCGCCACTCATAAGCTGACTTTGTGTTTTAAGACTTCTGTGCCCACAGCATGGACCCACACAACCACCAGGCTAGGGCCTCTGAAGCCACAGCGAAAGATTGTGCCGGCCCTCTCTAAGGAAAGTGTGTCCAATCCATTGACCACAACCCTACAGTTTAGGGAAAAGCTCCAAGGCCCCTGAGGCCATCAATAGGTAGGCCACCCTGGACTAAGAGGGGCTCTCTGACACCAGCAGAGCAACTATCTCCACTTAGATTCTCAGACAGTGTCCCCAGAGACAGAAGGTTGAAATGGACAGGCCCCCAGGCCCTAATATGAACCTTAGCTTTGTTTCCATGTGTCCGTTCTCAGAGGACTGTTTTCGTAGACCAGCACATGGGGCTTTTCTGAGGCACCAAACCAAGCATCTCTCGTCTCCACATGGGCAGCTTTCTTACTGGGGATGTATCAAACCCTTCAGGTAGGAGAGTTCCGCAAGGCCACCGAACAACCAGCACATTCCAAGGTCTCCATGGACCCAAACGCACATTATGACGCATCCTCAGGAGAGGCCATTTCAACTCAGCCCCCTGGGTAGCGTGACCCAGAGACAGCAGATCAAACATATCTTTTCGCTAATGGCCAATGGGAATGCGAGGCATGCTGTACAGGGATCCATCCTTCGAACCCTGCTCTCCAGTCCTTCCATATGGTATGTCCTGGAGCTATGCAACAGGACTCGAATGTCCCACAGAAGGAAACCTTGTGGTTTGGGGCAACCTCCAAACTCAGCGTGGGAAAACTTCCTTGGCCTCATGAGGCCCCCGCTTCATGAAGGTGCCATCATGGACACATACTCCAGCCTCAGCCAACGTCTGATCCTCAGCCTGACTTCAGATGCAGGAGATTTTGATTCAGCCTCTGCAGAGTGGGCCTGCTCTGCCCTTGGCTCCAATACTCACCCTAGCTTCTGTTTTCAGACTTCCGTCCTCACACTCCTTGCCCACAAACCCTCCCTACTGGGAATTCTGGGGCCACACTGAAGCACTCTGCCTGCCTCCCAGGAGAAAAACACTGTCTATGTTGCTGCCCAGAAACCCCAAATGAGGATCAAACTGCTTGGCCCTCGGCAACACCCCAATTGCATAGGCTACCTTAAACACTGATGCTCTGTCACAAATAGCCTGAGCCCAGACCTTCCAACAGACACCGACACAGCTGGCTGCACTCCTAGGACATTGGACCCGCCACTACCTTAGGCCACCATCCATTCCCAACCTGGGTTTTCAGTCATCGGATCCTAGACCTTATCTCCAATCCCTGCACAGGGGGGAACCTGATGCACAAATCAGAACCCCTCCTTCCCCATGGCAAGAAAACTTGCTGCTGGCAGTGAGTCAAACCTTCAGTGTAGGAAAAACGACATGGCCCATGAGGCAACGCCCAAGCGTTAGGGCCGCCTTGGGCACAAACACACATTGTGACCCTCAGCGTGAGTACCTTATTCAAGTAACGCCTCTCAGTGACTGGACCAAGAGCCCGCATATGTGGCTTGCCATGCCCATAGGCAACCAGGACTAACTAGATGGTGTGTATTCCAGTTGAGGGAACCCACTGCTGTGCTCTAGAGTCCCTCTCCTGGGGGGTCCCCTGTGGCAGAAAACAGTACTCTTCCCTACCCACAGAATGAACCCAAACACTTGGGAGCTTGGACAATCCCCCGAGAGGAAGGCTCTTCCTCGGCCTCTGAGACAAGCCCTACCCTGACCGGACACTGTGAACGCAACACCCAGAGACAAAATCCTGAGTGACTGCCTCCCACTTGCCCTCCTTTGATATCCAGAGGATCTCCCTCACGGACTGGAGATCAGTCCTGCCATCACCTTGGCCACTAGCTGAGCCAAGTTTGCTTTTTCAGACATCTGTCCCCACAGCCCTGGCAAACACAGCCTCTAGGCTGGGTCCTCTGGAGCCATACCACAGGACCGTGCCTGCTCTCTCCTGGGAAACTGTGTCCATTCCTTTGGACACACACCTCCAGAATATGAGAAACCTCAAGGCCCCCGAGGACATCCCACTACTGGGAGGCTCCCTGGACACACAGGGGCATTCGGACACAAGCTGAGCAGCTACCTCCACGAAGGCATGCCCACAGATGTCAACAGAGATAGAAGGTTGAGCCGGACAGGCCCTTAGGCCGTAATCTCAACTCTTGCTTTGGGTTCCAGGTGTCACTCCTCAGAGGCTTTGGTTCAAAGAACAGGATATGGGGCTTTCCTGAGGCACTGAACAGAACTCCTCTCGTCTCCACATGGGAAGCTTCCCTGTTGGAGCTGTGTCAAACACCTCAGTTTGGAAAACCCTGCAGAGTCCCTGAGCCACCTCCACATTCCAAGGTCTCCCAGGCCACCAAGCCACAGTAGGACTCATCTTCAGGAGAGTCCATTTCAACTCTCCCCACTGGGTAGCTCACCCAGGAGCCTGCAGATTGAGCCTGCCTTGTCCTGCCTAAAGAGTGGGAATATGAGGTGGCGTTCCCAGGCATCCATGCTTAGACACCTGCTCTCGAGTCTTTCCGTATGGGGCCTCCTGGAACCATCCAGTAGGACTCGACTGTCGTGCAGAAGGAAAGCTTGAGGTTTGGAGTAGTTCACAAATCCCATCGTAGGCAAACCTCCCTGGCTTCATGAAGCCCCCACACCCTTCAGGAAGAGGCCATGCTGGACAAAAACTCTAGCCTGAGGCACGTCTCATAGTTGACATGACCTCAGTGCAGGAGATCTCGATTCAGCCTCTGCAGAGTGGCCCTGCCATGCCTTCGATCCCAAACCTCATGCTAGCTTTTGTTTTCAGACTTCCTTCCTCACACTCCTGGCAAACAAGCCCTACGGACTAGGAACTCCAGAACCACAACACAGCCCAGTGTCTGTCCAACGGAAGAAAAACGCTTCCCTATGGGGCTCTCCAGAAAACCCAGATCATGATCAACCTGCTCGGGCCTCGACGGTCCCCGAACTGGATAGGATGCTCTGGGCACTCATGCTCTGTCTGACACAGCCTGAAGCCAGACGTCCAGACAGACAAGGAGACAGATGGCCGCACACCCAGCACTTCGGACACGCCATGGTCTTATGCCGTCACCTCTTCCTAACCTTGGTTTTCAGATATCTGAACCTAGACATTATATCAATTCTCCACACAGCTGGGTATCGCAAGCCAAAACAGAACTCCTCCTTCCCCATGGCTGTCAAGCTTGCTCTTGGCATGGAGTCACACCTTCAGGGTGGGAGAAACCTTCATGGCCCCTGAAGCCACGCCCAAACTTGAGTGCTGCTTGGGCACAAATTCACACTGTGACCCACAGCATGAGCCCCATGTCAAAGAAAGGCCTGTCAGGACCTGGACCAAGAGCCCGCATATGGGGCTTGCCAAGCCCCTAAGCACCCAATCCTCACCAGTGTTTGAGTTTTCCAGTCGCCCCACCTGTACCTGGGCTCTGCTCTGGAATCCCTTTCTTGGAGAGACACATGAGCCAGACAACACGACTCCACCCTTCCCTCAAAATGTCCCCAAACTCTTGGGAGCTGGGACAAATCCCCAGAGAGGGATACTCGTCCACAGTCCCTGAGGCCACCGCTCCAATCCACGGCTATCCCGGACACAACATCCAGAGACAAAAGCCTGAAGGAACGCCTTCCACTCGCCCTTGTTTCAGAGGCCCACGAGTTCCCTCTCGGGCTGTACATCCGGCCTGTCATACCCTAGGCGCCACTCATAAGCTGACTTTGTGTTTTAAGACTTCTGTGCCCACAGCATGGACCCACACAACCTCCAGGCTAGGGCCTCTGAAGCCACAGCGAATGATTGTGCCGGCCCTCTCTAAGGAAAGTGTGTCCAATCCATTGACCACAACCCTACAGTTTAGGGAAAAGCTCCAAGGCCCCTGAGGCCATCAATAGGTAGGCCACCCTGGACTAAGAGGGGCTCTCTGACACCAGCAGAGCAACTATCTCCACTTAGATTCTCAGACAGTGTCCCCAGAGACAGAAGGTTGAAATGGACAGGCCCCCAGGCCCTAATATGAACCTTAGCTTTGTTTCCATGTGTCCGTTCTCAGAGGACTGTTTTCGTAGACCAGCACATGGGGCTTTTCTGAGGCACCAAACCAAGCATCTCTCGTCTCCACATGGGCAGCTTTCTTACTGGGGATGTATCAAACCCTTCAGGTAGGAGAGTTCCGCAAGGCCACCGAACAACCAGCACATTCCAAGGTCTCCATGGACCCAAACGCACATTATGACGCATCCTCAGGAGAGGCCATTTCAACTCAGCCCCCTGGGTAGCGTGACCCAGAGACAGCAGATCAAACATATCTTTTCGCTAATGGCCAATGGGAATGCGAGGCATGCTGTACAGGGATCCATCCTTCGAACCCTGCTCTCCAGTCCTTCCATATGGTATGTCCTGGAGCTATGCAACAGGACTCGAATGTCCCACAGAAGGAAACCTTGTGGTTTGGGGCAACCTCCAAACTCAGCGTGGGAAAACTTCCTTGGCCTCATGAGGCCCCCGCTTCATGAAGGTGCCATCATGGACACATACTCCAGCCTCAGCCAACGTCTGATCCTCAGCCTGACTTCAGATGCAGGAGATTTTGATTCAGCCTCTGCAGAGTGGGCCTGCTCTGCCCTTGGCTCCAATACTCACCCTAGCTTCTGTTTTCAGACTTCCGTCCTCACACTCCTTGCCCACAAACCCTCCCTACTGGGAATTCTGGGGCCACACTGAAGCACTCTGCCTGCCTCCCAGGAGAAAAACTCTGTCTATGGTGCTGCCCAGAAACCCCAAATGAGGATCAAACTGCTTGGCCCTCGGCAACACCCCAATTGCATAGGCTACCTTAAACAGTGATGCTCTGTCGCAAATAGCCTGAGCCCAGACCTACCAACAGACACCGACACAGCTGGCTGCACACCCAGCACATTGGACCCGCCACTGCCTTAGGCCACCATCCATTCCCAACCTGGGTTTTCAGTCATCAGAACCTAGACCTTATCTCCAATCCCTGCACAGGGGGGAACCTGATGCACAAGTCAGAACCCCTCCTTCCCCATGGCAAGAAACCTTGCTGCTGGCAGTGAGTCAAACCTTCAGTGTAGGAGAAATCGGCATGGCCCATGAGGTTACGCCCAAGCGTGAGGGCCGCCTTGGGCACAAACACACATTGTGACCCTCAGCGTGAGTACCTTATTCAAGTAACGCCTCTCAGTGACTGGACCAAGAGCCCGCATATGTGGCTTGCCATGCCCATAGGCACCCAGGACTAACTAGATGGTGTGTATTCCAGTTGAGGGAACCCACTGCTGTGCTCTAGAGTCCCTCTCCTGGGGGGTCCCCTGTGGCAGAAAACAGTACTCTTCCCTTCCCACAGAATGAACCCAAACACTTGGGAGCTTGGACAATCCCCCGAGAGGAAGGCTCTTCCTCGGCCTCTGAGACAAGCCCTACCCTGACCGGACACTGTGAACGCAACACCCAGAGACAAAATCCTGAGTGACTGCCTCCCACTTGCCCTCCTTTGATATCCAGAGGATCTCCCTCACGGACTGGAGATCAGTCCTGCCATCACCTTGGCCACTAGCTGAGCCAAGTTTGCTTTTTCAGACATCTGTCCCCACAGCCCTGGCAAACACAGCCTCTAGGCTGGGTCCTCTGGAGCCATACCACAGGACCGTGCCTGCTCTCTCCTGGGAAACTGTGTCCATTCCTTTGGACACACACCTCCAGAATATGAGAAACCTCAAGGCCCCCGAGGACATCCCACTACTGGGAGGCTCCCTGGACACACAGGGGCATTCGGACACAAGCTGAGCAGCTACCTCCACGAAGGCATGCCCACAGATGTCAACAGAGATAGAAGGTTGAGCCGGACAGGCCCTTAGGCCGTAATCTCAACTCTTGCTTTGGGTTCCAGGTGTCACTCCTCAGAGGCTTTGGTTCAAAGAACAGGATATGGGGCTTTCCTGAGGCACTGAACAGAACTCCTCTCGTCTCCACATGGGAAGCTTCCCTGTTGGAGCTGTGTCAAACACCTCAGTTTGGAAAACCCTGCAGAGTCCCTGAGCCACCTCCACATTCCAAGGTCTCCCAGGCCACCAAGCCACAGTAGGACTCATCTTCAGGAGAGTCCATTTCAACTCTCCCCACTGGGTAGCTCACCCAGGAGCCTGCAGATTGAGCCTGCCTTGTCCTGCCTAAAGAGTGGGAATATGAGGTGGCGTTCCCAGGCATCCATGCTTAGACACCTGCTCTCGAGTCTTTCCGTATGGGGCCTCCTGGAACCATCCAGTAGGACTCGACTGTCGTGCAGAAGGAAAGCTTGAGGTTTGGAGTAGTTCACAAATCCCATCGTAGGCAAACCTCCCTGGCTTCATGAAGCCCCCACACCCTTCAGGAAGAGGCCATGCTGGACAAAAACTCTAGCCTGAGGCACGTCTCATAGTTGACATGACCTCAGTGCAGGAGATCTCGATTCAGCCTCTGCAGAGTGGCCCTGCCATGCCTTCGATCCCAAACCTCATGCTAGCTTTTGTTTTCAGACTTCCTTCCTCACACTCCTGGCAAACAAGCCCTACGGACTAGGAACTCCAGAACCACAACACAGCCCAGTGTCTGCCCAACGGAAGAAAAACGCTTCCCTATGGGGCTCTCCAGAAAACCCAGATCATGATCAACCTGCTCCTGCCTCGACGGTCCCCGAAGTGGATATGCTGCTCTGGGCACTCATGCTCTGTCTGACACAGCCTGAAGCCAGACGTCCAGACAGACAAGGAGACAGCTGGCCGCACACCCAGCACTTCGGACACGCCATGGTCTTATGCCGTCACCTCATCCTAACCTTGGTTTTCAGATATCTGAACCTAGACATTATATCAATTCTCCACACAGCTGGGTATCGCAAGCACAAAACAGAACTCCTCCTTCCCCATGGCTGTCAAGCTTGCTCTTGGCATGGAGTCACACCTTCAGGGTTGGAGAAACCTTCATGGCCCTGAAGCCACGCCCAAACTTGAGTGCTGCTTGGGCACAAATTCACACTGTGACCCTCAGCATGAGCCCCATGTCAAAGAAAGGCCTGTCAGGACCTGGACCAAGAGCCCGCATATGGGGCTTGCCAAGCCCCTATGCACCCAATCCTCACCAGTGTTTGAGTTTTCCAGTCGCCCCACCTGTACCTGGGCTCTGCTCTGGAATCCCTTTCTTGGAGAGACACATGAGCCAGACAACACGACTCCACCCTTCCCTCAAAATGTCCCCAAACTCTTGGGAGCTGGGACAAATCCCCAGAGAGGGATACTCGTCCACAGTCCCTGAGGCCACCACTCCAATCCACGGCTATCCCGGACACAACATCCAGAGACAAAAGCCTGAAGGAACGCCTTCCACTCGCCCTTGTTTCAGAGGCCCAGGAGTTCCCTCTCGGGCTGTACATCCGGCCTGTCATACCCTAGGCGCCACTCATAAGCTGACTTTGTGTTTTAAGACTTCTGTGCCCACAGCATGGACCCACACAACCTCCAGGCTAGGGCATCTGAAGCCACAGCGAAAGATTGTGCCGGCCCTCTCTAAGGAAAGTGTGTCCAATCCATTGACCACAACCCTACAGTTTAGGGAAAAGCTCCAAGGCCCCTGAGGCCATCAATAGGTAGGCCACCCTGGACTAAGAGGGGCTCTCTGACACCAGCAGAGCAACTATCTCCACTTAGATTCTCAGACAGTGTCCCCAGAGACAGAAGGTTGAAATGGACAGGCCCCCAGGCCCTAATATGAACCTTAGCTTTGTTTCCATGTGTCCGTTCTCAGAGGACTGTTTTCGTAGACCAGCACATGGGGCTTTTCTGAGGCACCAAACCAAGCATCTCTCGTCTCCACATGGGCAGCTTTCTTACTGGGGATGTATCAAACCCTTCAGGTAGGAGAGTTCCGCAAGGCCACCGAACAACCAGCACATTCCAAGGTCTCCATGGACCCAAACGCACATTATGACGCATCCTCAGGAGAGGCCATTTCAACTCAGCCCCCTGGGTAGCGTGACCCAGAGACAGCAGATCAAACATATCTTTTCGCTAATGGCCAATGGGAATGCGAGGCATGCTGTACAGGGATCCATCCTTCGAACCCTGCTCTCCAGTCCTTCCATATGGTATGTCCTGGAGCTATGCAACAGGACTCGAATGTCCCACAGAAGGAAACCTTGTGGTTTGGGGAAACCTCCAAACTCAGCGTGGGAAAACTTCCTTGGCCTCATGAGGCCCCCGCTTCATGAAGGTCCCATCATGGACACATACTCCAGCCTCAGCCAACGTCTGATCCTCAGCCTGACTTCAGATGCAGGAGATTTTGATTCAGCCTCTGCAGAGTGGGCCTGCTCTGCCCTTGGCTCCAATACTCACCCTAGCTTCTGTTTTCAGACTTCCGTCCTCACACTCCTTGCCCACAAACCCTCCCTACTGGGAATTCTGGGGCCACACTGAAGCACTCTGCCTGCCTCCCAGGAGAAAAACTCTGTCTATGGTGCTGCCCAGAAACCCCAAATGAGGATCAAACTGCTTGGCCCTCGGCAACACCCCCATTGCATAGGCTACCTTAAACACTGATGCTCTGTCACAAATAGCCTGAGCCCAGACCTTCCAACAGACACCGACACAGCTGGCTGCACTCCTAGGACATTGGACCCGCCACTACCTTAGGCCACCATCCATTCCCAACCTGGGTTTTCAGTCATCGGATCCTAGACCTTATCTCCAATCCCTGCACAGGGGGGAACCTGATGCACAAATCAGAACCCCTCCTTCCCCATGGCAAGAAAACTTGCTGCTGGCAGTGAGTCAAACCTTCAGTGTAGGAAAAACGACATGGCCCATGAGGCAACGCCCAAGCGTTAGGGCCGCCTTGGGCACAAACACACATTGTGACCCTCAGCGTGAGTACCTTATTCAAGTAACGCCTCTCAGTGACTGGACCAAGAGCCCGCATATGTGGCTTGCCATGCCCATAGGCACCCAGGACTAACTAGATGGTGTGTATTCCAGTTGAGGGAACCCACTGCTGTGCTCTAGAGTCCCTCTCCTGGGGGGTCCCCTGTGGCAGAAAACAGTACTCTTCCCTTCCCACAGAATGAACCCAAACACTTGGGAGCTTGGACAATCCCCCGAGAGGAAGGCTCTTCCTCGGCCTCTGAGACAAGCCCTACCCTGACCGGACACTGTGAACACAACACCCAGAGACAAAATCCTGAGTGACTGCCTCCCACTTGCCCTCCTTTGATATCCAGAGGATCTCCCTCACGGACTGGAGATCAGTCCTGCCATTACCTTGGCCACTAGCTGAGCCAAGTTTGCTTTTTCAGACATCTGTCCCCACAGCCCTGGCAAACACAGCCTCTAGGCTGGGTCCTCTGGAGCCATACCACAGGACCGTGCCTGCTCTCTCCTGGGAAACTGTGTCCATTCCTTTGGACACACACCTCCAGAATATGAGAAACCTCAAGGCCCCCGAGGACATCCCACTACTGGGAGGCTCCCTGGACACACAGGGGCATTCGGACACAAGCTGAGCAGCTACCTCCACGAAGGCATGCCCACAGATGTCAACAGAGATAGAAGGTTGAGCCGGACAGGCCCTTAGGCCGTAATCTCAACTCTTGCTTTGGGTTCCAGGTGTCACTCCTCAGAGGCTTTGGTTCAAAGAACAGGATATGGGGCTTTCCTGAGGCACTGAACAGAACTCCTCTCGTCTCCACATGGGAAGCTTCCCTGTTGGAGCTGTGTCAAACACCTCAGTTTGGAAAACCCTGCAGAGTCCCTGAGCCACCTCCACATTCCAAGGTCTCCCAGGCCACCAAGCCACAGTAGGACTCATCTTCAGGAGAGTCCATTTCAACTCTCCCCACTGGGTTGCTCACCCAGGAGCCTGCAGATTGAGCCTGCCTTGTCCTGCCTAAAGAGTGGGAATATGAGGTGGCGTTCCCAGGCATCCATGCTTAGACACCTGCTCTCGAGTCTTTCCGTATGGGGCCTCCTGGAACCATCCAGTAGGACTCGACTGTCGTGCAGAAGGAAAGCTTGAGGTTTGGAGTAGTTCACAAATCCCATCGTAGGCAAACCTCCCTGGCTTCATGAAGCCCCCACACCCTTCAGGAAGAGGCCATGCTGGACAAAAACTCTAGCCTGAGGCACGTCTCATAGTTGACATGACCTCAGTGCAGGAGATCTCGATTCAGCCTCTGCAGAGTGGCCCTGCCATGCCTTCGATCCCAAACCTCATGCTAGCTTTTGTTTTCAGACTTCCTTCCTCACACTCCTGGCAAACAAGCCCTACGGACTAGGAACTCCAGAACCACAACACAGCCCAGTGTCTGCCCAACGGAAGAAAAACGCTTCCCTATGGGGCTCTCCAGAAAACCCAGATCATGATCAACCTGCTCCTGCCTCGACGGTCCCCGAAGTGGATATGCTGCTCTGGGCACTCATGCTCTGTCTGACACAGCCTGAAGCCAGACGTCCAGACAGACAAGGAGACAGCTGGCCGCACACCCAGCACTTCGGACACGCCATGGTCTTATGCCGTCACCTCATCCTAACCTTGGTTTTCAGATATCTGAACCTAGACATTATATCAATTCTCCACACAGCTGGGTATCGCAAGCACAAAACAGAACTCCTCCTTCCCCATGGCTGTCAAGCTTGCTCTTGGCATGGAGTCACACCTTCAGGGTGGGAGAAACCTTCATGGCCCTGAAGCCACGCCCAAACTTGAGTGCTGCTTGGGCACAAATTCACACTGTGACCCTCAGCATGAGCCCCATGTCAAAGAAAGGCCTGTCAGGACCTGGACCAAGAGCCCGCATATGGGGCTTGCCAAGCCCCTATGCACCCAATCCTCACCAGTGTTTGAGTTTTCCAGTCGCCCCACCTGTACCTGGGCTCTGCTCTGGAATCCCTTTCTTGGAGAGACACATGAGCCAGACAACACGACTCCACCCTTCCCTCAAAATGTCCCCAAACTCTTGGGAGCTGGGACAAATCCCCAGAGAGGGATACTCGTCCACAGTCCCTGAGGCCACCGCTCCAATCCACGGCTATCCCGGACACAACATCCAGAGACAAAAGCCTGAAGGAACGCCTTCCACTCGCCCTTGTTTCAGAGGCCCAGGAGTTCCCTCTCGATCTGTACATCCGGCCTGTCATACCCTAGGCGCCACTCATAAGCTGACTTTGTGTTTTAAGACTTCTGTGCCCACAGCATGGACCCACACAACCTCCAGGCTAGGGCCTCTGAAGCCACAGCGAAAGATTGTGCCGGCCCTCTCTAAGGAAAGTGTGTCCAATCCATTGACCACAACCCTACAGTTTAGGGAAAAGCTCCAAGCCCCCTGAGGCCATCAATAGGTAGGCCACCCTGGACTAAGAGGGGCTCTCTGACACCAGCAGAGCAACTATCTCCACTTAGATTCTCAGACAGTGTCCCCAGAGACAGAAGGTTGAAATGGACAGGCCCCCAGGCCCTAATATGAACCTTAGCTTTGTTTCCATGTGTCCGTTCTCAGAGGACTGTTTTCGTAGACCAGCACATGGGGCTTTTCTGAGGCACCAAACCAAGCATCTCTCGTCTCCACATGGGCAGCTTTCTTACTGGGGATGTATCAAACCCTTCAGGTAGGAGAGTTCCGCAAGGCCACCGAACAACCAGCACATTCCAAGGTCTCCATGGACCCAAACGCACATTATGACGCATCCTCAGGAGAGGCCATTTCAACTCAGCCCCCTGGGTAGCGTGACCCAGAGACAGCAGATCAAACATATCTTTTCGCTAATGGCCAATGGGAATGCGAGGCATGCTGTACAGGGATCCATCCTTCGAACCCTGCTCTCCAGTCCTTCCATATGGTATGTCCTGGAGCTATGCAACAGGACTCGAATGTCCCACAGAAGGAAACCTTGTGGTTTGGGGAAACCTCCAAACTCAGCGTGGGAAAACTTCCTTGGCCTCATGAGGCCCCCGCTTCATGAAGGTGCCATCATGGACACATACTCCAGCCTCAGCCAACGTCTGATCCTCAGCCTGACTTCAGATGCAGGAGATTTTGATTCAGCCTCTGCAGAGTGGGCCTGCTCTGCCCTTGGCTCCAATACTCACCCTAGCTTCTGTTTTCAGACTTCCGTCCTCACACTCCTTGCCCACAAACCCTCCCTACTGGGAATTCTGGGGCCACACTGAAGCACTCTGCCTGCCTCCCAGGAGAAAAACTCTGTCTATGGTGCTGCCCAGAAACCCCAAATGAGGATCAAACTGCTTGGCCCTCGGCAACACCCCCATTGCATAGGCTACCTTAAACACTGATGCTCTGTCACAAATAGCCTGAGCCCAGACCTTCCAACAGACACCGACACAGCTGGCTGCACTCCTAGGACATTGGACCCGCCACTACCTTAGGCCACCATCCATTCCCAACCTGGGTTTTCAGTCATCGGATCCTAGACCTTATCTCCAATCCCTGCACAGGGGGGAACCTGATGCACAAATCAGAACCCCTCCTTCCCCATGGCAAGAAAACTTGCTGTTGGCAGTGAGTCAAACCTTCAGTGTAGGAAAAACGACATGGCCCATGAGGCAACGCCCAAGCGTTAGGGCCGCCTTGGGCACAAACACACATTGTGACCCTCAGCGTGAGTACCTTATTCAAGTAACGCCTCTCAGTGACTGGACCAAGAGCCCGCATATGTGGCTTGCCATGCCCATAGGCACCCAGGACTAACTAGATGGTGTGTATTCCAGTTGAGGGAACCCACTGCTGTGCTCTAGAGTCCCTCTCCTGGGGGGTCCCCTGTGGCAGAAAACAGTACTCTTCCCTTCCCACAGAATGAACCCAAACACTTGGGAGCTTGGACAATCCCCCGAGAGGAAGGCTCTTCCTCGGCCTCTGAGACAAGCCCTACCCTGACCGGACACTGTGAACGCAACACCCAGAGACAAAATCCTGAGTGACTGCCTCCCACTTGCCCTCCTTTGATATCCAGAGGATCTCCCTCACGGACTGGAGATCAGTCCTGCCATTACCTTGGCCACTAGCTGAGCCAAGTTTGCTTTTTCAGACATCTGTCCCCACAGCCCTGGCAAACACAGCCTCTAGGCTGGGTCCTCTGGAGCCATACCACAGGACCGTGCCTGCTCTCTCCTGGGAAACTGTGTCCATTCCTTTGGACACACACCTCCAGAATATGAGAAACCTCAAGGCCCCCGAGGACATCCCACTACTGGGAGGCTCCCTGGACACACAGGGGCATTCGGACACAAGCTGAGCAGCTACCTCCACGAAGGCATGCCCACAGATGTCAACAGAGATAGAAGGTTGAGCCGGACAGGCCCTTAGGCCGTAATCTCAACTCTTGCTTTGGGTTCCAGGTGTCACTCCTCAGAGGCTTTGGTTCAAAGAACAGGATATGGGGCTTTCCTGAGGCACTGAACAGAACTCCTCTCGTCTCCACATGGGAAGCTTCCCTGTTGGAGCTGTGTCAAACACCTCAGTTTGGAAAACCCTGCAGAGTCCCTGAGCCACCTCCACATTCCAAGGTCTCCCAGGCCACCAAGCCACAGTAGGACTCATCTTCAGGAGAGTCCATTTCAACTCTCCCCACTGGGTACCTCACCCAGGAGCCTGCAGATTGAGCCTGCCTTGTCCTGCCTAAAGAGTGGGAATATGAGGTGGCGTTCCCAGGCATCCATGCTTAGACACCTGCTCTCGAGTCTTTCCGTATGGGGCCTCCTGGAACCATCCAGTAGGACTCGACTGTCGTGCAGAAGGAAAGCTTGAGGTTTGGAGTAGTTCACAAATCCCATCGTAGGCAAACCTCCCTGGCTTCATGAAGCCCCCACACCCTTCAGGAAGAGGCCATGCTGGACAAAAACTCTAGCCTGAGGCACGTCTCATAGTTGATATGACCTCAGTGCAGGAGATCTCGATTCAGCCTCTGCAGAGTGGCCCTGCCATGCCTTCGATCCCAAACCTCATGCTAGCTTTTGTTTTCAGACTTCCTTCCTCACACTCCTGGCAAACAAGCCCTACGGACTAGGAACTCCAGAACCACAACACAGCCCAGTGTCTGCCCAACGGAAGAAAAACGCTTCCCTATGGGGCTCTCCAGAAAACCCAGATCATGATCAACCTGCTCCTGCCTCGACGGTCCCCGAAGTGGATATGCTGCTCTGGGCACTCATGCTCTGTCTGACACAGCCTGAAGCCAGACGTCCAGACAGACAAGGAGACAGCTGGCCGCACATCCAGCACTTCGGACACGCCATGGTCTTATGCCGTCACCTCATCCTAACCTTGGTTTTCAGATATCTGAACCTAGACATTATATCAATTCTCCACACAGCTGGGTATCGCAAGCACAAAACAGAACTCCTCCTTCCCCATGGCTGTCAAGCTTGCTCTTGGCATGGAGTCACACCTTCAGGGTGGGAGAAACCTTCATGGCCCCTGATGCCACGCCCAAACTTGAGTGCTGCTTGGGCACAAATTCACACTGTGACCCTCAGCATGAGCCCCATGTCAAAGAAAGTCCTGTCAGGACCTGGACCAAGAGCCCGCATATGGGGCTTGCCAAGCCCCTATGCACCCAATCCTCACCAGTGTTTGAGTTTTCCAGTCGCCCCACCTGTACCTGGGCTCTGCTGTGGAATCCCTTTCTTGGAGAGTCACATGAGCCAGACAACACGACTCCACCCTTCCCACAAAATGACCCCAAACTCATGAGGCCCCCGCTTCATGAAGGTGCCATCATGGACACATACTCCAGCCTCAGCCAACTTCTGATCCTCAGCCTGACTTCAGATGCAGGAGATTTTGATTCAGCCTCTGCCGATTGGGCCTGCTCTGCCCTTGGCTCCAATCCTCACCCTAGCTTGTGTTTTCAGACTTCCATCCTCACACTCTAGGCCCACAAACCCTCCCTACTGGGAATTCTGGGGCTACACTGAAGCACTCTGCCTGCCTCCCAGGAGAAAAACATTGTCTATGGTGCTGCCCAGAAACCCCAAATGAGGATCAAACTGCTTGGCCCTCGGCAACACCCCAATTGCATAGGCTACCTTAAACACTAATGCTCTGTCGCAAATAGCCTGAGCCCAGACCTTCCAAAAGACACCGACACAGCTGGCTGCACACCCAGCACATTGGACCCGCCACTGCCTTAGGCCACCATCCATTCCCAACCTGGGTTTTCAGTCATCGGAACCTAGACCTTATCTCCAATCCCTGCACAGGGGGAACCTGATGCACAAGTCAGAACCCCTCCTTCCCTATGGCAAGAAACCTTGCTGCTGGCCGTGAGTCAAACCTTCAGTGTAGGAGAAAACGGCAAACCTGCCGGGCCTCATGAAGCCCCCCATATCCTTCAGGGAGAGGCCATCATGGACAAAAACTCTAGCTTGAAGCACGTCTCATAGTAGATATGACCGCAATGCAGGAGATCTTGATTCAGCCTCTGCAGAGTGGCCTGCCGTGCCCTCGGTCCCAAACCTCACGCTAGCTTGTGTTTTCAGACTTCCTTCCTCACACTCCTGGCAAACAATCCCTCCAGAGTAGGATTTGCAGAACCACAAGCCAGCCCAGTTACTGCCCACCGGTAGAAAACGTTTCCTTGTGGGGCTCTCCATAAAACCCAGATGAGGATCAACCTGCTCTTGCCTCGACGGCACTCAGATTTGATAGGCTCTCTGGGCACTAATGCTCTGCCTTTCACAGCCTGATGCCAGACGTCCAGACAGGCAAGGAGACAGCTGGCCACACACCTAGCACTTCTGACACGCCATGGTCTTATGCCGTTATCTCTTCCTAACCTTGGTTTTCAGATATCTAAACCCAGATATTATATCAATTCCCCACACAGTTGGGCATCTGAAGCACAAATCAGAACTCCTTCTTCCCCATGGCTGTAAGGCTTGCTCTTGGCATGGAGTCACACCTTCAGGGTGGGAGAAACCTTCATTTCCCCTGAAACCACGCCCAAACTTGAGTGCTGCCTTGGGCACAAATTCACTCTGTGACCCTCAGCATGAGCCCAATATCAAAGAAAGGCCTGTCAGGGCCTTGACCAAGAGCCCGCATATGAGGCGTGCCAAGCCCCTAACACCCAATCCTCACCAGTGTTTGAGTTTTCCAGTCTCCCCCCCCGTTCCTGGGGCTCTGCTCTGGAATCACTTTCTTGGAGAGACACATGAGCCAGACAACAGGACTCCACCCTTCCCACAAAATGACCCCAAACTCCTGTTAGCTGGGACAAATCCCCAGAGAGGGATACTTGTCCACAGTCACTGAGGCCACCCCCTACAATCTACGGCTATCCTGGACGTATCGAGAGACAAAAGCCTGAAGGAATCTCGCCCTTGATTCACAAGCCAAGGAGCTCACTCTCTATCTGTACATCCAGCCTGCCATACCCTCGGCGCCACTCATAAGCTGAGTTTGTGTTTTCAGACTTCTGTGCCCACAGCCTGGACCCACACACCCTCCAGGCTAGGGCATCTGGAGCCACAGCGAAAGATTGTGCCTGCCCTCTCCAAGGAAAGTGTGCCCAATCCATTGACCACAACCCTACTGGTTAGGGAAAAGCTCCAAAGCCCCTGAGGCCATCCTAATAGTGTAGGCTGCCCTGGAATAAAAGGGGCACTCTGACACCATCTGAGCCATTATCACCACTTAGACTCTCAGACAGTGTTTCCAGAGACAGAAGATTGAAATGGACAGACCCTTAGGCCCTAATATGAACCTTAGCTTTAGTTTTCATGTGTCTGTCCTCAGAGGACTGGTTTCGTATACCAGCATATTAGGTTTTTCTGAGGCTCCAAACCAAACCTCTCTCGTCTCCACATGGAGTGCTTTCTTACTGGATCTGTATCAAACCCTTCTGGTCGGAGAATTCCGCAGGGCCACAGTACAACCATCACATTCCAAGGTCTCCATGGACAGAAACACACATTATGACGCATCCTCAAGAGAGGCCATTTCAACTCAGCCCGCTGGTTAGCTTGCCCCAGAGCCAGCAGATCAAACATATCTTGTCGTTAATGGCCAAAGGGAATGCGAGGCATGCTGTTCAGGGATCCATCCTTTGAACCCTCCTCTTCAGTCCTTCCGTATGGTATGTACTGGAGCCACTCAACAGGACTCGACTGTCTTGCAGAAGGAAACCTTGTGGTTTGTGGCAACCTCCAAACTCAGCGTGGGAAAATTTCGTTGGCCTCATGAGGCACCTGCTTCATGAAGGTGCTATCAAGGGCACAATCCAACCTCAGCCAACGTCTGATCCTCAGCCTGACTTCAGATGCATGAGATATCCTTTCAGCCTTTGCAGAGTGTGCCTGCTCCCAACCTCACCCTATCTTTTGTTTTCAGACTCTACCCTAGCACTCCTGGCCCAAAAGCCCTCATGATTGGGAATTCTGGTTCCAGAACGAAGCCCTCTGCCTGCCCCCCAAAGAAAAACATTGTCTATGGCATTGCTCAGAAACCCCAAATGAAAATTAACCTGCTCAGCCCTCGGCAACACCCCAATTGCATAGGCTACCCTAAACACTATGCTCTGTCTTACATAGCCTGAGCCCAGACCTTGTGAGAGACATTGAGACAGTTGGCTTCACACCCAGCACATCGAGCCTGCCATGGATTAGGCCATTTCATCCCTTCCCATTGACCTGGGTGTCTTCCTGGAGGTATATTCTGAGGCTGTGTCAGACTATTCATTTTTTCTGGAGCTTCCTATGGAATTGGGGTGGTATTAGGGGCCTTGCAATTTTCTCTTAATCTGGTGGGTTGGGAAACTGAGACAGGCTGACATTCCTTGGGAGAGCTGGCCCAGTGCTGTTGTGTGTTCCTGGAGGCCCCATCCTGGAGGGCATATGGGTCAGGACTCTGGGTCCAAAGTCCTCAGACACAAACTCGGGTAAGAGTTAAGCTCGAGGTGATGGCAGACCCAATCTGCAGACCCTGAGCAAAGCATCTCCAGATATGAAATTCGGACGGCTGTGAGGCAGGAGCACAGTCTTTTCTGTCTGACTTGTTTGTCTATGATGGCCACGAAATGGAGGGGTGGCCTCATAGGTCCATGTGAGATTCTACCTCTCTGGGAATTCTGCTCGGCACCCAAGAGTTTGGTGTATTTCCGGGGGATGGGAGGAGCGCAGTTTTATGAGTCAGGGATCCCGTCCAAACAGCCATTCCAGAGATGGGTCCTGGGTTCTGGAGCCTGGATCACCGCAACAAGGCTTAGGATTTGGGCCTAGGGTCCTGCTCTATGTTTTCCTGGTACAGCTCCCGAGTGTTCTTGTTGGAAATGGGTCTCATTCTGAGGGTCACAATGCCTGTTTTTGCCCAGATGCCCATGCTGAGTGGGTGTGACCTCATGGGCTATGCACTTGGCTCCCACTCTGAGGATTGGACTGCCATCTCAACATTCAGTTTTCCTGCCATGGGAAAGGAGGGGTACTTTTTTATGCTTCAGGTTCCCCCATGGGCAGGAATTTGAGCTAAGTTCTGGGACCGGTGCCTGAATAGCCAGTTCACTTTGAGATGAGGTCCTCGGGCCAAGGCAGGACCCACCTGCAGAAAATGAGGCCTGCTTTCTGGGTGGCTGTCAGGAGCTCGGGCTCGAGCTGTGTCAGACAGAACATTCGTGGAGAGTTCGGCCTATGATATTGGGGTGCTTTTGAGAGCTGTGCAACTGGATCCTCATGGGGGATTTTTGCACAGACCCTTTCTTCACTTCTTCTATCTGGTGAGCAGGCAGATGGCTGCATTACGGCTCCAGAATATCCAAGTTGGAGGGTTTGCAGGCGAGGAGTGTGAGGACAGAAGTATGAAAACATAAGCTATGGTTACGCTCAGTGCCGAGCACATGTCTATTCCAATGTACAGCAGTTGTTTCGAGATCTTCAGCACCTGGGCGAGGGGCAGATGTCTGCTCACGCTGGAGTTTGTATCCATGATGGCCAACAAATGGTGGGGAGGCCTCAAGAATTCTTGGAGGTTTTTCCAAGCTGGAGCTTGTGAGCTGCTCCAAATATCAAGGTGTCCTACTAAGGGACAGCAGAAGTCTTCTTACAGGGCTCCAGGGTCCCCCATATGGAAGATTCGATAGCAATGCTCTCTGAATGGAGGCCTGGGAAGCCAATCTCGTGTTACCATTGCAGCTGAGGAACAGGGTAAGCTTGAACCAATGACACTGATTCCAAGTTCCAAGTGATTTTCGTTGATGGAAGTTCTCAGTCTAACAGGTCCCAATGCTGCTTGGTGTCCAGGGAGACCTTAGAATGTGGTGGCCGCTCTCTGACCATTGAGGATTCTCTATCCTTAGGATTAGACCCAGTACCCAGGAGCCAGGTTTCCTTCTTGGGACAGGAGGTGTGCTCTTGTATGGCTCACGGACCACAGGTTGGACCATATGCTTGAATTTCCAGAACAGACCTCTAGGAAGAGAGACCTCAAAACATAAGCTAGGGTTCTGATGAGGTTTTAGGGCCATGGAAGTTTCAATCTTCGGACTAAGTGCCATTGGCCTGCATGTCATCCTGGAGGTAGGTGCTGAGGCTGTGTCAGGCTGTGCACTTTTTCCAGAGTGGCCTATGATATTGGGGTGCAGTCAGGGGCCTTGCAGTTTTCTCCTAATCTGGACATTTTGGGAAACTGAGATGAGCAGGGTTTCCTCAGGAGAGCAGGGCCAGTGATGTCATGTGTTTCTCGAGGCCCCATCCTGGAGGTCATGTGTGTCAGGACTTTGGGACCAAAGACTTTAGACACAACCTCGGATAAGAGATAGGAGTGAGGTGATGGCAGTCCGAATCTGAAGACCCTGAGGGAAGCTCCTCGGGATTTGAAATTCAGGTGGCTGGGAGGGAGGAGCACAGGCTTTTCTGTCTGTATTGTGTGTCTAGGATGGCCACTAAATGGAGGGGTGACCTCATGTTTCCATGGGATATTCTTCCACTCTGGTGATTCTGCTTGGCACCCAAGAGTTTGATTTCTTTCTGGGGAAGAGGAAAAGACTGTATTCCATCTCTGGGATCCTGTCCAAACAGGGATTCCAGAGATGGGTTCTGGGTCCAGACACTGGGAAAACTTAACCAAAGCTTCGATTTGGGTTCCTGGTCCAGATCCCAAGGGGGATCTTTGGAAAGGGGTCTAATTCTGAGGGTCACAATGCCTATTTGTGCCCAGCTGCCCGTCCTGTGTAGGCATGGTCTCATGGACCATGCACCTGGTTCCCACTCAGGGTTGTACAGCCATCTCAACATTCAGTTTTCTGGCCATGGGGAAGGAGGAGCACTCTTTTGTGCTTCCGAGTCCCCTATGGGCAGGAATTTGAGCTAAGTCTGGGACAGGTACCTGAATATCCAGGTTGCTTCAAGATGATGGCCTCGGGCCAAGGTTGGACCCACCTGGAGGATATGGGGTCCACTATCTGGGTGGCTGACAGGAGTTCGGGGATCAGGTGGTGTCAGATAGACAATGTATGCAGAGGTCGGTCTATTATATTGGGGTGCCATTGAGGGCCGTGCAGGAGGATCCTCATGTGGGTTTCTACGAAGACCCATAGGGCACTTCTTTCTGGTGGGCAGGCAGAAAGCTGCACTGTGGCTTCAGAATTCCCAATATGAAGGGCTTGTAGGCGAGGAATGTGAAGACAGAAGTCTGAAAACACAAGCCAGGGATAAGCTCAGTGCCGACCACAGGACCATTCCATTGTGCAGTGGTTGTTTCGAGATTTCCAGCACCTGAGTATGGGCGAGGGTCAGATGTCTGCTCACGCTGGGTTTGCATCCATGATGGTCAACGAATTGTGGGGTGGCCTCAAGATTTCTTGGAGATTTTCCCAAGCAGGACCTTGTGAGCTGCTCCAAACAGCAAGGTGTCCTACTGTGGGACAGGGGAAGTCCACTTACAAGGCTCCAGGGTCCCCCATATAGAAAGATTCGACAGCAGAGGTCTCTGAATGGGGGCCTGGGAAGTCTTCCTTGCATGACCATTGCAGCTGAGGAACATTGCAGGCTTGATCTGCTGGTTTTTGTTCAAATTTCCAAGTGATATAAGTTGACGGATGTTCTCAGTCTAATGAGTCACAATGCTGCTTGGTGTCCAGGGAGACCTTAGAATGTGGTGGTGAGGGTGCCTGGGTGGCTCAATGGGCTAAGCCGCTGCCTTCGGCTCAGGTCATGATCTCAGGGTCCTGGGATTGAGTCCCGCATCGGTCTCTCTGCTCAGCAGGGAGCCTGCTTCTTCCTCTCTCTCTCTCTGCCTTCCTCTATGCCTACTTGTGATCTCTGTCTGTCAAATAAATAAATAAAATCTATATAAAAAAAAAAAACAATGTGGTTGTGGGTCTGTGGCCATGCAGGATTTTCCTACCTGAGGGTTAGACCCAGTTCCCAAGAGCCAGGTTCCCTTCTCGGGACAGGAGGGGTTCTCTTGTATGGCTCAGGGACCGCATGTCGGATCATATGTTGGATTTCTAGACCAGGCCTCTGGGCACAGAGGCCTGAATATCTAGGCTAGGGTTCTTATGAGGTTGTAGGGGCATGTCATCCTCAACCTTCGGACTTAGGAACTTTGACCTGTGAGTCTTCCTGGAGGTAGATGCTCTGGCTGTGTCAGACTGTGCATTTTTTCCAGAGTGGCCTATGAAATTGGGGTGGGCTCAGGGGCCTTGCAGGCTTTTCCTAATCTGGAGGGTTTGTGCAACTGAGACAGCAGAATTTCATCCAGAGATCAGGCCCAGTGATGTAGTGTGGTTCTGTCAGCCCCATCCTGCAGGGAATGTGGTTAAGGGCTCTGGGACCAAAGTCTTCAGACACAAAATTGTGTATCAATTAGGAGGGAGGTGATGGCAGCCCCGATCTGCAGACGCTGAGAGCAGCTCCTCAGGATTTGAAATTCGTGTGGCTGGGAGGCAGGAGCAAAGGCTTTTCTGTCTGGATTGTGTCTAGGATGGCCTTGGAATGGTGGGGTGTCCTCATGTGTCCATGGAATATTCTACCTCTCTGGGGATTCTGCCCAGCACCCAAGAGTTTGGTGTCTCACTGGGAAGGAGAGAGCGTAGTTTACTGTTTCAGTGTTTCCGTCAACACAGGGATTCCAGAGATGGGTTATAGGTCCCTGTGCCTGGATAACCCTACAAAGGCTTAGTATTTGGGCCTAGAGGCTTGACTGCCTGGCTCTGTGGGGCTTTGGTTCAGCTCCCATGGAGACTTGTTGGAAATGGGTATCAGGGTAAGGGTCACAATGCCTGTTTTTGCCCAGATGCCCATCCTGAGTGGGCATTGGCTCTTGTTCCATGCACCTGGATCCCAATATGAGGGTTGGACCACCATATCAACATTTAATTTTCTTTCTATGAGGAAGGAGGAGTACTCTTTTTTGCTTCAGATTCCCCCATGCACAGTAATTTGAGCTATGTTCTGGGACTGGTACGTGAATAACCAGGTTGGTTTGAGATGAAGGACTCAGGTCAAGGCAGGTCACACCTGCCAGATATGGGTCCCGCTATCTAGGTGGCTACCAGGAGGTCGGGGCTCGAGCTGTGTCAGACAAAGCATTAGTTCACAAGGTGGCCTATGATATTGTGGTGCTATAGAGGGCTGTGCTGGTGGAACCTTATATGGAGTTTCACGCAGACCCATAGGGCACCTCTTTTTTCTGGTGGGCAGGCAGAAGGCTGCATTGTGGCTCCCAAATTCCCAATATGGGGGACTTGAAGGCGAGGAGTGTGAGAACAGAAGGCAGAAAACACAATCTATGCTTAATCTCAGTGCCGAGAACATGGCCGTTCCAATGTGCAGTGGTTTTTTCGAGATCTCCAGCATCTGAGTACAGGCGAGGGTCAGATGTCTGCTCATGATAGAGTTTGTATCTATCGTGGCCAACAAATGAAATATCCAGCACCTGAGTAAAGGTGGATTTCAGATGTTTACGCACACTGGAGTTTGTGTCTCTGATGACCGAATGGAGGAGTGGCATCAAGAGGCTGATGCATGTGAGATGCTCCAAACAGCAAGGTTGATTTTTCTCCTGGACAGTTAGAGTCTGGTATGTTTTCTGCAGGGCCCCCCATGTGAAAAGTATGGGTAGCAGAGCCCTTCCACATGGATGCCTGGAAAGCACACCTCCATTGACCAATGCAGCTGAGGAACATGCAGGTTCTTTACGGTGCTTCTGGGGCGAAGCACCAAGGTCTTGAGTTGACATGGAATCTCTTGAAGATGGGTTACAATGCTGGTTTTTTTTACCAGGTAGATCTTAGAATGTGTTGGTGGCTAAGGTGCCTGCAAGATTCTCCTACCCTGAGGGTTTAACACAGGTCGAAGAGCACGGTTACCTTCTGGGGACAGGAGATGTAGTGTTTTGTGGCTCAGGGACCACATTCCATATCTTAAGTTCCTATTCAAGAACAGGCCTCTGAAGACAGATGCCCGACAACCTAATCTAAAGTTCCAATGAGTCCCAGGGGCATGAGAGGTTCAATCTTCAGACTTAGGAAAGTTGACTTGGGTGTCTGCCAGGATGTAGGTGATTAGGGAGTTTCAGACTACGCACTTATGTCCAGAGTAACCTCCAATATTGGGGTGGCCACAGGGGTCTTGAATGTTTCAACCAACTCTGGAGGGTTTGGTTAACTGACATGCACAATTTCCATGGGGATGGCAAGCACAGTCCTGTGGTGTGGCTCCAGAGACTCCACAGTGGAGGGCATGTGAGCCATGGTTCTGGAGGGAAGTCTGCAAACACAAACTCGGGTTAGGTTTAGTGGCTAGGTTATCGCAGGGCAATGTGTAGACCTGGAAGGCTACTCATCAGGAACAGTAACTGGAATGACCCGAAGGTGGAAGCACAGGCTTTTATATCTGGATTGTGTGTCTAGGGTGACCTCAGAATGTAGCTGTGGCCTCATGGGTCTATGGGAGATTTTTCCTCTAAGGATACTGGCAGATCCCAATATTTTGATGACTTTTTGAGATGGGAAGACTGCTATTTTCGAACTTAGGTGTGCCCCAAAACAGGGATTCCAGAGATGGGCTCTGGGTCTAGGCGCCTGGAAAATCCCACCAAGGGTTGGGATTTGGGCTTATGGGCAGACCAGGCCTGCAATGCAGGATCTTGGTGGTGCAACTGAGAGGGCTTGTTTGGAAGCATGCTCAGGCTGAGCATTACAATGCCTGTTTGTGCCCAGGGTGGCCCTCAGGAGTGGGCGTGGTCCCATTGTCCATTTTCTGGCTCCCACACTGAGGGATGGACACACATTCCAATGGCCAGGTTTCCAGCCATGGGGAAGGAGGAAATATCTATTGTGCTTCATGTTCCCCCATAGGCAGGGATTACAGCAAAGGTCTGGGGACAGATGCCTGAATACCAAGGATGCATAGAGATGACAGATTTGGGCCATGGCCGTTCTCACATGCTGGATATGGGCCCCGCTCTCTGGGTGGCTGACACGAGGTCTGGGCTCAGGCTGTGTCAGACACAGCACTAGTGGCCAGAGAAGTCTATATATTGGGGTTCTCTCCAGGGCCGAGTAAATTGATCCTCATGTAGGGTTTCTGGCCAGACTCACAAAGCAGTTCTTTCTGTGGGGCAGGCAGAATGCTGCCTTATGGATCCAGAATTCCCTATCAAGAGGGTTTGGGGACAAATAGGGTGAGAATGCAATTGTAAACACCAGCTATGCTTAAATTGAGTGCCAAGCGGAAGTCAGTTTCAATGTGCAGCAGCTTATACGAGATATCCAGCACCTGAGTAAGGGCAGATGTCAGATATTTGCTCACACTTGAGTTTGTGTCTAGGATGACGACTAATGGAGGGGTGGCTTCAGGAGGCAATGGAGGATTACCCACGCTTAAGATTGTGCGATGCTCCAAACAACAAGGTTTCCTTCTAATGGACAGGAGGAGTCTGTTTTTTTTTCCTCCAGGGTCCCTCAAGTGGAAGTTTGCGTAGCAGAGCCCTCCCGCATGGATGACTGGAAAGCACACGTCCAATGACCATTGCAGCTGAGGAACATGACAGGTTCGTTTTGGTGGTTCTGGTGCCAAGTACCAAGGCCTTGAGTTGACTTGGAATCTCTTACAGATGTGTCCCAAAACTGGTTTGTTACAAGGGAGTTCTTAGAATGTATTGGTGGCTTTGGGCCACGCTGAGGGTTTGGCACAGGTCGATGTGCACAGTTTCCATCTTGGGAGAGGAGATGTTCTGTTTTGTGGCTCAGGGTACATATGTTGTATCCTGACTTGGTATTCAAGAACAGTCCTCTGAGGATTGATGCTTGCAACCTAATCTAGAGATCCAATGATGTCCTTGGTGCCCATCAGGTTCAATTTTCTTACTAAGGACCATTGATATGGTTGTCTGAACTGGATGTAGGTGATCAGGGTGTTTCAGACTGTGCATTTGCATCCAGAGCCACTTCCACTATTGGGGTGGGCTCTGGGGCCTTGCAGGTTTCTCCTAACTTGGAGGCTTTGGGGAACTGTGATGGGCACAGTTTCCTTGGGGATGGCAGGCCCAGTCCTGTGGTAAGGCTTCAGAGACCACCTCCTTGAGGATATGAGAGCCATGGTTTTGGGAGGGAAGTCTGCAAACACAAATTTGGGTCAGGGATAGTGGCAAGGTGATGGCAGGTCCAATGCCTAGACCTAGAAGGCATCACGTCAGGAACTGTAATTAGGGTGACTGAAAGCTGGTAGCACAGGCTTTTCTATCTGGATTGTGTGTCCAGGATGGGCTCTGAATGTAGACGTGGTCTCATGGTTCAATGGGAGACTTTTCCTCTCTAAGGATCCTGGTGGATCTCCATAGATTGGTGGTTTTTCAGAGAAGAAAAGAGTGCTCTTTTCCATCTTAGGGGTGCTCCAAAACAGGGAAGAATGCTGTTTTCCAACTTAGGCTTATGCCAAAACAGGGATTCCAGAGACGGGCTCTGGGTCTGGGTGCCCGGATATCCCACCAAGTGTTAGGATTTGGGCCTAGGGGCATTCCAGGCCTGCAATGCAGGATCCTAATGGTGTAACAGAGAGGGCTTGTTTGAAAGCATGCTCAGGCTGAGGGTCATCATGCCTCTTTATGCCCAGGGGGGCCCTCAGGAGAGGGCGTAGTCTCATTGGCCATATAGCTGGATCCCACTTTGAGGGTTGGACACCCATTGCAACAGCCAGGCTTCCTGCAATGGAAAGAGGAGTTCTCTATTGTGCTTCAGGTTCCCCCATTGGCAGGGTTACAGGAAAGGTCTGTGGAAAGTTGCCTTAATACCAAGGATGTGTACAGATGACAGGCTAAGAATTACCAGGTAACAAAACAGCATTGTTACCCATGTTCATGACATTCCATGTAGAAATAAGCCCTTAGTACTTCGCCCCAGAGCCACCAGAATGAACTTGCCATGTTCCTAAGCTTCAATGGTCAGTGGAGGTGTGGTTTCCAGGCAACCATACGGGGGTGCTCTGCTACACAAACTTTGCAATTGGCTGAGACCCTTGAGACAAAAAAACAGAATGCCCCTGTCCGGTAGAAGGAAACCTTCTGTTTGGAGCATCTCACAAGCCCCAGCGTGGGAAATTCTCCATTTCCTCTTGAAGCCACCACTCCATTTGTCAGTCATCATAGACACAAACTCCAGCATGAGCAAACATCTGACATCCGCCCTTACTCAGGTGCTGGATTTCAATTCGATCGCTGCACACTGGAATTGCCTTTAGTTTGACTGAATTAAGCCATAGCTTGGGTTTACAATTCCATCCTCAGCCTACTGGTCCACAAGCCCTATTGTGAGGGAATTCTGGAGCTACAACACAATATTCTGCCTTCCCCATAGAAAGAAAAAGGGCCTGGAGAGTCTGCCCAGAAACTCCATATGATGGTCAATCTTCTCGGTGCTAGACGGAACCCTGATTCATAGGCTGCCCTGGGCACTAGTGCTGTGTCTGACATAGCCGGAGCCAGGACCTAGTGTCAGCCACGGAGAGATCAGGGCCCATATACAGCATGTGAGACCAGCTATGGCCCAAGTCTGTCTTCTCTTCTATTCTTGGTATTCAGGCATCTGTACCCACACCTTTGCTGAAATCCTTGCCATTGGGGGAACCTGAAGCACAACAGAGAACTCCTCCTTCCCCATGGAAGGTATTCTGACAGTTGGGATAGTTGCTCAACCCTCAAAGTGGAAGGCAGCTCCATGGCCAAGGAGACCATGTGCACTCATGATGGCTTCCCCGGGCACAAGCAGGCATTGTGACCTCAGCCTGAGCATGCTTTCAACCAAACGCTCTCAATTGCGTCTCTGGGACCCCGAATTGCAGGCCTAGTACACACCTAGGCCCAAATCCTAACCCTAGTGGGATTTTACAGGGGCCCAGACACAGAGCCCATCTCTGGAATCCCTATTTTGGGGGACCCTTAAGATGGAAAACAGCACTCTTCCCTTCCCCGAGATAGTCACCAAACTCATGGTAGCCACCAGGATCCTTGAGTGGAAAAATCTGCCATAGACCCATGAGAACACACCTGCATTCCGAGGCCATCCTGGACATACAATCCAGATACATATCATGTGCTATCACCTTTGAGTCATCGGATTTACAGTTCCTGACGAGCTGCCTTCCAGGTCTATGCATTGGGCCTGCAATCACCTTGCCATTAACCTAAACAGAGTTTGTGTTTGCAGACTTCCTTCCTAAAACCATGGCTCACATGACCTCCAGGTTCTGGCATCTGAAGCCACACCACAAGACTGTGCCTGAGATCCTCAAGGAAACTGTGCCCATCACTTTTGCCCGATACCTTTAGATTAGGAGAAACCTGCAAGGCCCCTGAGCGCAGCCAAATAATGGAGGCCGCTCTGGGCACAAATGCACAGTCTGAGACACCCTGATCACCTCCATACAGGCAGACACCCAAGTCAATGCTCCTGAGTCAGAAGATTGAACCTGACATGCCCCGAGGACTTCATTGGCACACTAGATTAGGTTTACAGGTATCTGTCGTCAGAGGCCTGCTCTGGCATATCAACTTATGATAAAATATATAGTCCCTGAGCCACAGAACAGAATATGTCCTCCCCAAAAAGGAAGCCATGCTCCTGGAATTGTGTCATACCCTAAGGGTATTTGGATCCTGAATGGCCCCTTAGCAACCAGCACATTCTATGATATTCCTGGTAACAAACCATCATTGTGCCCCATCTTCATGAGACTCCATGTCAACTCAAGGTCTCGATATATTGCCCCAGAGGCACCAGAATGCACCTGCCATGTTCCTCAGCTGCAATGGTCAATGGAGGGGTGATTTCCAGGCATCCCTGTGGGGTTCTCTGATACAAAACTTTCCACATGGAGAAACCAGAGAAAACAAACCAGACTTCTCCTGTCCGGTAGAAAGAAACTTTGCTATTTGGAGCATCTCACAAGCCCCAGCATGGGAAATCCTCCATGGCCTCTTGACGCCACCCTTCCATTTGTGGGTAATCACAGACACAAACTCCAGTGTGAGCAAACATCTGACATCCACCCTTACTCAGGTGCTGGATATTCGAAACGGCAGCTGCACACTGAAACTGCCTTTTGCTTTTCACTGAACTTAACCATAGCTTTGTATTACTATTCTATCCTCACCACACTGCTCCACAATATCTCTTGATAGGGAATTCTGGAGCCACAACGCAGTATTCTGCCTTCCACATAGAAAGAAGAAGGACCTGTTGAGTCTGCCCAGAAACTGCACATGAGGATCAATCTACTCAGACCACGAGGCAACCCTGATTAATAGATTTCCCTGACCACTCGTGCTGTGTCTGACAGAGTCTAAGCCCCGACCTCGTGTCAGCCACCCAGAGGTGAGGGCCCATATTTAGCATGAAGATCGGCCATGGCCCTGGGCCATCATCTGTACCCATCCTTGGTATCCAGTCATCTGTCCCCCAAACTTTGCTGGAATTCCTGCCAATGGCGAACCTGAAACACAATAGAGAACACCTCCTTCCCCATGGCAGGAATATTGGCTGTTGGGATGGTTGTCCAACAGCGTGGGAGCCAGCTGCATGGCCAAGGAGACCATGCCCACTCCTGAGGGCCGACATGGGCACAGGCAGGCATGGTGATCCTCAGCCTGAGCATGTTTTCAAACAAACACTCTCAGTTGCTCCTCCAGTACCAGCATTGCAGGCCTGGTATGCCCCTAGGCCCAAATCCTAACCCTTGGTGGGATTTTCCAGGTGCCCAGACCCAGAGTCCGTCTCAGAATCCCTGTTTGGGGCACCCTTAAGATGGAAAACAGCACTCTTCCCTTCCCTGAGAAAGGCACCAAACTATTGGGAGCCGCCAGGATCCTTAGAGAGAAAAAATCTCCCATGGACCCATGAAAACAAACCTGCATTCCGAGGCCATCCTGTCCACACAATCCAGAGAGAAAAGTCTTTGCTACCGCCTTCGAGTCATCCTATTTACATTTCCTGACGAGCTGCCATCCATGTCTATGCATTGGGCCTATGATCATCTCGACACTAACCCTAACCCCAGTTTTTGTTTGCCGACTTCTCTCCCAAAACCATGGCTTACATGCCCACCAAGATGTGGTCCCTCAAGCCACATCACAGGAAAGTTCCTGCCATCCCCAAGAAAACTGTGCCCATCAGGTTGTCCAAACCCTCCAGATTAGGAGAAACCTGCCAGGCCCCTGAACCCACCCCAATATTGGCGGTTGCTCTGGATGTAAACGTGCAGTCTGAAACACCCTGAGCACCTCCATCGAGGCAGAAAGCCAAGTCAATGGTTCTGAGTCAGATGATTGAACCTGACATGCCCCTAGGACTTCACTGGAACCCTAGATTGGGTCTTCAGACATCTGTTCTCAGAGTCCTGTTCTGGAATACCAAGTTATGATACAACATGTGGTCCCTGATTCCCACAACAGAACATCTCCTGTCTCCAGAAGGAAAATGTGCTCTTGGATCTATGTCCAACTTTCAGGGTAGATGGATCCTGCATGACCCATTAGCCCCAGCAGCTTCTATGATCTCCATGGTAACAAACCAGCATTGTGACCCAACTTCCTGAGACTTGATGCCAACTCAAGGTGTTGGTACTTTGCCCAAGAGCCATGAAACGAATCTGCCATGTTCCTCAGGTACAAAGGTCAATGGACGTGTGCTTTCTAGGCATCCAAGAGGTAGTTCTCTGCTACACAAAAATTCCACATAGGGAACCCTAGAGCAAACAAATAAGACTGCTCCTGTCAGGTTGAAGGAAACCTTGGTTGTTTGGAGCATCTCACAAGCCCCAGCCTGGGAAGTCCTCCACATTCTCTTGATGCCAACCCTCCATTTGTTAGTCATCATAGACACAAATTCCAGCATGAGCAAACATCTGACATCTGCTCTTACTCAGGTGCTGGATATTCGAATCAGTCACGCACACTGGAAATACCTTTCACTTGACACTGTATTCTTGCATAGTTTGGGTTTACAATTCCATCCTCACCCTACTGGACCGCAAGTCCTCTTGAGAGGGAATTAGGGAGACAAAACGCAACATTCTGCCTTCCCCATAGAAAGAAGGGCCTGGTGAGTCTGCCCAGAAACTCCCCATGAAGATCAATCTACTTGGCCCTCGAGGGAACCCTGATTTATACTTTGCGCTGGCCACTAGCGCTGTGTCTGAGAGAGCCTGAGCCCCAACCTCGTGTCAGCCACCCAGAGTGTGGGGCCCTTATCCAGCATGTGGGACTGGCCATGGCCCAGTCATCTCTACCCATCCTTGGTATTCCGGCAACTATCCCAGACCTTTGCTGGAATCCCTACCAGTGGGGGAATCTGAAGCACAATTGAGAACTCCTCCTTCCCCATGGCAGGAAGCCTGGCTGTTACTATGGGTGCCCAACCCTCAGAATTAGAACCAGGTGCATGGCCAATGAGACAACGCCCAATCATAAGGGCCGCCTGGGCCAAAGCAGGCATTGTGTCCCTCAACCTTAGCATGCATTCAAACAAATGCTCTCAGTTGTTTCTGCAGGGTCCCGCATCGCAGGCCTGGTATGCCCTTAGGACCAAATCCTAACACTTCGTGGGATTTTCCATGCCAACATAACCAGAGCCCGTCTCTGGAATCTCTGTTTTGAAGCACCCCTATGATGGAAAACAGCAATCTTCCCTCCCCTGAGAAAACTATTAGGAGCTGCCAGGATGCGTAGAGAGGAAAAATCTCCCAGGGCTCCATAAGACCACACCTTCATTCCGAGGCCATCCTGGACACACAATCCAGATACAAGAGACTGTGCTACCACCTTCGAATCACCTGGTTTACAGTTCCAGACGAGCTGCCCTACAGACCTATGCTTTGGGTCTGTGATCACCTCGCCATTAACCCTACCCCAAGTTTGTGTTTGCAGACTTCTTTCCCAAAACCATGGCTCACATGCCCTCTATGATGGGTCTCTGTAGCCACACCACAGGAAAGATCCTGCTATCCCCAATGAAACTGTGAGGATGAGCCCAGAGATATGAGCCCATATCCAGCATGTGAGATTGGCCAGGGCCCAAGTCCATCATCTCTACCCATCCTTGGTATTCAGGCACCTGTCCCCAGACCTTTTATGTAATCCCTACCAATGGGGTAACCTAAAGCACAATAGAGAACTCCTCCTTCCCCATGGTAGGAAACCTGGCTGTTGATATGAGTGTCCAAACCTCAAAGTGGGAGCCAGCTGCATGGCCAAGGAGACAATGCCCACTCATGAGGGCTGCCCTGGGCACAAGTAGCCATTGTAACCCTCAGCTTGATCAAGCCTTCAAAAAAATGCTCTTAGTTGCACCTCCAGGATCCTGCATTGCAGGCCTGATATGCCCTTAAGCCCAAATCCTAACACATCGTGGGATGTTCCATGTGCACATACCCAGAGCCCGTCACTGGAATCCCTGTTTTGAGGCATCCCTAAGATGGAAAACAGCACTCTTCACTTCCCTGAGAAAGCCACCAAACTAATGGGATCCCCCAGGATCCTTGAGAAGAAGAATCTCCCATGGTCCCATGAGTCCACACCTGTATTCCGAGGCCAGCGTGGATATGCTATCCAGATACAAGAGACTGTGCTACTGGCTTCGAGTCACCTGATTTACAGTTCCTGACGTGCTGCCCTCCAGATCTTTGGATTGGGACTGTGAACACGTCTCCATTAACCTTATCCCGAGTTTGTGTTTGCAGATCTCTCTCTAAAAACAATAGCTCACATGTCCTCCAGGATGGGGCCCCTAGAGTCACACCACAAGACTGTGCTTGCCATCCCCAAGGAAACTGGGCCCATCACAGTTGCCCAAACCCTCCTGATTAGGAGAAACCCGGAAGGCTCCTGAGCACATCCCAATATTGGAGGCTGCTCTGGATGCAAATGCACAGTCTGAAACACCCTGATCACCTCCATCCAGGCAGACACCCAAATCAATGGTCCTGAGTCAGATAATTGAACCTGACATGGCCCTAGGACCTCATTGGAAGAGGGATTAACTTTTCAGGCACCTGTCCTCAGAGGCCTCTTCTGGAATACCAACTTATGATACAAATTATGGCCCCTGAGCCCCAGGGTGGGAAATCCTCCATGGCCTCTTGACGCCACCTCTCCATTTGTTGGTCATCATAGACACAAACTCCAGCCTGAGCAAACATCTGACATCCGCCCATATTCAGGCGCTGATATTGGAATCAGCTGCTGCACACTGGAACTGCCTTTCGCTTTGCAATGAATTTAAGCCTAGCTTCAGACTACAATTTCATCCTCACCCTACTGGTCTGCCATATCTCTTGATAGGGAATTCTGGAGCCACAACGCAACATTCTGCCTTCTTCATAGATAGAAGGACCTGGTAAGTCTGCCCATAAACTGCACATGAAGATCAATATACTCAGCCCAGGAGGGAACCCCTATTTATAGTTTGCCCTAGCCACTAGTGCTGTGTCTGACAGAGCCTGAGCCCCTACCTCGTGTCAGCAACCCAGAGGGTGGGGCCCACATTAACCATGTGAGACCGGCCATGGCCCAGGGCTGTCATTACTACCCATCCTTGGTATTCAGGCATCTGTCCCCTAGATCTTAGCTGGAATCCCTACCAATGGGGGGACCTGAAGCACAATAGAGAATTCATCCTTCGCCATGGCAGGAATCCTGGCTTTTGGATGGGTGTCCAACCCTAGGAATGGGAACTGGCTGCATGGCTGAGTAGACATCGCCCAATCCTGATGGCTTCCGGGGCACAAGCAGGCATTGGGACCCTCAGCTTGACCATACTTTCAAACAAACGCTCTCAGTTGCACCTCCAGGATCCCGCATTGTAGGCCTGGTATGGCCCTAGGCCTAAATATTAACCCTTGGTGGGATTTTCCAAGCACTTAGACCCAGAGCTCATCTCTGGAATGCCTGTTTTGGGGCACGCCTAAGCTGGAAAACAGTACTCATCCCTTCCCGGAGAAATCCAACAAACTATTGAGAACCGCCAGGATCCTTGAGAGGAGAAATCTCCCATGGACCCTTGAGACAACACCTGCAATAAAGGCCATTCTGGAAATTAAATCCAGATACAATTACCTGTGCTACCACCTTTGAGTTACGTGATTTACAGTTCCAGACTTGCTGCCCTCCTGGTCTATGGATTGGGACTATGATCACCTTGCCACTAACCCTAACCTAAGTTTGTGTTTGCAGACTTCTCTCTCAAAATCATGGCGCACATGTCCTCCAGGATGGGGTCTCTGGAGTCACACCACAGGACAGTTCCTGCAATCCCCAAGGAAACTGCCCATCACAGTTGTCCAAAAACCCCATATAAGGAGAAACCTGCAAGGAACCTGAGCCAACCCTAGTATTGGATGCCACTCTGGACACAAATGCACAGTCTGAAACACCCTCATCACCTGCATCCAGTCAGACACCAGAGTCAATGATTCTGAGTCAGAAGATTGAATGACATTCCCCTAGGGCCTCATTCAAACCCTTTATTAGGTTTTCAGGCTTCTGTCCTCAGAGACCTGTTCTGGATTACCAATTTATGATACAACATATGGCCGCTGAGCCCCACAACAGAATATCTCCTGCCCCCAGAAGCAATCCGGGCTCTTGGGCCTGTGTCAAATCCTCAGGCTAGATGAATCCTGCATGGCCCATTAACCACCAGCACATTCTAAGATCTCCCTGGTAACAAACCAACATTTTGACCCATCTTCATGAGGTTCCATGTCCAATCCAGTCTTTATTTCTTCGCCTCAAAGCCACCAGATGCCATGTTCCTTCGCTGTCATGGTCAATGAAGGTGTGCTTTCCAGTCACCCATGTGGGAGATCTATGTTATCCGATCTTTCGACATGGGGAACCATGGAGGAAACAAATCAGACTGCCCCTGTATGGTAGAAGGAAACCTTGCTGTTTGGAGCATCTCAAAAACACCAGATTGGGAAATCCTCCATAACCTCTTGACGCCACCCCTCCATTTTTGTGTCATCATAGACACAAACTCCAGCATGAGCAAATATCTGACATCCACCCTCACTCAAGTGCTGAATATTGGATTCAAACATTGCACACTGGAAATTCCTTTTGCTTGATACAGAATGTAACCATAGCTTAGGTTTACAATTCCATCCTCAGCCTCCTGGTCCACAAGCCCTCTTGATAGTGAATTCTAGAGCCACAAAGCAGCATTCTGCCTTCCCCTTACAAACAAGAAGGGCCTGGTGAGTCTGCCCAGAAACCATACATGAGGATCAATCTGCTCGGCACTCGAGGGAACCCCAATTTATAGGCTGCCCTGGGCACTAGTGCTGTGTCTGACAGAGCCTGAGCCAAGACCTAGTGTCAGCCACCCAGTGATCGGGGCCCATATCCACGATTTGATACTGGCCATGGCCCATGTCCATCATGCAGGCCTGGTAAGCCACTAGGCCCAAATCCTAACACTTGGTGGGATTTTCCAGGGGACCAAACCCAGAGTCGGTCTCTGGAATCCATATTTTGGGGCACCCCTAACATGAAAAAAAGCACTCTTCCCTTCCCCGAAAAAGCCACCAACTATTGGGAGCCACCAGGATCCTTAGAGAGGAAAAATCTCCCATGGACCCATGAGGCCACAACTGCATTCTGAGGCCATCCTGCACACAATACAGAGAAAAAAGCCTGTGATTCTGCCTTTGAATCACCCGATTAACAGTTCCTGAAGAGCTGCCATCCATGTCTATGCATTGGGCCTGTGATAACCTTGCCACTAACCCTAACCCAAGTTTGTGTTTTCAGACTTCCCTCCCAAAACCGTGGCTCACATGCCCTCCAGTTTGTGATAACTGGAGCCACACCACGGGATTGTACCTGTCTTCCCAAAGGAAACTGTGATTGTCACTATTAAACAAACCCTCTAGATTAGGAGAACCCTGCAAGTCCCCTAAGCCCAGCCCAATATTGGAGGCCACTCTGGACGCAAATGCACAGTCTGACACACCATATCACCTACATCCAGGCTGATATCCAAGTCAATGGTCCTCAGACAGAAGATTGAACCTGACATGCTCCTAGGATTCACTGGAACACTAGAATAGGTTTTCAGGTATCTGTACTCAGAAGGCTGTTCTGAATATCAATGTATGATACAATATGGTCACTGAGCCACACAAAAGAACATCTCCTGTCCTTAGAAGAAAGCTGTGCTCTGGACCTGTGTCAAACACTCTGGGTAGATGAATCCTTCAAGGCCCCCTGGCAACCAGCACATTCTATGATCTCCCTGACAACATACCAGCATTGTGACCCATCTTCATGAGACTCCATGACAACTCCAGCCCTTGGTACTTCGGCCCAGAGCCACCAGAATGAAACTGCCATGTTCCTCTGCTGCCATGGTCAATGTAGGTGTACTTTCCAGGCATCCAGCGGGAGTGCTCTGATACCAACTTTCCACATGGGGAACCATGGAGGAAACAAACCAGACTCCCCTGTACAGTAAAAGGAATCTTTGCTGTATGGAGTATCTCAAGCCTGAGGGTGGGTAATCCTCCATGGCCTCTTGAGGCCACCCATCCATTTGTTGGTCATCATAGACACTAACTCCAGCGTGAGCAATCAACTGACATCTGCACTTACTCAAGTGCTGGATATTTGAATCAGCTGCTACACACTGGAATTGCCTTATGCTTGGCACTGAATTTAAAAGTAGCTTGGCGGGACGCCTGGGTGGCTCAGTTGGTTAAACAGCTGCCTTCGGCTCAGGTCATGATCCCAGCGTCCTGGGATCGAGTCCCACATCAGGCTCCTTGCTCCGCAGGGAGCCTGCTTCTCCGTCTGACTCTGCCTTCCACTCTGTCTGCCTGTGCTTGCTCTCGCTCGCTCTCTGACAAATAAATAAAATCTTGAAAAAAAAAAAAGTAGCTTGGGTTTGCAATTCCATCCTCACCCTGGTGTTCAGTAAGCTCTCTTGATAGGGAATTCTGAAGCCACAACACAGCATTCTGCCTTCCCCATAGCAAGAAAAAACAGCCCGGAGAGACTGCCCAGAAACCCTACATGAGGATAAATCTACTCGACCCTCGAATGAACCCCATTTATAGGTTTACCTGGCCACTAGCGCTGAGTCTGACAGAACCTCGTCTCTGACCTCGTGTCAGGACCCAGAGACTGGGATCCAACTCCAGAATGTGAGACCAGCCATGTCCCAGGGCTGTCATCTCTACCCATTCTTGATTCAGGCATCTGTCCCCAGACATTTGCTGAAATCCCTGCCAATGGGGGAACCAGAAGCACAATAGGGAAATCCTCCTTCCCCATGGCAGGAATGATGGCTCTTGGGATGGGTTTCCAGACCTCAGAGTGGTAGCCAGCTGAATGGCCAATGATAACCCGCCCACTCATGAGGGCCGCCCTGGACACAAGCAGGCATTGTGACCCCCAACATGAGCATGCTTTCAAACAAACACTCTCAGTTGCATTCCAGAATCCAAATTTGCAGGCCTGATATGCCCCTAAGCACAAATCCTAACACCTGGTGGGATTTTTCAGGGGACCAGAAACACAGCCTGTCTCTGGAATCCCTGTTTTGGGACACCCCTAAGATGGAAAATAGCACTCTCCCCTTCGCCAAGAAAGCCACCATAGTATAGGGAGCCGCTAGGATCCTTGAGAGGAAAAATCTCCCATGGATCCATGAGACCACACCTGTATACCGAGGCCATCCTGGACACAAAAGCCAGATACACAAGCCTGTGCTACCACCTTCAAGGCAACTAATTTATAGTTCCAGACGAGCTGCCCTCCAGGTCTATGCATTGGGCCTGCGATCACCTCACCGCTAACCTTAACCCGAGTTTGTGCTTACAGACTTCTATCCCGAAACCATGGCTCATATTTCCTCCAGGATGGGGTCTCTGGAGCCACACCAAAGGACTGTGCCTGCCATCCCCAAGGAAAATGTGTCCGTCACATTTGCCTAAAACTTCGAGATAAGGAGAAACCTGCAAGGCCCCTGAGCCCACCCCAATACTGGAGGCCCCTCTGGACACAAATGTGCAGTCTGAAATATGCTGATCACCTGAATCCAGGCAGATACCCAAGTCAGTGTTTCTCAGTCAGAAGATTGAACCTGACATGCTCCTATGACCTCATTGTAACCCCTGATTAGGTTTTCAGGCATCTGTAATCAGAGACCTGTTCTGGAGTACCAACTTAAGATACAACATATGGTCCCTGATCCCCACAATAGAACATCTCCTTTCTCTAGATGGAAGCCGTGCTCTTGAAACTGTGTCAAACCCTCAGGGTAGATGAATCCTACTTGGCCCGTAGCCACCAGCAGATTCTAAGATCTCACTGGTAACAAGCCAGCATTGTGAGCCATCTTCATGAGATTCCATGTCAACTACAGGCCTTGGTACTTCACCCCAGAGCCTTCAGAAAGAACCTGTCATGTTCCTCAGCTGCAATGTTCAGTGGAAGTGTGCTTTCCAGGCATCCATGTGGGAGTGCTCTGCTACCCAAACTTTCCACATGGGGGACTCTCGAGCAAACAAATCTGACTGCCCTGTCCTGTAGAAGGAAACCTGGCTGTTTGGAGCATCTCACAAGCTCAAGTGTGGGAAATCCTCTATGACCTCTTTTCAACTCCTCTCCATTTGTCGGTCATTATAGACACAAACTCCAGCTTGAGCAAACATCTGACGTCTGCGCTTACTCAGGTGCTGGATATTCGAATCAGCCGCTGCACACTGGAAATGCCATTCGCTTGTCACTGAATTTATTCATAGCTTGGGTTTACAATTCCATCCTCACCCTACTGGTCCACAAGCCCTCATGATAGGGAATTCTGCAGCCACAACACAGCATTCTGCCTTCCCAATAGAAAGAAGAAGGGCCTGGTGAGTCTGCCCAGAAACTCCACATTATGATCAATCTACTTGTCCCTTGAGGGAACCCTGAATTATAGACAGCCCTGGCCCCTAGTGTTGTGTCTGACAGAGCCTAAGCCCCGACCTCGTGTCAGCCACCTAGAAGGCGGGGCCCATATCCCGCATGTTAGACAGGCCACGGAACAGGGCCCTCATCTTTACCCATCCTTGGTATTCAGGCATGTGTCCCCAGACCTTTCCTGGAATCCCTACCAATGAGGGAACCTGAATCACAATAGAGAAATCCTCATTCCCCATGGCAGGATTCCTGTAAGTTCGGAAGGGTGTCCAACACTCAGAGTGTTAGCCTACTGAATGGCCATTGAGACCACCCCCATTCCCGAGGGCCACCCTATGCAAAAGCTTGCATAGTGACCCTCAGCCTGAGCATGCTTTCAAACAAACGCTCTCAGTTGTATCTCCAGGACTTGCATTGGAGGCCTGGTAAGCCCCTATGCCCAAATCATAACCCTTGGTGGGTATTTCCAGGTGCCCAGAGCCAGAGCACTTCTCTGCAATCCCTGTTATGGGACACCCTTAATATGGAAAACAGAACTCTTTCCTCTCTGAGAAAGCCACCACATTATAAGGAGCCGCCAGGATACTTGAGAGGAAATATCACCCATGGACACCTGAGACCACACCTGCATTCTTAGTCCATCGTGGATACACAATCCAGATAAAAAAGCCTGTGCTACCTCCTTTGAGGCATGCGATTTACATTTCACACGGAGCTTCCCTCCAGGAGTATGCATTGGGCCTACAATCACTTCGCCACTAAACCTAACCCGCATTTGTGTTTGCAGACTTCCCTCCGAAAACCATGGCTCTCATGCCCTCCAGCATGGGGTCTTTGGAGCCACACCACAGGACTGTGCCCACCATTGCCAAGGAAACTGTGCCCATCAAATTGCCCTATCTTTCCAGATTAGGAGAAACCTGCAAGGCCCCTGAGCCCACCCCAATACTGGTTGCCACTCTGTACACAAATGCACAGTCTGGAACACCCTGATCACCTACATCTAGGCAGACTTTGAAGTCAATGATACTGAGTCAGAGGATTGAACCTGACATTCCGTTAGGATTTTATTGGAACCCTAGATTAAATTTTCAGGCATCTATCCTCAGAGGCCTGTTCTGCAATACCAAATTATGATACATTTGGTCCGTTAGCCCCACATCAGAACATCTCTGGTCCGAGAAGGAAACCGTGCCCTTTGACCAGTGTCAAACCCTCAGGGTAGATGAATCCTACATGGTCCCTTAGCCACCAGCACACTGTAAGGTCTCCATGGTAACAAACCTGCATTATGACCCATCTTCATGAGACTTCATGTCAACTCCAGGCCTTGGTAATTCGCCCAAGAGCCACCAGAACGAATTGGCCATGTTTCTCAGCTGCAATTTTAATGGAGGTGTGCTTTTCAGGCATCCACGTGGGAGTGCTCTGCTACCCAAACTTTCCACATGGGGGACCCTGGAGCAAATAAACCAGACTCCCCCTGTGTGGTAGAAGGAAACTTTGCTGTTTGAAGCATCTCACAAGCCCCAGCATGTGAAATCCTCCATGGCCTCTTGACGCCACCCCTCCATTCATCGGTCATCATAGACATAAACTCCAGCATGAGGAAATGTCTGACTTTCACCTTTACTCAGGTGCTGGATATCTGGAATCAGACACTGCACAATGGAACTGCCTTTTGCTTGGCACTGAATTGAACCTTAGCTTGAGTTTACAATTCCATCCTCACCCTACTGGTCCCCAAGCCCGCTTGATAGGGAATTCTGGGGCCACAACGCAGCTTTTTGCCTTCCCCTTAGAAAGAAGAAGGGCATGGTGATTCTGCCCAGAAACTCTGCATGAGGATCAATCTGCTCAGCCCTTGAGGGATCCCTGATTCATACTCAGCCCTGACCACTAGTTCTGTTTCTGACAGAGCCTGAGTGCTCAATTCATGTCAGCTACTCAGAGAGTCAGGCATGTGAGACTGGCCATGTCTCAGGTCCCTCATCTCTACCCATCCTTGGTATTCAGGCATCTGTCCCCAGACATTTGCTAGAATACCTGCTAATGGGGGAACCTGAGGCACAATAGAGAATTCTTCCTTTTCCATGGCAGGAATCCTGGTAGTTGGGATGGGTGTCCTACATTAAAGTGGTAGCCAGCTGCATGGCCAAGGAGACAACTCCCACTCATAAGGGCTGCCCTAATCACATCAGGCATTGTGACACTCAGACTAGCATGCTTTCAAACAAACGCTCTCAGTTGTACCTCCAAGTCACACATTGTAGGCCTGGTACTCCCCTAGGCCCAAATCCTAATCCTGGTGGGATTTTCCAAGCACCCAGACTCACAGCCCTTCTCTGGAATCCCTTTTTGGGGAACATCTAAGATTGAAAACAGCACTCTTCCATTCAAACGAGAAAGCCACCATACTATTGGGAGCTTCCAGGATCCGTAGAGAGGAAAATACTCTCATGGAAACATTAGAACACACCTGCATTCCAAGGCTATCATGGACACACAATCCAGATACAAAAGCCAGTGCTAGTGCCTTCGAGGTACGTGATTTACAGTTCCTGACGATCTGCCCTCCAGGTCTATGCATTGGGCCTACGATCACCTCGCAACTCAACCTAATCCGAGTTTGTGATTGCAGACTTCTCTCCCAAAACCATGGCTTACATGCCCTCCACGATGGAGTCTCTGGAGCCACACCACAGGACTGTGCCTGCCACCCCCAAGGAAACCGTGCCCACAAATTTTCCTAAACCTTCAAGATTAGGAGAAACCTGCAAGGCCCCAGAGCCCACCCCAATATTGGAGGCCACTCTGTACACAAAGTCACAGTCAGAAACACCCTGATTGCCTACATATAGGCAGACACCGAAGTCAATGGTCCTGAGTCTGATGATTGAACCTGAAATTCCCCTTGGACTTCATTGGAACCCTAGATGAAGTTTTAGGCATCTGTCCTCAGAGGCCTGTTCTGGAATTCCAACTTATGATATAACATTTGGTCCGTGAGCCCCACAACAGAACATCTCCGATACCCAGAAAGAAACCATGTTCTTCGACCGGTGTCAAACCATCAGGATAGACTAATCATACATGGCCCCTTAGCCACCAGCACATAGTAAGATTTCCGTGGAAAAAAAACTGCATTGTGACCCAACTTCATTAGAAACCAGGCCTTGGTACTTTGCCCTAGAGCAACCAGAAAGGACCTGCCATGTTCCTTAGGTGCAATGGTCAATGTAGGTGTGCTTTCCCTTATCCACGTGCGAGTACTATGCTACCCACACTTTGCACATGGGGGAACCTGGTGTAAACAAACCAGACCTCCCCTGTCCAGTAGAAGGAAACCTTATGTTTGGATCAACTCACAGGCCGCAGCCTGTAAACTGCTCCATGGCCTCTTGATGCCACCACTCCATTGGTCGGTCATCATAGACACAAACTCCAGTCTAAGCAAACATCTGACATGCACCCTTATCCCGGTGCTGGATGTCTTGAATAAACCACTGCACATTGGAACTGCCTTCCACTTGGCACTGAATTGAACCATAGCTTGTGTTTACAATTCCATCCTCACCTGACTGGTCCCTAAGCCCTCTTGATAGGGAAATCTGGGGCCACAACGCAGCATTCTGCCTTCCCCATCGAATGAAGAAATGCCTGGTGAGTCTGCCCTGAAAACCCACATGAGGATCAATCAGGTCGGCCCTCGAGTCAACACCGATTTATAGGCTGCCATGGCCACTAGTGCCGTGTCTGACAGAGCCTGAGCTCGACTGAGTTTCAGCCACTAGAGAGCAGGCCCCATATATAGCATTTGGGATTGCCATGGCCCAAGTATGTCATCTCTACCCATCCTTGATATTCAGGCACCTGTCCCCAGACCTTGGCAGGGATCCCTGCCAATTAGGGAACTTGAAGCACAATAGAGAACTCTTCTTTCCCCATGGCAATAAACCTGGCTTTTGGGATGGGTGTTCTACCCTCAAAGGGGGAGCCAGTTACAACATCAATGACACCACACACACTCCTGAGGACTACCCTTGGCACAAACAGGCATTGTGACCCTCACCCTGAGCATGCTTTCAAAAAATCCCTCTCAGATTCACCACAATGATCCCTCATTTCAGGCCTGGTATGCCTGTAGGTTCAAATCATAAAACTTGGTGGGATTTTCGAGGTGCCCAGACCCAGAGACCATCTCTGGAATTTTTGTTTTGGTGCACCCTTCAGATGGAAAACAGCACTCATCCCTTCCCCAAAAATGTCACCAAATTATGAGGAGCCACCAGGATCCATAGAGAGGCAATGTCTCCCATGGACCCATGAGAACACACCTGCATTCCGAGGCCATCCTGGACACACAATCCGGAGAGAAAAGCCTGTGCTACTGCCTTCCATTCACCCTAATTACAGTTCCAGATGAGCTGCTCTCAAGGTATATGCATTGGGCCTGTGATCACCTCGCCACTCACCCTAATTCGAATTTGTGTTTGCAGACTTATCTACCAAAACCATGGCACACATGCCCTCCAGGATGGGGTCTCTGGATCCACACTGCAGGACTGTCCCTGCCATCCACAAGGAAACTGTTTCCATCACAGTTGCCCAAACTGTCTAGATTAGGAGAAACCTACAAGGCCTCTGGGCCTACCCCAATTTCGGCGGCCGCTCTGAACACAAATGCACAGTCTGAAATACCCTGATCCCCTACATCCAGGAACACAGCCAAGTCAATGGTCCTGAGTCAGAATAATGAACCTAACATGCCCCTAGGACGTCATTGGAACCATTGATTCGGTTTTCAGACATGTGTCCTCAGAGGCCTGTTCTAGAATGCGAACTTATGATACAACATGTGGTGCCTGGGCCACACAACAGAACATCTCCTGTCCCCAGAAGGAAACCGTGCCCTACAATCTGTGCAAAATCCCAGAGTAGTAGATTCCTGCACAACTACTAAGCCACCAGCACATTCTAAGATCTACCTGGTAACAAACCAGCTGTGTGGCACATCTGCAAGAGATTCCATGTCAAATCAAGGACTTGGTACTTTGCTACAGAGACACCAGAATAAAGCTGCCATGTTCTTCAGTTGCAATGGTCAATGAAGTTGAACATTCCAGGCATCCATGCGGTAGAGCTCTGCTACCCAAACTTTCCACATGGGGGACCCTGGAGCAAATAAACCACACTCCACCTGTCCAGTAGAACAAAACCTTGCTATTTGGAGCAGCTCATGAGTCTCAACGTGAAAATCCCTACATGGCTTCTTGACGCCACCCCTCCATTTGTCAGTCATCATAGACACAAACTCCAGTGTGAGCAAATATCCGACGTCCTCCCTTACTAAGGTGCTGGATATCTCGAAAAAGCTGCTGGACACAGGAACTGACTTCCGCTTGGCAGTGAATTGAACTGTAGCTTGTGTTTACAATTCCTTCCTCACCCGACTGGTCCCCAAGCCTTCTTGATAGCGAATTTTGGAGACACAACACAGCATTCTGCCTTCCCGATAGAAACAAGTGCCTGGTGAGTCTGGCCAGAAACCCCACATGAGGATCAATCTGCTCGGCCCTATATCGGAGGGACCCTGATTTATAGGTTGCCCTGGCCACTAGTGCTGTGTCTGACAGAGCCTGAGCCCAGACCTAGTGTCAGTCACCAGAGTTTGAGCCCCACATCTAGCATTTGGGATTGCCATGGCTCAAGTATTTCATCTCTACCCATCCTTGGTATTCAGGCACCTGTCCCCAGACCTTTGCTGGAATCCCTGACAATGGGGCATCCTGAAGCACAATAGAGAACTCCTCCTTCTTCATATCAGGAAACTTGGCTGTTAGGATGGGTGTTCAACCCTGAAAGGGGGAGTCATTTACAAGTCCAGTGAGACCACACAAACTCCTCAGGGATGCCCTGGAGGCAAACAGGCCTTGTGACCCTCAGCCTGAGCATGCTTTCAAACAATCCTTCTCTGTTGCACCACCATGAACCCGCATTGCAGGCCTAATATGCCCCTAAGCCCAAATCCTAGCACATGTTGTGATGTCCCAGATGCCATGAACCAGAGCCCGTCTCTGGAATCCCTGTTTTGGGGCACCCATAAGGTGGAAAACATCACTCTCCCCTTCCCCGAAAAAGCCACCAAACTATGGAGAGCCACCAGGATCCATAGAGAGGAAAAGACTCCCATGGACCCATGAGACCACACCTGCATTCCAAGGCCATGCTGGACACACAATCCAAAGAGAAAAGCCTGTGCTACTGCCTTCCAGTCTCCCTAATTATAGTTCATGAGGAGCTTCCCTCCAGGTCTACGCATTGGGCCTGTGATCACCTCGCCACTCACCCTAATTTGTATTTGTGTTTGCAGACTTCTCTCCCAAAACCATGGCTCACATGCCCACCAGAATGTGATCTCTGGAGCCACACCACAGAACTCTGGCTGCCAACCCCAAGGACACTGTGCATATCAGATTTGCCCAAACCTTCCAGATTAGGAGAAACCTGTGTGGCCCCTGAGCCCACACCAATATTGCCGGCCACTCGGGATGGAAATGCGCAGTCTGAAACACCCTTATCACCTACATCCAGGGAAATAGCCAAGTCAATGATCGTGAGATAGACGATTGAACCTAAAATGCCCCTAGGCTCTCAATGGAACCCCATTAGGTTTTTAGGCATCTGTCCTCAGGGGCCTGTTCTGAAATACCAATCTATGACACATCATGTGGTCTCTGAGCCACACGACAGAACATCCCCTGTCCCCAGAAGAATACCATGCTCTTCTACCTGTGCCAAACCCTCAGGGTAGGAGAATCCTGCATGGCACCTTAGCAACCAGCACATTCTAAGTTCTCCCTGGTAACAAACAAGCATTGTGACCCATCTGCAAGAGATCCCATGTCAACTCAAGGCCTTGGCACTTTGTCCCAGAGCCACCAGAACGAATCTGCCATGTTCCTCAGCTGCAGTTGTCAATGGAGGTGTGCTTTCCTGGCATCAATGCCGGAGAGCTCTTCTTCACAAACTTTCCACATGGGGAAACCTAGAGTAAACAAACCAGACTTCACCTACACTGTACAAAGAAATGTTACTTTTTGCAGCAGTTCACAGGCCTCAGCATGTGAACTCCTCCATGGCCTCTTTATACCACCCCTCCACTTGTCGGTCATCATAGACAAAAACTCTAGTGTGAGCAAGCATCTGACATCCACCCTTATTCCAGTGCTGGATGTCTCGAGTAAACTGCTACAAATTGGAACTGCCTTCTGCTTGGCACTGAATTGAACCATAGCTTTTGTTTACAATTCCACCCAAAACTGACTGGTCCCCAAGCTCTCGTGATTGGGAAACCTGGAGCCACAACACAGAATTCTGCCTTCCCTATTGAATGAACAAATGCCTGGGAATCTTCCCAAGAAACTCCACATGAGGATCAATCTGCTCCGCCCTCGAATCTACTCTGATATAAAGGCTGCCATGGCCACTAGCGCTGTGTCTGACAGAGCCTGAGCCCCGACCGAGTTTTAGGCCTCATATCTAGCATTTGGGATTGCTATGGCCCAAGTACGTCATCTCCACCCATCCTTGGTATTCAGGCACCTATCTCGAGACCTTGCTGGAAACCCTGCCAATGGGGCAACCTGAAGCACAGAGGAACCTGACAGAAGAGAACTCATCCTTCCTCATGGCAGGACATTTGGCTGTTGGGTTGGGTGTCCAACTCTCTAAGAGGGAGCCAGATATATGACCAATGAGACCACTCCCACTCCTGAGGGCCGCCATGGGAGCAAACAGGCATTGTGAGACTCAGCCTGAGCAAGCTTTCAAACAATCCCTCTCAGTTGCACCATCATGATCCCGCATTGCAGGCCTCATACACCCCTAGGTGCAAATCCTAACCCTTGGTGGGAAGTCCCAGATGCCCAGAAAAAGAGCCTTTATCTAGAATCCCTGTTTTGGCGCACCCATAAGATGGAAAACAACACTCTTCCCTTCCCCAAAAAAGCCACCAAACTATGAGCTGCACAGATCCATAGAGAGAAAAAGTTTCCCATGGACCCATGAGACTATACCTGCATTCCAAGGCCATCCTGGACACACAATATAGAGAGAAAAGCCTGTGCTACTGCCTTCCAGTCACCCTAATTACTCCTGACAAGCTGCACTCCCGGTCTACTCATTGGGCCTGTGATCACCTTTCCACTAACCATAACCCACATTTGTGTTTGCAGACTTCTCTCCCAAAACCATGGCTCATATGCCCTCCAGGACAGGGTCTCTGGATCCACAACACGTGACTGGGCCTGCCATCCCCAAGGAAACTGTGCCCGTCAAACCTGCCCAAACCTTCCAGTTTAGGAGAAACACGCAAGAGCCCTGAACCCGACCCAATATTGTCGGCAGCACTGGACACAAATGCCAGTCTGAAACGCCCTAATCACCTACATCCAAGCAGACAGCCATTTCAATGTTCCTGGGTCAGAAGATTGTACCTGACATGCTCCTAGGACGTCATTGGAACACTAGATTAGGTTTTCAGGCATCTGTCCTCAGGGTCCTGTTCTGAAATACCAACTTAGGATACAACATGTGGTCCCTGAGCCACACAATAGAATATCTCCTGTCCCCAGTAGGAAACCATGCCCTTCGACCTGTGCCAAACCCTCAAGATTGGAGAATCCTGCACAGCACCTTAGACACCAGCACAAACTCTAGTTTGTGCGTTGACCCATACCACAAGCTTTCCATCTGCTGGACAGTCGAGTCCTGTTGAATGGCTCCAGGATGTCCCATACGGAAAGACTGGAGAGCAGGATTCGAAGGATGGATGCCTGTACAGCATACCTCACATTCCCATTGGCTCTTTGTGACAAGACATGTTTGAACTACTGGCTCTGGGGCGAGCTAACTAGGGGGCTGAATTGAAATGGACTCTCCTGCGGATGGGTCATAATGTGGGTTTGTGTGCATGGAGACCTTGGAATATGTTGGCAGCTCAGGGGCCATGAAGTATTCGCCTAACCGAAGGGTGTAATATTGCTCCAATTAAAAAGAGATCCCTATGTGGAGATGAGACAGGTTCTCTTTGGTGCCTCAGAAAAGCCCCAGATACTGGTCTTCAAACCAGTTCTCTGAGTAGAGACACCTGGAAACCAAAGCTAGGGTTCAGATTAGAGCCTAGATGCCTGTCCGTTTCAATCTTCTGTCTCTGGGGACACTGTCTGAGTATCTAAGTGGAGATAGTTGCTCAGCTGGTGTCAGAGTGCCCCTCTTAGTCCATGGCCGAGGCATGGCCTTGGAGACCTTATTGGATTCTCCTAATCTCTAGGGTTGTGGCCAATGGATTGGGTACAGTTTTCTTGGAGAGGACTGGCACAGTCCTTCAGTGTGTCTCCATAGGCCCTAGCCTGGAGGGTGTGTGGGTCCACGCTGTGGGCACAGAAGTCTGAAAACACAAACTCGGCTTGGGTGTGGAGCCGAGAGCATGGCAGGATGGACCCACAGACCGTGAGAGGAGATCCTCAGCTTATGAAAGAAGGGCAAATGGGAGGCAGTCACGCAAGCTTTTGTCTTTGGATGTTTTGTCTCCCATAGCCGTGGAATGTAGGGGTGACCTCAGGGGCTGTGGAAGAGTCTCCCTCTCTGAGGAGTTGGTCCAGCTCTTAAGATTTTGGGGACATTTTGTGGGAAGGGTGGAGTCCTGCTGTCTGGCTCAGGTGTTCTTCCAGGAGAGGGACTCCAGATCACAGTCCTGGGTTCGAGCAAATGGAATACTCGAGCTCTTGTGAAGATTGGGATCATAGGGGCTTGGCAAGCCCCATATGCGGGCTCTTGGTCGAGGCCCTGAGAGACCTTACTTCGACATGGGGCCCATGCTGATGGCCCCAATGCGAGTTTGTACCCAAGGAGGCACTCAAGTTTAGGCTTGGCCTCAGGGGCCATGAAGGTTTCTCCTACACTGAAGGTATGACTCCATGCCAACAGCAAGTTTTCCAGCCATGTGGAAGGAGAAGATCTGATTTGTGCTTCAGTTACCCACGTTTGCCAGGATTTGATATAATATCTAGGGTCAGATGTCTGAAAACCCAGGTTGGGAAGAGATGACGGCATAAGGCCATGGCCTGTCTGATGTGCTTAGTGTGCAGCCAGCTGTTTCCTTGTCTGTCGGGACGTCAGGCTGTGTCAGAAGGAGCATTACTGACCAGGTTAGCCTTTCCAGTTAGGGTGCGGTCGAGGCCAGAGCAGGTTGGTTCTCATTTGTGGTTTCTGGAGAGCCCCATAGGGCAACGTTTTTCTTCTGGTGGGCAGGCAGAAAACTGTGTTGTGGTTCTGGAATTCCCAGTCTGGAGGGCTTGTTTGCCAGGAGTGTGAAGAGGGAAGTCTGAAAACACAAGCTAGCGTTAGGTTTGGGGCCGAGGGCATGGCAGGCCCACTCTGCAGAGACTGAATCAAGATCTCCTGCATCTGAGGTCAGGGCGAGTATCAGACGTTGCCTCAGGTTGGAGTTTGTGTCCATTATGGCCCCTTCCTGAAGGGGGTGGGGGCGTCATGAGGCCAGGGAGGTTTCCCAACGCTGGGAGTTATGAGCTGCCCCAAACATCAAGGTTTCCTCTGTAGGACAGTCGAGTACTATGAGATGGTTCTAGGATGACCCCTACAGAAAGACTCGAGAGAAGGGGTCTAAGCATGAATGTCTGCAAATGCCACCTCACATTCCCACTGGCTGCTTGGGGCAAGGCAGGCTCAATCTGCAGGCTCTTGGGCGGGTTTCTCAGAGGGCTGAGTTGAAATGGACTCTCCTGAGGATGAGTCATACTGTGGGTTGGTGGCCATGGAGACCTTGGAATGTGGCGGTGGCTCAGGGACTCTGCAGGTTTCTCCAAACCGAAGGGTTTGACACAGCTCCAACAATGAAGCTTCCCATGTGTAGACGATAGTTGTTCTGTTTGGTGTCTCAGGAAAGCCCCAGATGCTGGTCTTCAAACCCAGGCCTCTGAGGAGTGACACCTGGAAACCAAAGCAAGAGTTCAGATTAGGGCCCAGGGGCTTGTCTGGTTCAATCTACTGTCTCTGCCGACATCTGTCTGTGTTTCTGCATGGAGGTAGTTGCTCAGCTTGTGTCAGGATGCCTTTGTCCAGAGTGACTTATAGTAGTGGGATGTCCTCGGGGGCCTTGATGTTTCTCCTATTCTGTGGGGTTATGGGCAATGGAATGGGCATAGTCTCCTTGGAGAGAGCAGGACAGTCCTGTGGTGTGGCTCCAGAGGCCCCAGCCTGGCGGCTGTGGGGGCCAGGGCTGTGGGGACAGACATCCAAAAACACAAACTCGGCTGAGGTTTGGGGCTGAGGTTATGGCAGGAGTGATCTACAGTCCGTGAGGGGAGCTCATTGTGATTAGAAAGTAAGGCGAGTGAGAGGCGGTCGTTCAGGTTTATGTCTCTGGATGTTGTATTCATGATGGTCATTTAATGTAAGCATGGTCTCATGGGCCATGGAAGTCTCCCTCTCTGGTGATTTGTCCGGCTCCCAAGAGATTGGGGTCATTTTGTGGGAAGGGAGGAGTCCTGTTTTCTGCCTCATGTGTCCCCACAATAGAGGGATTCTAGAGCAGAGCATTGGGTACATACAACTGGAATACCCACCCTCTGGTTAGGCCTGGGGTCCATTGGGCATGGCAAGCCCATATGCAGATTCTTGGTCCAGCCACTGAGAGACGTTACTTGAATAGTGGACTCATGCTGAGGGTCACAATGTGTGTTTGTGCCCAAGGTGGTCCTCAATATTGGGCGGGACCTCATTGAGCTTGCAGGTTTCTCCTACAGTGAACCTTGGACATGCCAACCTCAGGGTTTCTTGCCATGGGGAAGGAGGAGTTTTGATTTCTGCATCACGTTCACCTCTGGGCACTAATTGGAGATAAGGTCTAGGTTCTGAAGCCTGAAAACCGAGGTTTGGAAGAGATGACGACCTAAGGCCATGGCGGGTCTGATGTGTTCAGTTTGGGGCCAGCTTTCTAGGTGTCGTTCAGGAGGTCTGCACTCAGGCTGTGCCAGACAGGGCATTCGTGCCCAGATACGCTGTATAATTGGGGTACAGTTGAGTGACATGCAGAAGATAATTATTTGGGGTTTCTCCGTAGCCCCATAAGGCAAAGTCTTTCTTTTGGAGGGCAGGCAGAGTGCTGCATTCTGGCTCCGGAACTGCCAAACTGGAGGCCTTGCGGCCAGGAATGCAAGGATGTAAGTCTGAGAACTGAAGCTTTGCTTTGGTTTCAGGGCGAGGAAATGGCAGGCACACTCTGCAGAGCTGAATTTAGATTTCATGCATCTGAGGTCAGGGCGAGGTTCATATATTGGCTCAGGTTGGAGTTTCTGTCCATGATGGCCCCTTCATGAAGGGGGGTCATCACACCGCCATTGGTGTTTTCCCATGATGGCAGTAGTGAGATGCTCCAAACCACAAGGATTTTCTGCAGGTCAGTTGAAACCTGTTGGATGGCTCCAGGACATCCCATATGGAACAATTGCAGAGCAGGGTTCTAAGGATGGATGCCTGGGCATCCGGCCTTGCATTCCAATTGTCTCCTAGCGAAACGGCACGTTTGATTGCTGCCTATGATGTAGCAGCCGAGGGGGCTGAGTTGAAATGCATTCTCCTGAGGATCGGTCATAATGTGGGATTGTGTCCATGGAGACCTTGGAATGGGGCAGTGGCACCAGGGCTCTGAAGGATGCTCCTAACCAGAGGTTTTGACACAGCTCCAAGAAGCATTTTTCCCATGGGGAAACAAGATTTGTTCTCATTGGTGCTTCAGTAACCCCCAATATGCTGGTATTGGAAACCAGAACTCTGAGGAGAGATGCCTGGAAACCAAGGCAATGGATCTGATTAGGGCCTGGGGCCTGTCTGGTTTAATCTTCTTCTCTCGGTTCATCTGTCTATGGGATTGAGTGGAGGTAGTTCCTCAGCTGGTGTCAGATTGCCCCTATTTGTCCTGGGCAGTCTACACTATTGGGATGGCCACTTTGACTTTGGAGGTTTCTCCTAATTTGCAAGTTTGTGGCCAATGAAATGGGCAGAATTCCTTTGGGGAGGGAAGGCACAATCCTGAGGTGTGGCTCTAGGGGCTCAAGCATGGAGGGTGTGTGGGTCAGAGCTGTGGGGACAGAAGTCTGAAAACAGAAACTCGTCTTAGGTTTGGGGACATAGGTATGGGAGGCCCGATCTACAGACCTTGAGCAGAACTCTTCAGGATATGAACAAAGAGTGAGTGTGAGGCACTTGCTCAGGCTTTTGACTCTGGATTTTGTGTCACTGATGGCCGTGGAATGTAGGGGCGTCCTCATGGACCATGGGTGAGAGTTCCTCTATGGGGATTTGGATGATCCCAATATTTTGGGGTCATTCCGTGGGATGGGAGGAGTCCATTCTGTTTTTTTTTTTTTTTTTTTTTACCTCAGGTGTGCCACTAAAGAGGGATTCCAGAGCAGAACCCTGGGAAGGGGCGACTGGACAACCCGAACTCTGTATAAGATAGGGGGCCTAAGGGCATGGCAATCCCCATATGGGGTACCTTGGTCCAGCCACTGAGAGGTCTTACTTGAGTACAGTGCTCACACTGAGGGTCACAATGCATGTTTGTGCCCAATGTAGGCATCAAGCATGGGCGGGGACTCATGGGCCATGCTTGATTCTCCTACACTGAACTTTGGACAACATACGAACCACAAGGTTTCTTTCCATGGGGAAGGAGGAATTCTGATTTCTGCATTATGTTCACCCCTGGGCAGTGACTGGAGATAAGATCTAAGTTCTGAATCCAGAAAATCTAGGTTGGGATGAGATGATAACCTAAGGTCATGGAGGGTCCGATGTGCTCAGTGTGCGGTCAGCTTTCTGGGTGTTGTCAGGAGGTATGGATTCAGGCTGTGTCAGACAGTGCATTAGTGCCCAGGTTAGAATGTATAATTTGGGTACAGTTGAGTTCCATGTAGGTTCATCCTCATTTATTGTGTCAGTGAAGCTCACTGGGGCAACATTTTTCTTCTGGTGGGCAGGCAGAGTGCAGCATTGTGGGTCCAGAATTGCCAAACTTGAGGGCGTCGGGACCAGGAGTGTGAGGACGTAAGTCTGAGATCATAAGCTAAACTTAAGTTTCAGGGCGAGGGCACGGCAGGCACCCTCTGCAGATCCGAATCAAAATCTCATTCATCTGAAGTCAGGACGAGGATCAGACTTAGGCGCAGGTTGGAGTTTCTGTCCATGATGGCCCCTTCATCAAAGGGGTGGAATCTCGAGGCCATGGAGGTTTTCCCACGTTGGGAGTTGTGGGATGCTCCAAACTGCAAGAATTCCTTCTGCGGGAAAATTGAGAACTGTTGGATGGCTCCAGGACATCCCATATGGAATGACTCCAGAGCCGGGTTCTAAGGATGGATGCCTGAGCAGACTGCCTCTTACACCAATTGTCTCCCTGCCACAAGACAGGTACGATCTGATGGCTATGCAGGAGCAATCGTGGGAGCTGAGTTGAAATGGACTCTCCTGAAGATGGGTCTTAATGTGTGTTTGTGTCCATGAGGACGTTGGAATGGGGTGGTGGCCCCAGGGCTCTAAAGGATTCTAACCGGAGATTTTGAAACAACTCGAAAGAGCAAGTTTTCCATGTGGAGACAAGATTTGTTCTAATTGGTGCCTCAGGAAACCCACATATGCTGGTATTAGAACCAGGCCTCTGAGGAGAGATACATAGAAACCACAGCAATGCATCCAATTAGGTCCTAGGAGCCTCTCTGGTTCAATCTTCTTCTCTGTCGACATCTGTCTATTTTATGAAATGGAGGTAGTTGCTCAGCTGGTGTCAGACCGCTCCTGTTTGTCCGGGCGGCCTACACTATAGGGATGGCCTCGGGGACTTTGGAGGTTTCTCCTAAATTGTATGATTATGGACAATGGCATGGGCAGAATTCCTGTGGAGTGGGCAGGCACAGACCTGATGTGTGGCTCCAAGGGCCCAGCCTTGAGAGTGTGTGGGCAAGGACTGTGGGGACAGATGTCTGAAAACACAAACTCAGCTTAGCTTTGGGGACGTAGGTATGGCAGGTCCGATTTACAGACTATGAGGAGAACTTTTTGGGATATGAATAAAGGGTGAAAGTGTGACACTTGTCCGGCTTTTGCCCCTGGATTTTGTGTCAATGATGGCTGTGGAATGTCAAGGAGTCCTCATGGGCCATGGAAGAGTCTTTCTCTCTGTGGATTTGGCCAGATCCCAATTGTTTTGGGTTAATCTGTGGGATTCAGTTTTGTTAACTAAGGTGTCCCACCAAAAGAGGGATTCCAGAGCAGAGCCCTGGACAACAAGAAATCTAACTAAAAATACGGGCCTAGGGGCATGGCAAGCCCAATATGCCTTCTAATGGTCCAGCCACTGAGAGGCCTTCATTGAGGACAGAACTCATGCTGAGGGTCACAATGCGTGTTTATGCCCTCGTGGTACTCAAGCATGGGTGGGGACTCATGGTGCATGCTTGTTTCTCCTACACTGAATGATAGTCAACATGTCAACCACATGAGTTCTTGCCATGGGGAAGTATTAATTCTGATTTCTGCATATCATTTACCCCTGGGCAGTGATTGGAGATAAGGTCTAGGTTGTGAAGTCTGAAAACCGAGGTTGGGAAGAGATGACGACCTAAGACCATGTTGGGTCCGATATGCTCAGCGTGGAGCCAGCTGTCTGGGTGTTGGTCGGGAGGTCCAAGCTTGGGCTGTGTCAGACAGGGCCTTAGTGCCCAGGGTAGATTGTATAATTGGGGTACAACTGAGTGCCGTGCAGGTTGATCTTTATTTGGCATTTCTGGGTAGCCCCAAGGGCAATGTTTTTCTTCTGGAGAACAGGCAGAGTGCTGCATTGTGGCTCCGGAATTTCCAAAGTGGATGCCTTGTGGACGGGGAGTGTGAGGACGGAAGTCTGAGAACACATGTTAGGCGTAGGTTCTGGGCGAGGGCACGGCAGGCACCCTCTGCAGATCTGAATCGGGATATCATGAATCTGAAGTCAGGGCGAGGTTCAAACCTAGGCTTAGGTTTGAATTTCTGTCCATTCTGGCCACTTTATGAAGGGGACAGCATCTCCAGTCCATGGAGGTTTACCCACAATGGAAGTTGTGAGATGCTCCAAACAACAAAGATTCCTTCTGATCAACAATTGAGACCTTTTGTATCACTCCAGTACATACCATACAGAATGACACCAGAGCAGGGACCTAAGGATGGATGCATGGGAAGCCCGCCTCACATTGCAGTTGTCTCCTAGCAAATAGACAGGTTTGATATGCTGGCTCTGTCAGAGCAACCAAGGGGGCTGAGTTGAAATGGACTCTCCTGAGGATGGATGCTAATGTGGGTTTGTGTCCATGGAGACCTTGGAATGGGGCGTTGGTGCATGGGCCCTGAAGGATTCTCCTAACCGGAGGTTTTGAGACATCTCCAAAGGACAAGTTTCCCATGTGGAGACGAGATTTGTTCTGATTGGTGCCTCAGGAAACCCCCATATACTGTTATTGGAATATAGGCCTCTGAAGAGAAATAACTGGAAACCAAAGCAATGGCTCCGTTTAGAGCCTAGGGGCCTGTCCGGTTGAATCTTCTTCTCTGTGTACATCCATCTAAGGTATTAGTGGAGTTAGATGCTCAGCTGGTGTCAGATGGCCCTTGTTTGTCCCAGGCGGCCTACACTATTGTGAAGGCCTTGGGGACTTTGGAGGTTTCTCCTAATTTTATGATTATGGACAATGGAATGGGCAGAATTCCCGTGGAGAGGGAAGGCACAGTTTTGATGTGGCTCCAGGGGCCCCAGCCTGCAGGGTGTGTGCACCAGGACTGTGGAGACAGAAGTCTAAAACACAAACTCAGTTTAGGTTTAGGGACGTAGGTATGGCAGGCCCGATCTACAGACCGTGAGGAGAATTCTTCCGGATATGAAGAAAGAGAGATTGTGAGGCACTTGTTCAGGCTTTTGTTTCTGGATTTTGTGTCAACGATGGGCGTGGAATGTCGGGGAGGCCTCATGGGCCATGGACGAGTCTTCCGCTCTGTGGATTTGGCCCGATTCCAATTGTTTTGGGTCAAACTGTGGGATAGGAGGAGTCCTTTCAGTTTTGTTACCTCAGGTGTCCCACCAAAAGAGGGATTCCAAAGCCGAGCCCTGGGGAGGGGAGACTGGACAACCAGAAATCTGGTTAAAAATTGGGGCCTAGGGGCATGACAAGCCCAATATGCTGTCTTTTGGTCCAGCCACTGAGAGGCCTTACTTGAGAACTGGGCTCACGTTGAGGGTCAGAATGCATGTTTGTGAACGACTTGGTCCTCAAGCATCTGCAGGGCCTCATGGGCCACACTGGTTTCAACTACATTTTACGTTGGACAACAGGCCAACCACAAGGTTTCTTGCCATGGGGAAGGAGTTCTGATTCCTGCATCATGTTCAACCCTGGGTGGTGACTGGAGATAAGGTTTAGGTTCTGAAGCCTGAAAACCGAGGTTGGAAAGAGATGATGACCTAAGGCCATGGCGGGTCTGATGTGCTCAGTGTGTGGCTAGCTGGGTGGGTGCGAGCCAGGAGGTTCAGTCTCAGGCTGTGCCAGAAAGGGCAGTAGTGCCCAGGGAAGCCTGTATAATTGGGGTCCAGTCAAGTGGCATGCAGGTTGATCCTCATTTGGGGAATCTGGGTAGCCCCAGAGGGCAATGTTTTTCTTCCGGAAAGCAGGCAGAGTGCTGCCTTGTAGTTCTGGAATTGCCAAACTGGAGGGCTTGTGGGCCAGGAATGTGAGGATGGAAGTTGAGAACACAAACTAGACTTACGTTTCTGGGCAAGGGCAGGGCAGGCACACTCTGCAGAGCTGAATCAAGATGTCCTGCATCTGAAGTCAGGGCGAGGATCAGATGATCGCTCAGGTTGGAGCTTCTGTCCCTGATGGCCCCTTCATGAAGCGCAGGGGGCGGGATCACGAGGCCATGGAGGATTTCCCACGATGGGAGTTGTGAGATGCTCCAAACAGTAAAGATTCTTCTGCGGGACTATTGAGACCTGTTGGTTGGCTCCAGGACTTCCCATACAGCATCATTCTGAGAATGGTTCTAAGTATGGATGGCTGGGAAGCCTGCCTCTCATTCCAATCATCTCCTAGCGACAAGACGGGTTAGATCTGCTGGATCAGGGGGAGCAACTGAGGGGGCTGAGTTGAAATGGACTCTCCTGTGGATGGGTCCTAATGTGGGTGTGTCTCCATGGAGACCTTGGAATGAGGCGCTGGCACCGGGAACCTGAAATGTCCTTCTAACCAGAGGCTTTGAGAGAGCTCCAACATGCAAGTTTCCCATGTGTAAACGATATTTGTTCTGATGGGTGCCTCAGGAAAAGCCCTCAGCTGGTATTGGAAACCAGGCTTTTGAAGAGACATGCCTGTAAACCAAAGCTATGGATCCCATTATGGCCTGGGGTCCTGTCTGGTCAATCTTCTTCTCTGGGGACATCCATCTATGGTATGAGTGGAGGTAGATGCTCAGCTGGTGTCAGACGGCCCTTTTTTGTCCCGGACAACCTACACCATTGGTATGGCCTCAGGGAATTTGGAGGTTTCTCCTAATTTGTATAGTTTTGGATAATGGAATGGGCAGAATTCCCATGGATTGGTAAGGCAAAGTCCTAATGTGTGGTTCCAGGGGCCCAGCCTGGAGGGTGTGTGGCCCAGGACTTTGAGGACAGAACTCAAAAAACACAAACTCAGCTTAGGTTTGGGGACGTAGGTATTGCACGGCCGAACTACAAATCATGAGAAGAACTCTTCAGGATATGAAGAAAGAGCGAGTCTGAGGCGCTTGCTTAGGCTTTTGTCTCTGGATTTTGTATCAGCGATGGCCGTGGAATGTCGGGGAGGCCTCATGAGCCATGGACGAATCTTCCTCTCTGTGGATTTGGCCCTATCCCAATTCTTTTTCGTGAATCTGTGGAATGGGAGGACTCCTTTAAGGTTTGTTACCTGAGGTGTCCCACCAAAAGAGGAATTCCAAAGCAGAGCCCTGGGCAAGAGTGAAGGGACAACCCGAACTTGGTTAAAAATTGGGGTCTAGGGGCATGGCAAGCCCAATATGCTCTTTCTTCATGCAGCCACTGAGAGGCCTTGCCTGAGGACCGGGCTCAGGCTGAGGGTCACAATGTGTGTTTGAGACCAATGTGGCCCTCAAGCGTGGGCTGGGTCTCATGTGCCACACTGGTTTCAACTACACTGAAAGTTGGACAACATGCCAACCACGAGGTTTCTTGCCAAGGGAACGAGTTCGGATTTCTGCAACATTTTCAAACCTGGGCAGTGATTGGAGATAAGATCAAGGTTCTGAAGCCTGAAAACCGAGGTTGGGAAGAGATGACGACCTATGGCCATGGCGGGTCCGATGTGCTCAGTGTGTGGCCAGCTGTCTGGGTGGGGCCAGGATTTCCAGGCTCAGGCTGTGTCAGAATGGGCAATTGTGCCCACTTCAGCCTATATATTTGGTGTACAGCCAAATGGCGTGCAGGTTGATCCTCACTTGGGGTTTCTGGGTAGCCCCAGAGGGCAATGTTCTTCTTCCAGGGAGCAGGCAGAGTGCCGCATTGTACTTCTGGATTGCCAAACTGGAGGGCTTATGGGCCGGTAGTCTGAGGACGGAACTCCGAGAACACAAGCAAGGCTTAGGTTTTATGTGTGAGGACATGGCAGGCACAATCTACAGACCTGAATCGAGATCTCTTGCACCTGAGTCAGGTTGAGCATCAGACGATGCCTCAGGTTTGACTTTCTGTCCCTGATGGCCCCTTCATAAAGGGGGGGAATCACGAGGCCGTGGGGGTTTTCCCACCATGGGAGTTGTGAGAAGCTCCAAACTGCAAAGATTCTACTGTGGGACAATTGAGACCAGTTGGTTGGCTCCAGGCCAACGATTCTGAGCAGGGTTCTAAGGATGGATGGCTGGGTAGCCCACCTCGCATTCCAATATTCTCCTAGCTACAAGACAGGCTAGATCTGTTGGATCTCGGGGAGCAACCGAGGAGGCTGAGTTTAAATGGACTCTCCTGTGGATGGGTCCTAATATGTTTTTGTGTCTATGGAGACTGTGGCATTAAGCGGTGGCACTAGGGCCCTGAAGGCTTCTCCTAAACAGAGGTTTGACACAGTTCCACCATGCAAGTTTCCCATATGTAGATGAGATTTGTTCTGATGGGTGAGTCAAGAAACAGCCATATTCTGGTATTGAAATCCAGGCCTCTGAGGAGAGATGCCTGGAAACCAAAGCAATGGATCCGATTAGTGCCTAGGGGCCTGTTGATTTCTTTTTACCTCGGGCGACATCTATCTATGGGTCAGAGTGCAGGTAGGTGCTCAGATGAACTCAGATTGCCCGTGTTTGTCCTTGGAAGCCAACACTATGGGATGGCCTCAGGGAATTTAAAGGTTTATACTTTTAGTTGCGTTGTCGCCATTGGAATGGGCTCACACAATTCCCTTGCGAGGGCAAGAACAGTCCTCAGGTTTGGCTTCAGGGGCCTGAGCCTATAGGGTGTGTAGGCCAGGGCTGTTTGGACAGTTGTCTGAAAACACAAACTCGACTTCTGTTTCGGGTCATAGGTAGGGCAGGACTGATCTACAGACCATGAGGAGAACATTTCTGTATATGAAAAAAGGGCGAGTGTGAGGCTATTGCTCATGTTTTTGTCTCTGCATATCATGTCACTCATGGTCGTGAAATTTCCGGGTGACTTCATGGGAAATGGACGAGTCTTACTCTCTGATGGTTTTGCCCCTTCCAAAGAGGTTGGGGTCATTCTGTGGGATGGAAGAAGTCGTTTTTTTTTGTTGTTGTTGCTTTGTTTTGTTTCATTTTTTAACCTCCGTTGTCCCACCACATGAGGAATTCCAGAGTAGAGCTCTGGGGAGGGGTGACTGAACAACCAGAAATCTGGTTAAAAATTGGGGCCTAGGGCTATGTCAAGCCCATTATGACATCTAGTGATCCAGGCTCTGAGAGGACTTACTAGAGGACAGGACTCACCCTGAGGGTCACAATGCATATTTATGCCCTCGTCGCACTCAAGAATAGGTGGGCCTCAGGGTGAATGCTAGTTTCTCCTACAATGAACGTTGGACAACATGCCAACCACAAGGTTTCTTGCCATGTGTAAGGAGAAGTTCTGATTTCTGCATCACACTCACCCCCAGGCAGAGATAAAGTCTAGTTTCTGAGGCCTGAAAACTGAGGTAGGGAAGAGATGAGGACCTAAGGCCATGGCGGGTCTGATGTGCTCATTGTGCTGTCAGCTGTCTGGGTGTTGGTCAGGAAGTCCGGGCTCAGGTTGTGTCAGACAGTGCATTAGTGCCCAGGTTAGACTATATAATTCGGTCAAAGTCGAGTACCGTGTAGGTTTATCTTCATATAAGGTGCCTTGGCAGCTCTTTAGGCAATATTTTTTTTCCAGAAAGCAGGCCATGTGCTTAATTGTGGAACCGGATTTACCAATCATGAGGGCTTTGAGGCCAGGAGAGTGAGGTCGGAATTCTGAGAACAAAAGTTATACTTGGGCTAAGGGCAAGGGCACGGCAGGTACCCCCTGCAGATCTGAACCAATATCTCATCCATTTCAAGTCAGGGAGAGAATTAGACTTTGGCTTAGGTTGGAGTTTCTGTGCCTGACGGCTCCTTCATGAAGGGAGCGGAATCTCGTGTCCATGGAGTTTTTCCCACGTGGGAGTTGTGGGTTGCCCCCTTCAAGAATTCCTTCTGCGGGACAATTGAGACCTTTGGGCAGCTCCAGGACATCCCATATGGAGTGACTCCATAGCACCGTTCGAGGGAGGATGCCTGGGAAGCCAGCCTCGCATTCCAATTGTCTCCTAGCAACAAGCCAGTTTAGATCTGATGGCTCTGCGGGAGCAACCGTGGTGACTGACTTGAAATGGACTTTCCTCAGGATGGGTCCTAATGTGTCTTTGTGTCCATGGGGCCTTGGAATGGGGCCGTGGCACCGGGACCCTGAAGTATTCTCCTAAGCTTTTGACAGAGCTCGATGCACATGTTTCCTTGTGGAGACGAGATTTGTTCTGATTGCTACCTCAGGAAAACACCTATGCTGGTATTGGAATCCAGGCTTTTGAGGAGACATGCCTCTCACCAAAGCAATGGATCCGATTGGCCAGGGTCCTGTCTGGTTCAATCTTCTTCTCTGGGGACATCCATCTATGGTATGAGTGGAGGTTGATGCTCAGCTGCTATCAGACCGCGCTTGTATGTCACGGGCGACATGCCCTATTGGGATGGCCTCAGGGATTTGGAGGGTTCTCCTAATTTTACGGTTTTGGACAATGGAATGGGCAGAGTTCCCATGGATTGGGTAGGCACACTCCTTATGTGTGGCTCCAGGGACCGCAGCCTGGAGGGTGTGTGGCCCAGGACTTTGAGGACAGAAGTCTGAAAACATAAACTCAGCTTAGGTTTGGAGACGTAGGTATGGCAGGCCCGATCTATAAACCATGAAAAGAACTCTTCAGGATATGAAGAAAGAGCGAGTCTGAGGTGCTTGTTCAGTCTTTTGTCTCTAGATTCGGTATCAGCGATGGCCGTGGATTGTCTGGGAAACCTCATGGGCCATGGACGAATCTTCCTCTCTGTGGAATTGGCCCGATCCCAATTCTTTTTCGTCAATCTGTGGAATGGGAGGTCTCCTTTCAGGTTGGTTACCTTAGGTGTCCCGCCAAAAGAGGAATTCCAAAGAAGAGCCCTGGGGAAAAGCGAAGGGACAACCCGAATTATGGGTAAAATTTGGGGCCTAGGGGCATGGCAAGCCCAATATGCTATCTCTTCATCCAGCCACTGAGAGGCCTTATTGAGGACTGGGATCAGGCTGAGGGTCGCAATGTGTGTTTCTGACCAATGTGGCCCATAAACATGGGCGGGGCCTCATGGGCCACACTGGTTTCAACTACACTGAATCTTGGAAAACATGCCAACCACATGGTTTCTAGCCACGGGGAAGGAGTTGTGATTTCTGCATCACTTACAAGCCTGGGCAGTGATTGGAGATAAGGTCTAGGTTCTGAAACTTGACAACCGAGGTTGGGAAGAGATGACGACCTAAGGACATGGCTCGTCCGGCGTGCTCAGTGTTCGACCAGCTTTCTGGGTGGGGCCAGGAAGTCCAGACTCAGGCTGTGTCAGAAAGGGCAATAGTGCCTAGGTCATCCTATATATTTGGGGTACAGTCGAATGGCATGCAGGTTGATCCTCATTTGGAGTTTCTGGGTAACCCCACAGGGCTATGTTTTTCTTCCTGAAGGCTGGCAGAGTGCCTCATTATAGTTCTGGTTTGCAAACTGGAGGGCTTGTGGGCCAGTAGTCTGAAGACGGAAATCTGATAACACAAGCTAGGCTTAGGTTTCGGGGTGAGGACAAGGCAGGAACAATCTACAGACCTGAATCGAGATCTCGTGCTTCTGAAGTCAGGGTGAGGATCAGAAGATCGCTCAGGTTGGTGTTTCTGTCCCTGATGGCCCCTTCATGAAGGGGCGGGGTCTGGAGTTCGTGGGGGTTTTCCCACGATGTTAGTTGTGAGAAGGTCCAAACTGCAAAGATTCTTGTGCAGGACAATTGAGACATGTTGGTTGGCTCCAGGGCAACGATTCTGAGCAGGGTTCTAAGGATGGATGGCTGGGTAGCCCACCTTGCATTCCAATTGTGTCCTAGCAACAAGACAGGTTATATCTGCTGGATCTGGGCGAGCAATCTGGATCTGGGTTGAAATGGACTCTCCTGTGGATGGATCCTAATATGTTTTTGTGTCTATGGAGACCTTGGAATGAAGGGGTGGCACTGGGGTCCTGAAGGGTTTTTTCAAACAGAGGCTTTGACACAGCTCCAACGTGCAAGTTTCCCATATGTAGATGAGATTTGTTCTGACAGATGAGTCAGGAAACAGCCATATGCTGGTATTGAAATCCAGGCCTCTGAGGAGAGATGACTGGATACCACAGCAATGGATCCGAATAGTGCCTTGGGGCCTGTTCGTACATTTTTACCTCTGGGTACATCAGTCTATGCGTCTGAGAGCATGTAGGTGCTCAGATGGGCTCAGATTGCCCCTGTTTGTCCTGGGAAGCCACCACTATTGGGATGGCCTCAGGGAGTTTGCAGGTTTATCCTATTAGTAGGTTGTGGCCATTGGAATGGGCACATACAATTCCCTTGTAGAGGGCAAGTACAATCCTCAGGTTTGGCTCCAGGGGCCTGAGCCTGTAGGGTGTGTAGGCAGAGTTGTTTGGACAGTCTGAAAACACAAACGCGGCTTATGTTTCAGGTCATAGGTATGGCAGGATTGATCTACAGACCATGAGGAGAACTCTTCGGGATATGAATAAGGGGCGAGTGTGAGGCTCGTGCTCAAGTTTTTGTCTCTGGATATCGTGTCACTCATGGTCGTGAAATTTCCTGGTGACTTCATGGGAAATGGACGAGTCTTACACTCTGGGGGTTTGGCCCCGTCCAAGGAGTTTTGGGTCATTCTGGGGATGGAAGAAGTCCGTTTTGTTGTTGTTGTTGATTTGCCTTGTTTTGTTTTTTAACCTCAGGTGTCCCACCAAATGGGGGATTCCAGAGTAGAGCCCTGGGGAGGGCCGACCGGACAATAAGAAATGTGGTTAAAAATTGTGGCCTAGGGACATGTCAAGCCCATTATGACATCTAATGGTCGAGCCACTGAGAAGACTTACTAGAGCACAGGACTCACGCTGAGGGTCACAATGCGTGTTTATGCCCACTTCGCAAACAAGAATGGGCAGGGCCTCATGGTGAATCCTGGTTTCTCGTACACTGAACGTTGGACAACATGCCAACCACAAGGTTTCTTGCCATGGGTAAGGAAGAGTTCTGATTTCTGCATCACAGGCACCCCTGGGCAGTGATTGGAGATAAGGTCTAGGTTCTGAAGGGTAAAAACTGAGGTAGGAAAGAGATGATGACCTAAGGCCATGGCGGGTCTGAGGTGCTCAAGGTGCGGTCAGCTGTCTGGGTGTTGGTCAGGAGATCCGGGCTCAGGTTGTGTCAGAGAGTGCATTAGTGCCCAGTTTAGACTATATACTTTGGGTACAGTCGAGTGCCATGTAGATTTATCCTCATATAAGTTGTCTGGGCAGCTCATTAGGCAAAATTTGTTTTCTAGAGGGCAGGCAGAGTGCTTAATTGTCGGACCGGAATTTTAAACTTGAGGGATTCGTGTCCAGGAGTGTGAGGACGGAAGTCTGAGAACACAAGATAGACTTGTGTTTCAGGGCGAGGACACGGCAGGTACCACTGTAGATCTGAACCTATATCTCATGCATCTGAAGTCAGGGCGAGGATCAGACGTTGTCTCACGTTGGAGTTTCTGTGCATGACGGACCCTTCATGAAGGGAGCGGAATCTCAAGGCCATGGAGTTTTTCCCACGTTGGGAGTTGTGGGATGCCCACTTCAAGGATTCCTTCTGCGGGACAATTGAGACCTGTTGGGCAGCTTCAGGATATCCCATATGGAATAACTCCAGGGCACTGTTCGAGGTTGGATGCCTGGGAAGCCGGCCTCGCATTCCAATTGTCTCCCAGCAACAAGACAGTTTAGATCTGATGGCTTAGCGGGAGAAACCGGGGTGGCTGACTTGAAATGGACTCTCCTGAGGATGGGTCCTAATGTGTGTTTGTGTCCATGAGGGCCTTAAAATGGGGCGGTGGCACCGGGACCCTGAAGTATTCTCCTAAGCTTTTGACATAGCTCGATGCACAAGGTTCCTTGTGGAGACGAGATTTGTTTTGATGGGTGCCTCAGGAAAACCTCTATGCTGGTATTGGAATCCAGGCTTTTGAGGAGACATGCCTGTAATCCAAAGCAATGTATCCGATTATGGCCTAGGGTCCTGTCTGGTTCAATCTTCTTCTCAGGGGACATCCATCTATGGTATGAGTGGAGGTAGATGCTCAGCTGGTATCAGACCGCCCTTGTTTGTCCCGGGCGACCTGCACTATTGGGATGGCCTCAGCGATTCGTAGGGTTCTCCAAATTTTACTGTTTTGGACAATGGCATCGGCAGAATTCCCATGGATTGGGTAGGCACAGTCCTACTGTGTGACTCCAGGGGCCCCAGCCTGGAGGGTGTGTGGCCCAGGACTTTGAGGACAGAAGTCTGAAAACACAAACTCAGCTTAGGTTTGGGGACGTAGGTATGGCAGGCCTGATGTATAAACCATGAGAAGAACTCTTCCGGATATGAAGAAAGAGTGAGTCTGAGGGGCTTGCTCAGGCTTTTGTCTCTGGATTTTGTATCAGAGATGGCCGTGGAATGTCGGGGAGGCCTCATGGGCCATGGACGAATCTTCCTCTCTGTGGATTTGGCCCGATCCCAATTGTTTTTCGTCAAACTGTGGAATGGGAGGACTCCTTTCAGGTTTGTTACCTCAGGTGTCCCGCCAAAAGAGGAATTCCAAAGAAGAGCCCTGGGGAAAAGTGAAGGGAGAACCCGAACTATGGGTAAAATTTGGGGCCTAGGGGCATGGCAAGCCCAATATGCTATCTCTTCATCCAGCCACTGAGAGGCCTTATTGAGGACTGGGATCAGGGTGAGGGTCACAATGTGTGGTTTTGACCAATGTGGCCCGCAAACATGAGCGGGGCCTCATGGGCCACCCTGGTTTCAACTACACTGAACGTTGGACAACATGCCAACCACATGGTTTCTTGCCACGGGGAAGGAGTTGTGATTTCTGCATCACTTTCAAGCCTGGGCAGTGATTGGAGATAAGGTCTAGGTTCTGAAACTTGACAACCGAGGTTGGGAAGAGATGACGACCTAAGACCATGGCGGGTCCGATGTGCTCAGTGAGCGGCCAGCTTTCTGTGTGGGGCCAGGTAATCCAGGCTCAGGCTGTGTCAAAAAGGGCAATAGTGCCCAGGTCAGCCTATATATTTGGGGTACAGTCGTATGGCGTGCAGGTTGATCCTCTTTTGGAGTTTCTGGGTAGCCCCAGAGGGCAATGTTTTTCTTCCTGAGGGCAGGAAGAGTGCTGCATTATAGTTCTGGTTTTCAAACTGGAGGCTTGTGGGCCAGTAGTCTGAAGGAAGGAAATCTGAGAACAAGCTAGGCTTAGGTTTCTGGGTGAGGACAAGGCAGGAACAATCTACAGACCTGAATCGAGATCTCGTGCTTATGATGTCAGGGCGAGGATCAGAAAATCGCTCAGGTTGGAGTTTCTGTCCCTGATGGCCCTTCATGAAGGGGCGGGGGGGTCATGAGGCCGTGGGGGTTTTCCCACGATGTTAGTTGTGAGAAGCTCCAAACTGCAAAGATTCTTCTGCAGGACAATTGAGACCTGTTGGTTGGCTCCAGGGCAACGATTCCGAGCAGGGTTCTAAGGATGGATGGCTGGGTAGCCCACCTCGCATTCCAATTGTGTCCTAGCAACAAGACAGGTTAGATCTGCTGGATCTGGGGGAGCAACCCAGGAGGCTGAGTTGAAATAAACTCTCCTGTGGATGGGTCCTAATGTCTTTTTGTGTCTATGGAGACCTTGGAATGTAGCGGTGGCACTGGGGTCCTGAAGGGTTTTTCCAAACAGAGGCTTTGACACAGCTCCAACGTGCAAGTTTCCCATATGTAGATGAGATGTTTTCTGATGGGTGAGTCAAGAAACAGCCATACGCTGGTATTGAAATCCAGGCCTCTGAGGAGAGATGACTGGATACCACAGCAATGGATCCGAATAGTGCCTAGGGGCCTGTTCGTTCCTTTTTACCTCTGGGGACATCAGTCTATGCGTCTGAGTGCAGGTAGGTGCTCAGATGAGCTCAGATTGCCCCTGTTTGTCCTGGGAAGCCACCACTATTGGGATGGCCTCAGGCAGTTTGGAGGTTTATCCTATTAGTAGGGTTGTGGCCATTGGAATGGGCACATACAATTCCCTTGGAGAGGGCAAGTACAGTCCTCAGGTTTGTCTCCAGGGGCCTGAGACTGTAGGGTGTGTAGGCCAGAGCTGTTTGGACAGTTGTCTGAAAACACAAACGTGGATTATGTTTCGGGTCATAGGTATGGCAGGACTGATCTACAGACCATGAGGAGAACTCTTCAGGATATGAAAAAAGGGCGAGTGTGAGGCTCGTGCTCAAGTTTTTGTCTCTGGATATCGTGTCACTCATGGTCGTGAAATTTCCAGGTGACTTCATGGGAAATGGACGAGTCTTACTCTCTGGGGTTTTGCCCCGTCCCAAGAGTTTTGGGTCATTCTGGGGATGGAAGAAGTCCGTTTTGTTGTTGTTGTTGTTGATTTGCTTTGTTTTGTTTTTTAACCTCAGGTGTCTCACCAAATGAGGTATTCCAGAGTAGAGCCCTGGGGAGGGCTGACCGGACAACCAGAAATCTGGTTAAAAATTGTGGCCTAGGGACATGTCAAGCCCATTATGACATCTAATGGTCGAGCCACTGAGAGGACTTACTAGAGCACAGGACTCACGCTGAGGGTCACAATGCGTGTTTATGCCCTCTTCGCACTCAAGAATTGGCGGGGCCTCCGGGTGAATGCTGGTTTCTCCTACACTGAACGTTGGACAACATGCCAACCACAAGGTTTCTTGCCATGGGTAAGGACAAGGTCTGATTTCTGCATCACAGGCACCCCTGGGCAGTGGTTGGAGATAAGGTCTAGGTTCTGAAGCCTGAAAAACCGCAGTTGGGAAGAGATGATAACCTAAGGCCATGGCGGTTCTGATGTGCTCAGTGTGCGGTCAGCTTTCTGGGTGTTGGTCAGGAGGTCCGAGCTCAGGTTGTGTCAGACAGTGCATTAGTGCCCAGGTTAGACTATATACTTTGGGTATAGTCGAATGCCATGTAGATTTATCCTCATATAAGGTGCCTGGGCAGCTCATTAGGCCAAATTTTTTTTCTAGAGGGCAGGCAGAGTGCTGCATTGTGGGTCTGGAATTGCGAAACTTCCGGGTTTCGGGGCCTGGAGTGTGAGGACGGAAGTCTGAGAACACAAGCTAGACTTTGGTTTCAGGGCCAGGGCACGGCAGGTACCCCTGTAGATCTGAACCTATATCTCATGCATCTGAAGTCAGGGCGAGGATCAGAAGTTGGCTCAGGTTGGAGTTTCTGTGCATGACGGCCCCTTCATGAAGGGAGCGGAATCTCGAGGCCATGGAGGTTTTCCCACGTTGGGAGTTGTGGGATGCCCCCTTCAAGGATTCCTTCTGCGGGACAATTGAGACTTGTTGGGCAGCTCCAGGACATCCCATATGGAATGACTCCAGGGCACCGTTCGAATATGGATGCCTGGGAAGCCCGCCTCGCATTCCAATTGTCTCCTAGCAACAAGACAGTTTAGATCTGATGGCTTAGCGGGAGAAACCGGGGTGGCTGACTTGAAATGGACTTTCCTGAGGATGGGTCCTAATGTGTGTTTGTGTCCATGAGGGCCTTAAAATGGGGCGGTGGCACCGGGACCCTGAAGTATTCTCCTAAGCTTTTGACATAGCTCGATGCACAAGGTTCCTTGTGGAGACGAGATTTGTTTTGATGGGTGCCTCAGGAAAACCTCTATGCTGGTTTTGGTATCCAGGCTTTTGAGGAGACATGCCTGTAATCCAAAGCAATGTATCCGATTATGGCCTAAGGTCCTGTCTGGTTCAATCTTCTTCTCAGGGGACATCCATCTATGGTATGAGTGGAGGTAGATGCTCAGCTGGTATCAGACCGCCCTTGTTTGTCCCGGGCGACCTGCACTATTGGGATGGCCTCAGGGATTTGGAGGGTTCTCCAAATTTTACTGTTTTGGACAATGGCATCGGCAGAATTCCCATGGATTGGGTAGGCACAGTCCTAATGTGTGACTCCAGGGGCCCCAGCCTGGAGGGTGTGTGGCCCAGGACTTTGAGGACAGAAGTCTGAAAACACAAACTCAGCTTAGGTTTGGGGACGTAGGTATGGCAGGCCCGATCTATAAACCATGAGAAGAACTCTTCCGGATATGAAGAAAGAGCGAGTCTGAGGCGCTTGCTCAGGCTTTTGTCTCTGGATTTTGTATCAGAGATGGCCGTGGAATGTCGGGGAGGCCTCATGGGCCATGGACGAATCTTCCTCTCTGTGGATTTGGCCCGATCCCAATTGTTTTTCGTCAATCTGTGGAATGGGAGGACTCCTTTCAGGTTTGTTACCTCAGGTGTCCCGCCAAAAGAGGAATTCCAAAGAAGAGCCCTGGGAAAAAGTGAAGGGAGAACCCGAACTATGGGTAAAATTTGGGGCCTAGGGGCATGGCAAGCCCAATATGCTATCTCTTCATCCAGCCACTGAGAGGCCTTATTGAGGACTGGGATCAGGGTGAGGGTCACAATGTGTGGTTTTGACCAATGTGGCCCGCAAACATGAGCGGGGCCTCATGGGCCACCCTGGTTTCAACTACACTGAACGTTGGACAACATGCCAACCACATGGTTTCTTGCCACGGGGAAGGAGTTGTGTTTTCTGCATCACTTTCAAGCCTGGGCAGTGATTGGAGATAAGGTCTAGGTTCTGAAACTTGACAACCGAGGTTGGGAAGAGATGACGACCTAAGACCATGGCGGGTCCGATGTGCTCAGTGAGCGGCCAGCTTTCTGTGTGGGGCCAGGTAATCCAGGCTCAGGCTGTGTCAAAAAGGGCAATAGTGCCCAGGTCAGCCTATATATTTGGGGTACAGTCGTATGGCGTGCAGGTTGATCCTCTTTTGGAGTTTCTGGGTAGCCCCAGAGGGCAATGTTTTTCTTCCTGAGGGCAGGAAGAGTGCTGCAATATAGTTCTGGTTTTCAAACTGGAGGCTTGTGGGCCAGTAGTCTGAGGAAGGAAATCTGAGAACAAGCTAGGCTTAGGTTTCTGGGTGAGGACAAGGCAGGAACAATCTACAGACCTGAATCGAGATCTCGTGCTTATGATGTCAGGGCGAGGATCAGAAGATCGCTCAGGTTGGTGTTTCTGTCCCTGATGGCCCTTCATGAAGGGGCGGGGGGGTCATGAGGCCGTGGGGGTTTTCCCACGATGTTAGTTGTGAGAAGCTCCAAACTGCAAAGATTCTTCTGCAGGACAATTGAGACCTGTTGGTTCGCTCCAGGGCAACGATTCCGAGCAGGGTTCTAAGGATGGATGGCTGGGTAGCCCACCTCGCATTCCAATGTGTCCTAGCAACAAGACAGGTAGATCTGCTGGATCTGGGGGAGCAACCCAGGAGGCTGAGTTGAAATGGACTCTCCTGTGGATGGATCCTAATATGTTTTTGTGTCTATGGAGATCTTGGAATGAAGCGGTGGCACTGGGGTCCTGAAGGGTTTTTTCAAACAGAGGCTTTGACACAGCTCCAACGTGCAAGTTTCCCATATGTAAATGAGATTTGTTCTGAGGGATGAGTCAGGAAACAGCAATACGCTGGTATTGAAATCCAGGCCTCTGAGGAGAGATGACTGGATAGCACAACAATGAATCCAAATAGTGCCTAGGGGCCTGTTCGTACCTTTTTACCTCTGGGGACATCAGTCCATGCATCTGAGTGCATGTAGTTGTCAGATGGGCTCAGATTGCTCCTGTTTGTCCTGGAGAGCCACCACTATTGGGATGGCCTGGGAGTTTGGAGGTTTATCCTATTAGTAGGTTGTGGCCATTGGAATGGGCACATACAATTCCCTTGGAGAGGGCAAGTACAGTCCTCAGGTTTGGCTCCAGGGGCCTTAGCCTGTAGGGTGTGTAGGCAGAGCTGTTTGGACAGTTGTCTGAAAACACAAACGCGGCTTATGTTTCGGGTAATAGGTATGGCAGTATTGATCTACAGACCATGAGGAGAACTCTTCGGGATATGAAAAAAGGGCGAGTGTCAGGCTCTTGCTCAAGTTTTGTCTCTGGATATCGTGTCACTCATGGTCATGAAATTTCCGGTTGACTTCATGGGAAATGGACGAGTCTTACTCTCTGGTGGTTTGTCCCCATCGCAAGATTTTTGGGTCATTCTGTGGGATGGAAGAAGTCCCTTTTGTTGTTGTTGTGATTTGCCTTGTTTTGTTTTTTAACCTCAGGTTCCCACCAAATGAGGTATTCCAGAGTAGAGCCCTGGGGAGGGCCGACTGGACAACCAGAAATCTGGTTACAAATTTGGGCCTAGGGACATGTCAAGCCCATTATGACATCTAATGGTCGAGCGACTGAGAGGACTTACTAGAGGACAGGACTCACACTGAGGGTCACAATGCGTGTTTATGCCCACTTCGCAAACAAGAATGGGCGGGGCCTCATGGTGAATCCTGGTTTCTCCTACACTGAACGTTGGACAACCTGCCAATGACAAGATTTCTTGCCATGGGTAAGGAAGAGTTCTGATTTCTGCATCACAGTCACCCCTGGGCAGTGATTGGAGATAAGGTCTAGATTCTGAAGCCTGAAAACAGAGGTAGGGAAGAGATGATAACCTAAGGCCATGGCGGGTCTGATGTGCTCAGTGTGCCGTCAGCTGTCTGGGTGTTGGTCCGGAGGTCCGGGCTCAGGTTGTGTCAGACAGTGCATTAGTGCCCCCGTAGACTATATAATTTGGGTAAAGTCGAGTGCCATGTAGATTTATCCTCATATAAGTTGTCTGGGCAGCTCATTAGGCAAAATTTGTTTTCTAGAGGGCAGGCAGAGTGCTTCATTGTCGGTCCGGAATTGCCAAACTTGAGGGCTTCGTGTCCAGGAGTGTGAGGACGGAAGTCTGAGAACACAAGCTAGACTTGTGTATCCGGGCGAGGATACGGCAGGGACCACTGTAGATCTGAACCAATATCTCATGCATCTGAAGTCAGGGCGAGGATCAGACGTTGTCTCACGTTGGAGTTTATGTGCATGACGGCCCCTTCATGAAGAGAGCGAAATCTCGAGGTACTGTAGGTTTTCCCACGTTGGGTGTTGTGGGATGCCCCCTTCAAGGATACCTTCTGCGGGACAATTGAGACCTGTTGGGCAGCTTCAGGACATCCCATATGGAATGACTCCAGGGCACCATTCGAGAATGGATGACTGGGAAGCAGGCCTCGCATTCCAATTTTCTCCTAGCAACAAGAGAGTTTAGATCTGATGGCTCTGCATGAGCAACAGGAGTGACTGACTTGAAATGGACTTTCCTGAGGATGGGTCCTAATGTGTGTTTGTGTCCATGAGGGCCTTAAAATGGGGCGGTGGCACCGGGGCCCTGAAGTATTTTCCTAAGCTTTTGACATAGCTCAATGCACAAGGTTCCTTGTGGAGACGAGATTTGTTCTAATGGGTGCCTCAGAAAAACCCCTATGCTGGTATTGGAATCCAGGCTTTTGAGGAGACATGCCTGTAAACCAAAGCAATGTATCCGATTATGGCCTAGGGTCCTGTCTGGTTCAATCTGCTTCTCAGGGGACATCCATCTATGGTATGAGTAGAGGTAGATGCTCAGCTGGTATCAGACCGCCCTTGTTTGTCCCGGGCGACCTGCACTATTGGGATGGCCTCAGGGATTGGGAGGGTTCTCCTAATTTTACGGTTTTGGACCATGGAATGGGGAGAATTCCCATGGATTGGGTAGACACAGTCCTAATGTGTGACACCTGGGGACCCAGCCTGGAAGGTGTGTGGCCCAGGACTTTGGGGACAGAAATCTGAAAACACAAACTCAGCTTAGCTTTGGGGAGGTAGGTATGGCAGGCCCGATCTATAAACCATGAGAAGAACTCTTCCGGATATAAAGAAAGAGCGAGTCTGAGGCACTTGCTCAGGCTTTTGTCTCTGGATTTTGTATCAGAGATGGCCGTGGAATGTCGGGGAAGCCTCATGGGCCATGGACGAATCTTTCTCTCTGGGGATTTGGTCCGATCCCAATTGCTTTTCATCAATCTGTGGAATGGGAGGACTCCTTTCAGGTTTGTTACCTCAGGTGTCTCGCCAAAAGAGGAATTTCAAAGATGAGCCCTGGGGAAAAGTGAAGGGAGAACCCGAACTATGGGTAAAATTTGGGGCCTAGGGTCATGGCAAGCCGAATATGCTGACTCTTCATCCAGCCACTGAGAGGCCTTACCTGAGGCCTGGGATCAGGCTGAGGGACACAATGTGTGTTTGTGACCAATGTGGCCCATAAACATGGGCGGGGCATCATGGGCCACACTGGTTTCAACTACACTGAACGTTGGAAAAACATGCCAACCACTAGGTTTCTTGCCAAGGCGAAGGAGAAGTTCTGATTCTTGTATCACGTTCACTCCTGAGCAGTGAGTGCAGATAAGGTCTAGGTTCTGAAGGTGAAAACTGAGGTTGTGTAGAGTTGATGGCCTAAAGCCATTGTGGGTGTGATATGCTCTGTTTATGGCCAGCTGTCTGGGTGTTGGACTGGAGGTCTGCCCTCAGGCTGTTTCAGACAGGGCTTTAGTGCACAGGCTAGACTGTATAATTGGGGTGTGGTCGAGTGGCATGCAGGTTGTTACTCATTTGGCGTTTCTGGTTAGGCCTATAGGGCAACATTTTTCTTCTGGAGGGCAGGCAGAGTGCTGCATTGTGTCTCCAGAATTGCCAAACTGGAGGGGTGTGGCCAGGATTGTGAGGAAGGAAGTCTGAAAACACAAGCTAGCACGAGTTTTGGGGCCAAGAGCATGGCAGGCCCACTCTGCAGAGGCTGAATCGAGATCTCCTGCAGGTGAGGTCAGGGCGAGTATCAGATGTTGCCTCAAGCTGGAGTTTGTGTCCATGACGGCCCCTTCCTGAAGGGGGTGGGGGCGTCATGAGGCCAGGGAGGTTTCCCTACGCTGGGAGTTGTGAGCTGCTCCAAACTTCAAAGTTTCCTTCTTCAGGACAGTCGAGTACTATTGGATGGTTCCAGGATGCCCCATACAGAAAGACTCAAGAGCAGGGCCCTAAGCATGGATGCCGAGAAACGCCAACTCACCTTCCCATTGCCTGGTCTAGACAAGGCACGTTCAATCTGCGGGCTTTTGGGTGAGCTACCCAGAAGGCTGAGTTTAAATGGACTCTCCTGAGGATGAGTCATAATGTGGGTTGGTGGCCAAGGAGACCTTGGAATGTGGCAGTAGCTAAGGGACTCTGCAGGAATCTCCAACCCGAAGGGCTTGACACAACTCCAACAAGGAAGCTTCCCATGTGGAGATGAGAGATCTTCTGTCTGGTGCCTCAGGAAAGCCCCGTATGCTGGTCTTCGAACCCAGGCCTCTGAGGAGTGATACCTGGACACCTAAGCAAGAGTTCATAATAGGGCCTAGGGGCCTGTCTGGTTCGATCTTCTTTCTCTGCGGATATCTGTCTGTGTGTCTGCATGGAGGTAGTAGTTGCTCATCTTGTGTCATAATGCCAGTATTTGTCCAGTGCGGCTTGTGGTAGTGGGATGTCCTTGGGGACCTTGAGGTTTCTACTATTTTGTAGAGTTGTGGCCAATGATATGGGCAGTTTTTTAGGAGAGAGCAGGCACAGTTCTGTGGTGTGGCACCAGAGACCCCAGCCTGGAGGCTGTGTGGGCCATGGCTGTGCAGACAGACATCCAAAAACCCTAACTCAGCTCAGGTTTGGGGCCGAGGTTACGGCAGGCCTGATCATGAGGGGAGCTCCTCTGGATATGAAAGAAGGGTGAGAGGGAGGCAGTCGCTCAGGCTTTTGTCTCTGGATGTTTTGTCCACAATGGCCGTTTAATGTAGGAGTTGCCTCATGGGTCGTAGAAGTCTCCCTCTCTGGTAGTTTGTCCAGCCCCCAAGAGTTTGGGGTCATTCTGTGGGAAGGGAAGTGTCCTGTTTTCTGCTTCATGTGTCCCCCCAGTAGAGGGATTCTTGAGCATAGCAGTGGGTACTGACAACTGGAATACTCGCCCTCTGGTTAAGCCTGGGGGCCTATGGATATGACAAGCCCCATATGCAGGATCTTGGTCCAGCCACTGAAAGGCGTTACTTTAATACGGGACTCACGCTGCAGGTCACAATGCATGTCTGTGCCCTAGGCGGCCCTCAAGCACTGGCGTGGCCTTTCGGACAATGCAGGTTTTCCCACATTGAACGTTGGACAACATGCCAACCACAAGGTTTCTGGCCATGGGGAAGGAGGAATTCTAATTTCTGCATCACGTTCACCCCTGGGCAGTGATTGGAGATAAGGTCTAGGTTCTGAAGCCTGAAAACCGAGGTTGGGAAGAGATGACGACCTACAGCCATAGCGGGTCCTATGTGTCCAGGTTGGGGCCAGCTGTCTGGGTATCGTTTGGGATGTATTGTCTCAGGCTGTGCCAGACAGGGCATTAGTATACAGGGTAGGCTGTATAATTGCTTTACAATCAAGTGGCATGCATTAGAAAATCATTTGGGGTTTCTTATTAGCAGCATAGGGCAAAGTTTTTCTTCTGGAGGGCAGGCAGAGTGCTGCATTGTGGCATCGGAATTCCCAAACTGGAGGGCTTGTGGGCCAGGAGAGTGAGGACGGAAGTCTGAGAACACAAGCTAGGCTTAGGTTTCGGGGCAAGGCCATGGCAGGCACACTCTGCAGAGCTGAATTGACATCTCATGCCTCTGAAGTCAGGTCGAGGATCAGACTTTGGCTCAGGTTTGAGTTTCTGTCCATGTTGGCCCCTTCAGGAAGGGGGGACATTATGAGCCCATGGGGGTTTTCCCACTATTGGAGTTGTGAGATGCTCCAAACCGCAAGGATTCCTTCTGTGGGACAATTAAGATTTGTTGGATGGCTCCAGGACGTCTTATAAGGTATTTTTCCAGAACAGGGTTCTAAGTATCAATGCCTGGGCAGCCAGACTCACATTCCAATTGTCTCCTAGCAACAAGAAACGTTTGATCTGCTGGCTTGGGGTAGCAACAGAGGGGGCTGAGTTGAAATGGACTTTCCTGAGGATGGTCTTAATGTTGGTTTGAGTCCATGGAGACCTTGGTATGGGGCAGTGGCACCAGGGCCCTGAAGGATTCTCCTAACCAGAGGTTATGACAAAGCTCCAATGAGCAAGTTTTCCATGGGGAGACGAGATTTGTTCTTATTGGTGCCTCAGGAAACCACCATATGCTGGTATTGGAAAGGAGGCCTCTGAGGAGAGATGCCTGGAAACCAAAGCAATGGATCTGATTAGGGCCTAGGAACCTGTCCGGTTCAATATTCTTCTCTGGGGACATCTGTTGTCTGAGTGGAGGTAGTTGCTCAGCTGGTTTGAGATCACCCCTGTTTGTCCTGGGCGGCCTACCCTATTAAGATGGCCTCGGTGACTTTGGAGGTTTTTCCTCATTTGCAAGGTTGTGGCCAATGGAATGGGAAGAATTCCCTTGAAAGGGAAGCACAGTCCTGAGGTGTGGCTCCAAGGACCCAATTGTGGAGCATGTTTGGTCCAGGGCTATTTGGACAAAAGTCTGAAAACACAAACTCCACTTAGGTTGGGGGATGTAAGTATGGCCGACCCGGTCTATAGACCGTGAGGAGAACTCTTCGGGATATGAACAAAGGGCGAATGTGAGGTGCTGGCTCATGCTTTTTTTTTTTTCTGGAATTGTGTTCACCGATTGCCATGGAATGTCGGGGTGTCCTCATGGGTCATTGATGAGGCTCCCTTTCTCGGGATTACCCAATCCCAAGAGTTTGGGGTCATTCTGTGGGAAGGGAGGAGGCCTTTCTTGTTTTTTTGTTTATTTTTTTAGTATTATTATTTTTTTTTACCTAAGGTGGACCACCAAAAGAGGGATCCAAGAGCAGAGTCCTGGCGAGGGGCGACTGGACAACCAGACCTCTGGTTAACATTGGGACCTAAGAACATGGCAAGCCCCATATGTGGGCTCTTGGTCCAGACACTGAGAGGCCTTCCTTGAGGATAGGTCTCACACTGAGTTTCACAATGTGTTTTTGTGCCCAAGGAGCCCCTCAAGTCAGGGCGTGGCCTAATGTACCATGCTGGTTTCTCCTACACTGAACGTTGCACAATATGGCAACCACAAGTTTTCTGGCCATGGGGAAGAAGGAGTTCTAATTTCTGCAACACTTTCACTCCTGGACTGTGATTGGATTTAAGGTCTAGGTTCTGAAGCCTGAAAACTGAGGTTGGGAAGAGATGAAGACCTAAGGCCATGGTGTGGCTGATGTGCTCAGTGTTCGGCCAGCTGTTGAGTGTGGGTTGGGAGGTGCAGGCTCAGGCTGTGGCAGACAGGGAATTAGTGCCCAGGCTAGACTGTATCATTGGGGTGCAGTCGAGTTTCGTGCAGGATGGTACTCATTTGTGGTTACTGGGTAGCCCCAGAGGGCAACATTTTTCTTCTGGAGGGAAGACACAGTGCCACATAGTGGCTCCAGAATTCCCAAACTGGAAGGCTTGTGGGCCAGGAGTGTGAGAAAAAAATTCTGAGAACACAAGCCAGACTTAGATTTCGGGGTGAGGGGACGGCAGGCACCCTCTGCAGAGATGATTCGAGATCCCGTATGCCTGAAGACAGAGCTAGGATCAGACGTTGGCTTACGTCGGAGTTTCTGTCCATGACGGCCCCTTCATGAAGGGGACGGTGTCACGAGGACATGGAGGTTTTCCCACGATGGGAATTGTGAGATGCTCCAAACCGCAATGATTCCTTCTGTGGGACAGTCGAGACCTGTTGGATGGCTCCAGGACATCCCATAAGGAAGTTATCCAGAGCAGGGTTCTAAGGATCGATGCCTGGGCAGCCTGCCTCCCATTCCAGGTGTCTCATAGCGCCAAGGCAAGTTCGATCTGCTGGATCTAGGGGAGCAACCGAGGCGGGTGTGTTGAAATGGGTGAGTTGAGGATGGGTCATAATGTGCATTTGTGTCCATGGAGACCTTGGAATGGGGTGCTTGATCCGGGGCCTTGAGGGATGTTCATAACCGGAGGTTTTGATGGGCTCTAAAGAGTACGTTTCCTATGTAGAGAAGAGAATTGTTTTGATGAGTGCCTAAGGAATCTCCCATATGCTGGTATGGGAAACCAGGCCTCTGAGGAGAGATGACTGGAAACAAAAGCAATCGAGATGATTAGGGCCTAGGTGCCTGTCCGGTTCAATCTCTTTCCTGAGGATACGTGTCTAAGGATCTGAGGGGATGTAGTTGCTCAGCTTGTGTCAGATCGCCCCTGTTTGTCCTGGGCAGCCTATAATATTGGGATGGCTTCCGGACTTTGGAGTTTCTCCTAATCTATAGGGTTGTGACCAATGGAATGGGCAGAAATCTCCTGGAGAGGCAGGCACAGTTCTGAGTTTGGCTCTAGGGGCCCAGCCTTGAGGCTGTGTTCGCCAGGCCTGTGGGGACAAAAGTCTGAAAACACAAACTCCGCTTAGGATTGGGGACATAGGTATGGCACGCCCAATCTACAGACTGTGATAACACTTAGGGATATGAAAAAGGGTGAGTTTGAGGTGCTTGCTCAGGTTTTGTCTCTGGATTTGTGTCAACAATGTGGGTGGAATGCTGGCGTGGCCTCATGGGTTGTGGATGGCTTTCCTTCTCTGAGGATTTGATCCAATCCCAAGAGTTTGGGTACATTCTGTGGGATGGGAGGAGTCTTTTCTGTTTTTTATTTTATTTTATTTTATTTTATATTTTATTTTATGTACCTCAAGTGTCCCAATAAAAGAGGGATTCCAGAGCAGAATCCTTGGGAGGGACAACTGGATATCCCCACCTCTGTTTAAGTTTGGGGGCCTAGGGGCATGGCAAGTCCAATAGGCGGGCTCTTGATTCAGACACTGAGAGGCCTTCCTTGAGGACAGGGCTCATGCTGAGGGTCACAATGCCTATTTGTGCCCAACAAGGCCCTCAAGCATGGGAAGTGCCTCATGGGCCACGCTAGATTATTCTACACTGAACGTTGGAGAATATGCCAACCACAAGTTTTCCAGCCATGGCGAAGGAAGAGTTGTGATTTCTGCATCACGTTCACCCCTGGAAAGTGTTTGGAGTTTAGGTCTAGGTTCTGAAACCCGAAAACTGAGGTTGGAAGAGATGAAGACCTAAGGGCCTGATGTGTCCAATGAGCTCAGTGTGCAGCCAGCTGTTGAGCGTAGGTCTGGAGGTGTGGGCTCATGCTGTGTCAGACAAGGCATTAGACAGGGTAGACTGCATATTTGGGGTGCAGTCGAGTGGCGTTCAGTTGATCCTTATTCGGGTTTCTAGGTAGCTCCATAAGGCAACGTTTTTCTTCTGGAGGGCAGGCAGTGTGCTGCATTATGGCCCCAGTATTGCCAATCTGTAGGGCTTTTGGGGCAGGGGTGTGAGGACGGTAGTCTGAGAACACAAGCTAGGCTTAGTTTTGGGGGTGAGTGCACAGAAGGCACACTCTGCAGAGCTGAATCAAGATCTCATGCACCTGAAGTCAGGGCGAATATCAGACGTTTGCTCAGGTTGGAGTTTCTGTCCATGATGGCCCCTTTATAAAGTGGAGCGTCTCAAGAGGCCATGTAGATTTTCCCACAATGGGAGTTGTGAGATGCTCCAGACTGCAAAGATTCCTTCTGTGGGACACTTGAGACCTGCTGGATGGCTCTAGGATGTCCCATGTGGAACGACTCCAGAGTAGGGTTCTAAGGATGGATGCCTGGGCAGCCCGCCTCCCATTCTAGTTGTCTCCTAGCAACAAGGCAGGTTTGATCTGCAGGCCCTGGGGGAGAAACCAAGGGGGTTGAGTTGACATGGACTCTCCCGACAATAGATCATAATGTGGGTTTAAGTCCATGGAGACTTTGGAATGGGGCGCTTGATCCGGGGCCCTGAAAGGTTCTCCTAAACAGAGGTTTTTATAGAGCTCCAAAGAGTACATTTCCTATGTGGAGATGAGATTTTTCTGATGAGTGCCTCAGTAATCCCCCGTATTCTGGTATTGGAAACCAGGCCTCTGAGGAGAGATGCCTGGAAACAAAAGCAATGGATCCGATTAGAGCCTAAGTGCCTGTCCAGTTCAATCTTATTCTATGGGGATATCTGTCTCTGGGTCTGAGTGGAGGTAGTTTCCTAACTTGTGAAAGATCATCCCTGTTTGTCCTGGGCAGCCAACACTATTGGGATGGCCTCGGGGAGTTTGGAGGATTCTCCTAATCTATAGGGTTGTGGCCAATGGAAATGGCAGAATTCCCCTGGAGAGGGAAGCCACAGTCCTGAGGTGTGTCTCCAGGGGCCCCAGCTGGATGGTGTGTGGGCCAGGACTGTGGGGACAGAAGTCTGAAAACACAAACTCAGCTTAGGTTTGGGGATGTATGTATGAAGGCTCGATCTACAGACCGTGAGAATTTTCCGGGCTATGAACAAAGGGCGAGTATGTGGCGCTTGCTCAGGATTTTGTCTCCGGATTTTGTGTCAACGGTGGCCGTGGAATGTCGGGGTGTCATCAAGGGCCATGGACAATTCTTTCTCTGGTGATTTGGCCTGATCCCAAGGGGTTGGGATCATTCTGTGGATGGGAAGAGTCCTTTATGTATTTTTTTTTTTTTTTACCTCAGGTGTTCCACCAAAGAGGGATTCCAGAGTAGAGCCCTGAGTAGGGGTGACTAGACATCTCGAACTCTGGTTGAGATTGGGGGACTAGGGGCTTGGCAAGCCCCATATGTGGGCTGTTGTTCCAGTCACTAAGAGGCTTTACATGAGGATAGGGTTCACGCTGAGGGTCACAATGTGTGTTTGTGCACATTGTGGCCCTCAGGGATAGGTGGGGCCTCATAGTCCATGCTGCTTTCTCCTAAAATGAACATTGGACAACATGCCAACCACTAGGTTTCTTGCCAAGGCGAAGGAGAAGTTCTGATTCTTGCATCACGTTCACTCCTGAGCAGTGAGTGGAGATAATGTCTAGGTTCTGAAGGTGAAAACTAAGGTTGGGTAGAGATGATGGCCTAAAGCCATTGTGGGTGTGATATGCTCTGTGTACGGCCAGCTGTCTGGGTGTTGGACTGGAGGTCTGCCCTCAGGCTGTGTCAGACAGGGCTTTAGTGCACAGGCTAGACTGTATAATTGGGGTATGGTCGAGTGGCATGCAGGTTGTTACTCATTTGGCGTTTCTGGTTAGCCCTATAGGGCAACATTTTTCTTCTGGAGGGCAGGCAGAGTGCTGCATTGTGTCTCCAGAATTGCCGAACTGGAGGGGTGTGGCCAGGATTGAGAGGAAGGAAGTCTGAAAACACAAGCTAGCACGAGTATTGGGACCAAGAGCATGGCAGGTCCACTCTGCAGAGGCTGAATCGAGATCTCCTGCAGTGAGGTCAGGGCGAGTATCAGATGTTGCCTCAAGCTGGAGTTTGTGTCTATGACGGCCCTTACATGAAGGGGTGGGGGCGTCATGAGGCCAGGGAGGTTTCCCTACTCTGGGAGTTGTGAGCTGCTGCAAACTTCAAAGTTTCCTTCTTCAGGACAGTCGAGTACTTTTGGATGGTCCCTTGATGCCCCATACAGAAAGACTCGAGAGCAGGGGCCTAAGCATGGATGCCGAGAAACGCCAACTCACCTTCCCATTGCCTGGTCTAGACAAGGCACGCTCAATCTGCGGGCTCTTGGGTGAGATACCCAGAAGGCTGAGTTTAAATGGACTCTCCTGAGGATGAGTCATAATGTGGTTTAGTGGCCATGGAGACCTTGGAATGTGGCAGTAGCTAAGGGACTCTGCAGGATTCTCCAACCCGAAGGGCTTGACACAACTCCAACAAGGAAGCTTCCCAGGTGGAGATGAGAGATCTTCTGTCTGGTGCCTCAGGAAAGCCCCGTATGCTGGTCTTCGAACCCAGGCCTCTGAGGAGTGATACCTAGACACCAAAGCAAGAGTTCATAATAGGGCCTAAGGGCCTGTCTGGTTCAATCTTCTTTCTCTGCGGATATCTGTCTGTGTGTCTGCATGGAGGTAGTAGTTGCTCAGCTTGTGTCATAATGCCCTTATTTGTCCAGTGCGGCTTGCGGCAGTGGGATGTCCTTGGGGACCTTGAGGTTTCTACTATTTTGTAGAGTTGTGGCCAATGGAATGGGCAGTTTCTTAGGAGAGAGCAGGCACAGTTCTGTGGTGTGGCTCCAGAGACCCCATCCTGGAGGCCGTGTGGGCCATGGCTCTGCAGACAGACATCCAAAATCCCTAACTCAGCTCAGGTTTGGGGCCGAGGTTACGGCAGGCCTGATCTACAGTCCATGAGGGGAGCTCCTCTGGATATGAAAGAAGGGTGAGAGGGAGGCAGTCGCTCAGGCTTTTGTCTCTGGATGTTTTGTCCACAATGGCCGTTTAATGTAGGAGTTGCCTCATGGGTCGTAGAAGTCTCCCTCTCTGGTAGTTTGTCCAGCCCCCAAGAGTTTGGGGTCATTCTGTGGGAAGGGAAGTGTCCTGTTTTCTGCTTCATGTGTCCCCCCTGTAGAGGGAATCTAGAGCATAGCAGTGGGTACTGACAACTGGAATACTCGCCCTCTGGTTAAGCCTGGGGGCCTATGGATATGACAAGCCCCATATGCAAGATCTTGGTCCAGCCACTGAGAGGCGTTACTTTAATACGGGACTCACGCTGCAGGTCACAATGCATGTCTGTGCCCTAGGCGGCCCTCAAGCACTGGCGTGGCCTTTCGGACAATGCAGAATTTCCCACATTGAACGTTGGACAACATGCCAACCACAAGGTTTCTGGCCATGGGGAAGGAGGAATTCTAATTTCTGCATCACGTTCACCCCTGGGCAGTGATTGGAGATAAGGTCTAAGATCTGAAGCCTGAAAACCGAGGTTTGGAAGAGATGACGACCTACAGCCATAGCGGGTCCTATGTGACCATGTTGGGGCCAGCTGTCTGGGTATCGTTTGGGATGTCTTGTCTCAGGCTGTGCCAGACAGGGCATTAATATACAGGGTAGGCTGTATAATTGCTTTACAATCGAGTGGCATGCATTAGAAAATCATTTGGGGTTTCTTATTAGCAGCATAGGGCAAAGTTTTTCTTCTGGAGGGCAGGCAGAGTGCTGCATTGTGGCTTCGGAATTCCCAAACTGGAGGGCTTGTGGGCCAGGAGAGTGAGGACGGAAGTCTGAGAACACAAGCTAGGCTTAGGTTTCGGGGCAAGGCCATGGCAGGCACACTCTGCAGAGCTGAATTGACATCTCATGCGTCTGAAGTCAGGTCGAGGATCAGACTTTGGCTCAGGGTTGAGTTTCTGTCCATGTTGGCCCCTTCATAAAGGGGGGACATTATGAGCCCATGGGGGTTTTCCCACTATTGGAGTTGTGAGATGCTCCAAACCGCAAGGATTCCTTCTGTGGACAATTAAGATTTGTTGGATGGCTCCAGGACGTCTTATGAGGTATTTTTCCAGAACAGGGTTCTAAGTATGGATGCCTGGGCAGCCAGCCTCACATTCCAATTGTCTCCTAGCAACAAGAAACGTTTGATCTGCTGGCTTGGGGTAGCAACAGAGGGGGCTGAGTTGAAATGGACTTTCCTGAGGATGGTCTTAATGTTGGTTTGAGTCCATGGAGACCTTGGTATGGGGCAGTGGCACCAGGGCCCTGAAGGATTCTCCTAACCAGAGGTTATGACAAAGCTCCAATGAGCAAGATATCCATGGGGAGACGAGATTTGTTCTTATTGGTGCCTCAGGAAACCACCATATGCTGGTATTGGAAACGAGGCCTCTGAGGAGAGATGCCTAAAAACCAAAGCAATGGATCTGACTAGGGCCTAGGGGCCTGTCCGGTTCAATATTCTTCTCTGGGGACATCTGTTGTCTGAGTGGAGGTAGTTGCTCAGCTGATTTGAGATCACCCCTGTTTGTCCTGGGCGGCCTACACTAATGGGATGGCCTCGGTGACTTTGGAGGTTTTTCCTCATTTGCAAGGTTGTGGCCAATGGAATGGGAAGAATTCCATTGAAAGGGAATCACAGTCCTGAGGTGTGGCTCCAGGGACACAAGTGTGGAGCGTGTGTGGTCCAGGGCTATTTGGACAAAAGTCTGAAAACACAAACTCCACTTAGGTTGGGGGATGTAGGTATTGCCGGCCCGAACTATAGACCGTGAGGAGAACTCATCGGGATATGAACAAAGGGCGAATGTGAGGTGCTGGCTCATGCTTTTTTTTTTTTTTTTTCTGGAAATCTGTCACCGATTGCCATGGAATGTCGGGGTGTCCTCATGAGCCATCGATGAGGCTCATTTTCTGGGGATTTGACCTGATCCCAAGAGTTTGGGGTCATTCTGTGGGAAGGGAGGAGGCCTTTCTTGTTTTTTTGTTTACTTTATTATTATTATTATTATTATTTTTTTACCTAAGGTGGACCACCAAAAGAGGGATTCCAGAGCAGAGTCCTGGGGAGGGGCGACTGGACAACCAGACCTCTGGTTAACATTGGGACCTAAGAACATGGCAAGCCCCATATGTGGGCTCTTGGTCCAGACACTGAGAGGCCTTCCTTGAGGATAGGTCTCACACTGAGTTTCACAATGTGTTTTTGTGCCCAAGGAGCCCCTCAAGTCAGCGCGTGGCCTAATGTACCGTGCTGGTTTCTCCTACACGGAACGTTGGACAATATGGCAACCACAAGTTTTCTGGCCATGGGGAAGAAGGAGTTCTAATTTCTGCAACACTTTCACTCCTGGACTGTGATTGGATTTAAGGTCTAGGTTCTGAAGCCTGAAAACTGAGGTTGGGAAGAGATGAAGACCTAAGGCCATGGTGTGTCTGATGTGCTCAGTGTTTGGCCAGCTGTTGAGTGTGGATTGGGAGGTGCAGGCTCAGGCTGTGGCAGACAGGGAATTAGTGCCCAGGCTAGACTGTATCATTGGGGTGCAGTCGAGTTTCGTGCAGGATGGTACTCATTTGTGGTTACTGGGTAGCCCCAGAGGGCAACGTTTTTCTTCTGGAGGGAAGACACAGTGCCACATAGTGGCTCCAGAATTCCCAAACTGGAAGGCTTGTGGGCCAGGAGTGTGAGAAACAAATTCTGAGAACACAAGCCAGACTTAGATTTCAGGGTGAGGGGACGGCAGGCACCCTCTGCAGAGATGATTCGAGATCCCGTATGCCTGAAGACAGAGCTAGAATCAGACGTTGGCTTACGTCGGAGTTTCTGTCCATGTCGGCCCCTTCATGAAGGGGACGGTGTCGCGAGGACATGGAGGTTTTCCCACGATGGGAATTGTGAGATGCTCCAAACCGCAATGATTCCTTCTGTGGGACAGTCGAGACCTGTGGGATGGCTCCAGGACATCCCATAAAGAAGTTATCCAGAGCAGGGTTCTAAGGATCGATGCCTGGGCAGCCTGCCTCCCATTCCAGGTGTTTCATAGCGCCAAGGCAAGTTTGCCTGCTGGATCTAGGGGAGCAACCGAGGCGGGTGTGTTGAAATGGGTGAGTTGAGGATGGGTCATAATGTGCATTTGTGTCGATGTAGACCTTGGAATGGGGTGCTTGATCCGGGGCCTTGAGGGATGTTCATAACCGGAGGTTTTGATGGCCTCTAAAGAGTACGTTTCCTATGTAGAGAAGAGAATTGTTTTGATGAGTGCCTAAGGAATCTCCCATATGCTGGTATGGGAAACCAGGCCTCTGAGGAGAGATGACTGGAAACAAAAGCAATCGAGATGATTAGGGCCTAGGTGCCTGTCCGGTTCAATCTCTTTCCTGAGGATACGTGTCTAAGGATCTGAGGGGATGTAGTTGCTCAGCTTGTGTCAGATCGCCCCTGTTTGTCCTGGGCAGCCTATAATATTGGGATGGCCTCAGGACTTTGGAGTTTCTCCTAATCTATAGGGTTGTGGCCAATGGAATGGGCAGAAATCCCCTGGAGAGGGCAAGCACAGTTCTGAGTTTGGCTCTAGGGGCCCAGCCTTGAGGCTGTGTTCGCCAGGCCTGTGGGGACAAAAGTCTGAAAACACAAACTCCGCTTAGGATTGGGGACATAGGTATGGCACGCCCAATCTACAGATGATAACACTTAGGGATATGAAAAAGGGTGAGTTTGAGGTGCTTGCTCAGGTTTTGTCTCTGGATTTGTGTCAACAATGTGGGTGGAATGCTGGCGTGGCCTCATGGGTTGTGGATGGCTTTCCTTCTCTGAGGATTTGACCCAATCCCAAGAGTTTGGGTACATTCTGTGGGATGGGGGGAGTCTTTTCTGTTTTTTATTTTATTTTATTTTATATTTTATTTTATGTACCTCAAGTGTCCCAATAAAAGAGGGATTCCAGAGCAGAATCCTTGGGAGGGACAACTGGATATCCCCACCTCTGTTTAAGTTTGGGGGCCTAGGGGCATGGCAAGTCCAATAGGCGGGCTCTTGATTCAGACACTGAGAGGCCTTCCTTGAGGACAGGGCTCATGCTGAGGGTCACAATGCCTATTTGTGCCCAACAAGGCCCTCAAGCATGGGAAGTGCCTCATGGGCCACGCTGGATTCTCCTACACTGAACGTTGGAGAATATGCCAACCACAAGGTTTCCAGCCATGGCGAAGGAAGAGTTGTGATTTCTGCATCACGTTCACCCCTGGACAGTGATTGGAGTTTAGGTCTAGGTTCTGAAACCCGAAAACTGAGGTTGGGAAGAGATGAAGACCTAAGGACCTGATGGGTCCAATGAGCTCAGTGTGCGGCCAGCTCTTGAGCGTAGGTCTGGAGGTGTGGGCTCATGCTGTGTCAGACAAGGCATTAGACAGGGTAGACTGCATATTTGGGGTGCAGTCGAGTGGCGTTCAGTTGATCCTTATTCGGGTTTCTAGGTAGCTCCATAAGGCAACGTTTTTCTTCTGGAGGGCAGGCAGTGTGCTGCATTATGGCCCCAGTATTGCCAATCTGTAGGGCTTTTGGGGCAGGGGTGTGAGGACGGTAGTCTGAGAACACAAGCTAGGCTTAGTTTTGGGGGTGAGTGCACAGAAGGCACACTCTGCAGAGCTGAATCAAGATCTCATGCACCTGAAGTCAGGGCGAATATCAGACGTTTGCTCAGGTTGGAGTTTCTGTCCATGATGGCCCCTTTATAAAGTGGAGCGTCTCAAGAGGCCATGTAGATTTTCCCACAATGGGAGTTGTGAGATGCTCCAGACTACAAAGATTCCTTCTGTGGGACACTTGAGACCTGCTGGATGGCTCTAGGATGTCCCATGTGGAACGACTCCAGAGTAGGGTTCTAAGGATGGATGCCTGGGCAGCCCGCCTCCCATTCTAGTTGTCTCCTAGCAACAAGGCAGGTTTGATCTGCAGGCCCTGGGGGAGAAACCAAGGGGGTTGAGTTGACATGGACTCTCCCGACAATAGATCATAATGTGGGTTTAAGTCCATGGAGACCTTGGAATGGGGCGCTAGATCCGGGGCCCTGAAAGATTCTCCTAAACAGAGGTTTTTATAGAGCTCCAAAGAGTACATTTCCTATGTGGAGATGAGATTTTTCTGATGAGTGCCTCAGTAATCCCCCGTATTCTGGTATTGGAAACCAGGCCTCTGAGGAGAGATGCCTGGAAACAAAAGCAATGGATCTGATTAGAGCCTAAGTGCCTGTCCAATTCAATCTTATTCTATGGAGATATCTGTCTCTGGGTCTGAGTGGAGGTAGTTTCCTAACTTGTGAAAGATCATCCCTGTTTGTCCTGGGCAGCCAACACTATTGGGATGGCCTCGGGGAGTTTGGAGGATTCTCCTAATCTATAGGGTTGTGGCCAATGGAAATGGCAGAATTCCAGTGGAGAGGGAAGCCACAGTCCTGAGGTGTGTCTCCAGGGGCCCCAGCTTAAATGGTGTGTGGGCCATGACTGTGGGGACAAAAGTCTGAAAACACAAACTCAGCTTAGGTTTGGTATGTATGAAGCCTCGATCTACAGACAGTAAGAATTTCCCGGGCTATGAACAAAGGGCGAGTATGTGGCGCTTGCTCAAGCTTTTGTCTCTGGATTTTGTGTCAACGGTGGCCGTGGAATGTCGGGGTGTCATCAAGGGCCATGGACATTTCTTTCTCTGGTGATTTGGCCTGATCCCAAGGGGTTGGGATCATTCTGTGGATGGGAAGAGTCCTTTTTGTATTTTTTTTTTTTTTACCTCAGGTGTTCCACAAAAGAGGGATTCCAGAGTAGAGCCCTGAATAGGGGTGACTGGACATCTCGAACTCTGGTTGAGATTGGGGGACTAGGGGCTTGGCAAGCCCCATATGTGGGCTGTTGTTCCAGTGACTAAGAGGCTTTACATGAGGATAGGGCTCACGCTGAGGGTCACAATGTGTGTTTGTGCACATTGTGGCCCTCAGGGATAGGTGGGGCCTCATGGTCCATGCTGCTTTCTCCTACAATGAACATTGGACAACATGCCAACCACTAGGTTTCTTGCCAAGGCGAAGGAGAAGTTCTGATTCTTGCATCACGTTCACTCCTGAGCAGTGAGTGGAGATAAGGCCTAGGTTCTGAAGGTGAAAACTGAGGTTGGGTAGAGATGATGGCCTAAAGCCATTGTGGGTGTGATATGCTCTGTGTACGGCCAGCTGTCTGGGTGTTGGACTGGAGGTCTGCCCTCAGGCTGTGTCAGACAGGGCTTTAGTGCACAGGCTAGACTGTATAATTGGGGTATGGTCGAGTGGCATGCAGGTTGTTACTCATTTGGCGTTTCTGGTTAGGCCTATAGGGCAACATTTTTCTTCTGGAGGGCAGGCAGAGTGCTGCATTGTGTCTCCAGAATTGCCAAACTGGAGGGGTGTGGCCAGGATTGTGAGGAAGGAAGTCTGAAAACACAAGCTAGCACGAGTATTGGGGACAAGAGCATGGCAGGCCCACTCTGCAGAGGCTGAATCGAGAACTCCTGCAGGTGAGGTCAGGGCGAGTATCAGATGTTGCCTCAAGCTGGAGTTTGTGTCCATGACGGCCCCTTCCTGAAGGGGGTGGGGGCGTCATGAGGCCAGGGAGGTTTCCCTACGCTGGAAGTTGTGAGCTGCTCCAAACTTCAAAGATTCCTTCTTCAGGACAGTCGAGTACTATTGGATGGTTCCAGGATGCCCCATACAGAAAGACTCGAGAGCAGGGGCCTAAGCATCGATGCCGAGAAACACCAACTCACCTTCCCATTGCCTGGTCGAGACAAGGCACGCTCAATCTGCGCGCTCTTGGGTGAGCTACCCAGAAGGCTGAGTTTAAATGGACTCTCCTGAGGATGAGGTATAATGTGGTTTGGTGGCCATGGAGTCCTTGGAATGTGGCAGTAGCTAAGGGACTCTGCAGGATTCTCCAACCCGAAGGGCTTGACACAACTCCAACAAGGAAGCTTCCCATGTGGAGATGAGAGGTCTTCTGTCTGGTGCCTCAGGAAAGCCCCGTATGCTGGTCTTCGAACCCAGGCCTCTGAGGAGTGATACCTGGACACCAAAGAAAGAGTTCATAATAGGGCCTAGGGGCCTGTCTGGTTCAATCTTCTGTCTCTGCGGATATCTGTCTGTGTGTCTGCATGGAGGTAGTAGTTGCTCAGCTTGTGTCATAATGCCCCTATTTGTCCAGTACGGCTTGCGGTAGTGGGATGTCCTTGGGGACCTTGAGGTTTCTACTATTTTGTAGAGTTGTGGCCAATGGAATGGGCAGTTTCTTAGGAGAGAGCAGGCACAGTTCTGTGGTGTGGCTCCAGAGACCCCAGCCTGGTGGCTGTGTGGGCCATGGCTGTGCAGACAGACATCCAAAAACCCTAACTCAGCTCAGGTTTGGGGCCGATGATACGGCAGGCCTGATCTACAGTCCATGAGGGGAGCTCCTCTGGATATGAAAGAAGGGTGAGAGGGAGGCAGTCGCTCAGGCTTTTGTCTCTGGATGTTTTGTCCACAATGGCCGTTTAATGTAGGAGTTGCCTCATGGGTCGTAGAAGTCTCCCTCTCTGGTAGTTTGTTCAGCCCCCAAGTGTTTGGGGTCATTCTGTGGGAAGGGAAGTGTCCTGTTTTCTGCCTCATGTGTCCCCCCAGTAGAGGGATTCTTGAGCATAGCAGTGGGTACTGACAACTGGAATACTCGCCCTCTGGTTAAGCCTGGGGGCCTATGGATATGACAAGCCCCATATGCAGGATCTTGGTCCAGCCACTGAGAGGCGTTACTTTAATACGGGACTCACGCTGCAGGTCACAATGCATGTCTGTGCCCTAGGCGGCCCTCAAGCACTGGCGTGGCCTTTCGGACAATGCAGGTTTTCCCACATTGAACGCTGGACAACATGCAAACCACAAGGTTTCTGGCCATGGGGAAGGAGGAATTCTAATTTCTGCATCACGTTCACCCCTGGGCAGTGATTGGAGATAAGGTCTAGGTTCTGAAGCCTGAAAACCAAGGTTGGGAAGAGATGACGACCTACAGCCATAGCGGGTCCTATGTGTCCATGTTGGGGCCAGCTGTCTGGGTGTCATTTGGGATGTCTTGTCTCAGGCTGTGCCAGACAGGGCATTAGAATACAGGGTGGGCTGTATAATTGCTTTACAATCGAGTGGCATGCATTAGAAAATCATTTGGGGTTTCTTATTAGCAGCATAGGGCAAAGTTTTTCTTCTGGAGGGCAGGCAGAGTGCGGCATTGTGGCTTCGGAATTCCCAAACTGGAGGGCTTGTGGGCCAGGAGAGTGAGGACGGAAGCTGAGAACACAAGCTGGGCTTAGGTTTCGGGGCAAGGGCATGGCAGGCACACTCTGCAGAGCTGAATTGAGATCTCATGCGTCTGAAGTTAGGTCGAGGATCAGACTTTGGCTCAGGTTTGCGTTTCTTTCCATTTTGGCCCCTTCAAGAAGAGGGGGCATTATGAGGCCATGGGGGTTTTCCCACTATTGGAGTTGTGAGATGCTCCAAACCGCAAGGATTCCTTCTGTGGGACAATTAAGATTTGTTGGATGGCTCCAGGACGTCTTATAAGGTATTTTTCCAGAACAGGGTTCTAAGTATGGATGCCTGGGCAGCCAGCCTCACATTCCAATTGTCTCCTAGCAACAAGAAAGGTTTGATCTGCTGGCTTGGGGTAGCAACAGAGGGGGCTGAGTTGAAATGGACTTTCCTGAGGATGGTCTTAATGTTGGTTTGAGTCCATGGAGACCTTGGTATGGGGCAGTGGCACCAGGGCCCTGAAGGATTCTCCTAACCAGAGGTTATGACAAAGCTCCAATGAGCAAGATATCCATGGGGAGACGAGATTTGTTATTAATGGTGCCTCAGGAAACCACCATATGCTGGTATTGGAAACGAGGCCTCTGAGGAGAGATGCCTGGAAACCAAAGCAATGGATCTGATTAGGGCCTAGGGGCCTGTCCGGTTCAATATTCTTTTCTGGGGACATCTGTTGTCTTAGTGCAGGTAGTTGCTCAGGTGGTTTGAGATCACCCCTGTTTGTCCTAGTCGGCCTAAACAATTGGGATGGCCTCGGTGACTTTGGAGGTTTTTCCTTTTTTGCAAGGTTGTGGCCAATGGAATGGGAAGAATTCCCTTGTAAGGGAAGCACAGTCCTGTGGTGTGGCTCCAGGGACCCAAGTGTGGAGCGTGTGTGGTCCAGGGCTATTTGGACAAAAGTCTGAAAACACAAACTCCACTTAGGTTGGGGGATGTAGGTATGGCCGGCCCGATCTATAGTCCGTGAGGAGATCTCTTCGGTATATGAACAAAGGGCGAATGTGAGGTGCTTGCTCATGCTTTTTTTTTTTTTTTCTGGAAATGTGTCACCGATTGCCATGGAATGTCGGGGTGTCCTCATGGGCCGTCGATGAGGCTCCCTTTCTGGGGATTTGACCTGATCCCAAGAGTTTGGGGTCATTCTGTAGTAAGGGAGGAGGCCTTTCTGGTTTTTTTGTTTATTTTTTGTTTATTTATTTATTTTTTTTACCTCATGTGGACCACCAAAATAGGGTTTCCAGAGCAGAGTCGTGGGTGGGGGCAACTGGACAACCAGACCTCTGGTTAACATTGGGACCTAAGAACATGGCAATCCCCATATGTGGGCTCTTGGTCCAGACACTGAGAGGCCTTCCTTGAGGATAGGTCTCACACTGAGTTTCACAATGTGTTTTTGTGCCCAAGGAGCCCCTCAAGTCAGCGCGTGGCCTAATGTACCATGCTGGTTTCTCCTACACTGAACGTTGCACAATATGGCAACCACAAGTTTTCTGGCCATGGGGAAGAAGGAGTTCTAATTTCTGCAACACTTTCACTCTTGGACTGTGATTGGATTTAAGGTCTAGGTTCTGAAGCCTGAAATCTGAGGTTGGGAAGAGATGAAGCCCTAAGGCCATGGTGTGTCTGATGTGCTCAGTGTTCGGCCAGCTGTTGAGTGTGGGTTGGGAGGGGCAGGCTCAGGCTGTGGCAGACAGGGAATTAGTGCCCAGGCTAGACTGTATCATTGGGGTGCAGTCGAGTTTCGTGCAGGATGGTACTCATTTGTGGTTACTGGGTAGCCCCAGAGGGCAACGTTTTTCTTCTGGAGGGAAGACACAGTGCCATATAGTGGCTCCAGAATTCCCAAACTGGAAGGCTTGTGGGCCAGGAGTGTGTGGAAAAAATTCTGAGAACACAAGCCAGACTTAGATTTCGGGGTGAGGGGACGGCAGGCACCCTCTGCAGAGATGTTTCGAGATCCTGTATACCTGAAGACAGAGCTAGGATCAGACGTTGGCTTAGGTCGAAGTTTCTGTCCATGACGGCCCCTTCATGAAGGGGAGGGTGTCACGAGGACATGGAGGTTTTTCCACAATGGGAATTGTGAGATGCTCCAAACCGCAATGATTCCTTCTGTGGGACAGTCGAGACCTTTTGGATGGCTCCAGGACATCCCATAAGGAAGTTATCCAGAGCAGGGTTCTAAGTATGGATGCCTGGGCAGCCTGCCTCCCATTCCAGGTGTCTCATAGCGCCAAGGCAAGTTCGATATGCTGGATCTAGGGGAGCAACCGAGGCGGGTGTGTTGAAATGGGTGAGTTGAGGATGGGTCATAATGTGCATTTGTGTCCATGTAGACCTTGGAATGGGGTGCTTGAACCGGGGCCTTGAGGGATGTTCATAACCGGAGGTTTTGATGGAGCTCTAAAGAGTATGTTTCCTATGTAGAGAAGAGAATTGTTTTGATGAGCGCCTAAGATATCTCCCATATGCTGGTATTGGAAACCAGGCCTCTGAGGAGAGATGACTGGAATCAAAAGCAATGGATCTGATTAGGGCCTAAGTGCCTGTCCAGTTCAATCTTATTCTATGGGGATATCTGTCTCTGGGTCTGAGTGGAGGTAGTTTCCTAACTTGTGAAAGATCATCCCTGTGTGTCCTGGGCAGCCAACATTATTCGGATGGCCTGGGGGAGTTTGACGGATTCTCCAAATCTATTGGGTTGTGGCAAATGGAAATGGCAGAATTCCCCTGGAGAGGGAAGGCACAGTCCTGAGGTGTGGCTCCAGGGGCCCCAGCTTGGATGGTGTGTGGGCCAGGCCTGTGGGGACAGAAGTCTGAAAACACAAACTCAGTTTAGTTTTGGGGATGTATGTATGAAGGCTCGATCTACAGACCGTGAGAATTTTCTGGGCTATGAACAAAGGGCGAGTATGTGGCGCTTGCTCAGGCTTTTGTCTCTGGATTTTGTGTCAACGGTGGCCGTGGAATGTCGGAGTGTCCTCAAGGGCCATGGACAATTCTTTCTCTGGTGATTTGGCCTGATCCCAAGTGGTTGGGATCATTCTGTGGATGGGAAGAGTCCTTTATGTATTTTTTTTTTTACCTCAGTTCTCCCACCAAAGAGGGATTCCAGAGTAGAGCCCTGAGTAGGTGTGACTAGACATCTCGAACTCTGGTTGAGATTGGGGGACTAGGGGCTTGGCAAGCCCCATATGTGGGCTGTTGTTCCAGTCACTAAGAGGCTTTACATGAGGATAGGGCTCACGCTGAGTGTCACAATGTGTGTTTGTGCATATTGTGGCCCTCAGGGAGTGGTGGGGCCTCATAGTCTATGCTGCTTTCTCCTACAATGAACATTGGACAACATGCCAACCACTAGGTTTCTTGCCAAGGCGAAGGAGAAGTTCTGATTCTTGCATCACGTTCACTCCTGAGCAGTGAGTGGAGATAAGGTCTAGGTTCTGAAGGTGAAAACTGAGGTTGGGTAGAGATGATGGCCTAAAGCCATAGTGGGTGTGATATGCTCTGTGTACGGCCAGCTGTCTGGGTGTTGGACTGGAGGTCTGCCCTCAGGCTGTGTCAGACAGGGCTTTAGTGCACAGGCTAGACTGTATAATTGGGGTGTGGTCGAGTGGCATGCAGGTTGTTACTCATTTGGTGTTTCCGGTTAGCCCTATAGGGCAACATTTTTCTTCTGGAGGGCAGGCAGAGTGCTGCATTGTGTCTCCAGAATTGCCAAACTGGAGGGGTGTGGCCAGGATTGTGAGGAAGGAAGTCTGAAAACACAAGCTAGCACGAGTATTGGGGACAAGAGCATGGCAGGCCCACTCTGCAGAGGCTGAATCGAGATCTCCTGCAGGTGAGGTCAGGGCGAGTATCAGATGTTGCCTCAAGCTGGAGTTTGTGTCCATGACGGCCCATTCCTGAAGGGGGTGGGGGCGTCATGAGGCCAGGGAGGTTTCCCTACGCTGGGAGTTGTGAGCTGCTCCAAACTTCAAAGTTTCCTTCTTCAGGACAGTCGAGTACTATTGGATGGTTCCAGGATGCCACATACAGAAAGACTCGAGTGCAGGGGCCTAAGCATGGATGCCGAGACACGCCAACTCTCCTTCCCATTGCCTGGTCGAGACAAGGCACGCTCAATCTGCGCGCTCTTGGGTGAGCTACCCAGAAGGCTGAGTTTAAATGGACTCTCCTGAGGATGAGTCATAATGTGGTTGGTGGCCATGGAGACCTTGGAATGTGGCAGTAGCTAAGGGACTCTGCAGGATTCTCCAAACCGAAGGGCTTGACACAACTCCAACAAGGAAGCTTCCCATGTGGAGATGAGAGGTCTACTGTCTGGTGCCTCAGGAAAGCCCCGTATGCTGGTCTTCGAACCCAGGCCTCTGAGGAGTGATACCTGGACACCAAAGCAAGAGTTCATAATAGGGCCTAGGGGCCTGTCTGGTTCAATCTTCTGTCTCTGCGGATATCTGTCTGTGTGTCTGCATGGAGGTAGTAGTTGCTCAGCTTGTGTCATAATGCCCCTATTTGTCCAGTGCGGCTTGCGGTAGTGGGATGTCCTTGGGGACCTTGAGGTTTCTACTATTTTGTAGAGTTGTGGCCAATGGAATGGGCAGTTTCTTAGGAGAGAGCAGGCACAGTTCTGTGGTGTGGCTCCAGAGACCCCAGCCTGGAGGCTGTGTGGGCCATGGCTGTGCAGACAGACATCCAAAAATCCTAACTCAGCTCAGGTTTGGGGCCGAGGTTACGGCAGGCCTGATCTACAGTCCATGAGGGGAGTTTCTCTGGATATGAAAGAAGGGTGAGAGGGAGGCAGTCGCTCAGGCTTTTGTCTCTGGATGTTTTGTCCACAATGGCCGTTTAATGTAGGAGTTGCCTCATGGGTCGTAGAAGTCTCCCTCTCTGGTAGTTTGTCCAGCCCCCAAGAGTTTGGGGTCATTCTGTGGGAAGGGAAGTGTCCTGTTTTCTGCTTCATGTGTCCCCCCCAGTAGAGGGATTCTTGAGCATAGCAGTGGGTACTGACAACTGGAATACTCGCCCTCTGGTTAAGCCTGGGGGCCTATGGATATGACAAGCCCCATATGCAGGATCTTGGTCCAGCCACTGAAAGGCGTTACTTTAACACGGGACTCACGCTGCAGGTCACAATGCATGTCTGTGCCCTAGGCGGCCCTCAAGCACTGGCGTGGCCTTTCGGACAATGCAGGTTTTCCTACATTGAACGTTGGACAACATGCCAACCACAAGGTTTCTGGCCATGGGGAAGGAGGAATTCTAATTTCTGCATCACGTTCACCCCTGGGTAGTGATTGGAGATAAGGTCTAGGTTCTGAAGCCTGAAAACCAAGGTTGTTAATAGATGACGGCCTACAGCCATAGCGGGTCCAATGTGTCCAGGTTGGGGCCAGCTGTCTGGGTGTCGTTTGGGATGTCTTGTCTCAGTCTGTGCCAGACAGGGAATTAGAATACAGGGTGGGCTGTATAATTGCTTTACCATCGAGTGGCATGCATTAGAAAATCATTTGGGGTTTCTTATTAGCAGCATAGGGCAAAGTTTTTCTTCTGGAGGGCAGGCAGAGTGCTGCATTGTGGCTTTGGAATTCCCAAACTGGAGGGCTTGTGGGCCAGGAGAGTGAGGACGGAAGCTGAGAACACAAGCTAGGCTTAGGTTTCGGGGCAAGGACATGGCAGGCACACTCTGCAGAGCTGAATTGAGATCTCATGCGTCTGAAGTCAGTCGGGGTTCAGACTTACCTCAGGGTTGAGTTTCTGTCCATGTTGGCCCCTTCAAGAAGAGGGGGAATTATGAGGCCATGGGGGTTTTGCCAATATTGGAGTTGTGAGATGCTCCAAACCGCAAGGATTCCTTCTGTGGGACAATTAAGATTTGTTGGATGGCTCCAGGACGTCTTATAAGGTATTTTTCCAGAACAGGGTTCTAAGTATGGATGCCTGGGCAGCCAGCCTCACATTCCAATTGTCTCCTAGCAACAAGAAACTTTTGATCTGCTGGCTTGGGGTAGCAACAGAGGGGGCTGAGTTGAAATGGACTTTCCTGAGGATGGTCTTAATGTTGGTTTGAGTCCATGGAGACCTTGGTATGGGGCAGTGGCACCAGGGCCCTGAAGGATTCTCCTAACCAGAGGTTATGACAAAGCTCCAATGAGCAAGTTTTCCATGGGGAGACGAGTTTTGTTCTTATTGGTGCCTCAGGAAACCACCATATGCTGGTATTGGAAACGAGGCCTCTGAGGAGAGATGCCTGGAAACCAAAGCAATGGATCTGATTAGGGCCTAGGGGCCTGTCCGGTTCAATATTTTTCTCTGGGGACATCTGTTGTCTGAGTGCAGGTAGTTGCTCAGGTGGTTTGAGATCACCCCTGTTTGTCCTGGGCGTCCTACACTATTGGGATGGCCTCAGTGACTTTGGAGGTTTTTCCTAATTTGCAAGGTTGTGGCCAATGGAATGGGAAGAATTCCCTTGAAAGGGAAGCACAGTCCTGAGGTGTGGCTCCAGGGACCCAAGTGTGGAGCGTGTGTGGTCCAGGGCTATTTGGACAAAAGTCTGAAAACACAAACTCCACTTAGGTTGGAGGATGTATGTATGGCCGGCCCGATCTATAGACCGTGAGGAGAACTCTTCGGGATATGAACAAAGGGCGAATGTGAGGTGCTTGCTCATGCTTTTTTTTTTTTTTTTCTGGAAACGTGTCACCAATTGCCATGAAATGTCGGGGTGTCCTCATGGGCCATCGATGAGGCTCCCTTTCTGGGGATTTAACCCGATCCCAAGAGTTTGGGGTCATTCTGTTGGAAGGGAGGAGGCCTTTCTGGTTTTTTTGTTTATTTATTTTTGTTTATTTGTTTTTTTTTTTACCTCAGGTGGACCACCAAATGAGGGATTCCAGAGCAGAGTCGTGGGTGGGGGCAACTGGACAACCAGACCTCTGGTTAACATTGGGACCTAAGAACATGGCAAGCCCCATATGTGGGCTCTTGGTCCAGACACTGAGAGGCTTTCCTTGAGGATAGGTCTCACACTGAGTTTCACAATGTGTTTTTGAGCCCAAGGAGCCCCTCAAGGTAGGGCGTGGCCTAATGTACCATGCTGGTTTCTCCTACACTGAACATTGCACAATATGGCAACCACAAGTTTTCTGGCCATGGGGAAGAAGGAGTTCTAATTTCTGCAACACTTTCACTCCTGGACTATGATTGGATTTAAGGTCTAGGTTCTGAAGCCTGAAAACCGAGTTTGGGAAGAGATGACGACCTACAGCCATAGCGGGTCCTATGTGTCCAGGTTGGGGCCAGCTGTCTGGGTGTCGTTTGGGATGTCTTGTCTCAGGCTGTGCCAGACAGGGCATTAGTATACAGGGTAGGCTGTATAATTGCTTTACCATCGAGTGACATGCATTAGAAAATCATTTGGGGTTTCTTATTAGCAGCATAAGGCAAAGTTTTTTTTCTGGAGGGCAGGCAGAGTGCTGCATTGTGGCTTCGGAATTCCCAAACTGGAGGGCTTGTGGGCCAGGAGAGTGAGGACGGAAGCTGAGAACACAAGCTGGGCTTAGGTTTCGGGGCAAGGGCATGGCAGGCACACTCTGCAGAGCTGAATTGAGATCTCATGCGTCTGAAGGTAGGTCGAGGATCAGACTTTGGCTCAGGTTTGCGTTTCTTTCCATTTTGGCCCCTTCAAGAAGAGGGGGGATTATGAGGCCATGGGGGTTTTGCCACTATTGGAGTTGTGAGATGCTCCAAACCGCAAGGTTTCCTTCTGTGGGACAATTAAGATTTGTTGGATGGCTCCAGGACGTCTTATAAGGTATTTTTCCAGAACAGGGTTCTACGTATGGATGCCTGGGCAGCAGCCTCACATTCCAATTGTCTCCTAGCAACAAGAAACGTTTGATCTGCTGGCTTGGGGTAGCAACAGAGGGGGCTGAGTTGAATGGACTTTCCTGAGGATGGCCTTAATGTTGGTTTGAGTCCATGGAGACCTTGGTATGGGGCAGTGGCACCAGGGCCCTGAAGGATTCTCCTAACCAGAGGTTATGACAAAGCTCCAATGAGCAAGTTTTCCATGGGGAGACGAGATTTGTTCTTATTGGTGCCTCAGGAAACCACCATATGCTGGTATTGGAAACGAGGCCTCTGAGGAGAGATGCCTGGAAACCAAAGCAATGGATTTGATTAGGGCCTACAGGCCTGTCCGGTTCAATATTTTTTCTGGGGACATCTGTTGTTTGAGTGGAGGTAGTTGCTCAGGTGGTTTGAGATCACCCCTGTTTGTCCTGGTCGGCCTAAACTATTGGGATGGCCTCGGTGACTTTGGAGGTTTTTCCTTTTTTGCAAGGTTGTGGCCAATGGAATGGGAAGAATTCCCTTGAAAGGGAAGCACAGTCCTGAGGTATGGCTCCAGGGACCCAAGTGTGGAGCGTGTGTGGTCCAGGGCTATTTGGACAAAAGTCTGAAAACACAAACTCCACTTAGGTTGTGGGATGTAGGTATGGCCGGCCCCGATCTATAGACCGTGAGGAGACCTCTTCGGGATATGAACAAAGAGCGAATGTGATGTGCATGCTCATGCTTTTCTTTTTTTTTTTTCTGGAAATGTGTCACCGATTGCCATGGAATGTCGGGGGATCCTCATGGGCCATCGATGAGGCTTCCTTTTTGGGGATTTGACCCGATCCCAAGAGTTTGGGGTCATTCTGTCAGAAGGGAGGAGGTCTTTCTGTTTTTTTTTTTTTTTTTTTCCTCAGGTGGACCACCAAAAGAGGCATTCCAGAGCAGGGTCCTGGGGAGGGGCGACTGGACAACCAGACCTCTGGTTAACATTGGGACCTAAGAACATGGCAAGGCCCATATTTGGGCTCTTGGTCCAGACACTGAGAGGCCTTCCTTGAGGATAGGTCTCACACTGAGTTTCACAATGTGTTTTTGTGCCCAAGGAGCCCCTCAAGTCAGGGCGTGGCCTAATGTACCATGCTGGTTTCTCCTACACTGAACGTTGCACAATATGGCAACCACAAGTTTTCTGGCCATGGGGAAGATGGAGTTCTAATTTCTGCAACAATTTCACTCCTGGACTGTGATTGGATTTAAGGTCTAGGTTCTGAAGCCTGAAAACTGAGGTTGGGAAGAGATGAAGCCCTAAGGCCATGGTGTGTCTGATGTGCTCAGTGTTCGGCCAGCTGTTGAGTGTGGGTTGGGAGGTGCAGGCTCAGGCTGTGGCAGACAGCGAATTAGTGTCCAGGCTAGACTGTATCATTGGGGTGCAGTCGAGTTTCGTGCAGGATGGTACTCATTTGTGGTTACTGGGTAGCCCCAGAGGGCAACGTTTTTCTTCTGGAGGGAAGACACAGTGTCACATACTGGCTCCAGAATTCCCAAACTGGAAGGCTTGTGGGCCAGGAGTGTGAGGAAAAAATACTGAGAACACAAGCCAGACTTAGATTTCGGGGTGAAGGGACGGCATGCACCCTCTGCAGAGATGATTCGAGATCCCTTATACCTGAAGACAGAGCTAGGATCAGACGTTGGCTTAGGTCGGAGTTTCTGTCCATGACGGCCCCTTCATGAATGGGAGGGTGTCACGAGGACATGGAGGTTTTCCCACGATTTGAATTGTGAGATGCTCCAAACCGCAATGATTCCTTCTGTGGGACAGGTGAGACCGGTGGATGGCTCCAGGACATCCCATAAGGAAGTTATCCAGAGCAGGGTTCTAAGGATGGATGCCTGGGCAGCCTGCCTCCCATTCCAGGTGTCTTATAGATCCAAGGCAAGTTCGATCTGCCTGATCTAGTGGAGCAACCGATCGGGTGTGTTGAAATGGGTGAGTTGAGGATGGGTCATAATGTGCATTTGTGTCCATGGAGACCTTGGAATGGGGTCTTGATCCGGGTCCTTGAGGGATGTTCATAACCGGAGGTTTTGATGGAGCTCTAAAGAGTATGTTTCCTATGTAGAGAAGAGAATTGTTTTGATGAGTGCCTAAGGAATCTCCCATATGCTGGTATTGGAACACAGGCCTCTGAGGAGAGATGACTGGAAACAAAAGCAATGGATATGATTAGAGCCTAGGTGCCTGTCCGGTTCAATCTCTTTGCTGGGGATACGTGTCTAAGTATCTGAGGTGAGGTAGTTGCTCAGATTGTGTCAGATCGCCCCTGTTTGTCCTGGGCGACCTATAATATTGGAATGGCCTCGGGACTTTGGAGTTTCTCCTAATCTATAGGGTTGTGGTCAATGGAATGGGCAGAAATCCACTGGAGAGGGCAGGCAAAGTTCTGAGTTTGACTCTAGGGGCCCAACCTTGAGGGTGTGTGGGCCAGGCCTGTGGAGCAAAAATCTGAAAACACAAACTCCGCTTAGGATTGGGGACATAGTTATGGCACGCCCAATCTACAGACCGTGATAACACTTCAGGATATGAAAAAGTGTGAGTTTGAGGTGCTTGCTCAGATTTTGTCTCTGGATTTGTGTCAACAATGTGGGTGCAATGCTGGCGTGGCCTCATGGGTTGTGGACGGCTTTCCTTCTCTGAGGATTTGACCCAATCCCAAGAGTTTGTGTATGTTCTGTGGGATGGGAGGAGTCCTTTCTTTTTTTTTATTTTATTTTATTTTATTTTTTGTACCTCATGTGTCCCAATAAAGGAGGGATTCCAGAGCAGAGTCCTCGGGAGGGACAACTGGACAACCCCACCTCTGTTTTAGATTGGGGGCCTAGGGGCATGGCAAGTCCAATATGTGGGCTCTTGATTCAGACACTTAGAGGCCTTCCTTGAGGACAGGGCTCATGCTGAGGGTCACAATGCCTATTTGTGCCAACAAGGCCCTCAAGCATGGGAAGGGCCTCATGGGCCACGCTTGATTCTCCGACACTGAACGTTGGAGAATATGCCAACCACAAGGTTTCTGGCCATGGCGAAGGAAGAGTTGTGACTTCTGCATCACGTTCACCCCTGGACAGTGTTTGGAGTTTAGGTCTAGGTTCTGAAACCCGAAAACCGAGGTTGGGAAGAGATGAAGACCTAAGGACCTGTTGGGTCCAATGAGCTCAGTGTGCGGCCAGCTGTTGAGCGTAGGTCTGGAGGTGTGGGCTCATGCTGTGTCAGACAAGGCATTAGACAGGGTAGACTGAATATTTGGGGTGCAGTCGAGTGGCGTTCAATTGATCCTCATTCGGGTCTCTAGGTAGTTCCATAAGGCAACGTTTTTTCTCTGGGAGGGCAGGCAGAGTGCTGCATTGTGGCCCCAGTATTGCCAAACTGTAGGGCTTTTGGGCCAGGGGTGTGAGGACTGTAGTCTGAGAACACAAGCTAGGCTTAGTTTTTGGGGTGAGGGCACAGAAGGCACACTCTGCAGAGCTGAATCATGATCTCATGCACCTGAAGTCAGGGCGAATATCAGACGTTTGCTCAGGTTGGAGTTTCTGTCCATGATGGCCACTTTATAAAGTGGAGCGTCTCAAGAGGCCATGTAGATTTTCCCACAATGGGAGTTCTGAGATGCTCCAGAATGCAAAGATTCCTTCTGTGGGACACTTGAGACCTGTTGGATGGCTCTAGGATGTCCCATATGGAATGACTCCAGAGTAGGGTTCTAAGGATTGATGCCTAGGCAGCCCACCTCCCATTCTAGTTGTCTCCTAGCGACAAGGCAGGTTTGATCTGCAGGCCCTGGGGGAGAAACCAAGGGGGTTGAGTTGACATGGACTCTCCCGAGGATAGATCATAATGTGGGTTTAAGTCCATGAAGACCTTGAAATGGGGCGCTTGATCCGGGGCCCTGAAAGATTCTCCTAAACAGAGGTTTTTATAGAGCTCCAAAGAGTACATTTCCTATGTGGAGACGAGATTTTTCTGATGAGTGCCTCAGTAATCCCCCTATGCTGGTATTGGAAACCAGGCCTCTGAGGAGAGATGCCTGGAAACAAAAGCAATGGATCTGATTAGGGCCTAAGTGCCTGTCCAGTTCAATCTTATTCTATGGGGATATCTGTCTCTGGGTCTGAGTGGAGGTAGTTTCCTAACTTGTGAAAGATCATCCCTGTTTGTCCTGGGCAGCCAACACTATTCGGATGGCCTCGGGGAGCTTGGAGGTTTCTCCTAATCTATAAGGTTGTGGCCAATGGAAATGGCAGAATTCCCCTGGAGAGGGAAGCCACAGTCCTGAGGTGTGGCTCCAGGGGCCCCAGCTTGCATGGTGTGTGGGCCAGGACTGTGGGGACAGAAGTCTGAAAACACAAACTCAGCTTAGGTTTGGGGATGTATGTATGAAGGCTCGATCTACAGACCGTGAGAATTTTCCGGGCTATGAACAAAGGGCGAGTATGTGGCGCTTGCTCAGGCTTATCTCTGGATTTTGTGTCAACGGTGGCCGTGGAATGTCGGGGTGTCCTCAAGGGCCATGGACAATTCTTTCTCTGGTGATTTGGCCTGATCCCAAGGGGTTGGGATCATTCTGTGGATGGGAAAAATCCTTTCTGTATTTTTTTTTTTTACCTCAGGTGTCCCACCAAAGAGGGATTCCAGAGCAGAGCCCTGAGTCGGGTGACTAGACATCTCGAACTCTGGTTGAGATTGGGTGACTAGGGGCTTGGCAAGCCCCATATGTGGGCTGTTGTTCCAGTCAAAGAGGCTTCACATGAGAATAGGGCTCACGCTGAGGGTCACAATATGTGTTTGTGCAAATTGTGGCCCTCAGGTATAGGTGGGACCTCATAGTCCATGCTGCTTTCTCCTACAATGAACGTTGGACAACATGCCAACCACAAGGTTTCTTGCCAAGGCGAAGGAGAAGTTCTGATTCTTGCATCACGTTCACTCCTGAGCAGTGAGTGTAGATAAGGTCTAGGTTATGAAGGTGAAAATTGAGGTTGGGTAGAGATGATGGCCTAAAGCCATTGTGGGTATGATATGCTCAGTGTACGGCCAGCTGTCCTGGTGTTGGACTGGAGGTCTGCCCTCAGGCTGTGTCAGACAGGGCTTTAGTGCACAGGCTAGACTGTATAATTGGGGTATGGTCGAGTGGCATGCAGGTTGTTACTCATTTGGCGTTTCTGGTTAGCCCTATAGGGCAACATTTTTCTTCTGGAGGCCAGGCAGAGTGCTGCATTGTGTCTCCAGAATTTCCAAACTGGAGGGATGTGGCCAGGATTCTGAGGACGGAAGTCTGAGAACACAAGATAGGCTTAGGTTTCAAGACGAGGGCCCAGCAGGCACACTCTCAAGTGCTGAATCGAGATCTCATGCTTCTGAATTCAGGGCGAGGATCAGACTTTGGCTTAGGATGGAGTTTCTGTCCATGATGGCCCATTTATGAAGGTTTGGGGCATCATAAGGAAATGGAGGTTTTCTCACAGTGTTATTGTGTGATGCTTCAAACCACAAGGATTCATTCTGCGAGACAGTCAAGACAGGTTGGTTGGATTCAAGACGTCCCATAAAGAAGTTCTCCAGAGCAGGGTTCTAAGGATGGATGCCTGGGCAGCCCGCCTCCCATTCTAACTGTCTCCTAGTGACAAGGAAGGTTTGATCTGCTGGCTCTGGGTGAGCAGCCGAGTGGGCTGATTTGAAATGGACTCTCCTGAGAATGGTTCATAATGTAAGTTTGTGTCCTTGGAGACCTTGGGATTGGGCCATGGTGCCAGCGCCCTGAAGGATCCTCCTAACCTGAGGTATTGACACAGCTCCAAAGAGCAAGTTTCCCATGTGGAGATGAGATCTGTTCTGATTGTTTCCTTAGGAAACCCCCATATTCTGATATTGGAAACCAGGCCTCTGAGGAGAGATACCTAGAAACCAAGCAATGCATCAGAAGTTGGCTCAGGTTGGAGTTTCTGTCTATGATGGCCCCTTTATAAAGGGGAGAATCTCATGAGGCCATGTAGGTTTTCCCACGATAGGAGTTGTGAGATGCTCCAATCTGCAAGGATTCCTTCTGTGGGACAGTCAAGACCTGTTGGAAGGCTCCAGGACATCCCATATGGAACGGCGCCAGAGCCGGATTCCATGGATGGATGCCTAGAGAGTCTGCTTTGCATTCCAGTTGTCTCCTAGCGACAAGGCAGGTTTGATATTCTGCCTCTGGGGGAGTAATCGACGGGGCTGAGTTGAAATGTACTCTCCTGCCAAATGGTCATAATGCGGGTATGTGTCCATGGAGACCTTGGAATAGGGCGGTTGCTCCGGCTACCTGAAGGTTTCTCCTAACTGGAGGCTTTTACAGAGCTCCAAAGGATAAGTTTCCCATGTGAATACAAGATTTGTTCTGATTGGTATCTCTGGAATCCCCCATATGCTGGTATTGGAAAACAGGCCACTGAGGAGAGATGCTTAGAAAAAAAAGCAATGGAACCAATTACATTCTAGGGGCCAGTCCAGTTTAATCTTCTTCTCTTGGGTTATCTGTCTACGGGTGAGTTGACGTCGTTGCTCAGCTTGTGAGAGATCGCCCCTCTTTGTCCTGGGTGGCCTACACTATTGGAATGGCCTCTGGGACTTTGGAGGTTTCTCCTTATCTGTAGGGTTGTGGCCAATGGAATGGGAAGAATTTCCTTGGAGAGGGCAGGCACAGTCCTGAGGTGTGGCTCCAGGGGCCTCAGTCTGGAGGGTGTGTGGGACAGGGATGTCAGGATAGAAGTCTGAAAACACAAACTCGGCTTAGGTTTGGGGACGTAGGTATGGCAGGCCCAATCTACAGACTATGAGGAGAATTTTTTGGGCTATGTCCTAAGGGTGAGTGTGAACGCTTGCTGAAGCTTATGTCTCTGGATTTTGTGTCAATAGTGGCCGTGGAATGTCGGGCTGGCCTCATGGGCCATGGACGAGTCTTTCTCTCTGAACCCCAATCACTTGGAATGGCCCAATCCCAAGTGATTGGGGTCATTCTGTGAGTGGGAGGAGTCCTTTCTGTGTTTATTTACCTCAAATGTCCCACCAAAGAGGGATTCCAGAGCAGAGCCCTGAGTAGGGGTGACTAGATGTCTCTACCTCTGGTTAAGATTGGGTGACTTGGGGCATGGCAGGCCCCATATGCGGGCTCATGGTCCAGCCACTGAGAGGCTTTACTTGAGTACAGGGCTCAAACTGAGGGTCCCAATGTGTGTTTGAGCCCACCGCAGCTCTTAAGCATAGGCAGGGCCTCAGGGACCCTACACTACCCTCAGGGGCCCTACTACTACCCCTGTAGGCCCTACAGGGGTCCTACACTGAACGTTGGACAAGATGCCAACCACAAGATTCTGGCGAGAGGGAAGGAGGAGTTCTGATTTCTGCATCACGTTCACCCATGGGAAGTGAGTAGAGATAAGGTCTAGGATTCTGTAGCCTGAAAACCGAAGTTGGAAAGAGATGGCGACCTAAGGCCATGGCGGTTCAGATGTTCTCAGTGTACTGCAAGCTGTCTGGGTGTCGGTTGGGAATTCAGGCCTCAGGTTCTGTCAGACAGGGCATTAGTGCACAGGCTAGACTATATAATTGGTGTACAGTTGAGTGACGTGCAGGTTTATCCTCATTTGAGGTTTCTGGGTAGACCCATAGGGCAATATTTTTCTTCTAGAGGGCAGGCAGAGTGCAGCACTGTGTCATCGGAAATCCCAAAATAGAGGGCGTGTGGTCCAGGAGAGTGAGTACGGAAGTCGGAGAACCCTAGCTACGCTTAGGTTTTGGGGTGAGGGCACAGCAGGTACACTCTGAAGAGCTGAATCAAGATCTCGTGCATCTGAAGTCAAGGCGAAGATCAGCTGTTGGCTCAGGTTGGAGTTTCTTTCCATGATCTGCCTTCATAAAGATTGGGGGCATCATGTGACCTTGGAAGCTTTCCATGATATGAGTTGTTAGGTGGTCCATGCACAAGGACTCCTGTGGGACAGTCGAGACCTGTTGGATGGCTCAAGGATGTCCCATAAGGAATGACGCAAGTGCAGGGTTCTAAGGATGGATGCCTGAAGAGCCCAACTCGCATTTCAATTGTCTCCTAGCGATAAGGCAGGTTCAATCTGCTGGCTCTGGAGTAGCAACCGAGGGGGTTTAGTTGAAATGGACTCTCCTGAGGATGGGTCATAATTTGGGATTGTGTCCATGGAGATATTCAAATGGGGCAGTGGCTCCAGTGACCTGAAGTTTTCTCCTAACTGGAGGTTATGACACAGCTCCATAGAGCAAGATTCCCATGTGGAGACGAGATTTTTTCTGATAGGTAGCTCTGGAAACCCCCTTATGCTGGTATTGGAATCCAGGTCTCTGAGGAGAGATGCCTGAAAACAAAAGCAATGGATCCAATTAGGGCCTAGGTGCCTGTCTTGTTCAATATTCTTTTCTATGGATATCTGTCTAAGGTTCTGATTGGAGGTAGTGGCTCAGCTTGTGCCAGAGGGTCCCTGTATGTCCAGGACATCCTACACTATTGGGATGGCCTCAGAGATTTTGGATGATTCTCCTAATCTGTCAGGTTGTGCCACATGAATGAGCAGAATTCCCTTGGAGAGGGCAGGCACAGTCCTGAGGTGTGGCTCCATGGGGCCCAGCCTTTAGAATGTGTGGGTGAGGACAATGGAGACAGAAGTCTGAAAACACAAACTAGGCTTAGGTTTGGGGACATAGGTATGGCAGGCCCGATCTACAGACCTTGAGAATTTTGGGGGCTCTGAACAAAGGGCAAGTGTGTGGCGCTTTTTCAGGTTTTTGTCTCCGGATTTTGTGTCAATGGTGGCCATGGAATGTCAGGCTGGCCTCATCGACCATGGACGAGTATTTCTCTCTGTGGATTTGGCCAGATTCCAAGTGTTTGGAGTCATTCTTTGGATGGTAGGAGTCCTTACTTTTTTTTTTTCTTTATCTTGGTTTTTTTTTTTTTTTTTTTTTTTTACCTTATGTGTCCCACCAAAGAGGGATTCCAGAAAAGAGCTCTGAATAAGGTTGACTAGACTTCTCAAGCTCTGGCTAGGATTGGGGGAGTAGGGGCATGGCAAGTCCCATATGCAGGCTCTTGGTCCAGCCCCGGAGAGGCTTTACTTGAGGCCAGGGTTCATGCTTAGGGTCCTAATGTGTGTTTGTGCCCATCGCAGCCCTCAAGCATGTCTGAGGCCTCATGGGCCATGCTGGGTTCTCATATACTGAACGTTGGACAACATGCCAACCACAAGGTTTCTGGTCATGGGGAAGGTGAAGTTCTGATTGCTGCATCACGTACATCACTTAGTTGTGAGTGGAGATAATGTCTAGGTTCTGAAGCCTGAAGACCAAGGTTGGGAAGAGATGATGACCTAAGGCCATGGCATGTTCGATGTGTTCAGTGTGAGGCCAGGTGTCTGGGTGTCGGTCACGAGGTCTGGGGTCAGGCTGTGTCAGACAGGGCATTAGTGCCCAGGCTAGACTGTATAATTGGGGTACAGTCTAGAGAATTGCAGGTTGATCCTCATTTGATGTTTCTGGGTAGACCCCTAGGGCAAAGTCTCTCTTCTGGAGGGCAGGCAGAGTGCTGCATTTTGTCTCCAGAATTCCCAAAGTGGAAGGCTTGTGGGCCAGGAGTGTGAGGACGGAAGTCTGAGAACGTGAGCTGGCTTAGGTTTTGGGGCAAGGGCAAGGCAGGCACACTCTGCAGAGCTGAATTGAGATCTCATGCATCTGAAGTCAGGGCGAGGATCAGACGGGAGTTTCTGTCCATGATGTCCTCTACCTGAAGGTGGAGGCATCACAAGGCCATGGAGGTTTTCCCACAGTGCGAGTGTGTGATGCTGCAAACCACAAGGATTCCTTCTGCAGGACAGTTGAGACCTGTTGAATGGATCAAGGACACCCCATTAGGAATTTCTCCAGAGCAGAGTTCTAACAACGGATACCTGGGCAACGAACTCGCATTCCAATTGTCTCCTAGTGACAAAGCAGGTTTGATCTGCTGGCACTGGGTGAGCAACCGCCAGGTTTGTGTTGAAATGGACTCTCCTGAGGATGGGTCATAATGTGGGATTGTGTCCATTGAGACATTGGAATGGGGCGGTGGCTCCAGTGACGTGAAATTTTCTCCTAACTGGAGGTTTTGACACAGTTCCATATAGCATGATTCCCATGTGGCATGCGATTTGTTCTGATTGGTAGCTCCAGAAACCCCCATGTGCTGGTATTGGAATCCAGGCCTCTGAGGAGAGATACGTGAAAACAAAAGCAATGGATCCGTTTAGGGCCTAGGTGCCTGTCCTGTTCAATCTTCTTTTCTATGGATATCTATCTACAGGTCTGATTGGAGGTAGTGGCTCAGCTTGTGGCAGATGGTCCCTGTTTGTCCCGGACATCCTACAATATTGGGGTGGCCTCGGGGTCTTCGGATGTTTCTCCTAATCTGTCAGGTTGTGCCAAAGGAATGAGCAGAATTCCCATGGAGAGGGCAGGCACAGTCCTGAGGTGTGGCTCCATGGGGCCAAGCCTTGAGGGTGTGTGGGCCAGGACAATGGAGACAAAAGTCTGAAAACACAAACTTGGCTTAGGTTTGGGGACATAGGTATGGCAGACCCGATCTACAGACCGTGAGAATTTTTCAGGCTTTGAACAAAGGGCGAGTGTGTGGCGCTTTTTCAGGCTTTTGTCTCCGGATTTTGTGTCAATGGTGGCCGTGGAATGTCAGGATGGCCTCATCAGCCATGGACGAGTATTTCTCTCTGTGAATTTGGCCCAATTCCAAGTGTTTGCGGTCATTCTTTGGACGGTAGGAGTCCTTTCTCTATTTTTTTTTTAACCTCATGTGTCCCACCAAGGAGGGATTCTAGAGAAGAGATCTGAGTAGGGGTGACTAGACTTCTCAAGCACTGGTTAAGGCTTGGGGAGTAGGGGCATGGTAATCTCCATATGTGGGCTCTTGGTCCATCCCCGGGAGGCTTTACTTGAGGCCAGGGATCATGCTTAGGATCCTAATGTGTGTTTGTGCCCATCGCAGCCCTCAAGCATGTCTGAGGCCTCATGGGCCATGCTGGTTTCTCCTACACTGCACGTTGGACAACATGCCAACCACAGGGTTTCTGGTCATGGGGAAGGAGGAGTTCTGATTTCTGCATCACGTACACGGCATGGCAGTGAGTAGAGATAAGGCCTAGATTCTGAAGCCTGAAAACCGAGGTTGGTAAGAGATGACGACCTAAGGCCATGGTGGGTCCGATGCACTTAGTGTGCGGCCAGATGTCTGTGTCCATCATGAGGTCTGGGCTCAGGCTGTGTCAGGCAGGGCATTAGTCCCCAGGCTAGACTGTATAATTGGGGTACAGTCGAGTGATGTGAAGGTTGGTCCTCATTTGGGGTTTCTGGTTGGCCCCATAGGGCAAAGATTTTCTTCTGGAGGGCAGGCAGAGTGCTGCATTCTGGCTCCAGAATTGCCAACTTCAGGGCTTGTGGGCCAGGTGTTTTAGGACAGAAGTCTGAGAACACAAGTTCAGGTTTGAATTCGCAGCGGTGACATGGCAGGCACACTCTACAGACCTGAAATGAGATCTCGTGCATCTGAAGTCAGGGCGAGGATCAGATGTTGGCTTAGGTTGGAGTTTCTGTACATGATGTCCCCTTCATGAAGGTGGGGGGGGGCATCAGGAAACCATGGAAGATTTCCAACTTTGTGAGTGTGTGATGCTCCAAACCACAAGGATTCCGTCAGCGGGACAGTCACGACCTTTTGGATGGATCAAGGACGTCCCATAAGAAATGCTCCAAAGCACAGTTCTAATGATGGATGCCTGGGCAGTCCAACTTGCATTCCAGTTGTGTCCTAGTGAAAAGGAGGATTTGATCTGCTGTCACTGGGGGAACAACCGAGGGGGCTGAATTGAAATGGAATCTCATGAGGATCAGTCGATGTGGATTTGTGTCCATGGATCCCTTGGAATGGGGCAGTGGCTCTGTTGCCCTGAAGAATTCTCCTAACCTGAGGTTTTGATGCAGCTCCAAAGAGCAAGTTTCCCATGTAGAGACGAGATTTGTTCTGAAACCCCCACAACCTGGTATTGGAAACCAAGCATCTGGGGAACAATGCCTGGAATCCAAAGCAATGGATCTGATTACGGTCTAGGGGCCTGTCCTTTTCAATATTCTCCTCTGAGTGTCTCTGTCTAAGATTCAGAATGGAGGTCACTGCTCAGCTTGTGTCAGATCACCCATGTTTGTTGGGGGAGGCCAACACTATTGGACTGGTCTTGGGAATTGGAGGTTTCTCCTAATCTGTAAGGTTGTGGCAAATGAAACGGGCAGAGTTCCCTTGGAGAGCACTGGCACAGTCCTTAGGTGTGACACCACCTTCTGGGTGTCATCCAGGAGGTCCAGGCTCAGGCTGTGTCAGACAGGGCATTAGTGCCAAGCTTAGACTGTATAATTGGAGTAAAGTTGAGTGGCATGCAGGTTGATCCTCATTTGGCGTTTCTGGGTAGCCCCAGGGGCAACGTTTTTCTTCTGGAGGGAAGAAAGAGTGCTGCATTGTGGCGACGGAATTCTCACACTGGAGGGCTTGTGGGCCAGAATTGTGAGGAAGGAAGTGTGAGAACACAAGCTAGGCTTAGGTTTTGGGTCAATATCATGGCAGGCACACTCTGTAGAGCTAAATCTAAATCTCATGCATCTGAAGTCAGGGCGAGGATCAGACGTAGGCTCAGGTTGAAGATTCTGTTCAGGATGGCCCCTTCATGATGGTGGGGGGCATCATGGGGCTATGGAGACTTTCCCACGATTGGCATTGTATGTTGCTCCAATCGGCAAGGATTCCTTCTACGGGACAGTCGAGACCGGTCAGATTGCTCCAGGATGTCCCATGCGGAACCACGGCAGTGCAGGGTTCTAAGGATGGATTCCTGGAGTGCCCGCCTCACATTCCTATTGTTCCTAGTGACAAGGCAGGTTCTATCTGCTTCTTTTGGGGAGCAACCAAAGGGGATGTGTTGATATGGACTCGCCTGCGGATGGGTCATAATGTGGGTTTGTGTCCATGGAGACCTTGGAATGGGGTGTTGGCTGCTGGGACCTGAAGGTTTCCCTTAACTGGAGGTTGTGACACAGCTCCAAAATGCATGTTTCCCATGTGGAAATGAGATTTGTTCAGACTGGTACCTCCAGAAGAACACATATGCTGGTATTGGAAACCAGGCCTCTGAGGAGAGATGCCTGGAATCAAAAGCAATGGATCTGATTAGGTCCTAGATGCCTGTCCGGTTCAATCTTCTTCTCTGGGGTTATCTGTCTATGGGTCTGAGTTGAGGTAGTTGCTCATCTTGGGACAGATCACCCTGTTTGCCCTGAGTGGCCAACACTATTGGGATGGCCTCAGGGACGTTGGAGTGTTCTCCTAATCTTTAGGGTTGTGGCCAATGGAATGGGCAGAATTTGCTTGGAGAAGGCAGGCACAGTCCTGAGGCATGGCTCCAGGGGCCCCAGCCTGGAGGGTGTGTGGGCCAGGACAGTGGGGATAGAAATCTGAAAACCCAAACTCAGCTTAGGTTTGGGGTAGGTATGACAGGGCTGATCTATAGATCGTGAGGAGAATTTTTCAGGCTATGAACAAAGGGCAAGTGTGAGGCATATATACAGGCTTTTGTCTCTAGATTTTGTGTCAATGGTGGCCATGGAATGACGGGATGGCCTCTTTGGCCATGGATGATTCTTTCTCTTTTAAGATTTGGTCAGATCCCACGTTTTGGGGCTCATTCAGGGGATGGAGGAGACCCTTCGATATTTTTTTCCTCAGGGGTTCCAGAGCAGAGACCTGAATAGGGGTGATTAGAACTCTCAACCTCTCATTAATATTGGGGGACTAGGGATGGCAATGCGGGTTCTTGGTCCAGACACTGAGAGGCTTTACTTGAGGACAGGACTCACACTGAGGGTCCCAATGTGTTTGTGCCCATTGCGGTTCTCAAGCATGGGCGGGGACTCATGGGCTACACTGGATTCTCCTACACTGAACGTTGGAAAACATGCCAACCACAAGGTTTCTTGCCTTGAGGAAGAAGGAGTTTCATTTCTGCATCACGTTCACCCCTGGGTAGTGAGTATATATAAGGTCTAGGTTCTGAAGCCTGAAAACCAAGGTTGGGAAGAGATGATGACCTAAAGCCATGGCGGGTCTGATGTGCTCAGTGTACAGCCAGCTGTCTGGGTGTCGGTTGGGAATTCAGACCTCAGGCTGTGCAAGACAGGGCATTAACGCCGAAGCGAAACTGTATAATTGGGGTAGAGTCAAGTGGCATGCAGGTTGATCCTCATTTGGTGTTTCTGGTTAGCCCCATAGGACAACGTTTCTCTTCTGGAGGGCAGTCAGAGTGCTGCATTGTGTCTCTCCAGAATTCCCTAACTGGAGGGCTGGTGGGCTCGGAGTGTGAGGACGAAGTCTGAGAACAATAGCTAGGTTTTGCTTCGGGGCGGGGTTTCGGCAGGCACACTCTGCAGAGTTGAATCAAGATTTCGTGCATCTGAAGTCAGGGCGAGGATTAGACGTTGGCTCAGGTTGGAGTTTCTGTCCAAGATGGCTCTTTCATGAAGGGGACGGTGCACCACGAGGCCACAGAGCTTTTCCCATGATGGGAGTGGTGAGGTGCTCCAAAGCGCAAGGATTCCTTCTGCAGGACAGCTGTGACCTGTTGGATGGCTCCAGGACGTCCCATATGGAATTACTTCAGAGTAGTTTTCTACAGATGGATGCCTAGCCAGCCCGCCTCACATTCCAATTGTCTCCTAGTGACAAGATAGGTTCGATCTGCTGGCTCTAGGGGAGCACCCAAGGGCACTGAGTTGAAATAGACTCCCTGCAGATGGGTCCTAATGTGGGATTGTGTCCATGGAGACCTTGGAATGAGGTGGTGGCACCGGGGCCCTGAAGGATTTTCCTAGGCGGAGGTTTTGACACAGCTTGAAAGAGCACGTTTCCCATGTGGAGAAGACATTTGTTCTGACTGATGACTCAGGAAACCCCCATATGGTGGTATTGAAAACCAGGCCTCTGAGGTTCTGACATAGCTCCACGAGCAAGTTTCCAATGTGCAGACAAGACTTGCTCTGAAGGGGCCTCTGGAAACCCCATAGGCTGGTATTGGAAACCAGGCCTCTGAGAAGAGATGCCAGGAAACGAAAGCAATGGATCTGATTAGGGCCTAGGGGCCTGTCCAGTTCAATGTTCTTATCTGGGGACATCTGTCTCCGAGTTGGTGTGGAGCCAGTTGCTCAGCTAGTGTCAGATCACCCCTGTTTGTTCCAAGCGGCCTACAATATTGGTATGGTCCCAGGGACATTGGAGATTTCTCCTGATTTATATGGTTGTGGCCAATGGAATATGAAGAATTCCCTTTGAGAGGGCAGGAGGAATCCTGAGGTGTGGTTCCAGGGGCCCTAGCCTGGAGGGTGTGTGTTTTCAGACAACTGTCCAAACAGTCCTGGCCTACACAACCTACAGGCTCAGGCCCCTGGAGCCAAACCTGAGGACTGTACTTGCCCTCTCCAAGGGAATAGTGTGTGCCCATTCGAATGGCCAAACCCTTCTAATAGGATAAACCTCCAAAGTCCCTGATTCATCTCAGTAGTGGTGACTTCCCAGGAAAAACAGGGGCAATCTGAGCCCAACTGAGCACCTACCTGCACTCAGACCCATAGACAGATGTCCCCAGAGGTAAAAAGGAAAGAACAGGCCCCTAGGCACTAATCAGATCCATTGCTTTGGTTTTCAGGCATCTCTCCTCAGAGGCCTGGATTTCAAAAGCAGCATATAGCTGTTTCTTGACCCACACATCAGAAAACATCTCATCTACACATGGGAAACTTGCACGTTGGGGCTGTGTCAAAGCCTCTGTTTAGGAGAACCCTTTAGGGCCCCAGTGCCTCCGCTTCATTCCAAGGTCTCCATAGACACAAAAGCACGTTAGGACCCATCCCCAGGGGTGTCCATTTCAACTCAGCGTCCTCGGTTGCTCCCCACAGATCCATGAGATCTAACCTGTCTTGTTGCTAGGAGACAATTGGAATGCGAGGTGGGCTACCCAGCCATCCATCCTTAGAACCCTGCTCAGAATCATTGGCCTGGAGCCAAACAACAGGTCTCAATTGTCCTGCAGAAGACTCTCTGCAGTTTGGAGCTTCTCACAACTCCCATCGTGGGAAAACCCCCATGGCCTCGTGATGCCCCCGCCCATTCATGAAGGGGCCATCAGGGACAGAAACTCCAACCTGAGCGATCGTCTGATCCTCGCCCTGACTTCAGATGCACGAGATCTCGATTCAGGTCTGTAGATTGTGCCTGCCATGGCCTCACCCAGAAACCTAAGCCTAGCTTGTGTTCTCAGACTTTTGTCGTCAGACTACTGGCCCACAAGCCCTCCAGTTTGGCAATCCAGAACTACAATGCAGCACTCTGCCGGCCCTCCAGAAGAAAAACATTGTCCTCTGGTGCTACCCAGTAATCCCAAATGAGGATCAACCTGCACCGACCTTGGCTGCACCCCAAATACATAGGCTGACCAGGGCACTAATGCCCTTTCTGACACAGCCTGAGCCTGGACCCCCTGGCCCCTCCCAGACAGCTGGCCGCACACTGAGCTCATCGAGCCGCCATGGCCTTAGGTCGTCATCTCTTCCCAACATCAGTTTTCAGGTTTCAGAACCTAGACCTTATCTCCAATCACTGCCCAGGGTTGAAGGTGATGCAGAAATCAGAACTCCTTCCCCATGGCAAGAAACCTTGTGGTTGGCATGTTGTCCAACGTTCAGTGTAGTTGAAACCAGTGTGGCCCATGGGGCCCCGCCCATGCTCGCGGGGGACATTGGTCACAAACACACATTGTGACGCTCAGGCTGAGCCCAGTCCTCAAGTAAGGCCACTCAGTGGTTGGATGAAGAGACATCATATTGGGCTTGCCATGCCCCTAGGCCCCAATTTTTAACCATAGTTCGGGTTGTCCCTTCAATCTTCCCCACGGCTTGGCTTTGGAATTCCTCTTTTGGTGGGACACCTGAGGTAACAAAATTGAAATGAGTCCTCCCATCCCACATATTGACGAAAAGCAATTAGGAATCGGGCCAAATCCTCAGAGAGGAAGATTCGTCCATGGCCCATGAGGCGTCCCCGACATTCCACGGCCATCGGTGATACAAAATCCAGAGACAAAAGCCTGAGCAAGCGCCTCAGACTCGCACTTTCTTCATATCCTGAAGAGTTCTTCTCATGGTTTGTAGATCGGGCCTGCCATACCTACGTCCCCAAACCTAAGCTGAGTTTGTGTCTTCAGACTTCTGTCCTCAAAGTATTGGGCCACACACCCTCCAGGCTGGGCCCCTCGAGCCACACATTAGGACTGTGCCTACCAATCCATGGGAATTCTGCCCATTCCATGGTCCAAAATCGTACAAATTAGGAGAAACCTCCAAAGTCCCTGAGGCCATCCCAATAGTGTAGGTCGCCCGGAACAAACAAGGGCTGTCTGACTCCAGCTGATAATCGACCTCCACTCATACCATAGATGGATGTTCACAGAGAAGAAGATTGAACCAGACAGGACCCTAGGCCATAATAGGATCTATTGCTTTGGGTCACAGGCATGTGTCCTCAAAATTCTGATTCCAATACGAGCATAAGTGTTTTCCTGAGGCACCCATCAGAACTCATCTCGTCTCCACAAGGAAACCTGTGCATAGGAGCCATGTCCAAAGCTTAGGAGAGTACTTCAGGGTCCCGGTGCCACAGCCCCATTCCAAGGCCCTCATGGACACAAAAACACATTAGGACCCATCCTCAGAAAAGTCCATTTCAACTCAGCAACCCCGGTTGCTCCCGCAGAGCCATCAGATCTAAACTGTCTTGTTGCTAGGAGACAATTGGAATGCGAGGCGGGCTTCCCAGGCATCCATCCGCGAACGGTGCTCTGGAGTCATTCCATATGGGATGTCCTGGAGCTGTCCAACAGGTCTCAATTGTCCCGCAGAAGGAATCCTTGAAGGGGGCATCCCACAACTCCCAACGTGGGAAAACCTCAATGGCCTCGAGATTCCGCTCCCTTCATGAAGCGGCCGTCATGCTCAGAAACTCCAACCTGAGCCAACGTCTGATCCTCGCCCTGACTTCAGATGCATGAGATATTGGTTCAGATCTGCAGGGGGTACCTGCCGTGCCCTCGCCCTGAAACCCAAGTCTAGCTTGTCTTCTCAGACTTCCGTCCTCACACTCATGGCCCCGAAGCCCTCAAGTTTGGCAATTCCGGACCCACAATGCAGCACTCTGCCTGCCCTCTAGAAAAAAAATTACTGCCTCATGAGCTGCCCAGGCACCTTAAATGAGGGTAAACCTACACAGCACTCGACTTTACCCAAATTATATAGTCTAACCTGGGCACTAATGCACTGTCGAACACAACCTGAGCCCGGACCTCCTGACCAACACCCAGAAAGCTGACCGCACACTGAGCACATAAAACCCGCCATGGCCTTAGGTCATCATCTCTTCCCTACCTCAGTTTTCAGGCTTCAGAACCGAGACCTTATCTCCAATCACTGCCCAGGGATGAGTGTGATGCAGAAATCATAACTCCTCCTTACCCATGGCAAGAACCCTTGTGGTTGGCACGCTGTCCAACGTTCAGTGTAGGAGAAACCAGCATTAACCCTGAGGCCCCGCCCATTCTTGAGTGCGACAAGGACATACACACGCATTGTGACCCTCAGCACGAATTCTGTCCTCTAGTAAGTCCTCTCAGTGGCTGGAACATTAGATGTCATAATGGGCTTGACATGTCCCTAGGCCCCAATTTTTAACCAGATTTCTGATTGTCCAGTCACCCCTCCCCAGGGCTCTACTCTGGAAACCCTCATTTGGTGGGACACCTGAGGTTAAAAAAGAAAAAAAACAACAACAACAACAAAAAAAAAACGGACTTCTTCCAGCCCACAGAATGACCCCAAACTCTTTGGACGGGGCCAAACCACCAGAGAGTAAGACTCGTCCATTTCCCATGAAGTCACCCAGAAATTCCACGAGCATGGGTGACACGATATCCAGAGACAAAAACTTGAGCAGGAGCCTCACACTCGCCCTTCCTCAAATCCCGAAGAGTTCTCCTCATGGTCTGTAGATCAGTCCTGCCATACCTATGACCCGAAACATAAGCCGAGTTTTTGTTTTCAGACAACTGTCCAAACAGCCCTGGCCTACACAACCTACAGGCTCAGGCCCCTGGAGCCAAACCTGAGGACTGTACTTGCCCTCTCCAAGGGAATTGTGTGTGCCCATTTTAATGGCCACAACCCTTTTAATAGGATAAACCTCCAAAGACCCTGATCCATCTCAATAGTGGTGGCTTCCCAGGAACAACAGGGGCAATCTGAGCCCAACTGAGCACCTACCTGCACTCAGACCCATAGACAGATGTCCCCAGAGTTAAAAAGGAAAGAACAGGCCCCTAGGCACTAATCAGATCCATTGCTTTGGTTTCCAGGCATCTCTCCTCAGAGGCCTGGATTTCAAAAGCAGCATATAGCTGCTTCTTGACTCACCCATCAGAAAACATCTCATCTACACATGGGAAACTTGCACGTTGGAGCTCTGTCAAAGGCTCTGTTTAGGAGAACCCTTTAGGGCCCCAATGCCACCGCTTCATTCCAAGGTCTCCATAGACACAAAAGCACGTTAGGACCCATCCCCAGGGGTGTCCATTTCAACTCAGCGTCCTCGGTTGCTCCCCACAGATCCAGGAGATCTAACCTGTCTTGTTGCTAGGAGACAATTGGAATGCGAGGTGGGCTACCCAGCTATCCGTCCTTAGAACCCTGCTCAGAATCATTGGCCTGGAGCCAAACAACAGGTCTCAATTGTCCTGCAGAAGACTCTCTGCAGTTTGGAGCTTCTCACAACTCCCATCGTGGGAAAACCCCCATGGCCTCGTGATGCCCTGCCCATTCATGAAGGGGCCATCAGGGTCAGAAACTCCAACCTGAGCGATCGTCTGATCCTCGCGCTGACTTCAGATGCACGAGACCTCGATTCAGGTCTGTAGATTGTGCGTGCCATGGCCTCACCCAGAAACCTAAGCTTAGCTTGTGTTCTCAGACTTTTGTCGTCATACTACTGGCCCACATGCCCTCCAGTTTGGCAATCCAGAACTACAATGCAGCACTCTGCCGGCTCTGCAGAAGAAAAACATTGTCTTCTGGGGCTACCCAGTTACCCCAAATGAGGATCAACCTGCACCGAACTTGGCTGTACCCCAAATACATAGGCTGACCAGGGCACTAATGCCCTTTCTGACACAGCCTGAGCCTGGACCCCCTGGCCCCTCCCAGACTGCTGGCCGCACACTGAGCACATCGAGCCGCCATGAACTTAGGTCATCATTTCTTCCCAACATCAGTTTTCAGGTTTCAGAACCTAGACCTTATCTCCAATCCCTGCCCAGGGTTGAAGGTGATGCAGAAATCAGAACTCCTTCCCCATGGCAAGAAACCTTGTGGTTGGCATGTTGTCCAACGTTCAGTGTAGTTGAAACCAGTGTGGCCCATGAGGCCCCGCCCATGCTCGCGGGCCACATTGGTCACAAACACACATTGTGACGCTCAGGCTGAGCCCAGTCCTCAAGTAAGGCCACTCAGTGGCTGGATGAAGAGATAGCATATTGGGCTTGCCATGCCCCTAGGCCCCAATTTTTAACCATAGTTCGGGTTGTCCCTTCAGTCTTCCCCACGGCTTTGCTATGGAATTCCTCTTTTGGTGGGACACCTGAGGTAACAAAACTAAAATGAGTCCTCCCATCCCACAGATTGAGGAAAAGCAATTGGTTTGGCCAAATCCTCAGAGAGGAAGATTCGTCCATGGCCCATGAGGCCTCCCCGACATTCCACGGCCATCGCTGATACAAAATCCAGAGACAAAAGCCTGAGCAAGCGCCTCAGACTCGCACTTTCTTCATATCCTGAAGAGTTCTTCTCATGGTTTGTAGATCGGGCCTGCCATACCTACGTCCCCAAACCTAAGCTGAGTTTGTGTTCTCAGACTTCTGTCCCCAAAGTCTTGGGCCACACACCCTCCAGCCTGGGCCCCTGGAGCCACACATTAGGACTGTGCCTACCAATCCATGGGAATTCTGCCCATTCCATGGTCCAAAATCGTACAAATTAGGAGAAACCTCCATCGTCCCTGAGGCCATCCCAATAGTGTAGGTCGCCCGGAACAAACAAGGGCTGTCTAACTCCAGCTGATAATCGACCTCCACTCATACCATAGATGGATGTCTCCAGAGAAGAAGATTGAACCAGACAGGACCCTAGGCCATAATAGGATCCATTGCTTTGGGTTACAGGCATGTGTCCTCAAAAGCCTGATTCCAATACGAGCATAGGGTTTTTCTGAAGGCACCCAAAAGAACACATCTCATCTCCACAAGGAAACCTGTGCATGGGCGCCATGTCCAAAGCTTAGGAGAGTACTTCAGGGTCCCGGTGCCACCGCCCCATTCCAAGGCCCTCATGGACACAAACATACATTAGGACCCATCCTCAGGAAAGTCCATTTCAACTCAGCCACCCCGCTTGCTCCCGCAGAGACATCAGATCTAAACTGTCTTGTTGTTAGGAGACAATTGGAATGCGAGGCGGGCTTTCCAGGTATCCATCCCCGAACGGTGCTCTGGAGTCATTCCATATGTGATGTCCTGGAGCTGTCCAACATGTCTCAATTGTCCCGCAGAAGGAATCCTTGAAGGGGGCATCCCACAACTCCCAACGTGGGAAAACCTCAATGGCCTCGAGATTCCGCTCCCTTCATGAAGCGGCCGTCATGCTCAGAAACTCCAACCTGAGCCAACGTCTGATCCACGCCCTGACATCAGATGCATGAGATATTGGTTCAGACCTGCAGGGGGTACCTGCCGTGCCCTCGCCCTGAAACCCAAGTCTAGCTTGTCTTCTCAGACTTCCGTCCTCACACTCATGGCCCCGAAGCCCTCAAGTTTGGCAATTCCGGACCCACAATGCAGCACTCTGCCTGCCCTCTAGAAAAAAAATTATTGCCTCATGAGCTGCCCAGGCACCTTAAATGAGGGTAAACCTACACAGCATTTGACTTTACCCAAATTATATAGTATAACCTGGGCACTAATGCACTGTCGAACACAACCTGAGCCCGGACCTCCTGACCAACACCCAGAAAGCTGACCGCACACTGAGCACATAAAACCCGCCATGGCCTTTAGTCATCATGTCTTCCCTACCTCAGTTTTCAGGCTTCAGAACCGAGACCTTATCTCCAATCACTGCCCAGGGGTGAGTGTGATGCAGAAATCAGAACTCCTCCTTACCCATGAAAAGAACCCATGTGGTTGGCACGTTGTCCAACGTTCAGTGTAGGAGAAACCAGCATTCACCCTGAGGCCCAGCCCATTCTTGAGTGTTACGAGGGCATACACACGCATTGTGACCCTCCGCATGAGTCCTGTCCTCTATGAAGTCCTCTCAGTGGCTGGATCATTAGATGTCATAATGGGTTGACATGTCCCTAGGCCCCAATTTTTAACCAGATTTCTGATTGTCCAGTCGCCCCTCCCCAGGGCTCTACTCTGGAATCCCTCATATGTTGGGACACCTGAGGTTAAAAAAGAAAACAACAACAACAACAACAACAACAAAAACGGACTTCTTCCAGCCCACAGAATGACCCCAAACTCTTTGGACGGGGCCAAACCACCAGAGAGTAAGACTCGTCCATTTCCCATGAAGTCACCCAGAAATTCCACGAGCATGGGTGACACGATATCCAGAGACAAAAACTTGAGCAGGAGCCTCACACTCGCCCTTCCTCAAATCCCGAAGAGTTCTCCTCATGGTCTGTAGATCAGTCCTGCCATACCTATGACCCGAAACATAAGCCGAGTTTGTGTTTTCAGACAACTGTCCAAACAGCCCTGGCCTACACAACCTACAGGCTCAGGCCCCTGGAGCCAAACCTGAGGACTGTACTTGCCCTCTCCAAGGGAATTGTGTGTGCCCATTCCAATGGCCACAACCCTTTTAATAGGATAAACCTCCAAAGACCCTGATCCATCTCAATAGTGGTGGCTTCCCAGGAACAACAGGGGCAATCTGAGCCCAACTGAGCACCTACCTGCACTCAGACCCATAGACAGATGTCCCCAGAGTTAAAAAGGAAAGAACAGGCCCCTAGGCACTAATCAGATCCATTGCTTTGGTTTCCAGGCATCTCTCCTCAGAGGCCTGGATTTCAAAAGCAGCATATAGCTGCTTCTTGACTCACCCATCAGAAAACATCTCATCTACACATGGGAAACTTGCACGTTGGAGCTCTGTCAAAGGCTCTGTTTAGGAGAACCCTTTAGGGCCCCAATGCCACCGCTTCATTCCAAGGTCTCCATAGACACAAAAGCACGTTAGGACCCATCCCCAGGGGTGTCCATTTCAACTCAGCGTCCTCGGTTGCTCCCCACAGATCCAGGAGATCTAACCTGTCTTGTTGCTAGGAGACAATTGGAATGCGAGGTGGGCTACCCAGCTATCCGTCCTTAGAACCCTGCTCAGAATCATTGGCCTGGAGCCAAACAACAGGTCTCAATTGTCCTGCAGAAGACTCTCTGCAGTTTGGAGCTTCTCACAACTCCCATCGTGGGAAAACCCCCATGGCCTCGTGATGCCCTGCCCATTCATGAAGGGGCCATCAGGGTCAGAAACTCCAACCTGAGCGATCGTCTGATCCTCGCGCTGACTTCAGATGCACGAGACCTCGATTCAGGTCTGTAGATTGTGCGTGCCATGGCCTCACCCAGAAACCTAAGCTTAGCTTGTGTTCTCAGACTTTTGTCGTCATACTACTGGCCCACATGCCCTCCAGTTTGACAATCCAGAACTACAATGCAGCACTCTGCCGGCTCTGCAGAAGAAAAACATTGTCTTCTGGGGCTACCCAGTAACCCCAAATGAGGATCAACCTGCACCGAACTTGGCTGTACCCCAAATACATAGGCTGACCAGGGCACTAATGCCCTTTCTGACACAGCCTGAGCCTGGACCCCCTGGCCCCTCCCAGACTGCTGGCCGCACACTGAGCACATCGAGCCGCCATGAACTTAGGTCATCATTTCTTCCCAACATCAGTTTTCAGGTTTCAGAACCTAGACCTTATCTCCAATCACTGCCCAGGGTTGAAGGTGATGCAGAAATCAGAACTCCTTCCCCATGGCAAGAAACCTTGTGGTTGGCATGTTGTCCAACGTTCAGTGTAGTTGAAACCAGTGTGGCCCATGAGGCCCCGCCCATGCTCGCGGGCCACATTGGTCACAAACACACATTGTGACGCTCAGGCTGAGCCCAGTCCTCAAGTAAGGCCACTCAGTGGCTGGATGAAGAGATAGCATATTGGGCTTGCCATGCCCCTAGGCCCCAATTTTTAACCATAGTTCGGGTTGTCCCTTCAGTCTTCCCCACGGCTTTGCTATGGAATTCCTCTTTTGGTGGGACACCTGAGGTAACAAAACTAAAATGAGTCCTCCCATCCCACAGATTGAGGAAAAGCAATTGGTTTGGCCAAATCCTCAGAGAGGAAGATTCGTCCATGGCCCATGAGGCCTCCCCGACATTCCACGGCCATCGCTGATACAAAATCCAGAGACAAAAGCCTGAGCAAGCGCCTCAGACTCGCACTTTCTTCATATCCTGAAGAGTTCTTCTCATGGTTTGTAGATCGGGCCTGCCATACCTACGTCCCCAAACCTAAGCTGAGTTTGTGTTCTCAGACTTCTGTCCCCAAAGTCTTGGGCCACACACCCTCCAGCCTGGGCCCCTGGAGCCACACATTAGGACTGTGCCTACCAATCCATGGGAATTCTGCCCATTCCATGGTCCAAAATCGTACAAATTAGGAGAAACCTCCAACGTCCCTGAGGCCATCCCAATAGTGTAGGTCGCCCGGAACAAACAAGGGCTGTCTAACTCCAGCTGATAATCGACCTCCACTCATACCATAGATGGATGTCTCCAGAGAAGAAGATTGAACCAGACAGGACCCTAGGCCATAATAGGATCCATTGCTTTGGGTTACAGGCATGTGTCCTCAAAAGCCTGATTCCAATATGAGCATAGGGTTTTTCTGAAGGCACCCAAAAGAACACATCTCATCTCCACAAGGAAACCTGTGCATGGGCGCCATGTCCAAAGCTTAGGAGAGTACTTCAGGGTCCCGGTGCCACCGCCCCATTCCAAGGCCCTCATGGACACAAACATACATTAGGACCCATCCTCAGGAAAGTCCATTTCAACTCAGCCACCCCGCTTGCTCCCGCAGAGACATCAGATCTAAACTGTCTTGTTGTTAGGAGACAATTGGAATGCGAGGCGGGCTTTCCAGGTATCCATCCCCGAACGGTGCTCTGGAGTCATTCCATATGTGATGTCCTGGAGCTGTCCAACATGTCTCAATTGTCCCGCAGAAGGAATCCTTGAAGGGGGCATCCCACAACTCCCAACGTGGGAAAACCTCAATGGCCTCGAGATTCCGCTCCCTTCATGAAGCGGCCGTCATGCTCAGAAACTCCAACCTGAGCCAACGTCTGATCCACGCCCTGACATCAGATGCATGAGATATTGGTTCAGACCTGCAGGGGGTACCTGCCGTGCCCTCGCCCTGAAACCCAAGTCTAGCTTGTCTTCTCAGACTTCCGTCCTCACACTCATGGCCCCGAAGCCCTCAAGTTTGGCAATTCCGGACCCACAATGCAGCACTCTGCCTGCCCTCTAGAAAAAAAATTATTGCCTCATGAGCTGCCCAGGCACCTTAAATGAGGGTAAACCTACACAGCATTTGACTTTACCCAAATTATATAGTATAACCTGGGCACTAATGCACTGTCGAACATAACCTGAGCCCGGACCTCCTGACCAACACCCAGAAAGCTGACCGCACACTGAGCACATAAAACCCGCCATGGCCTTTAGTCATCATGTCTTCCCTACCTCAGTTTTCAGGCTTCAGAACCGAGACCTTATCTCCAATCACTGCCCAGGGGTGAGTGTGATGCAGAAATCAGAACTCCTCCTTACCCATGAAAAGAACCCATGTGGTTGGCACGTTGTCCAACGTTCAGTGTAGGAGAAACCAGCATTCACCCTGAGGCCCAGCCCATTCTTGAGTGTTACGAGGGCATACACACGCATTGTGACCCTCCGCATGAGTCCTGTCCTCTATGAAGTCCTCTCAGTGGCTGGATCATTAGATGTCATAATGGGTTGACATGTCCCTAGGCCCCAATTTTTAACCAGATTTCTGATTGTCCAGTCGCCCCTCCCCAGGGCTCTACTCTGGAATCCCTCATATGTTGGGACACCTGAGGTTAAAAAAGAAAACAACAACAACAACAACAAAAAATGGACTTCTTCCAGCCCACAGAATGACCCCAAACTCTTTGGACAGGGCCAAACCACCAGAGAGTAAGACTCGTCCATTTCCCATGAAGTCACCCAGAAATTCCACGACCATGAGTGACACGATATCCAGAGACAAAAACTTGAGCAGGAGCCTCACACTAGCCCTTCTTTCAAATCCCGAAGAGTTCTCCTCATGGTCTGTAGATCAGTCCTGCCATACCTATGACCCGAAACATAAGCCGAGTTTGTGTTTTCAGACAACTCTCCAAACAGCCCTGGCCTACACAACCTACAGGCTCAGGCCCCTGGAGCCAAACCTGAGGACTGTACTTGCCCTCTCCAAGGGAATTGTGTGTGCCCATTCCAATGGCCACAACCCTTCTAATAGGATAAACCTCCAAAGTCCCTGATCCATCTCAATAGTGGTGGCTTCCCAGGAACAACAGGGGCAATCTGAGCCCAACTGAGCACCTACCTGCACTCAGACCGATAGACAGATGTCCCCAGAGGTATGAAGGAAAGAACAGGCCCCTAGGCACTAATCAGATCCATTGCTTTGGTTTTCAGGCATCTCTCCTCAGAGGCCTGGATTTCAAAAGCAGCATATAGCTGTTTCTTGACCCACACATCAGAAAACATCTCATCTACACATGGGAAACTTGCACGTTGGGGCTGTGTCAAAGCCTCTGTTTAGGAGAACCCTTTAGGGCCCCAGTGCCTCCGCTTCATTCCAAGGTCTCCATAGACACAAAAGCACGTTAGGACCCATCCCCAGGGGTGTCCATTTCAACTCAGCGTCCTCGGTTGCTCCCCACAGATCCAGGAGATCTAACCTGTCTTGTTCCTAGGAGACAATTGGAATGCGAGGTGGGCTACCCATCCATCCATCCTTAGAACCCTGCTCAGAATCATTGGCCTGGAGCCAAACAACAGGTCTCAATTGTCCTGCGGAACACTCTCTGCAGTTTGGAGCTTCTCACAACTCCCATCGTGGGAATACACCCATGGCCTCGTGATGCCGCCCCATTCATGAAGGGGCCATCAGGGTCAGAAACTCCAACCAGAACGATCGTCTGATCCTCGCCCTGACTTCAGATGCACGAAATCTCGATTCAGGTCTGTAGATTGTGCCTGCCATGGCCTCACCTAGAAACCTAAGCCTAGCTTGTGTTCTCAGACTTTTGTCGTCAGACTACTGGCCCACAAGCCCTCCAGTTTGGCAATCCAGATCTACAATGCAGCACTCTGCCGGCCCTCCAGAAGAAAAACATTGTCCTCTGGGGCTACCCAGTAACCCCAAATGAGGATCAACCTGCACCGACCTTGGCTGTACCCCAAATACATAGGCTGACCAGGGCACTAATGCCCTTTCTGACACAGCCTGAGCCTGGACCCCCTGGACCCTCCCAGACAGCTGGCCGCACACTGAGCACATCGAGCCGCCATGGCCTTAGGTCGTCATCTCTTCCCAACCTCGGTTTTTAGGTTTCAGAACCTAGGCCATATCTCCAATCTCTGCCCAGGGTTGAAGGTGATGCAGAAATCAGAACTCCTTCCCCATGGCAAGAAAACTTGTGGTTGGCATGTTGTCCAACGTTCAGTGTAGTTGAAACCAGTGTGGCCCATGAGGCCCCACCCATGCTCACGGGCCACATTGGTCACAAACACACATTGTGACACTCAGGCTGAGCCCAGTTCTCAAGTAAGGCCACTCAGTGACTGGATGAAGAGATAGCATATTGGGCTTGCCATGCCCCTAGGCCCCAAATTTTAACCATAGTTCGGGTTGTCCCTTCAGTCTTCCCCTCGGCTTTGCTTTGGAATTCCTCTTTTGGTGGGACACCTGAGGTAACAAAACTGAAATGAGTCCTCCCATCCCACAGACTGACGAAAAGCAATTGGGAATCGGGCCAAATCCTCAGAGAGGAAGATTCGTCCATGGCCCATGAGGCCTCCCCGACATTCCACGGCCATCGCTTATACAAAATCCAGAGACAAAAGCCTGAGCAAGCGCCTCAGACTCGCACTTTCTTCATATCCTGAAGAGTTCTTCTCATGGTTTGTAGATCGGGCCTGCCATACCTACGTCCCCAAACCTAAGCTGAGTTTGTGTTCTCAGACTTCTGTCCCCAAAGTCTTGGGCCACACACCCTCCAGCCTGGGCCCCTGGAGCCACACATTAGGACTGTGCCTACCAATCCTATGGAATTCAGCCCATTCCATGGTCCAAAATCGTACAAATTAGGAGAAACCTCCAAAGTCCCTGAGGCCATCCCAATAATGTAGGTCGCCCGGAACAAACAAGGGCTGTCTGACACCAGCTGATAATCGACCTCCACTCATACCATAGATGGATGTCTCCAGAGAAGAAGATTGAACCAGACAGGACCCTAGGCCATAATAGGATCCATTGCTTTGGGTTACAGGCATGTGTCCTCAAAAGCCTGATTCCAATACGAGCATAGGTGTTTTCCTGAGGCACCCATTAGAACTCATCTCGTCTCCACAAGGAAACCTGTGCATGGGAGCCATGTCCAAAGCTTAGGAGAGTACTTCAGGGTCCCGGTGCCACCGCCCCATTCCAAGGCTCTCATGGACACAAAAACACATTAGGACCCATCCTCACGAAAGTCCATTTCAACTCAGCCACCCCGGTTGCTCCGGCAGAGCCATCAGATATAAACTGTCTTGTTGCTAGGAGACAATTGGAATGCGAGGCGGGCTTCCCAGGCATCCATCCGCGAACGGGGCTCTGGAGTCATTCCATATGGGATGTCCTGGAGCTGTCCAACAGGTCTCAATTGTCCCGGAGAAGGAATCCTTGAAGGGGGCATCCCACAACTCCCAACGTGGGAAAACCTCAATGGCCTCGAGATTCCGCTCCCTTCATGAAGCGGCCGTCATACTCAGAACTCCAACCTGAGTCAACGTCTGATCCTCGCCCTGACTTCAGATGCATGAGATATTTGTTCAGATCTGCAGGGGGTAACTGCCGTGCCCTCGCCCTGAAACCCAAGTCTAGCTTGTCTTCTCAGACTTCCGTCCTCACACTCCTGCACTCGAAGCCCTCAAGTTTGGCAATTCCGGACCCACAATGCAGCACTCTGACTGCCCTCTAGAAAAAAAATTACTGCCTCATGAGCTGACCAGGCACCTTAAATGATGGTAAACCTACACAGCACTCGACTTTACCCAAATTATATAGTCTAACCTGGGCACTGATGCACTGTCGAACACAACCTGAGCCCGGACCTCCTGACCAACACCCAGAAAGCTGACCACACACTGAGCACATAAAACCCGCCATGGCCTTAGGTCATCATCTCTTCCCTACCTCAGTTTTCAGGCTTCAGAACTGAGACCTTATCTCCAATCACTGCCCAGGGATGAGTGTGATGCAGAAATCATAACTCCTCCTTACCCATGGCAAGAACCCTTGTGGTTGGCACGTTGTCCAACGTTCAGTGTAGGAGAAACCAGCATTCACCCTGAGGCCCAGCCCATCCTTGAGTGCGACGAGGGCATACACACGCATTGTGACCCTCAGCATGAGTACTGTCCTCTAGTAAGTCCTCTCAGTGGCTGGACCATTAGATGTCATAATGGGCTTGACATGTCCCTAGGCCCCAATTTTTAACCAGATTTCTGATTGTCCAGTCGCCCCTCCCCAGGGCTCTACTAGGGAATCCCTCATTTGGTGGGACACCTGAGGTTAAAAAAGAAAACAACAACAACAGCAACAAAAAAAAAAAAACGGACTTCTTCCAGCCCACAGAATGACCCAAAACTCTTTGGACGGGGCCAAACCCCCAGAGCGTAAGACTCGTCCATTTTCCATGAAGTCACCCAGAAATTCCACGACCATGAGTGACACGATATCCAGAGACAAAAACTTGAGCAGGAGCCTCACACTAGCCCTTCTTTCAAATCCCGAAGAGTTCTCCTCATGGTCTGTAGATCAGTCCTGCCATACCTATGACCCGAAACATAAGCCGAGTTTGTGTTTTCAGACAACTCTCCAAACAGCCCTGGCCTACACAACCTACAGGCTCAGGCCCCTGGAGCCAAACCTGAGGACTGTACTTGCCCTCTCCAAGGGAATTGTGTGTGCCCATTCCAATGGCCACAACCCTTCTAATAGGATAAACCTCCAAAGTCCCTGATCCATCTCAATAGTGGTGGCTTCCCAGGAAAAACAGGGGCAATCTGAGCCCAACTGAGCACCTACCTGCATCAGACCCATAGACAGATGTCCCCAGAGGTAAAAAGGAAAGAACAGGCCCCTAGGCACTAATCAGATCCATTGCTTTGGTTTCCAGGCATCTCTCCTCAGAGGCCTGGATTTCAAAAGCAGCATATAGCTGTTTCTTGACTCACCCATCAGAAAACATCTCATCTACACATAGGAAACTTGCACGTTGGAGCTGTGTCAAAGCCTCTGTTTAGGAGAACCCTTTAGGGCCCCAGTGCCACCGCTTCATTCCAAGGTCTCCATAGACACAAAAGCACGTTAGGACCCATCCCCAGGGGTGTACATTTCAACTCAGCGTCCTCGGTTGCTCCCCACAGATCCAGGAGCTCTAACCTGTCTTTTTGCTAGGAGACAATTGGAATGCGAGGTGGGCTACCCAGGCATCCATCCTTAGAACCCTGCTCAGAATCATTGGCCTGGAGCCAAACAACAGGTCTCAATTGTCCTGCAGATGACTCTCTGCAGTTTGGAGCTCCTCACAACTCCCGTCGTGGGAAAACACCCATGGCCTCGTGATGCCCCCCCCATTCATGAAGGGGCCATCAGGGTCAGAAACTCCAACCTGAGCGATCGTCTGATCCTCGCCCTGACTTCAGATGCACGAGATCTCGATTCAGGTCTGTAGATTGTGCCTGCCATGGCCTCACCCAGAAACCTAAGCCTAGCTTGTGTTCTCAGACATTTGTTGTCAGACTACTGGCCCACAAGCCCTCCAGTTTGGCAATCCAGAACTACAATGCAGCACTCTGCCGGCCCTCCAGAAGAAAAACATTGTCCTCTGGGGCTACCCAGTAACCCCAAATGAGGATCAACCTGCACCGACCTTGGCTGTACCCCAAATACATAGGCTGACCAGGGCACTAATGCCCTTTCTGGTACAGCCTGAGCCTGGACCCCCTGGCCCCTCCCAGAAGCTGGCCGCACACTGAGCACAACGAGCCGCCATGGCCTTAGGTCGTCATCTCTTCCCAACCCCGGTTTAAGGTTTCAGAACCTAGGCCATATCTCTAATCACTGCCCAGGGTTGAAGGTGATGCAGAAATCAGAACTCCTTCCCCATGGCAAGAAACCTTGTGGTTGGCATGTTGTCCAACTTTCAGTGTAGTTGAAACCAGTGTGGCCCATGAGGCCCCGCCCATGCTCATGGTCCACATTGGTCACAAACACACATTGTGACGCTCAGGCTGAGACCAGTCCTCAAGTAAGGCCACTCAGTGACTGGATGAAGAGATAGCATATTGGGCTTGCCATGCCCCTAGGCCCCAATTTTTAACTATAGTTCGGGTTGTCCCTTCAGTCTTCCCCACGGCTTGGCTTTGGAATTCCTCTTTTGGTGGGACACCTGAGGTAACAAAACTGAAATGAGTCCTCCCATCCCACAGATTGACGAATAGTAATTGGGAATCGGGCCAAATCCTCAGAGAGGAAGATTCGTCCATGGCCCATGAGGCCTCCCCAACATTCCACGGCCATCGCTTATACAAAATCCAGAGACAAAGCCTGAGCAAGCGCCTCAGACTCGCACTTTCTTCATATCCTGAAGAGTTCTTCTCATGGTTTGTCGATCGGGCCTGCCATACCTACGTCCCCAAACCTAAGCTGAGTTTGTGTTTTCAGACTTCTGTCCTCAAAGTCTTGGGCCCCACACCATCCTGGCTTGGCCCCTGGAGGCACACATTAGGACTGTGCCTACCAATCCATGGGAATTCTGCCCATTCCATGGTCCAAAATCTGACAAATTAGGAGAAACCTCCAATGTCCCTGAGGCCATCCCAATATTGTAGGTCGCCCGGAACAAACAAGGGCTGTCTAACGCCAGCTGATAATCGACCTCCATTCATACCATAGATGGATGTCCCCAGAGAAGAAGATTGAACCAGACAGGACCCTAGGCCATAATAGGATCCATTGCTTTGGGTTACAGGCATGTGTCCTCAAAAGCCTGATTCCAATACGAGCATAGGTGTTTTCCTGAGGCACCCATCAGAACTCATCTCGCCTCCAGAATGAAACCTGTGCATGGGAGCCATATCCAAAGATTAGGAGAGTAATTCAGGATCCCGGTGCCACCGCCCCATTCCAAGGCCCTCATGGACACAAAAACACATTAGGACCCATCCTCACGAAAGTCCATTTCAAATCAGCCGCCCCGGTTGCTCCCACAGAGCCATCAGATCTAAACTGTCTTGTTGCTAGGAGACAATTGGATTGCGAGGCGGGCTTCCCAGGCATCCATCCGCTAACGGGGCTCTGGAGTCATTCCATATGGGATGTCCTGGAGCTGTCCAACAGGTCTCAATTGTCCCGCAGAAGGAATCCTTGAAGGGGGCATCCCACAACTCCCAACGTGGGAAAACCTCAATGGCCTCGAGATTCCGCTCCCTTCATGAAGCAGCCGTCATATTCAGAAACTCCAACCTGAGCCAACGTCTGATCCACGCCCTGATTCAGATGCATGAGATATTTGTTCAGATCTGCAGGGGGTACCTGCCGTGCCCTCGCCCTGAACCCCAAGTCTAGCTTGTCTTCTAAGACTTCTGTCCTCACACTCCTGGCCCCGAAGCCCTCAAGTTTGGCAATTCCGGACCCACAATGCAGCACTCTGCCTGCCCTCTAGAAAAAAAATTATTGCCTCATGAGCTGCCCAGGCACCTTAAATGAGGGTAAACCTACACAGCATTCGACTTTACCCAAATTATATAGTATAACCTGGGCACTAATGCACTGTCGAACACAACCTGAGCCCGGACCTCCTGACCAACACCCAGAAAGCTGACCGCACACTGAGCACATAAAACCCGCCATGGCCTTTAGTCATCATGTCTTCCCTACCTCAGTTTTCAGGCTTCAGAACCGAGACCTTATCTCCAATCACTGCCCAGGGGTGAGTGTGATGCAGAAATCAGAACTCCTCCTTACCCATGGCAAGAAACCTTGTGGTTGGCACGTTGTCCAACGTTCAGTGTAGGAGAAACCAGCATTCACCCTGAGGCCCCGCCCATTCTTGAGTGTTACGAGGGCATACACACGCATTGTGACCCTCCGCATGAGTCCTGTCCTCTAGTAAGTCCTCTCAGTGGCTGGACCATTAGATGTCATAATGGGCTTGACATGTCCCTAGGCCCCAATTTTTAACCAGATTTCTGATTGTCCAGTCGCCCCTCCCCAGGGCTCTACTCTGGAATCCCTCATTCGGTGGGACACCTGAGGTTAAAAAAGAAAAACAACAACAACAACAAAAAAAAAAAAACCGGACTTCTTCAAGCCCACAGAATGACCCCACACTCTTTGGACGAGGCCAAACCACCAGAGAGTAAGACTCGTCCATTTCCCATGAAGTCACCCAGAAATTCCACGACCATGAGTGACACGATATCCAGAGACAAACACTTGAGCAAGAGCCTCACAATCGCCCTTCTTTCAAATCCCGAAGAGTTCTCCTCATGGTCTGTAGATCAGTCCTGCCATATCTATGACCCGAAACATAAGCCGAGTTTGTGTTTTCAGACAACTCTCCAAACAGCCCTGGCCTACACAACCTACAGGCTCAGGCCCCTGGAGCCAAACCTGAGGACTGTACTTGCCCTCTCCAAGGGAATTGTGTGTGCCCATTCCAATGGCCACAACCCTTCTAATAGGATAAACCTCCAAAGTCCCTGATCCATCTCAATAGTGGTGGCTTCCCAGGAAAAACAGGGGCAATCTGAGCCCAACTGAGCACCTACCTGCACTCAGACCCATAGACAGATGTCCCCAGAGGTAAAAAGGAAAGAACAGGCCCCTAGGCACTAATCAGATCCATTGCTTTAGTTTCCAGGCATCTCTCCTCAGAGGCCTGGATTTCAAAAGCAGCATATAGCTGTTTCGTGACTCACCCATCAGAAAACATCTCATCTACACATGGGAAACTTGCACGTTGGAGCTGTGTCAAAGCCTCTGTTTAAGAGAACCCTTTAGGGCCCCAGTGCCACCGCTTCATTCCAAGGTCTCCATTGACACAAAGCACATTATGACCCATCCCCAGGGGTGTCCATTTCAACTCAGCGTCCTCGGTTGCTCCCCACAGATCCAGGAGATCTAACCTGTCTTGTTGCTAGGAGACAATTGGAATGCGAGGTGGGCTACCCAGCCATCCATCCTTAGAACCCTGCTCAGAATCATTGGCCTGGAGCCAAACAACAGGTCTCAATTGTCCGGCGGAAGACTCTCTGCAGTTTGGAGCTTCTCACAACTCCTATCGTGGGAAAACACCCATGGCCTCGTGATGCCCCCCCATCCATGAAGGGGACATCAGGGTCAGAAACTCCAACCTGAGCGATCGTCTGATCCTCGCCCTGACTTCAGATGCACGAGATCTCGATTCAGGTCTGTAGATTGTGCCTGCCATGGCCTCACCCAGAAACCTAAGCCTAGCTTGTGTTCTCAGACTTTTGTCGTCAGACTACTGGCCCACAAGCCCTCCAGTTTGGCAACCCAGAACTACAATGCAGCACTCAGCCGGCCCTCCAGAAGAAAAACATTGTCCTCTGGGGCTACCCAGTAACCCCAAATGAGGATCAACCTGCACCGACCTTGGCTGTACCCCAAATACATAGGCTGACCAGGGCACTAATGCCCTTTCTGGTACAGCCTGAGCCTGGACCCCCTGGCCCCTCCCAGAAGCTGGCCGCATACTGAGCACAACGTGCCTTCATGGCCTTAGGTCGTCATCTCTTCGCAACCTCGGTTTTCAGGTTTCAGAACCTAGACCTTATCTCCAATCACTTCCCAGGGTTGAAGGTGATGCAGAAATCAGAATTCCTTCCCCATGGCAAGAAACCTTGTGGTTGGCATGTTGTCCAACGTTCAGTGTAGTTGAAACCAGTGTGGCCCATGAGGCCCCGCCCATGCTCACGGGCCACATTGGTCACAACACACATTGTTACGCTCAGGCTGAGCCCAGTCCTCAAGTAAGGCCACTAAGTGGCTGGATGAAGAGATAGCATATTGGGCTTGCCATGCCCCTAGGCCCCAATTTTTAACCATAGTTCGGGTTGTCCCTTCAGTCTTCCCCACGTCTTGGCTTTCGAATTCCTTTTTTGGTGGACACCTGAGGTAACAAAACTTAAATGAGTCCTCCCATCCCACTGATTGACGAAAAGCAATTGGGAATCGGGCCAAATCCTCAGAGAGGAAGATTCGTCCATGGCACATGAGGCCTCCCCGACATTCCACGGCCATCGCTGATACAAAATCCAGAGACAAAAGCCTGAGCAAGCGCCTCAGACGCGCACTTTCTTCATATCCTGAAAGGTTCTTCTCATGGATGGTCGATCGGGCCTGCCATACCTACGTCTCCAAACCTAAGCTGAGTTTGTGTTTTCAGACTTCTGTCCTCAAAGTCTTGGGCCACACACCCTCCAGCCTGGGCCCCTGTAGCCACACATTCGGACTGTGCCTACCAATCCATGGGAATTCTGCCCATTCCATGGTCCAAAATCGTACAAATTAGTAGAAACCTCCAAAGTCCCTGAGGCCATCCCAATAGTGTAGGTCGCCCGAAACAAACAAGGGCTGTCTGACACCAGCTGATAATCGACCTCCACTCATACCATAGATGGATGTCCCCAGAGAAGAAGATTGAATCAGACAGGACCCTAGGCCATAATAGGATCCATTGCTTTGGGTTACAGGCATGTGTCCTCAAAAGCCTGATTCCAATACGAGCATATGTGTTTTCCTGAGGCACCCATCAGAATTCATCTCATCTCCACAAGGAAATCTGTGCATGGGAGCCATGTCCAAAGCTTAGGAGAGTACTTCAGGATCCCGGTGCCACCGCCCCATTCCAAGGCCCTCATGGACACAAAAACACATTAGGACCCATCCTCACGGAAGTCCATTTCAACTCAGCCACCCTGGTTGCTCCCACAGAGCCATCAGATCTAAACTGTCTTGTTGCTAGGAGACAATTGGAATGCGAGGCGGGCTACTCAGGCATCCATCCGCGAACGGTGCTCTGGAGTCATTCCATATGGGATGTCCTGGAGCTGTCCAACAGGTCTCAATTGTCCCGCAGAAGGAATCCTTGAAGGGGGCATCCCACAACTCCCAACGTGGGAAAACCTCAATGGCCTCGAGATTCCGCTCCCTTCATGAAGCGGCCGTCATGCTCAGAAACTCCAACCTGAGCCAACGTCTGATCCTCGCCCTGACTTCAGATGCATGAGATATTGGTTCAGATCTGCAGGGGGTACCTGCCGTGCCCTCGCCCTGAAACCCAAGTCTAGCTTGTCTTCTCAGACTTCCGTCCTCACACTCCTGGCCCTGAAGCCCTCAAGTTTGGCAATTCCGGACCCACAATGCAGCACTCTGCCTGCCCTCTAGAAAAAAAATTATTGCCTCATGAGCTGCCCAGGCACCTTAAATGAGGGTAAACCTACACAGCACTCGACTTTACCCAAATTATAAATTCTAACCTGGGCACTAATGCACTGTCGAACACAACCTGAGCCCGGACCTCCTGACCAACACCCAGAAAGCTGACAGCACACTGAGCACATAAAACCCGCCATGGCCTTAGGTCATCATGTCTTCCCTACCTCAGTTTTCAGGCTTCAGACCGAGACCTTATCTCCAATCACTGCCCAGGGGTGAGTGTGATGCAGAAATCAGAACTCCTCCTTACCCATGGCAAGAACCCTGTGGTTGGCACGTTGTCCAACGTTCAGTGTAGGAGAAACCAGCATTCACCCTGAGGCCCCGCCCATTCTTGAGTGCGACGAGGACATACACACGCACTGTGACCCTAATCATGAGTCCTGTCCTATAGTAAGTCCTCTCAGTGGCAGGAGGATTAGATGTCATAATGGGCTTGACATGTCCCTAGGCCCCAATTTTTAACCAGATTTCTGATGGTCCAGTCGCCCCTCCCCAGGGCTCTACTCTGGAATCCCTCATTTTGGGTCACCTGAGGTTAAAAAAGAAAAAATCAACAATAAAAAAAAAAAACGGACTTCTTCCAGCCCACAGAATGACCCCAAACTCTTTGGACGGGGCCAAACCCCCAGAGCGTAAGACTCGTCCATTTTCCAAGAGTCACCCAGAAATTCCACGACCATGAGTGACACGATATCCAGAGACAAAAACTTGAGCAGGAGCCTCACACTAGCCCTTCTTTCAAATCCCGAAGAGTTCTCCTCATGGTCTGTAGATCAGTCCTGCCATACCTATGACCCGAAACATAAGCCGAGTTTGTGTTTTCTGACAACTGTCCAAACAGCCCTGGCCTACACAACCTACAGGCTCAGGCCCCTGGAGCCAAACCTGAGGACTGTACTTGCCCTCTCCAAGGGAATTGTGTGTGCCCATTCCAATGGCCACAACCCTTCTAATAGGATAAACCTCCAAAGTCCCTGATCCATCTCAATAGTGGTGGGTTCCCAGGAAAAACAGGGGCAATCTGAGCCCAACTGAGCACCTACCTGCACTCAGACCCATAGACAGATGTCCCCAGAGGTAAAAAGGAAAGAACAGGCCCCTAGGCACTAATCAGATCCATTGCTTTGGTTTCCAGGCATCTCTCCTCAGAGGCCTTGATTTCAAAAGCAGCATTAGATGTTTCTTGACTCACCCATCAGAAATCATCTCATCTACACATGGGAAACTTGCACGTTGGAGCTGTGTCAAAGCCTCTGTTTAGGAGAACCCTTTAGGGCCCCAGTGCCACCGCTTCATTCCAAGGTCTCCATAGACACAAAAGCACGTTAAGCCCATCCCCAGGGGTGTCCATTTCAACTCAGCGTCCTCGGTTGCTCCCCACAGATCCAGGAGATCTAACCTGTCTTGTTGCTAGGAGACAATTGGAATGCGAGGTGGGCTACCCAGGCATCCATCCTTAGAACCCTGCTCAGAATCATTGGCCTGGAGCCAAACAACTGGTCTCAATTGTCCTGCAGAAGACTCTCTGCAGTTTGGAGCTTCTCACAACTCTCATCGTGGGAAAACCCCCAAGCCTCGTGATGCCCGTCCCATTCATGAAGGGCCCATCAGGGTCAGAAACTCCAACCTGAGCGATCGTCTGATCCTCGCCCTGACTTCAGATGCACGAGATCTCGATTCAGGTCTGTAGATTGTGCCTGCCATGGCCTCACCCAGAAACCTATGCCTAGCTTGTGTTCTCAGACTTTTGTCGTCAGACTACTGGCCCACAAGCCCTCCATTTTGGCAATCCAGAACTACAACGCAGCACTCTGCCGGCCCTCCAGAAGAAAAACATTGTCCTCTGGGGCTACCCAGTAACCCCAAATGAGGATCAACCTGCACCGACCTTGGCTGTACCCCAAATACATAGGCTGACCAGGGCTCTAATGCCCTTTCTGGTACAGCCTGAGCCTGGACCCCCTGGCCCCTCCCAGACAGCTGGCCGCAAACTGAGCACATCGAGCCGCCATGGCCTTAGGTCGTCATCTCTTCCCAACATCAATTTTCAGGTTTCAGAACCTAGACCTTATATCCAATCACTGCCCAGGGTTGAAGGTGATGCAGAAATCAGAACTCCTTCCCCATGGCAAGAAACCTTGTGGTTGGCATGTTGTCCAACGTTCATTGTAGTTGAAACCAGTGTGGCCCATGAGGCCCCGCCCATGCTCGTAGGCCACATTGGTCACAAACACACATAGTGACACTCAGGCTGAGCCCAGTCCTCAAGTAAGGCCACTAAGTGGCTGGATGAAGAGATAGCATATTGGGCTTGCCATGCCCCTAAGCCCCAATTTTTAACCATAGTTCGGGTTGTCCCTTCAGTCTTCCCCACGGCTTGGCTTTGGAATTCCTCTTTTGGTGGGACACCTGATGTAACAAAACTGAAATGAGTTCTCCCATCCCACAGATTGACGAAAAGCAATTGGGAATCGGGCCAAATCCTCAGAGAGGAAGATTCGTCCGTGGCGCATGAGGCCTCCCTGACATTCCACGGCCATCGCTGATACAAAATCCAGAGACAAAAGCCTGAGCAAGCGCCTCAGACGCGCACTTTCTTCATATCCTGAAAGGTTCTTCTCATGGATGGTCGATCGGGCCTGCCATACCTACGTCCCCAAACCTAAGCTGAGTTTGTGTTTTCAGACTTCTGTCCTCAAAGTCTTGGGCCACCCACCCTCCAGGCTGGGCCCCTGGAGCCACACATTCGGACTGTGCCTACCAATCCATGGGAATTCTGCCCATTCCATGGTCCAAAATCGTACAAATTAGGAGAAACCTCCAAAGTCTCTGAGGCCATCCCAATAGTGTAGGTCGCCCGGAACAAACAAGGGCTTTCTGACACCAGCTGATAATCGACCTATACTCATAACAGAGATGGTTGTCCCCAGAGAAGAAGATTGAACCAGACAGGACCCTAGGCCATAATAGGATCCATTGCTTTGTGTTACAGGCATGTGTCCTCAAAAGCCTGATTCCAATACGAGCATAGGGGTTTTCCTGAGGCACCCATCAGAACTCATCTCGTCTCCACAAGGAAACCTGTGCATGGGAGCCATGTCCAAAGCTTAGGAGAGTACTTCAGGGTCCCGGTGCCACCGTCCCATTCCAAGGCCCTCATGGACACAAAAACACATTAGGACCCATCCTCAGGAAAGTCCATTTCAACTCAGCCACCGAGGTTGCTCCCGCAAGGCATCAGATCTAAACTGTCTTGTTGCTAGGAGACAATTGGAATGCGAGGCGGGCTTCCCAGGCATCCATCCGCGAACGGTGGTCTGGAGTCATTCCATATGGGATGTCCTGGAGCTGTCCAACAAGTCTTAATTGTCCCGCAGAAGGAATCCTTGAAGGGGGCATTCCACAACTCCCAACGTGGGAAAACCTCAATGACCTCGAGATTCCGCTGCCTTCAAGAAGCGGCTGTCATGCTCAGATTCTCCAACCTGAGCCAAAGTCTGATCCTTGCCCTGACTTCAGATGCATTAGATATTTTTTCAGATCTGCAGGGGGTACATGCCGTGCCCTCGCCCTGAAACCCAAGTCCAGCTTGTCCTCTCAGACTTCCGTCCTCATACTCCTGGTTCCGAAGCCCTCAAGTTTGGCAATTCCGGACCCACAATGAGGCACTCTGCCTGCCCTCTAGAAAAAAAATTATTGCCTCATGAGCTGCCCAGGCACCTTAAATGAGAGTAAACCTACACAGCACTCAACTTTACCCAAATTATATAGTCTAACCTGGGCACTAATGCACTGTCGAACACAACCTGAGCCCGGACCTCCTGACCAACACCCAGAAAGCTGACCGCACACTGAGCACATAAAACCCGCCATGGCCTTAGGTCATCATCTCTTCCTTACCTCAGTTTTCAGGCTTCAGAACCAAGACCTTATCTCCAATCACTGCCCAGGGGTGAGTGTGATGTAGAAATCAGAACTCCTCTTTACCCATGGCAAGAACCCTTGTGGTTGGCACTTTGCCCAACGTTCAGAGTAGAAGAAACCAGCATTCACCCTGAGGCCCCGCCCATTCTTGAGTGCGACGAGGGCATACACAAACATTGTGACCCTCAGCTTGAGTCCTGTAGTCTAGTAAGTCCTCTCAGTGGCTGGACCATTAGATGTCATAATGGGCTTGACATGTCCCTAAGCCCTAAATTTTAACCAGATTTCTGATTGTCCAGTCGCCCCTCCCCAGGGCTCTACTCTGGAATCCCTCATTTGGTGGGACACCGGAGGTTAAAAAAGAAAAACAACAACAACAACAAAAAAAAAAAAACAGACTTCTTCCAGCCCAAAGAATGACCCCAAACTCTTTGGACGGGGCCAAACCACCAGAAAGTAAGACTCGTCCATTTCCCATGAAGTCACCCAGATATTCCACGACCATGAGTGACATGATATCCAGAGACAAAAACTTGAGCAGGAGCCTCACACTAGCCCTTCTTTCAAATCCCGAAGAGTTCTCCTCATGGTCTGTAGATCAGTCCTGCCATACCTATGACCCGAAACATAAGCCGAGTTTGTGTTTTCAGAGAACTGACCAAACAGCCCTGGCCTACACAACCTACAGGCTCAGGCCCCTGGAGCCAAACCTGAGGACTGTACTTGCCCTCTCCAAGGGAATTGTGTGTGCCCATTCCAATGGCCACAACCCTTTTAATAGGATAAACCTCCAAAGACCCTGATCCATCTCAATAGTGGTGGCTTCCCAGGAACAACAGGGGCAATCTGAGCCCAACTGAGCACCTACCTGCACTCAGACCCATAGACAGATGTCCCCAGAGTTAAAAAGGAAAGAACAGGCCCCTAGGCACTAATCAGATCCATTGCTTTGGTTTCCAGGCATCTCTCCTCAGAGGCCTGGATTTCAAAAGCAGCATATAGCTGCTTCTTGACTCACCCATCAGAAAACATCTCATCTACACATGGGAAACTTGCACGTTGGAGCTCTGTCAAAGGCTCTGTTTAGGAGAACCCTTTAGGGCCCCAATGCCACCGCTTCATTCCAAGGTCTCCATAGACACAAAAGCACGTTAGGACCCATCCCCAGGGGTGTCCATTTCAACTCAGCGTCCTCGGTTGCTCCCCACAGATCCAGGAGATCTAACCTGTCTTGTTGCTAGGAGACAATTGGAATGCGAGGTGGGCTACCCAGCTATCCGTCCTTAGAACCCTGCTCAGAATCATTGGCCTGGAGCCAAACAACAGGTCTCAATTGTCCTGCAGAAGACTCTCTGCAGTTTGGAGCTTCTCACAACTCCCATCGTGGGAAAACCCCCATGGCCTCGTGATGCCCTGCCCATTCATGAAGGGGCCATCAGGGTCAGAAACTCCAACCTGAGCGATCGTCTGATCCTCGCGCTGACTTCAGATGCACGAGACCTCGATTCAGGTCTGTAGATTGTGCGTGCCATGGCCTCACCCAGAAACCTAAGCTTAGCTTGTGTTCTCAGACTTTTGTCGTCATACTACTGGCCCACATGCCCTCCAGTTTGACAATCCAGAACTACAATGCAGCACTCTGCCGGCTCTGCAGAAGAAAAACATTGTCTTCTGGGGCTACCCAGTAACCCCAAATGAGGATCAACCTGCACCGAACTTGGCTGTACCCCAAATACATAGGCTGACCAGGGCACTAATGCCCTTTCTGACACAGCCTGAGCCTGGACCCCCTGGCCCCTCCCAGACTGCTGGCCGCACACTGAGCACATCGAGCCGCCATGAACTTAGGTCATCATTTCTTCCCAACATCAGTTTTCAGGTTTCAGAACCTAGACCTTATCTCCAATCACTGCCCAGGGTTGAAGGTGATGCAGAAATCAGAACTCCTTCCCCATGGCAAGAAACCTTGTGGTTGGCATGTTGTCCAACGTTCAGTGTAGTTGAAACCAGTGTGGCCCATGAGGCCCCGCCCATGCTCGCGGGCCACATTGGTCACAAACACACATTGTGACGCTCAGGCTGAGCCCAGTCCTCAAGTAAGGCCACTCAGTGGCTGGATGAAGAGATAGCATATTGGGCTTGCCATGCCCCTAGGCCCCAATTTTTAACCATAGTTCGGGTTGTCCCTTCAGTCTTCCCCACGGCTTTGCTATGGAATTCCTCTTTTGGTGGGACACCTGAGGTAACAAAACTGAAATGAGTCCTCCCATCCCACAGACTGACGAAAAGCAATTGGGAATCGGGCCAAATCCTCAGAGAGGAAGATTCGTCCATGGCCCATGAGGCCTCCCCGACATTCCACGGCCATCGCTGATACAAAATCCAGAGACAAAAGCCTGAGCAAGCGCCTCAGACTCGCACTTTCTTCATATCCTGAAGAGTTCTTCTCAGGGTTTGTAGATCGGGCCTGCCATACCTACGTCCCCAAACCTAAGCTGAGTTTGTGTTCTCAGACTTCTGTCCCCAAAGTCTTGGGCCACACACCCTCCAGCCTGGGCCCCTGGAGCCACACATTAGGACTGTGCCTACCAATCCATGGGAATTCTGCCCATTCCATGGTCCAAAATCGTACAAATTAGGAGAAACCTCCAACGTCCCTGAGGCCATCCCAATAGTGTAGGTCGCCCGGAACAAACAAGGGCTGTCTAACTCCAGCTGATAATCGACCTCCACTCATACCATAGATGGATGTCTCCAGAGAAGAAGATTGAACCAGACAGGACCCTAGGCCATAATAGGATCCATTGCTTTGGGTTACAGGCATGTGTCCTCAAAAGCCTGATTCCAATACGAGCATAGGGTTTTTCTGAAGGCACCCAAAAGAACACATCTCATCTCCACAAGGAAACCTGTGCATGGGAGCCATGTCCAAAGCTTAGGAGAGTACTTCAGGGTCCCGGTGCCACCGCCCCATTCCAAGGCCCTCATGGACACAAACATACATTAGGACCCATCCTCAGGAAAGTCCATTTCAACTCAGCCACCCCGCTTGCTCCCGCAGAGCCATCAGATCTAAACTGTCTTGTTGTTAGGAGACAATTTGAATGCGAGGCGGGCTTTCCAGGTATCCATCCCCGAACGGTGCTCTGGAGTCATTCCATATGTGATGTCCTGGAGCTGTCCAACATGTCTCAATTGTCCCGCAGAAGGAATCCTTGAAGGGGGCATCCCACAACTCCCAACGTGGGAAAACCTCAATGGCCTCGAGATTCCGCTCCCTTCATGAAGCGGCCGTCATGCTCAGAAACTCCACCCTGAGCCAACGTCTGATCCACGCCCTGACATCAGATGCATGAGATATTGGTTCAGACCTGCAGGGGGTACCTGCCGTGCCCTCGCCCTGAAACCCAAGTCTAGCTTGTCTTCTCAGACTTCCGTCCTCACACTCATGGCCCCGAAGCCCTCAAGTTTGGCAATTCCGGACCCACAATGCAGCACTCTGCCTGCCCTCTAGAAAAAAAATTATTGCCTCATGAGCTGCCCAGGCACCTTAAATGAGGGTAAACCTACACAGCATTTGACTTTACCCAAATTATATAGTATAACCTGGGCACTAATGCACTGTCGAACACAACCTGAGCCCGGACCTCCTGACCAACACCCAGAAAGCTGACCGCACACTGAGCACATAAAACCCGCCATGGCCTTTAGTCATCATGTCTTCCCTACCTCAGTTTTCAGGCTTCAGAACCGAGACCTTATCTCCAATCACTGCCCAGGGGTGAGTGTGATGCAGAAATCAGAACTCCTCCTTACCCATGAAAAGAACCCATGTGGTTGGCACGTTGTCCAACGTTCAGTGTAGGAGAAACCAGCATTCACCCTGAGGCCCAGCCCATTCTTGAGTGTTACGAGGGCATACACACGCATTGTGACCCTCCGCATGAGTAGTGTCCTCTATGAAGTCCTCTCAGTGGCTGGATCATTAGATGTCATAATGGGTTGACATGTCCCTAGGCCCCAATTTTTAACCAGATTTCTGATTGTCCAGTCGCCCCTCCCCAGGGCTCTACTCTGGAATCCCTCATATGTTGGGACACCTGAGGTTAAAAAAGAAAACAACAACAACAACAACAAAAAATGGACTTCTTCCAGCCCACAGAATGACCCCAAACTCTTTGGACAGGGCCAAACCACCAGAGAGTAAGACTCGTCCATTTCCCATGAAGTCACCCAGAAATTCCACGACCATGAGTGACACGATATCCAGAGACAAAAACTTGAGCAGGAGCCTCACACTAGCCCTTCTTTCAAATCCCGAAGAGTTCTCCTCATGGTCTGTAGATCAGTCCTGCCATACCTATGACCCGAAACATAAGCCGAGTTTGTGTTTTCAGACAACTCTCCAAACAGCCCTGGCCTACACAACCTACAGGCTCAGGCCCCTGGAGCCAAACCTGAGGACTGTACTTGCCCTCTCCAAGGGAATTGTGTGTGCCCATTCCAATGGCCACAACCCTTCTAATAGGATAAACCTCCAAAGTCCCTGATCCATCTCAATAGTGGTGGCTTCCCAGGAACAACAGGGGCAATCTGAGCCCAACTGAGCACCTACCTGCACTCAGACCGATAGACAGATGTCCCCAGAGGTATGAAGGAAAGAACAGGCCCCTAGGCACTAATCAGATCCATTGCTTTGGTTTCCAGGCATCTCTCCTCAGAGGCCTGGATTTCAAAAGCAGCATATAGCTGTTTCTTGACTCACCCATCAGAAAACATCTCATCTACACATGGGAAACTTGCACGTTGGAGCTGTGTCAAAGCCTCTGTTTAGGAGAACCCTTTAGGGCCCCAGTGCCACCGCTTCATTCCAAGGTCTCCATAGACACAAAAGCACGTTAGGACCCATCCCCAGGGGTGTCCATTTCAACTCAGCGTCCTCGGTTGCTCCCCACAGATCCAGGAGATCTAACCTGTCTTGTTCCTAGGAGACAATTGGAATGCGAGGTGGGCTACCCATCCATCCATCCTTAGAACCCTGCTCAGAATCATTGGCCTGGAGCCAAACAACAGGTCTCAATTGTCCTGCGGAACACTCTCTGCAGTTTGGAGCTTCTCACAACTCCCATCGTGGGAATACACCCATGGCCTCGTGATGCCGCCCCATTCATGAAGGGGCCATCAGGGTCAGAAACTCTAACCAGAACGATCGTCTGATCCTCGCCCTGACTTCAGATGCACGAAATCTCGATTCAGGTCTGTAGATTGTGCCTGCCATGGCCTCACCTAGAAACCTAAGCCTAGCTTGTGTTCTCAGACTTTTGTCGTCAGACTACTGGCCCACAAGCCCTCCAGTTTGGCAATCCAGATCTACAATGCAGCACTCTGCCGGCCCTCCAGAAGAAAAACATTGTCCTCTGGGGCTACCCAGTAACCCCAAATGAGGATCAACCTGCACCGACCTTGGCTGTACCCCAAATACATAGGCTGACCAGGGCACTAATGCCCTTTCTGACACAGCCTGAGCCTGGACCCCCTGGACCCTCCCAGACAGCTGGCCGCACACTGAGCACATCGAGCCGCCATGGCCTTAGGTCGTCATCTCTTCCCAACCTCGGTTTTTAGGTTTCAGAACCTAGGCCATATCTCCAATCACTGCCCAGGGTTGAAGGTGATGCAGAAATCAGAACTCCTTCCCCATGGCAAGAAAACTTGTGGTTGGCATGTTGTCCAACGTTCAGTGTAGTTGAAACCAGTGTGGCCCATGAGGCCCCACCCATGCTCACGGGCCACATTGGTCACAAACACACATTGTGACACTCAGGCTGAGCCCAGTTCTCAAGTAAGGCCACTCAGTGACTGGATGAAGAGATAGCATATTGGGCTTGCCATGCCCCTAGGCCCCAATTTTTAACCATAGTTCGGGTTGTCCCTTCAGTCTTCCCCTCGGCTTTGCTTTGGAATTCCTCTTTTGGTGGGACACCTGAGGTAACAAAACTGAAATGAGTCCTCCCATCCCACAGACTGACGAAAAGCAATTGGGAATCGGGCCAAATCCTCAGAGAGGAAGATTCGTCCATGGCCCATGAGGCCTCCCCGACATTCCACGGCCATCGCTTATACAAAATCCAGAGACAAAAGCCTGAGCAAGCGCCTCAGACTCGCACTTTCTTCATATCCTGAAGAGTTCTTCTCATGGTTTGTAGATCGGGCCTGCCATACCTACGTCCCCAAACCTAAGCTGAGTTTGTGTTCTCAGACTTCTGTCCCCAAAGTCTTGGGCCACACACCCTCCAGCCTGGGCCCCTGGAGCCACACATTAGGACTGTGCCTACCAATCCTATGGAATTCAGCCCATTCCATGGTCCAAAATCGTACAAATTAGGAGAAACCTCCAAAGTCCCTGAGGCCATCCCAATAATGTAGGTCGCCCGGAACAAACAAGGGCTGTCTGACACCAGCTGATAATCGACCTCCACTCATACCATAGATGGATGTCTCCAGAGAAGAAGATTGAACCAGACAGGACCCTAGGCCATAATAGGATCCATTGCTTTGGGTTACAGGCATGTGTCCTCAAAAGCCTGATTCCAATACGAGCATAGGTGTTTTCCTGAGGCACCCATTAGAACTCATCTCGTCTCCACAAGGAAACCTGTGCATGGGAGCCATGTCCAAAGCTTAGGAGAGTACTTCAGGGTCCCGGTGCCACCGCCCCATTCCAAGGCTCTCATGGACACAAAAACACATTAGGACCCATCCTCACGAAAGTCCATTTCAACTCAGCCACCCCGGTTGCTCCGGCAGAGCCATCAGATCTAAACTGTCTTGTTGCTAGGAGACAATTGGAATGCGAGGCGGGCTTCCCAGGCATCCATCCGCGAACGGGGCTCTGGAGTCATTCCATATGGGATGTCCTGGAGCTGTCCAACAGGTCTCAATTGTCCCGGAGAAGGAATCCTTGAAGGGGGCATCCCACAACTCCCAACGTGGGAAAACCTCAATGGCCTCGAGATTCCGCTCCCTTCATGAAGCGGCCGTCATGCTCAGAACTCCAACCTGAGTCAACGTCTGATCCTCGCCCTGACTTCAGATGCATGAGATATTTGTTCAGATCTGCAGGGGGTAACTGCCGTGCCCTCGCCCTGAAACCCAAGTCTAGCTTGTCTTCTCAGACTTCCGTCCTCACACTCCTGCACTCGAAGCCCTCAAGTTTGGCAATTCCGGACCCACAATGCAGCACTCTGACTGCCCTCTAGAAAAAAAATTACTGCCTCATGAGCTGACCAGGCACCTTAAATGATGGTAAACCTACACAGCACTCGACTTTACCCAAATTATATAGTCTAACCTGGGCACTGATGCACTGTCGAACACAACCTGAGCCCGGACCTCCTGACCAACACCCAGAAAGCTGACCACACACTGAGCACATAAAACCCGCCATGGCCTTAGGTCATCATCTCTTCCCTACCTCAGTTTTCAGGCTTCAGAACTGAGACCTTATCTCCAATCACTGCCCAGGGATGAGTGTGATGCAGAAATCATAACTCCTCCTTACCCATGGCAAGAACCCTTGTGGTTGGCACGTTGTCCAACGTTCAGTGTAGGAGAAACCAGCATTCACCCTGAGGCCCAGCCCATCCTTGAGTGCGACGAGGGCATACACACGCATTGTGACCCTCAGCATGAGTACTGTCCTCTAGTAAGTCCTCTCAGTGGCTGGACCATTAGATGTCATAATGGGCTTGACATGTCCCTAGCCCCAATTTTTAACCAGATTTCTGATTGTCCAGTCGCCCCTCCCCAGGGCTCTACTAGGGAATCCCTCATTTGGTGGGACACCTGAGGTTAAAAAAGAAAACAACAACAACAGCAACAAAAAAAAAAAAAAAACGGACTTCTTCCAGCCCACAGAATGACCCAAAACTCTTTGGACGGGGCCAAACCCCCAGAGCGTAAGACTCGTCCATTTTCCATGAAGTCACCCAGAAATTCCACGACCATGAGTGACACGATATCCAGAGACAAAAACTTGAGCAGGAGCCTCACACTAGCCCTTCTTTCAAATCCCGAAGAGTTCTCCTCATGGTCTGTAGATCAGTCCTGCCATACCTATGACCCGAAACATAAGCCGAGTTTGTGTTTTCAGACAACTCTCCAAACAGCCCTGGCCTACACAACCTACAGGCTCAGGCCCCTGGAGCCAAACCTGAGGACTGTACTTGCCCTCTCCAAGGGAATTGTGTGTGCCCATTCCAATGGCCACAACCCTTCTAATAGGATAAACCTCCAAAGTCCCTGATCCATCTCAATAGTGGTGGCTTCCCAGGAAAAACATGGGCAATCTGAGCCCAACTGAGCACCTACCTGCATCAGACCCATAGACAGATGTCCCCAGAGGTAAAAAGGAAAGAACAGGCCCCTAGGCACTAATCAGATCCATTGCTTTGGTTTCCAGGCATCTCTCCTCAGAGGCCTGGATTTCAAAAGCAGCATATAGCTGTTTCTTGACTCACCCATCAGAAAACATCTCATCTACACATAGGAAACTTGCACGTTGGAGCTGTGTCAAAGCCTCTGTTTAGGAGAACCCTTTAGGGCCCCAGTGCCACCGCTTCATTCCAAGGTCTCCATAGACACAAAAGCACGTTAGGACCCATCCCCAGGGGTGTACATTTCAACTCAGCGTCCTCGGTTGCTCCCCACAGATCCAGGAGCTCTAACCTGTCTTTTTGCTAGGAGACAATTGGAATGCGAGGTGGGCTACCCAGGCATCCATCCTTAGAACCCTGCTCAGAATCATTGGCCTGGAGCCAAACAACAGGTCTCAATTGTCCTGCAGATGACTCTCTGCAGTTTGGAGCTCCTCACAACTCCCGTCGTGGGAAAACACCCATGGCCTCGTGATGCCCCCCCCATTCATGAAGGGGCCATCAGGGTCAGAAACTCCAACCTGAGCGATCGTCTGATCCTCGCCCTGACTTCAGATGCACGAGATCTCGATTCAGGTCTGTAGATTGTGCCTGCCATGGCCTCACCCAGAAACCTAAGCCTAGCTTGTGTTCTCAGACATTTGTTGTCAGACTACTGGCCCACAAGCCCTCCAGTTTGGCAATCCAGAACTACAATGCAGCACTCTGCCGGCCCTCCAGAAGAAAAACATTGTCCTCTGGGGCTACCCAGTAACCCCAAATGAGGATCAACCTGCACCGACCTTGGCTGTACCCCAAATACATAGGCTGACCAGGGCACTAATGCCCTTTCTGGTACAGCCTGAGCCTGGACCCCCTGGCCCCTCCCAGAAGCTGGCCGCACACTGAGCACAACGAGCCGCCATGGCCTTAGGTCGTCATCTCTTCCCAACCCCGGTTTAAGGTTTCAGAACCTAGGCCATATCTCTAATCACTGCCCAGGGTTGAAGGTGATGCAGAAATCAGAACTCCTTCCCCATGGCAAGAAACCTTGTGGTTGGCATGTTGTCCAACTTTCAGTGTAGTTGAAACCAGTGTGGCCCATGAGGCCCCGCCCATGCTCATGGTCCACATTGGTCACAAACACACATTGTGACGCTCAGGCTGAGACCAGTCCTCAAGTAAGGCCACTCAGTGACTGGATGAAGAGATAGCATATTGGGCTTGCCATGCCCCTAGGCCCCAATTTTTAACTATAGTTCGTGTTCTCCCTTCAGTCTTCCCCACGGCTTGGCTTTGGAATTCCTCTTTTGGTGGGACACCTGAGGTAACAAAACTGAAATGAGTCCTCCCATCCCACAGATTGACGAATAGTAATTGGGAATCGGGCCAAATCCTCAGAGAGGAAGATTCGTCCATGGCCCATGAGGCCTCCCCAACATTCCACGGCCATCGCTTATACAAAATCCAGAGACAAAGCCTGAGCAAGCGCCTCAGACTCGCACTTTCTTCATATCCTGAAGAGTTCTTCTCATGGTTTGTCGATCGGGCCTGCCATACCTACGTCCCCAAACCTAAGCTGAGTTTGTGTTTTCAGACTTCTGTCCTCAAAGTCTTGGGCCCCACACCATCCTGGCTTGGCCCCTGGAGGCACACATTAGGACTGTGCCTACCAATCCATGGGAATTCTGCCCATTCCATGGTCCAAAATCTGACAAATTAGGAGAAACCTCCAATGTCCCTGAGGCCATCCCAATATTGTAGGTCGCCCGGAACAAACAAGGGCTGTCTAACGCCAGCTGATAATCGACCTCCACTCATACCATAGATGGATGTCCCCAGAGAAGAAGATTGAACCAGACAGGACCCTAGGCCATAATAGGATCCATTGCTTTGGGTTACAGGCATGTGTCCTCAAAAGCCTGATTCCAATACGAGCATAGGTGTTTTCCTGAGGCACCCATCAGAACTCATCTCGCCTCCAGAATGAAACCTGTGCATGGGAGCCATATCCAAAGATTAGGAGAGTAATTCAGGATCCCGGTGCCACCGCCCCATTCCAAGGCCCTCATGGACACAAAAACACATTAGGACCCATCCTCACGAAAGTCCATTTCAAATCAGCCGCCCCGGTTGCTCCCACAGAGCCATCAGATCTAAACTGTCTTGTTGCTAGGAGACAATTGGATTGCGAGGCGGGCTTCCCAGGCATCCATCCGCGTACGGAACTCTGGAGTCATTCCATATGGGATGTCCTGGAGCTGTCCAACAGGTCTCAATTGTCCCGCAGAAGGAATCCTTGAAGGGGGCATCCCACAACTCCCAACGTGGGAAAACCTCAATGGCCTCGAGATTCCGCTCCCTTCATGAAGCAGCCGTCATATTCAGAAACTCCAACCTGAGCCAACGTCTGATCCACGCCCTGATTCAGATGCATGAGATATTTGTTCAGATCTGCAGGGGGTACCTGCCGTGCCCTCGCCCTGAAACCCAAGTCTAGCTTGTCTTCTAAGACTTCTGTCCTCACACTCCTGGCCCCGAAGCCCTCAAGTTTGGCAATTCCTGACCCACAATGCAGCACTCTGCCTGCCCTCTAGAAAAAAAATTATTGCCTCATGAGCTGCCCAGGCACCTTAAATGAGGGTAAACCTACACAGCATTCGACTTTACCCAAATTATATAGTATAACCTGGGCACTAATGCACTGTCGAACACAACCTGAGCCCGGACCTCCTGACCAACACCCAGAAAGCTGACCGCACACTGAGCACATAAAACCCGCCATGGCCTTTAGTCATCATGTCTTCCCTACCTCAGTTTTCAGGCTTCAGAACCGAGACCTTATCTCCAATCACTGCCCAGGGGTGAGTGTGATGCAGAAATCAGAACTCCTCCTTACCCATGAAAAGAACCCATGTGGTTGGCACGTTGTCCAACGTTCAGTGTAGGAGAAACCAGCATTCACCCTGAGGCCCCGCCCATTCTTGAGTGTTACGAGGGCATACACACGCATTGTGACCCTCCGCATGAGTCCTGTCCTCTAGTAAGTGCTCTCAGTGGCTGGACCATTAGATGTCATAATGGGCTTGACATGTCCCTAGGCCCCAATTTTTAACCAGATTTCTGATTGTCCAGTCGCCCCTCCCCAGGGCTCTACTCTGGAATCCCTCATTCGGTGGGACACCTGAGGTTAAAAAAGAAAAACAACAACAACAACAACAAAAAAAAAACCGGACTTCTTCAAGCCCACAGAATGACCCCACACTCTTTGGACGAGGCCAAACCACCAGAGAGTAAGACTCGTCCATTTCCCATGAAGTCACCCAGAAATTCCACGACCATGAGTGACACGATATCCAGAGACAAACACTTGAGCAAGAGCCTCACAATCGCCCTTCTTTCAAATCCCGAAGAGTTCTCCTCATGGTCTGTAGATCAGTCCTGCCATACCTATGACCCGAAACATAAGCCGAGTTTGTGTTTTCAGACAACTCTCCAAACAGCCCTGGCCTACACAACCTACAGGCTCAGGCCCCTGGAGCCAAACCTGAGGACTGTACTTGCCCTCTCCAAGGGAATTGTGTGTGCCCATTCCAATGGCCACAACCCTTCTAATAGGATAAACCTCCAAAGTCCCTGATCCATCTCAATAGTGGTGGCTTCCCAGGAAAAACAGGGGCAATCTGAGCCCAACTGAGCACCTACCTGCACTCAGACCCATAGACAGATGTCCCCAGAGGTAAAAAGGAAAGAACAGGCCCCTAGGCACTAATCAGATCCATTGCTTTAGTTTCCAGGGATCTCTCCTCAGAGGCCTGGATTTCAAAAGCAGCATATAGCTGTTTCGTGACTCACCCATCAGAAAACATCTTATCTACACATGGGAAACTTGCACGTTGGAGCTGTGTCAAAGCCTCTGTTTAGGAGAACCCTTTAGGGCCCTAGTGCCACCGCTTCATTCCAAGGTCTCCATTGACACAAAGCACATTATGACCCATCCCCAGGGGTGTCCATTTCAACTCAGCGTCCTCGGTTGCTCCCCACAGATCCAGGAGATCTAACCTGTCTTGTTGCTAGGAGACAATTGGAATGCGAGGTGGGCTACCCAGCCATCCATCCTTAGAACCCTGCTCAGAATCATTGGCCTGGAGCCAAACAACAGGTCTCAATTGTCCGGCGGAAGACTCTCTGCAGTTTGGAGCTTCTCACAACTCCTATCGTGGGAAAACACCCATGGCCTCGTGATGCCCCCCCATCCATGAAGGGGACATCAGGGTCAGAAACTCCAACCTGAGCGATCGTCTGATCCTCGCCCTGACTTCAGATGCACGAGATCTCGATTCAGGTCTGTAGATTGTGCCTGCCATGGCCTCACCCAGAAACCTAAGCCTAGCTTGTGTTCTCAGACTTTTGTCGTCAGACTACTGGCCCACAAGCCCTCCAGTTTGGCAACCCAGAACTACAATGCAGCACTCAGCCGGCCCTCCAGAAGAAAAACATTGTCCTCTGGGGCTACCCAGTAACCCCAAATGAGGATCAACCTGCACCGACCTTGGCTGTACCCCAAATACATAGGCTGACCAGGGCACTAATGCCCTTTCTGGTACAGCCTGAGCCTGGACCCCCTGGCCCCTCCCAGAAGCTGGCCGCATACTGAGCACAACGTGCCTTCATGGCCTTAGGTCGTCATCTCTTCGCAACCTCGGTTTTCAGGTTTCAGAACCTTACCTTATCTCCAATCACTTCCCAGGGTTGAAGGTGATGCAGAAATCAGAATTCCTTCCCCATGGCAAGAAACCTTGTGGTTGGCATGTTGTCCAACGTTCAGTGTAGTTGAAACCAGTGTGGCCCATGAGGCCCCGCCCATGCTCACAGGCCACATTGGTCACAACACACATTGTTACGCTCAGGCTGAGCCCAGTCCTCAAGTAAGGCCACTAAGTGGCTGGATGAAGAGATAGCATATTGGGCTTGCCATGCCCCTAGGCCCCAATTTTTAACCATAGTTCGGGTTGTCCCTTCAGTCTTCCCCACGTCGTGGCTTTCGAATTCCATTTTGGTGGGACACCTGAGGTAACAAAACTGAAATGAGTCCTCCCATCCCACAGATTGACGAAAAGCAATTGGGAATCGGGCCAAATCCTCAGAGAGGAAGATTCGTCCATGGCCCATGAGGCCTCCCCGACATTCCACGGCCATCGCTGATACAAAATCCAGAGACAAAAGCCTGAGCAAGCGCCTCAGACGCGCACTTTCTTCATATCCTGAAAGGTTCTTCTCATGGATGGTCGATCGGGCCTGCCATACCTACGTCCCCAAACCTAAGCTGAGTTTGTGTTTTCAGACTTCTGTCCTCAAAGTCTTGGGCCACACACCCTCCAGCCTGGGCCCCTGTAGCCACACATTCGGACTGTGCCTACCAATCCATGGGAATTCTGCCCATTCCATGGTCCAAAATCGTACAAATTAGTAGAAACCTCCAAAGTCCCTGAGGCCATCCCAATAGTGTAGGTCGCCCGAAACAAACAAGGGCTGTCTGACACCAGCTGATAATCGACCTCCACTCATACCATAGATGGATGTCCCCAGAGAAGAAGATTGAATCAGACAGGACCCTAGGCCATAATAGGATCCATTGCTTTGGGTTACAGGCATGTGTCCTCAAAAGCCTGATTCCAATACGAGCATATGTGTTTTCCTGAGGCACCCATCAGAATTCATCTCATCTCCACAAGGAAATCTGTGCATGGGAGCCATGTCCAAAGCTTAGGAGAGTACTTCAGGATCCCGGTGCCACTGCCCCATTCCAAGGACCTCATGGACACAAAAACACATTAGGACCCATCCTCACGGAAGTCCATTTCAACTCAGCCACCCTGGTTGCTCCCACAGAGCCATCAGATCTAAACTGTCTTGTTGCTAGGAGACAATTGGAATGCGAGGCGGGCTACTCAGGCATCCATCCGCGAACGGTGCTCTGGAGTCATTCCATATGGGATGTCCTGGAGCTGTCCAACAGGTCTCAATTGTCCCGCAGAAGGAATCCTTGAAGGGGGCATCCCACAACTCCCAACGTGGGAAAACCTCAATGGCCTCGAGTTTCCGCTCCCTTCATGAAGCGGCCGTCATGCTCAGAAACTCCAACCTGAGCCAACGTCTGATCCTCGCCCTGACTTCAGATGCATGAGATATTGGTTCAGATCTGCAGGGGGTACCTGCCGTGCCCTCGTCCTGAAACCCAAGTCTAGCTTGTCTTCTCAGACTTCCGTCCTCACACTCCTGGCCCCGAAGCCCTCAAGTTTGGCAATTCCGGACCCACAATGCAGCACTCTGCCTGCCCTCTAGAAAAAAAATTATTGCCTCATGAGCTGCCCAGGCACCTTAAATGAGGGTAAACCTACACAGCACTCGACTTTACCCAAATTATAAATTCTAACCTGGGCACTAATGCACTGTCGAACACAACCTGAGCCCGGACCTCCTGACCAACACCCAGAAAGCTGACAGCACACTGAGCACATAAAACCCGCCATGGCCTTAGGTCATCATGTCTTCCCTACCTCAGTTTTCAGGCTTCAGACCGAGACCTTATCTCCAATCACTGCCCAGGGGTGAGTGTGATGCAGAAATCAGAACTCCTCCTTACCCATGGCAAGAACCCTGTGGTTGGCACGTTGTCCAACGTTCAGTGTAGGAGAAACCAGCATTCACCCTGAGGCCCCGCCCATTCTTGAGTGCGACGAGGACATACACACGCACTGTGACCCTAATCATGAGTCCTGTCCTCTAGTAAGTCCTCTCAGTGGCAGGAGGATTAGATGTCATAATGGGCTTGACATGTCCCTAGGCCCCAATTTTTAACCAGATTTCTGATGGTCCAGTCGCCCCTCCCCAGGGCTCTACTCTGGAATCCCTCATTTTGGGTCACCTGAGGTTAAAAAAGAAAAAATCAACAATAAAAAAAAAAAAAACGGACTTCTTCCAGCCCACAGAATGACCCCAAACTCTTTGGACGGGGCCAAACCCCCAGAGCGTAAGACTCGTCCATTTTCCAAGAGTCACCCAGAAATTCCACGACCATGAGTGACACGATATCCAGAGACAAAAACTTGAGCAGGAGCCTCACACTAGCCCTTCTTTCAAATCCCGAAGAGTTCTCCTCATGGTCTGTAGATCAGTCCTGCCATACCTATGACCCGAAACATAAGCCGAGTTTGTGTTTTCTGACAACTGTCCAAACAGCCCTGGCCTACACAACCTACAGGCTCAGGCCCCTGGAGCCAAACCTGAGGACTGTACTTGCCCTCTCCAAGGGAATTGTGTGTGCCCATTCCAATGGCCACAACCCTTCTAATAGGATAAACCTCCAAAGTCCCTGATCCATCTCAATAGTGGTGGCTTCCCAGGAAAAACAGGGGCAATCTGAGCCCAACTGAGCACCTACCTGCACTGAGACCCATAGACAGATGTCCCCAGAGGTAAAAAGGAAAGAACAGGCCCCTAGGCACTAATCAGATCCATTGCTTTGGTTTCCAGGCATCTCTCCTCAGAGGCCTTGATTTCAAAAGCAGCATTAGCTGTTTCTTGACTCACCCATCAGAAAACATCTCATCTACACATGGGAAACTTGCACGTTGGAGCTGTGTCAAAGCCTCTGTTTAGGAGAACCCTTTAGGGCCCCAGTGCCACCGCTTCATTCCAAGGTCTCCATAGACACAAAAGCACGTTAAGCCCATCCCCAGGGGTGTCCATTTCAACTCAGCGTCCTCGGTTGCTCCCCACAGATCCAGGAGATCTAACCTGTCTTGTTGCTAGGAGACAATTGGAATGCGAGGTGGGCTACCCAGGCATCCATCCTTAGAACCCTGCTCAGAATCATTGGCCTGGAGCCAAACAACTGGTCTCAATTGTCCTGCAGAAGACTCTCTGCGGTTTGGAGCTTCTCACAACTCTCATCGTGGGAAAACCCCCAAGCCTCGTGATGCCCGTCCCATTCATGAAGGGCCCATCAGGGTCAGAAACTCCAACCTGAGCGATCGTCTGATCCTCGCCCTGACTTCAGATGCACGAGATCTCGATTCAGGTCTGTAGATTGTGCCTGCCATGGCCTCACCCAGAAACCTATGCCTAGCTTGTGTTCTCAGACTTTTGTCGTCAGACTACTGGCCCACAAGCCCTCCATTTTGGCAATCCAGAACTACAACGCAGCACTCTGCCGGCCCTCCAGAAGAAAAACATTGTCCTCTGGGGCTACCCAGTAACCCCAAATGAGGATCAACCTGCACCGACCTTGGCTGTACCCCAAATACATAGGCTGACCAGGGCTCTAATGCCCTTTCTGGTACAGCCTGAGCCTGGACCCCCTGGCCCCTCCCAGACAGCTGGCCGCAAACTGAGCACATCGAGCCGCCATGGCCTTAGGTCGTCATCTCTTCCCAACATCAATTTTCAGGTTTCAGAACCTAGACCTTATCTCCAATCACTGCCCAGGGTTGAAGGTGATGCAGAAATCAGAACTCCTTCCCCATGGCAAGAAACCTTGTGGTTGGCATGTTGTCCAACGTTCATTGTAGTTGAAACCAGTGTCCCATGAGGCCCCGCCCATGCTCGTAGGCCACATTGGTCACAAACACACATAGTGACACTCAGGCTGAGCCCAGTCCTCAAGTAAGGCCACTAAGTGGCTGGATGAAGAGATAGCATATTGGGCTTGCCATGCCCCTAAGCCCCAATTTTTAACCATAGTTCGGGTTGTCCCTTCAGTCTTCCCCACGGCTTGGCTTTGGAATTCCTCTTTTGGTGGGACACCTGAGGTAACAAAACTGAAATGAGTCCTCCCATCCCACAGATTGACGAAAAGCAATTGGGAATCGGGCCAAATCCTCAGAGAGGAAGATTCGTCCGTGGCGCATGAGGCCTCCCCGACATTCCACGGCCATCGCTGATACAAAATCCAGAGACAAAAGCCTGAGCAAGCGCCTCAGACGCGCACTTTCTTCATATCCTGAAAGGTTCTTCTCATGGATGGTCGATCGGGCCTGCCATACCTACGTCCCCAAACCTAAGCTGAGTTTGTGTTTTCAGACTTCTGTCCTCAAAGTCTTGGGCCACCCACCCTCCAGGCTGGGCCCCTGGAGCCACACATTCGGACTGTGCCTACCAATCCATGGGAATTCTGCCCATTCCATGGTCCAAAATCGTACAAATTAGGAGAAACCTCCAAAGTCTCTGAGGCCATCCCAATAGTGTAGGTCGCCCGGAACAAACAAGGGCTTTCTGACACCAGCTGATAATCGACCTATACTCATAACAGAGATGGTTGTCCCCAGAGAAGAAGATTGAACCAGACAGGACCCTAGGCCATAATAGGATCCATTGCTTTGTGTTACAGGCATGTGTCCTCAAAAGCCTGATTCCAATACGAGCATAGGGGTTTTCCTGAGGCACCCATCAGAACTCATCTCGTCTCCACAAGGAAACCTGTGCATGGGAGCCATGTCCAAAGCTTAGGAGAGTACTTCAGGGTCCCGGTGCCACCGTCCCATTCCAAGGCCCTCATGGACACAAAAACACATTAGGACCCATCCTCAGGAAAGTCCATTTCAACTCAGCCACCGAGGTTGCTCCCGCAAGGCATCAGATCTAAACTGTCTTGTTGCTAGGAGACAATTGGAATGCGAGGCGGGCTTCCCAGGCATCCATCCGCGAACGTTGGTCTGGAGTCATTCCATATGTGATGTCCTGGAGCTGTCCAACAAGTCTTAATTGTCCCGCAGAAGGAATCCTTGAAGGGGGCATTCCACAACTCCCAACGTGGGAAAACCTCAATGACCTCGAGATTCCGCTGCCTTCAAGAAGCGGCTGTCATGCTCAGATTCTCCAACCTGAGCCAAAGTCTGATCCTTGCCCTGACTTCAGATGCATTAGATATTTTTTCAGATCTGCAGGGGGTACATGCCGTGCCCTCGCCCTGAAACCCAAGTCCAGCTTGTCCTCTCAGACTTCCGTCCTCATACTCCTGGTTCCGAAGCCCTCAAGTTTGGCAATTCCGGACCCACAATGAGGCACTCTGCCTGCCCTCTAGAAAAAAAATTATTGCCTCATGAGCTGCCCAGGCACCTTAAATGAGAGTAAACCTACACAGCACTCAACTTTACCCAAATTATATAGTCTAACCTGGGCACTAATGCACTGTCGAACACAACCTGAGCCCGGACCTCCTGACCAACACCCAGAAAGCTGACCGCACACTGAGCACAAAAAACCCGCCATGGCCTTAGGTCATCATCTCTTCCTTACCTCAGTTTTCAGGCTTCAGAACCAAGACCTTATCTCCAATCACTGCCCAGGGGTGAGTGTGATGTAGAAATCAGAACTCCTCTTTACCCATGGCAAGAACCCTTGTGGTTGGCACTTTGCCCAACGTTCAGAGTAGAAGAAACCAGCATTCACCCTGAGGCCCCGCCCATTCTTGAGTGCGACGAGGGCATACACAAACATTGTGACCCTCAGCTTGAGTCCTGTAGTCTAGTAAGTCCTCTCAGTGGCTGGACCATTAGATGTCATAATGGGCTTGACATGTCCCTAAGCCCCAAATTTTAACCAGATTTCTGATTGTCCAGTCGCCCCTCCCCAGGGCTCTACTCTGGAATCCCTCATTTGGTGGGACACCGGAGGTTAAAAAAGAAAAACAACAACAACAACAACAACAAAAAAACAGACTTCTTCCAGCCCAAAGAATGACCCCAAACTCTTTGGACGGGGCCAAACCACCAGAAAGTAAGACTCGTCCATTTCCCATGAAGTCACCCAGAAATTCCACGACCATGAGTGACATGATATCCAGAGACAAAAACTTGAGCAGGAGCCTCACACTAGCCCTTCTTTCAAATCCCGAAGAGTTCTCCTCATGGTCTGTAGATCAGTCCTGCCATACCTATGACCCGAAACATAAGCCGAGTTTGTGTTTTCAGAGAACTGACCAAACAGCCCTGGCCTACACAACCTACAGGCTCAGGCCCCTGGACACAAAACTGAGGACTGTACTTGCCCTCTCCAAGGGAATTGTGTGTGCTCATTCCAATGGCCACAAGCCTTCTAATAGGATAAACCTCCAAAGTCCCTGATCCATCTCAATAGTGGTGGCTTCCCAGGAAAAACAGGGGCAATCTGAGCCCAACTGAGCACCTACCTGCACTCAGACCCATAGACAGATGTCCCCAGAGGTAAAAAGAAAAGAACAGGCCCCTAGGCACTAATCAGATCCATTGCTTTGGTTTCCAGGCATCTCTTCTCAGAGGCCTGGATTTCAAAAGCAGCATTAGCTGTTTCGTGACTCACCCATCAGAAAACATCTCATCTACACATGGGAAACTTGCACGTTGGAGCTGTGTCAAAGCCTCTGTTTAGGAGAACCCTTTAGGACCCAGTGCCACCGCTTCATTCCAAGGTCTCCAGAGACACAAAAGCACGTTAGGACCCATCCCCAGGGGTGTCCATTTCAACTCAGCGTCCTCGGTTGCTCCCCACAGATCCAGGAGATCTAACCTGTCTTGTTGCTAGGAGACAATTGGAATGCGAGGTGGGCTACCCAGCCATCCATCCTTAGAACCCTGCTCAGAATCATTGGCCTGGAGCCAAACAACAGGTCTCAATTGTCCTGCAGAAGACTCTCTGCAGTTTGGAACTTCTCACAACTCCCATCGTTGGAAAGCCCCATGGCCTCGTGATGACCCCCCATTTATGAAGGGGCCATCAGGGACAGAAACTCCTACCTGAGCGATCGTCTGATCCTCGCCCTGACTTCAGATGCACGAGATCTCGATTCAGGTCTGTAGATTGTGCCTACCATGGCCTCACCCAGAAACCTAAGCCTAGCTTGTGTTCTCAGACTTTTGTCGTCAGACTACTGGCCCACAAGCCCTCCAGTTTGGCAATCCAGAACTACAATGCAGCACTCTGCCGGCCCTCCAGAAGAAAAACTTTGTCCTCTGGGGCTACCCAGTCATCCCAAATGAGGATCAACCTGCACCGACCTTGGCTGTACCCCAAATACATAGGCTGACCAGGGCACTAATGCCCTTTCTGACACAGCCTGAGCCTGGACCCCCTGGCCCCTCCCAGACAGCTGTCCGCACACTGAGCACATCGAGCCGCCATGGCCTTAGGTCGTCATCTCTTCCCAACCTCAGTTTTCAGGATTCAGAACCTAGACCTTATCTCCAATCACTGCCCAGGGTTGAAGGTGATGCAGAAATCAGAATTCCTTCCCCATGGCAAGAAACCTTGTGGTTCGCATGTTGTCCAACGTTCAGTGTAGTTGAAACCAGTGTGGTCCATGAGGCCCCACCCATGCTCGCGGGCCACATTGTTCACAAACACACATTGTGACCCTCAGGCTGAGCCCAGTTCTCAAGTAAGGCCACTCAGTGGCTGGATGAAGAGATAGCATATTGTGCTTGCCATGCCCGTAGGCCCCAATTTTTAACCATAGTTCGGGTTGTCCCTTCAGTCTTCCCCACGGCTTTGCTTTGGAATTCCTCTTTTGGTGGGACTCCTGAGGTAACAAACCTGAAAGGAGACCACCCATCCCACAGATTGACGAAAAGCAATTGGGAATCGGGCCAAATCCTCAGAGAGGAAGATTCGTCCATGGCCCATGAGGCATCCCCGACATTCCACGGAGATCGCTGATACAAATTCCAGATACAAATGCCTGAGCAAGCGCCTCAGACTCACTCTATATTCAAATCTCCATGAGTTCTTCTCATGGTTTGTAGATTGGGCCTGCCATACCGATGTCCCCAAAGAAAGCTGAGTTTGAGTATCGGAATCACAATCAGAACTCTGCCTTCCACATGGCTGTAATGCTTGTTCTTCGCATGGAGTCATACCTTCACGTGGGGAACCCTTCATGGCCCCTGATGCCACGCCCAAACATGAGTGCTGCTTGGGCACAAATACACACTGTGACCCTAGCATGAGCCCCATGACAAAGAAAGGCCTGTCAGGTTCGGGACGAAGGTCCTGCATATAGTCCTTGCCATGCACATAGTCACCCAGGACTAACTAGATGGTGTGTATTCCAGTTGAGGGAACCCACTGCTGTGCTCTAGAGTCCCTCTCCTGGGAGGTCCTTTGTGGCAGAAAACAGTACTCTTCACTTCCCACAGAATGAACCCAAACACTTGGGAGCTTGGACAATCCCCCGAGAGGAAGGCTCTTCCTCGGACCCTGAGGCAACCCCTACCCTGACCGGACACTGTAAACGCAACACCCAGAGACAAAATCCTGAGTGACTGCCTCCCACTTGCCCTACTTTGAATTCCAGAGGATCTCCCCTCACGGACTAGAGATCAGGCCTGCCATTACATTGGCCCCTAGCTGAGCCAAGTTTGCTTTTTCAGACATCTGTCCCCACAGCCCTGGCAAACACAGCCTCTAGGCTGGGTCCTCTGGAGCCATACCACAGGACCGTGCCTGCTCTCTCCTGGGAAACTGTGTCCATTCCTTTGGCCACACACCTCCAGAATATGAGAAACCTCAAGGCCTCCGAGGACATCCCACTACTGGGAGCCTCACTGGACTCACAGGGGCATTCGGACACAAGCTGAGCAGCTACATCCATGAATGCATGCACACAGATGTCAACAGAGATAGAAGGTTGAGCCGGACAGGCCTTTAGGCCGTAGTCTCAACTCTTGCTTTGGTTTCCAGGTGTCACTCCTCAGAGGCTTTGGTTCGAAGAAGAGGGTATGGGGCTTTCCTGAGGCACGGAACAGAACTCCTCTCGTCTCCACATGGGAAGTTTCCTTGTTGGAGCCGTGTCAAACACCTCATGTTGGAGAATCCTGCAGAGTCCCTGAGCCACCTCCACATTCCAAGGTCTCCCAGGCCACCAAGCCACAGTAGGACTCATCTTCAGGAGAGTCCATTTCAACTCTCCCCTCTGGGTAGCTCACCCAGGAGCCCGCAGATTGAGCCTGCCTTGTCCTGACTAAAGAGTGGGAATATGAGGTGGCGTTCCCAGGCATCCATGCTTAGACACCTGCTCTCGAGTCTTTCCATATGGGGCCACTTGGAACCATCCAATAGGACTCGACTGTCGTGCAGAAGGTAACCTTCAGTTTTGGAGCAGTTCACAAATCCCATCGTAGGCAAAACTTTCTGGCCTCATGAAGCCCCCACACCCTTCAGGAAGAGGCCATGGTGGATAAAACTCTAGCCTGAGGCACGTCTCATAGTTGACATGACCTCAGTGCAGGAGATCTCGATTCAGCCTCTGCAGAGTGGGCCTGCCGTGCCCTCGGTCCCAAACCTCACTCTAGCTTGTGTTTTCAGACTTCCTTCCTCACATTCCTGGCAAACAAGCCCTCCGGACTAGGAACTCCGGAACCAAAACCCAGCCCAGTGTCTGCCCAACGGAAGAAAAACGTTTCCCTGTGGGGCTCTCCAGAAAACCCAGATGAGGATCAATCTGCTCGGGCCTCGACGGTACCGAACTGGATAGGCTGCTCTGGGCACTCATGCTCTGCCTGACACAGCCTGAACCCAGACGTCCAGACAGACAAGGAGACAGCTGGCCGCACACCCAGCACTTCGGACATGCCATGGTCATATGCCGTCACCTCATCCGAACCTTGGTTTTCAGATATCTGAACCTAGACATTATATCAATTCTCCACACAGCTGTGTATAGCAAGCACAAAACAGAACTCCTCCTTCCCCATGGCTGTCAAGCTTGCTCTGCATGGAGTCAAACCTTCAGGGTGGGAGAAATTTTCATGGCCCCTGATGCCACGCACAAACTTGAGAGCTGCTTGGGCACAAATTCACACTGTGACCCTCAGCATGAGCCCCATGTCAAAGAAAGGCCAGTCAGGGCCTGGACCAAGAGCCCACATATGGGGCTTGCCAAGCCCCTATGCACACAATCCTCACCACGGTTTGAATTTTCCAGTCGCCCGGCCCGTACCTGGAGCTCTGCTTTGGAATCCCTTTCTTGGAGAGACCCATGAGCCAGACAACACGACTCCACCCTTCCCACAAAATGACCCCAAACTCTTGGGAGCTGGGACAAATCCCTAGAGAGGGATACTCGTCCACAGTACCTGAGGCCACCGCTCCAATCCACGGCTATCCCGGACACAACATCCAGAGACAAAAGCCTGAAGGAACGCCTCCCACTCGCCCTTGTTTCAGAGGCCCAGGAGCTCCCTCTCGGGCTGTACATCCGGCCTGCCATACCCTAGGCGCCACTCATAAGCTGAGTTTGTGTATTCAGACTTCTGTGCCCACAGCCTGGACCCACACAACATCCAGGCTAGGGCCTCTGGACCAAACAGCGAAAGATTGTGCCTGCCCTCTCCAAGGAAAGTGTGCCCAATCCATTGACCACAACCCTACAGGTTAGGGAAAAGCTCCAAGGTCCCTGAGGCCATCAATAGTATAGGCCACCCTGGACTAAGAGGGGCTCTCTGACACCAGCGGAGCAACTATCTCCACTTAGACTCTCACACAGTGTCCCCAGAGACAGAAGGTTGAAATGGACAGGCCCCCAGGCCCTAATCTGAACCTTAGCTTTGGTTTCCATGTTTCCGTTCTCAGAGGACTGTTTTCGTAGACCAGCACATGGGTCCTTTCTGAGGCACCAAACCAAAACTCTCTCATCTCCACATGGGCAGCTTTCTTACTGGGATGTATCAAACACTTCAGGTAGGAGAGTTCCGCAGGGCCACTGAACAACCAGCACATTCCAAGGTCTCCATGGACCCAAACGCACATTATGACGCATCCTCAGGAGAGGCCATTTCAACTCAGCCCCCTGGGTCGCGTGTTCCAGAGGCAGCAGATCAAACATATCTTGTCGCTAATAGCCAATGGGAATGCGAGGCATGCTGTACAGGGATCCATCCTTCGAACCCTGCTCTCCAGTCCTTCCATATGGTATGTCCTGGAGCCATGCAAAAGGACTCGAATGTCCCGCAGAAGGAAACCTTCTGGTTTGGGGCAACCTCCAAACTCAGCGTGGGAAAACTTCCTTGGCCTCATGAGGCCCCCACTTCATGAAGGTGCCATCATGGACACATACTCCAGCCTCAGCCGACGTCTGATCCTCAGCCTGACTTCAGATGCAGGAGATTTTGATTCAGCCTCTGCAGAGTGGGCTTGCTCTGCCCTTGGCTCCAATCCTCACACTAGCTTGTGTTTTCAGACTTCCGTCCTCACACTCCTGGCCCACAAACCCTCCCTACTGGGAATTCTGTGGCCACAATGAAGCACTGTGCCTGCCTCCCAGGAGAAAAACATTGTCTATGGCGCTGCCCAGAAACCCCAAATGAGGATCAAACTGCTTGGCCCTCGGCAACACCCCAATTGCATAGGCTACCTTAAACAGTGATGCTCTGTCGCAAATAGCCTGAGCCCAGACCTTCCAACAGACACCGACACAGCTGGCTGCACACCCAGCACATTGGACCCGCCACTTCCTTAGGCCACCATCCATTCCCAAGCTGGGTTTTCAGTCATCGGAACCTAGACTTTATCTCCAATCCCTGCACAGGGGGGAAGCTGATTCACAAGTCAAACCCCCTCCTTCCCCATGGCAAGAAACCTTGCTGCTGGCAGTGAGTCAAACCTTCAGTGTAGGAGAAAACGGCATGGCCCATGAGGCCACGCCCAAGCGTGAGGGCCGCCTTGGGCACAAACACACATTGTGACCCTCAGCGTGAGTACCTTATTCAAGTAACGCCTCTCAGTGACTGGACCAAGAGCCCGCATATGTGGCTTGCCATGCCCATAGGCACCCAGGACTAACTAGATGGTGTGTATTCCAGTTGAGGGAACCCACTGCTGTGCTCTAGAGTCCCTCTCCTGGGGGGTCCCCTGTGGCAGAAAACAGTACTCTTCATTCCCACAGAATGAACACAAACACTTGGGAGCTTGGACAATCCCCCGAGAGGAAGGCTCTTCCTCGGCCTCTGAGACAACCCCTACCCTGACCGGACACTGTAAACGCAACACCCAGAGACAAAATCCTGAGTGACTGCCTCCCACTTGCCCTACTTTGAATTCCAGAGGATCTCCCCTCACGGACTAGAGATCAGGCCTGCCATTACATTGACCCCTAGCTGAGCCAAGTTTGCTTTTTCAGACATCTGTCCCCACAGCCCTGGCAAACACAGCCTCTAGGCTGGGTCCTCTGGAGCCATACCACAGGACCGTGCCTGCTCTCTCCTGGGAAACTGTGTCCATTCCTTTGGCCACACACCTCCAGAATATGAGAAACCTCAAGGCCTCCGAGGACATCCCACTACTGGGAGCCTCACTGGACTCACAGGGGCATTCGGACACAAGCTGAGCTGCTACATCCATGAATGCATGCACACAGATGTCAACAGAGATAGAAGGTTGAGCCGGACAGGCCTTTAGGCCGTAGTCTCAACTCTTGCTTTGGTTTCCAGGTGTCACTCCTCAGAGGCTTTGGTTCGAAGAACAGGGTATGGGGCTTTCCTGAGGCACGGAACAGAACTCCTCTCGTCTCCACATGGGAAGTTTCCTTGTTGGAGCCGTGTCAAACACCTCATGTTGGAGAATCCTGCAGAGTCCCTGAGCCACCTCCACATTCCAAGGTCTCCCAGGCCACCAAGCCACAGTAGGACTCATCTTCAGGAGAGACCATTTCAACTCTCCCCTCTGGGTAGCTCACCCAGGAGCCCGCAGATTGAGCCTGCCTTGTCCTGACTAAAGAGTGGGAATATGAGGTGGCGTTCCCAGGCATCCATGCTTAGACACCTGCTCTCGAGTCTTTCCATATGGGGCCTCTTGGAACCATCCAATAGGACTCGACTGTCGTGCAGAAGGTAACCTTCAGTTTTGGAGCAGTTCACAAATCCCATCGTAGGCAAAACTTTCTGGCCTCATGAAGCCCCCACACCCTTCCGGAAGAGGCCATGCTGGACAAAAACTCTAGCCTGAGTCACGTTTCATAGTTGACATGACCTCAGTGCAGGAGATCTCGATTCAGCCTCTGCAGAATGGGCCTGCCGTGCCCTCGGTCCCAAACCTCACGCTAGCTTGTGTTTTCAGACTTCCTTCCTCACACTCCTGGCAAACAAGCCCTCCGGATTAGGAACTCCGGAACCAAAACCCAGCCCAGTGTCTGCCCAACGGAAGAAAAACGTTTCCCTGTGGGGTCTCCAGAAAACCCAGATGAGGATCAATCTGCTCGGGCCTCGACGGTACCCGAACTGGATAGGCTGCTCTGGGCACTCATGCTCTCCCAAACACAGCCTGAAGCCAGACGTCCAGACAGACAAGGAGACAGCTGGCCGCACACCCAGCACTTCGGACACGCCATGGTCATATGCCGTCACCTCATCCGAACCTTGGTTTTCAGATATCTGAACCTAGACATTATATCAATTCTCCACACAGCTGTGTATAGCAAGCACAAAACAGAACTCCTCCTTCCCCATGGCTGTCAAGCTTGCTCTGCATGGAGTCAAACCTTCAGGGTGGGAGAAATTTTCATGGCCCCTGATGCCACGCACAAACTTGAGAGCTGCTTGGGCACAAATTCACACTGTGACCCTCAGCATGAGCCCCATGTCAAAGAAAGGCCAGTCAGGGCCTGGACCAAGAGCCCACATATGGGGCTTGCCAAGCCCCTATGCACACAATCCTCACCACGGTTTGAATTTTCCAGTCGCCCGGCCCGTACCTGGAGCTCTGCTTTGGAATCCCTTTCTTGGAGAGACCCATGAGCCAGACAACACGACTCCACCCTTCCCACAAAATGACCCCAAACTCTTGGGAGCTGGGACAAATCCCTAGAGAGGGATACTCGTCCACAGTACCTGAGGCCACCGCTCCAATCCACGGCTATCCCGGACACAACATCCAGAGACAAAAGCCTGAAGGAACGCCTCCCACTCGCCCTTGTTTCAGAGGCCCAGGAGCTCCCTCTCGGGCTGTACATCCGGCCTGCCATACCCTAGGCGCCACTCATAAGCTGAGTTTGTGTATTCAGACTTCTGTGCCCACAGCCTGGACCCACACAACATCCAGGCTAGGGCCTCTGGACCAAACAGCGAAAGATTGTGCCTGCCCTCTCCAAGGAAAGTGTGCCCAATCCATTGACCACAACCCTACAGGTTAGGGAAAAGCTCCAAGGTCCCTGAGGCCATCAATAGTATAGGCCACCCTGGACTAAGAGGGGCTCTCTGACACCAGCGGAGCAACTATCTCCACTTAGACTCTCACACAGTGTCCCCAGAGACAGAAGGTTGAAATGGACAGGCCCCCAGGCCCTAATCTGAACCTTAGCTTTGGTTTCCATGTTTCCGTTCTCAGAGGACTGTTTTCGTAGACCAGCACATGGGTCCTTTCTGAGGCACCAAACCAAAACTCTCTCATCTCCACATGGGCAGCTTTCTTACTGGGATGTATCAAACACTTCAGGTAGGAGAGTTCCGCAGGGCCACTGAACAACCAGCACATTCCAAGGTCTCCATGGACCCAAACGCACATTATGACGCATCCTCAGGAGAGGCCATTTCAACTCAGCCCCCTGGGTCGCGTGTTCCAGAGGCAGCAGATCAAACATATCTTGTCGCTAATAGCCAATGGGAATGCGAGGCATGCTGTACAGGGATCCATCCTTCGAACCCTGCTCTCCAGTCCTTCCATATGGTATGTCCTGGAGCCATGCAAAAGGACTCGAATGTCCCGCAGAAGGAAACCTTCTGGTTTGGGGCAACCTCCAAACTCAGCGTGGGAAAACTTCCTTGGCCTCATGAGGCCCCCACTTCATGAAGGTGCCATCATGGACACATACTCCAGCCTCAGCCGACGTCTGATCCTCAGCCTGACTTCAGATGCAGGAGATTTTGATTCAGCCTCTGCAGAGTGGGCTTGCTCTGCCCTTGGCTCCAATCCTCACACTAGCTTGTGTTTTCAGACTTCCGTCCTCACACTCCTGGCCCACAAACCCTCCCTACTGGGAATTCTGTGGCCACAATGAAGCACTGTGCCTGCCTCCCAGGAGAAAAACATTGTCTATGGCGCTGCCCAGAAACCCCAAATGAGGATCAAACTGCTTGGCCCTCGGCAACACCCCAATTGCATAGGCTACCTTAAACAGTGATGCTCTGTCGCAAATAGCCTGAGCCCAGACCTTCCAACAGACACCGACACAGCTGGCTGCACACCCAGCACATTGGACCCGCCACTTCCTTAGGCCACCATCCATTCCCAAGCTGGGTTTTCAGTCATCGGAACCTAGACTTTATCTCCAATCCCTGCACAGGGGGGAAGCTGATTCACAAGTCAAACCCCCTCCTTCCCCATGGCAAGAAACCTTGCTGCTGGCAGTGAGTCAAACCTTCAGTGTAGGAGAAAACGGCATGGCCCATGAGGCCACGCCCAAGCGTGAGGGCCGCCTTGGGCACAAACACACATTGTGACCCTCAGCGTGAGTACCTTATTCAAGTAACGCCTCTCAGTGACTGGACCAAGAGCCCGCATATGTGGCTTGCCATGCCCATAGGCACCCAGGACTAACTAGATGGTGTGTATTCCAGTTGAGGGAACCCACTGCTGTGCTCTAGAGTCCCTCTCCTGGGGGGTCCCCTGTGGCAGAAAACAGTACTCTTCATTCCCACAGAATGAACACAAACACTTGGGAGCTTGGACAATCCCCCGAGAGGAAGGCTCTTCCTCGGCCTCTGAGACAACCCCTACCCTGACCGGACACTGTAAACGCAACACCCAGAGACAAAATCCTGAGTGACTGCCTCCCACTTGCCCTACTTTGAATTCCAGAGGATCTCCCCTCACGGACTAGAGATCAGGCCTGCCATTACATTGACCCCTAGCTGAGCCAAGTTTGCTTTTTCAGACATCTGTCCCCACAGCCCTGGCAAACACAGCCTCTAGGCTGGGTCCTCTGGAGCCATACCACAGGACCGTGCCTGCTCTCTCCTGGGAAACTGTGTCCATTCCTTTGGCCACACACCTCCAGAATATGAGAAACCTCAAGGCCTCCGAGGACATCCCACTACTGGGAGCCTCACTGGACTCACAGGGGCATTCGGACACAAGCTGAGCTGCTACATCCATGAATGCATGCACACAGATGTCAACAGAGATAGAAGGTTGAGCCGGACAGGCCTTTAGGCCGTAGTCTCAACTCTTGCTTTGGTTTCCAGGTGTCACTCCTCAGAGGCTTTGGTTCGAAGAACAGGGTATGGGGCTTTCCTGAGGCACGGAACAGAACTCCTCTCGTCTCCACATGGGAAGTTTCCTTGTTGGAGCCGTGTCAAACACCTCATGTTGGAGAATCCTGCAGAGTCCCTGAGCCACCTCCACATTCCAAGGTCTCCCAGGCCACCAAGCCACAGTAGGACTCATCTTCAGGAGAGACCATTTCAACTCTCCCCTCTGGGTAGCTCACCCAGGAGCCCGCAGATTGAGCCTGCCTTGTCCTGACTAAAGAGTGGGAATATGAGGTGGCGTTCCCAGGCATCCATGCTTAGACACCTGCTCTCGAGTCTTTCCATATGGGGCCTCTTGGAACCATCCAATAGGACTCGACTGTCGTGCAGAAGGTAACCTTCAGTTTTGGAGCAGTTCACAAATCCCATCGTAGGCAAAACTTTCTGGCCTCATGAAGCCCCCACACCCTTCCGGAAGAGGCCATGCTGGACAAAAACTCTAGCCTGAGTCACGTTTCATAGTTGACATGACCTCAGTGCAGGAGATCTCGATTCAGCCTCTGCAGAATGGGCCTGCCGTGCCCTCGGTCCCAAACCTCACGCTAGCTTGTGTTTTCAGACTTCCTTCCTCACACTCCTGGCAAACAAGCCCTCCGGATTAGGAACTCCGGAACCAAAACCCAGCCCAGTGTCTGCCCAACGGAAGAAAAACGTTTCCCTGTGGGGTCTCCAGAAAACCCAGATGAGGATCAATCTGCTCGGGCCTCGACGGTACCCGAACTGGATAGGCTGCTCTGGGCACTCATGCTCTCCCAAACACAGCCTGAAGCCAGACGTCCAGACAGACAAGGAGACAGCTGGCCGCACACCCAGCACTTCGGACACGCCATGGTCATATGCCGTCACCTCATCCGAACCTTGGTTTTCAGATATCTGAACCTAGACATTATATCAATTCTCCACACAGCTGTGTATAGCAAGCACAAAACAGAACTCCTCCTTCCCCATGGCTGTCAAGCTTGCTCTGCATGGAGTCAAACCTTCAGGGTGGGAGAAATTTTCATGGCCCCTGATGCCACGCACAAACTTGAGAGCTGCTTGGGCACAAATTCACACTGTGACCCTCAGCATGAGCCCCATGTCAAAGAAAGGCCAGTCAGGGCCTGGACCAAGAGCCCACATATGGGGCTTGCCAAGCCCCTATGCACACAATCCTCACCACGGTTTGAATTTTCCAGTCGCCCGGCCCGTACCTGGAGCTCTGCTTTGGAATCCCTTTCTTGGAGAGACCCATGAGCCAGACAACACGACTCCACCCTTCCCACAAAATGACCCCAAACTCTTGGGAGCTGGGACAAATCCCTAGAGAGGGATACTCGTCCACAGTACCTGAGGCCACCGCTCCAATCCACGGCTATCCCGGACACAACATCCAGAGACAAAAGCCTGAAGGAACGCCTCCCACTCGCCCTTGTTTCAGAGGCCCAGGAGCTCCCTCTCGGGCTGTACATCCGGCCTGCCATACCCTAGGCGCCACTCATAAGCTGAGTTTGTGTATTCAGACTTCTGTGCCCACAGCCTGGACCCACACAACATCCAGGCTAGGGCCTCTGGACCAAACAGCGAAAGATTGTGCCTGCCCTCTCCAAGGAAAGTGTGCCCAATCCATTGACCACAACCCTACAGGTTAGGGAAAAGCTCCAAGGTCCCTGAGGCCATCAATAGTATAGGCCACCCTGGACTAAGAGGGGCTCTCTGACACCAGCGGAGCAACTATCTCCACTTAGACTCTCACACAGTGTCCCCAGAGACAGAAGGTTGAAATGGACAGGCCCCCAGGCCCTAATCTGAACCTTAGCTTTGGTTTCCATGTTTCCGTTCTCAGAGGACTGTTTTCGTAGACCAGCACATGGGTCCTTTCTGAGGCACCAAACCAAAACTCTCTCATCTCCACATGGGCAGCTTTCTTACTGGGATGTATCAAACACTTCAGGTAGGAGAGTTCCGCAGGGCCACTGAACAACCAGCACATTCCAAGGTCTCCATGGACCCAAACGCACATTATGACGCATCCTCAGGAGAGGCCATTTCAACTCAGCCCCCTGGGTCGCGTGTTCCAGAGGCAGCAGATCAAACATATCTTGTCGCTAATAGCCAATGGGAATGCGAGGCATGCTGTACAGGGATCCATCCTTCGAACCCTGCTCTCCAGTCCTTCCATATGGTATGTCCTGGAGCCATGCAAAAGGACTCGAATGTCCCGCAGAAGGAAACCTTGTGGTTTGGGGCAACCTCCAAACTCAGCGTGGGAAAACTTCCTTGGCCTCATGAGGCCCCCACTTCATGAAGGTGCCATCATGGACACATACTCCAGCCTCAGCCGACGTCTGATCCTCAGCCTGACTTCAGATGCAGGAGATTTTGATTCAGCCTCTGCAGAGTGGGCATGCTCTGCCCTTGGCTCCAATCCTCACACTAGCTTGTGTTTTCAGACTTCCGTCCTCACACTCCTGGCCCACAAACCCTCCCTACTGGGATTTCTGGGGCCACAATGAAGCACTGTGCCTGCCTCCCAGGAGAAAAACATTGTCTATGGCGCTGCCAAGAAACCCCAAATGAGGATCAAACTGCTTGGCCCTCGGCAACACCCCAATTGCATAGGCTACCTTAAACAGTGATGCTCTGTCGCAAATAGCCTGAGCCCAGACCTTCCAACAGACACCGACACAGCTGGCTGCACACCCAGCACATTGGACCCGCCACTTCCTTAGGCCACCATCCATTCCCAACCTGGGTTTTCAGTCATCGGAACCTAGACTTTATCTCCAATCCCTGCACAGGGGGGAACCTGATTCACAAGTCAAAACCCCTCCTTCCCCATGGCAAGAAACCTTGCTGCTGGCAGTGAGTCAAACCTTCAGTGTAGGAGAAAACGGCATGGCCCATGAGGCCACGCCCAAGCGTGAGGGCCGCCTTGGGCACAAACACACATTGTGACCCTCAGCGTGAGTACCTTATTCAAGTAACGCCTCTCAGTGACTGGACCAAGAGCCCGCATATGTGGCTTGCCATGCCCATAGGCACCCAGGACTAACTAGATGGTGTGTATTCCAGTTGAGGGAACCCACTGCTGTGCTCTAGAGTCCCTCTCCTGGGGGGTCCCCTGTGGCAGAAAACAGTACTCTTCATTCCCACAGAATGAACACAAACACTTGGGAGCTTGGACAATCCCCCGAGAGGAAGGCTCTTCCTCGGCCTCTGAGACAACCCCTACCCTGACCGGACACTGTAAACGCAACACCCAGAGACAAAATCCTGAGTGACTGCCTCCCACTTGCCCTACTTTGATTTCCAGAGGATCTCCCCTCACGGACTAGAGATCAGGCCTGCCATTACATTGGCCCCTAGCTGAGCCAAGTTTGCTTTTTCAGACATCTGTCCCCACAGCCCTGGCAAACACAGCCTCTAGGCTGGGTCCTCTGGAGCCATACCACAGGACCGTGCCTGCTCTCTCCTGGGAAACTGTGTCCATTCCTTTGGCCACACACCTCCAGAATATGAGAAACCTCAAGGCCTCCGAGGACATCCCACTACTGGGAGCCTCACTGGACTCACAGGGGCATTCGGACACAAGCTGAGCTGCTACATCCATGAATGCATGCACACAGATGTCAACAGAGATAGAAGGTTGAGCCGGACAGGCCTTTAGGCCGTAGTCTCAACTCTTGCTTTGGTTTCCAGGTGTCACTCCTCAGAGGCTTTGGTTCGAAGAAGAGGGTATGGGGCTTTCCTGAGGCACGGAACAGAACTCCTCTCGTCTCCACATGGGAAGTTTCCTTGTTGGAGCCGTGTCAAACACCTCATGTTGGAGAATCCTGCAGAGTCCCTGAGCCACCTCCACATTCCAAGGTCTCCCAGGCCACCAAGCCACAGTAGGACTCATCTTCAGGAGAGACCATTTCAACTCTCCCCTCTGGGTAGCTCACCCAGGAGCCCGCAGATTGAGCCTGCCTTGTCCTGACTAAAGAGTGGGAATATGAGGTGGCGTTCCCAGGCATCCATGCTTAGACACCTGCTCTCGAGTCTTTCCATATGGGGCCTCTTGGAACCATCCAATAGGACTCGACTGTCGTGCAGAAGGTAACCTTCAGTTTTGGAGCAGTTCACAAATCCCATCGTAGGCAAAACTTTCTGGCCTCATGAAGCCCCCACACCCTTCAGGAAGAGGCCATGCTGGACAAAAACTCTAGCCTGAGGCACGTTTCATAGTTGACATGACCTCAGTGCAGGAGATCTCGATTCAGCCTCTGCAGAATGGGCCTGCCGTGCCTTCGGTCCCAAACCTCACGCTAGCTTGTGTTTTCAGACTTCCTTCCTCACACTCCTGGCAAACAAGCCCTCCGGATTAGGAACTCCGGAACCAAAACCCAGCCCAGTGTCTGCCCAACGGAAGAAAAACGTTTCCCTGTGGGGTCTCCAGAAAACCCAGATGAGGATCAATCTGCTCGGGCCTCGACGGTACCCGAACTGGATAGGCTGCTCTGGGCACTCATGCTCTCCCAAACACAGCCTGAAGCCAGACGTCCAGACAGACAAGGAGACAGCTGGCCGCACACCCAGCACTTCGGACACGCCATGGTCATATGCCGTCACCTCATCCGAACCTTGGTTTTCAGATATCTGAACCTAGACATTATATCAATTCTCCACACAGCTGTGTATAGCAAGCACAAAACAGAACTCCTCCTTCCCCATGGCTGTCAAGCTTGCTCTGCATGGAGTCAAACCTTCAGGGTGGGAGAAATTTTCATGGCCCCTGATGCCACGCACAAACTTGAGAGCTGCTTGGGCACAAATTCACACTGTGACCCTCAGCATGAGCCCCATGTCAAAGAAAGGCCAGTCAGGGCCTGGACCAAGAGCCCACATATGGGGCTTGCCAAGCCCCTATGCACACAATCCTCACCACGGTTTGAATTTTCCAGTCGCCCGGCCCGTACCTGGAGCTCTGCTTTGGAATCCCTTTCTTGGAGAGACCCATGAGCCAGACAACACGACTCCACCCTTCCCACAAAATGACCCCAAACTCTTGGGAGCTGGGACAAATCCCTAGAGAGGGATACTCGTCCACAGTACCTGAGGCCACCGCTCCAATCCACGGCTATCCCGGACACAACATCCAGAGACAAAAGCCTGAAGGAACGCCTCCCACTCGCCCTTGTTTCAGAGGCCCAGGAGCTCCCTCTCGGGCTGTACATCCGGCCTGCCATACCCTAGGCGCCACTCATAAGCTGAGTTTGTGTATTCAGACTTCTGTGCCCACAGCCTGGACCCACACAACATCCAGGCTAGGGCCTCTGGACCAAACAGCGAAAGATTGTGCCTGCCCTCTCCAAGGAAAGTGTGCCCAATCCATTGACCACAACCCTACAGGTTAGGGAAAAGCTCCAAGGTCCCTGAGGCCATCAATAGTATAGGCCACCCTGGACTAAGAGGGGCTCTCTGACACCAGCGGAGCAACTATCTCCACTTAGACTCTCACACAGTGTCCCCAGAGACAGAAGGTTGAAATGGACAGGCCCCCAGGCCCTAATCTGAACCTTAGCTTTGGTTTCCATGTTTCCGTTCTCAGAGGACTGTTTTCGTAGACCAGCACATGGGTCCTTTCTGAGGCACCAAACCAAAACTCTCTCATCTCCACATGGGCAGCTTTCTTACTGGGATGTATCAAACACTTCAGGTAGGAGAGTTCCGCAGGGCCACTGAACAACCAGCACATTCCAAGGTCTCCATGGACCCAAACGCACATTATGACGCATCCTCAGGAGAGGCCATTTCAACTCAGCCCCCTGGGTCGCGTGTTCCAGAGGCAGCAGATCAAACATATCTTGTCGCTAATAGCCAATGGGAATGCGAGGCATGCTGTACAGGGATCCATCCTTCGAACCCTGCTCTCCAGTCCTTCCATATGGTATGTCCTGGAGCCATGCAAAAGGACTCGAATGTCCCGCAGAAGGAAACCTTCTGGTTTGGGGCAACCTCCAAACTCAGCGTGGGAAAACTTCCTTGGCCTCATGAGGCCCCCACTTCATGAAGGTGCCATCATGGACACATACTCCAGCCTCAGCCGACGTCTGATCCTCAGCCTGACTTCAGATGCAGGAGATTTTGATTCAGCCTCTGCAGAGTGGGCTTGCTCTGCCCTTGGCTCCAATCCTCACACTAGCTTGTGTTTTCAGACTTCCGTCCTCACACTCCTGGCCCACAAACCCTCCCTACTGGGAATTCTGTGGCCACAATGAAGCACTGTGCCTGCCTCCCAGGAGAAAAACATTGTCTATGGCGCTGCCCAGAAACCCCAAATGAGGATCAAACTGCTTGGCCCTCGGCAACACCCCAATTGCATAGGCTACCTTAAACAGTGATGCTCTGTCGCAAATAGCCTGAGCCCAGACCTTCCAACAGACACCGACACAGCTGGCTGCACACCCAGCACATTGGACCCGCCACTTCCTTAGGCCACCATCCATTCCCAAGCTGGGTTTTCAGTCATCGGAACCTAGACTTTATCTCCAATCCCTGCACAGGGGGGAAGCTGATTCACAAGTCAAACCCCCTCCTTCCCCATGGCAAGAAACCTTGCTGCTGGCAGTGAGTCAAACCTTCAGTGTAGGAGAAAACGGCATGGCCCATGAGGCCACGCCCAAGCGTGAGGGCCGCCTTGGGCACAAACACACATTGTGACCCTCAGCGTGAGTACCTTATTCAAGTAACGCCTCTCAGTGACTGGACCAAGAGCCCGCATATGTGGCTTGCCATGCCCATAGGCACCCAGGACTAACTAGATGGTGTGTATTCCAGTTGAGGGAACCCACTGCTGTGCTCTAGAGTCCCTCTCCTGGGGGGTCCCCTGTGGCAGAAAACAGTACTCTTCATTCCCACAGAATGAACACAAACACTTGGGAGCTTGGACAATCCCCCGAGAGGAAGGCTCTTCCTCGGCCTCTGAGACAACCCCTACCCTGACCGGACACTGTAAACGCAACACCCAGAGACAAAATCCTGAGTGACTGCCTCCCACTTGCCCTACTTTGAATTCCAGAGGATCTCCCCTCACGGACTAGAGATCAGGCCTGCCATTACATTGACCCCTAGCTGAGCCAAGTTTGCTTTTTCAGACATCTGTCCCCACAGCCCTGGCAAACACAGCCTCTAGGCTGGGTCCTCTGGAGCCATACCACAGGACCGTGCCTGCTCTCTCCTGGGAAACTGTGTCCATTCCTTTGGCCACACACCTCCAGAATATGAGAAACCTCAAGGCCTCCGAGGACATCCCACTACTGGGAGCCTCACTGGACTCACAGGGGCATTCGGACACAAGCTGAGCTGCTACATCCATGAATGCATGCACACAGATGTCAACAGAGATAGAAGGTTGAGCCGGACAGGCCTTTAGGCCGTAGTCTCAACTCTTGCTTTGGTTTCCAGGTGTCACTCCTCAGAGGCTTTGGTTCGAAGAACAGGGTATGGGGCTTTCCTGAGGCACGGAACAGAACTCCTCTCGTCTCCACATGGGAAGTTTCCTTGTTGGAGCCGTGTCAAACACCTCATGTTGGAGAATCCTGCAGAGTCCCTGAGCCACCTCCACATTCCAAGGTCTCCCAGGCCACCAAGCCACAGTAGGACTCATCTTCAGGAGAGACCATTTCAACTCTCCCCTCTGGGTAGCTCACCCAGGAGCCCGCAGATTGAGCCTGCCTTGTCCTGACTAAAGAGTGGGAATATGAGGTGGCGTTCCCAGGCATCCATGCTTAGACACCTGCTCTCGAGTCTTTCCATATGGGGCCTCTTGGAACCATCCAATAGGACTCGACTGTCGTGCAGAAGGTAACCTTCAGTTTTGGAGCAGTTCACAAATCCCATCGTAGGCAAAACTTTCTGGCCTCATGAAGCCCCCACACCCTTCCGGAAGAGGCCATGCTGGACAAAAACTCTAGCCTGAGTCACGTTTCATAGTTGACATGACCTCAGTGCAGGAGATCTCGATTCAGCCTCTGCAGAATGGGCCTGCCGTGCCCTCGGTCCCAAACCTCACGCTAGCTTGTGTTTTCAGACTTCCTTCCTCACACTCCTGGCAAACAAGCCCTCCGGATTAGGAACTCCGGAACCAAAACCCAGCCCAGTGTCTGCCCAACGGAAGAAAAACGTTTCCCTGTGGGGTCTCCAGAAAACCCAGATGAGGATCAATCTGCTCGGGCCTCGACGGTACCCGAACTGGATAGGCTGCTCTGGGCACTCATGCTCTCCCAAACACAGCCTGAAGCCAGACGTCCAGACAGACAAGGAGACAGCTGGCCGCACACCCAGCACTTCGGACACGCCATGGTCATATGCCGTCACCTCATCCGAACCTTGGTTTTCAGATATCTGAACCTAGACATTATATCAATTCTCCACACAGCTGTGTATAGCAAGCACAAAACAGAACTCCTCCTTCCCCATGGCTGTCAAGCTTGCTCTGCATGGAGTCAAACCTTCAGGGTGGGAGAAATTTTCATGGCCCCTGATGCCACGCACAAACTTGAGAGCTGCTTGGGCACAAATTCACACTGTGACCCTCAGCATGAGCCCCATGTCAAAGAAAGGCCAGTCAGGGCCTGGACCAAGAGCCCACATATGGGGCTTGCCAAGCCCCTATGCACACAATCCTCACCACGGTTTGAATTTTCCAGTCGCCCGGCCCGTACCTGGAGCTCTGCTTTGGAATCCCTTTCTTGGAGAGACCCATGAGCCAGACAACACGACTCCACCCTTCCCACAAAATGACCCCAAACTCTTGGGAGCTGGGACAAATCCCTAGAGAGGGATACTCGTCCACAGTACCTGAGGCCACCGCTCCAATCCACGGCTATCCCGGACACAACATCCAGAGACAAAAGCCTGAAGGAACGCCTCCCACTCGCCCTTGTTTCAGAGGCCCAGGAGCTCCCTCTCGGGCTGTACATCCGGCCTGCCATACCCTAGGCGCCACTCATAAGCTGAGTTTGTGTATTCAGACTTCTGTGCCCACAGCCTGGACCCACACAACATCCAGGCTAGGGCCTCTGGACCAAACAGCGAAAGATTGTGCCTGCCCTCTCCAAGGAAAGTGTGCCCAATCCATTGACCACAACCCTACAGGTTAGGGAAAAGCTCCAAGGTCCCTGAGGCCATCAATAGTATAGGCCACCCTGGACTAAGAGGGGCTCTCTGACACCAGCGGAGCAACTATCTCCACTTAGACTCTCACACAGTGTCCCCAGAGACAGAAGGTTGAAATGGACAGGCCCCCAGGCCCTAATCTGAACCTTAGCTTTGGTTTCCATGTTTCCGTTCTCAGAGGACTGTTTTCGTAGACCAGCACATGGGTCCTTTCTGAGGCACCAAACCAAAACTCTCTCATCTCCACATGGGCAGCTTTCTTACTGGGATGTATCAAACACTTCAGGTAGGAGAGTTCCGCAGGGCCACTGAACAACCAGCACATTCCAAGGTCTCCATGGACCCAAACGCACATTATGACGCATCCTCAGGAGAGGCCATTTCAACTCAGCCCCCTGGGTCGCGTGTTCCAGAGGCAGCAGATCAAACATATCTTGTCGCTAATAGCCAATGGGAATGCGAGGCATGCTGTACAGGGATCCATCCTTCGAACCCTGCTCTCCAGTCCTTCCATATGGTATGTCCTGGAGCCATGCAAAAGGACTCGAATGTCCCGCAGAAGGAAACCTTCTGGTTTGGGGCAACCTCCAAACTCAGCGTGGGAAAACTTCCTTGGCCTCATGAGGCCCCCACTTCATGAAGGTGCCATCATGGACACATACTCCAGCCTCAGCCGACGTCTGATCCTCAGCCTGACTTCAGATGCAGGAGATTTTGATTCAGCCTCTGCAGAGTGGGCTTGCTCTGCCCTTGGCTCCAATCCTCACACTAGCTTGTGTTTTCAGACTTCCGTCCTCACACTCCTGGCCCACAAACCCTCCCTACTGGGAATTCTGTGGCCACAATGAAGCACTGTGCCTGCCTCCCAGGAGAAAAACATTGTCTATGGCGCTGCCCAGAAACCCCAAATGAGGATCAAACTGCTTGGCCCTCGGCAACACCCCAATTGCATAGGCTACCTTAAACAGTGATGCTCTGTCGCAAATAGCCTGAGCCCAGACCTTCCAACAGACACCGACACAGCTGGCTGCACACCCAGCACATTGGACCCGCCACTTCCTTAGGCCACCATCCATTCCCAAGCTGGGTTTTCAGTCATCGGAACCTAGACTTTATCTCCAATCCCTGCACAGGGGGGAACCTGATTCACAAGTCAAACCCCCTCCTTCCCCATGGCAAGAAACCTTGCTGCTGGCAGTGAGTCAAACCTTCAGTGTAGGAGAAAACGGCATGGCCCATGAGGCCACGCCCAAGCGTGAGGGCCGCCTTGGGCACAAACACACATTGTGACCCTCAGCGTGAGTACCTTATTCAAGTAACGCCTCTCAGTGACTGGACCAAGAGCCCGCATATGTGGCTTGCCATGCCCATAGGCACCCAGGACTAACTAGATGGTGTGTATTCCAGTTGAGGGAACCCACTGCTGTGCTCTAGAGTCCCTCTCCTGGGGGGTCCCCTGTGGCAGAAAACAGTACTCTTCATTCCCACAGAATGAACACAAACACTTGGGAGCTTGGACAATCCCCCGAGAGGAAGGCTCTTCCTCGGCCTCTGAGACAACCCCTACCCTGACCGGACACTGTAAACGCAACACCCAGAGACAAAATCCTGAGTGACTGCCTCCCACTTGCCCTACTTTGAATTCCAGAGGATCTCCCCTCACGGACTAGAGATCAGGCCTGCCATTACATTGACCCCTAGCTGAGCCAAGTTTGCTTTTTCAGACATCTGTCCCCACAGCCCTGGCAAACACAGCCTCTAGGCTGGGTCCTCTGGAGCCATACCACAGGACCGTGCCTGCTCTCTCCTGGGAAACTGTGTCCATTCCTTTGGCCACACACCTCCAGAATATGAGAAACCTCAAGGCCTCCGAGGACATCCCACTACTGGGAGCCTCACTGGACTCACAGGGGCATTCGGACACAAGCTGAGCTGCTACATCCATGAATGCATGCACACAGATGTCAACAGAGATAGAAGGTTGAGCCGGACAGGCCTTTAGGCCGTAGTCTCAACTCTTGCTTTGGTTTCCAGGTGTCACTCCTCAGAGGCTTTGGTTCGAAGAACAGGGTATGGGGCTTTCCTGAGGCACGGAACAGAACTCCTCTCGTCTCCACATGGGAAGTTTCCTTGTTGGAGCCGTGTCAAACACCTCATGTTGGAGAATCCTGCAGAGTCCCTGAGCCACCTCCACATTCCAAGGTCTCCCAGGCCACCAAGCCACAGTAGGACTCATCTTCAGGAGAGACCATTTCAACTCTCCCCTCTGGGTAGCTCACCCAGGAGCCCGCAGATTGAGCCTGCCTTGTCCTGACTAAAGAGTGGGAATATGAGGTGGCGTTCCCAGGCATCCATGCTTAGACACCTGCTCTCGAGTCTTTCCATATGGGGCCTCTTGGAACCATCCAATAGGACTCGACTGTCGTGCAGAAGGTAACCTTCAGTTTTGGAGCAGTTCACAAATCCCATCGTAGGCAAAACTTTCTGGCCTCATGAAGCCCCCACACCCTTCCGGAAGAGGCCATGCTGGACAAAAACTCTAGCCTGAGGCACGTTTCATAGTTGACATGACCTCAGTGCAGGAGATCTCGATTCAGCCTCTGCAGAATGGGCCTGCCGTGCCCTCGGTCCCAAACCTCACGCTAGCTTGTGTTTTCAGACTTCCTTCCTCACACTCCTGGCAAACAAGCCCTCCGGATTAGGAACTCCGGAACCAAAACCCAGCCCAGTGTCTGCCCAACGGAAGAAAAACGTTTCCCTGTGGGGTCTCCAGAAAACCCAGATGAGGATCAATCTGCTCGGGCCTCGACGGTACCCGAACTGGATAGGCTGCTCTGGGCACTCATGCTCTCCCAAACACAGCCTGAAGCCAGACGTCCAGACAGACAAGGAGACAGCTGGCCGCACACCCAGCACTTCGGACACGCCATGGTCATATGCCGTCACCTCATCCGAACCTTGGTTTTCAGATATCTGAACCTAGACATTATATCAATTCTCCACACAGCTGTGTATAGCAAGCACAAAACAGAACTCCTCCTTCCCCATGGCTGTCAAGCTTGCTCTGCATGGAGTCAAACCTTCAGGGTGGGAGAAATTTTCATGGCCCCTGATGCCACGCACAAACTTGAGAGCTGCTTGGGCACAAATTCACACTGTGACCCTCAGCATGAGCCCCATGTCAAAGAAAGGCCAGTCAGGGCCTGGACCAAGAGCCCACATATGGGGCTTGCCAAGCCCCTATGCACACAATCCTCACCACGGTTTGAATTTTCCAGTCGCCCGGCCCGTACCTGGAGCTCTGCTTTGGAATCCCTTTCTTGGAGAGACCCATGAGCCAGACAACACGACTCCACCCTTCCCACAAAATGACCCCAAACTCTTGGGAGCTGGGACAAATCCCTAGAGAGGGATACTCGTCCACAGTACCTGAGGCCACCGCTCCAATCCACGGCTATCCCGGACACAACATCCAGAGACAAAAGCCTGAAGGAACGCCTCCCACTCGCCCTTGTTTCAGAGGCCCAGGAGCTCCCTCTCGGGCTGTACATCCGGCCTGCCATACCCTAGGCGCCACTCATAAGCTGAGTTTGTGTATTCAGACTTCTGTGCCCACAGCCTGGACCCACACAACATCCAGGCTAGGGCCTCTGGACCAAACAGCGAAAGATTGTGCCTGCCCTCTCCAAGGAAAGTGTGCCCAATCCATTGACCACAACCCTACAGGTTAGGGAAAAGCTCCAAGGTCCCTGAGGCCATCAATAGTATAGGCCACCCTGGACTAAGAGGGGCTCTCTGACACCAGCGGAGCAACTATCTCCACTTAGACTCTCACACAGTGTCCCCAGAGACAGAAGGTTGAAATGGACAGGCCCCCAGGCCCTAATCTGAACCTTAGCTTTGGTTTCCATGTTTCCGTTCTCAGAGGACTGTTTTCGTAGACCAGCACATGGGTCCTTTCTGAGGCACCAAACCAAAACTCTCTCATCTCCACATGGGCAGCTTTCTTACTGGGATGTATCAAACACTTCAGGTAGGAGAGTTCCGCAGGGCCACTGAACAACCAGCACATTCCAAGGTCTCCATGGACCCAAACGCACATTATGACGCATCCTCAGGAGAGGCCATTTCAACTCAGCCCCCTGGGTCGCGTGTTCCAGAGGCAGCAGATCAAACATATCTTGTCGCTAATAGCCAATGGGAATGCGAGGCATGCTGTACAGGGATCCATCCTTCGAACCCTGCTCTCCAGTCCTTCCATATGGTATGTCCTGGAGCCATGCAAAAGGACTCGAATGTCCCGCAGAAGGAAACCTTCTGGTTTGGGGCAACCTCCAAACTCAGCGTGGGAAAACTTCCTTGGCCTCATGAGGCCCCCACTTCATGAAGGTGCCATCATGGACACATACTCCAGCCTCAGCCGACGTCTGATCCTCAGCCTGACTTCAGATGCAGGAGATTTTGATTCAGCCTCTGCAGAGTGGGCTTGCTCTGCCCTTGGCTCCAATCCTCACACTAGCTTGTGTTTTCAGACTTCCGTCCTCACACTCCTGGCCCACAAACCCTCCCTACTGGGAATTCTGTGGCCACAATGAAGCACTGTGCCTGCCTCCCAGGAGAAAAACATTGTCTATGGCGCTGCCCAGAAACCCCAAATGAGGATCAAACTGCTTGGCCCTCGGCAACACCCCAATTGCATAGGCTACCTTAAACAGTGATGCTCTGTCGCAAATAGCCTGAGCCCAGACCTTCCAACAGACACCGACACAGCTGGCTGCACACCCAGCACATTGGACCCGCCACTTCCTTAGGCCACCATCCATTCCCAAGCTGGGTTTTCAGTCATCGGAACCTAGACTTTATCTCCAATCCCTGCACAGGGGGGAAGCTGATTCACAAGTCAAACCCCCTCCTTCCCCATGGCAAGAAACCTTGCTGCTGGCAGTGAGTCAAACCTTCAGTGTAGGAGAAAACGGCATGGCCCATGAGGCCACGCCCAAGCGTGAGGGCCGCCTTGGGCACAAACACACATTGTGACCCTCAGCGTGAGTACCTTATTCAAGTAACGCCTCTCAGTGACTGGACCAAGAGCCCGCATATGTGGCTTGCCATGCCCATAGGCACCCAGGACTAACTAGATGGTGTGTATTCCAGTTGAGGGAACCCACTGCTGTGCTCTAGAGTCCCTCTCCTGGGGGGTCCCCTGTGGCAGAAAACAGTACTCTTCATTCCCACAGAATGAACACAAACACTTGGGAGCTTGGACAATCCCCCGAGAGGAAGGCTCTTCCTCGGCCTCTGAGACAACCCCTACCCTGACCGGACACTGTAAACGCAACACCCAGAGACAAAATCCTGAGTGACTGCCTCCCACTTGCCCTACTTTGAATTCCAGAGGATCTCCCCTCACGGACTAGAGATCAGGCCTGCCATTACATTGGCCCCTAGCTGAGCCAAGTTTGCTTTTTCAGACATCTGTCCCCACAGCCCTGGCAAACACAGCCTCTAGGCTGGGTCCTCTGGAGCCATACCACAGGACCGTGCCTGCTCTCTCCTGGGAAACTGTGTCCATTCCTTTGGCCACACACCTCCAGAATATGAGAAACCTCAAGGCCTCCGAGGACATCCCACTACTGGGAGCCTCACTGGACTCACAGGGGCATTCGGACACAAGCTGAGCTGCTACATCCATGAATGCATGCACACAGATGTCAACAGAGATAGAAGGTTGAGTCGGACAGGCCTTTAGGCCGTAGTCTCAACTCTTGCTTTGGTTTCCAGGTGTCACTCCTCAGAGGCTTTGGTTCGAAGAACAGGGTATGGGGCTTTCCTGAGGCACGGAACAGAACTCCTCTCGTCTCCACATGGGAAGTTTCCTTGTTGGAGCCGTGTCAAACACCTCATGTTGGAGAATCCTGCAGAGTCCCTGAGCCACCTCCACATTCCAAGGTCTCCCAGGCCACCAAGCCACAGTAGGACTCATCTTCAGGAGAGACCATTTCAACTCTCCCCTCTGGGTAGCTCACCCAGGAGCCCGCAGATTGAGCCTGCCTTGTCCTGACTAAAGAGTGGGAATATGAGGTGGCGTTCCCAGGCATCCATGCTTAGACACCTGCTCTCGAGTCTTTCCATATGGGGCCTCTTGGAACCATCCAATAGGACTCGACTGTCGTGCAGAAGGTAACCTTCAGTTTTGGAGCAGTTCACAAATCCCATCGTAGGCAAAACTTTCTGGCCTCATGAAGCCCCCACACCCTTCCGGAAGAGGCCATGCTGGACAAAAACTCTAGCCTGAGGCACGTTTCATAGTTGACATGACCTCAGTGCAGGAGATCTCGATTCAGCCTCTGCAGAATGGGCCTGCCGTGCCCTCGGTCCCAAACCTCACGCTAGCTTGTGTTTTCAGACTTCCTTCCTCACACTCCTGGCAAACAAGCCCTCCGGATTAGGAACTCCGGAACCAAAACCCAGCCCAGTGTCTGCCCAACGGAAGAAAAACGTTTCCCTGTGGGGTCTCCAGAAAACCCAGATGAGGATCAATCTGCTCGGGCCTCGACGGTACCCGAACTGGATAGGCTGCTCTGGGCACTCATGCTCTCCCAAACACAGCCTGAAGCCAGACGTCCAGACAGACAAGGAGACAGCTGGCCGCACACCCAGCACTTCGGACACGCCATGGTCATATGCCGTCACCTCATCCGAACCTTGGTTTTCAGATATCTGAACCTAGACATTATATCAATTCTCCACACAGCTGTGTATAGCAAGCACAAAACAGAACTCCTCCTTCCCCATGGCTGTCAAGCTTGCTCTGCATGGAGTCAAACCTTCAGGGTGGGAGAAATTTTCATGGCCCCTGATGCCACGCACAAACTTGAGAGCTGCTTGGGCACAAATTCACACTGTGACCCTCAGCATGAGCCCCATGTCAAAGAAAGGCCAGTCAGGGCCTGGACCAAGAGCCCACATATGGGGCTTGCCAAGCCCCTATGCACACAATCCTCACCACGGTTTGAATTTTCCAGTCGCCCGGCCCGTACCTGGAGCTCTGCTTTGGAATCCCTTTCTTGGAGAGACCCATGAGCCAGACAACACGACTCCACCCTTCCCACAAAATGACCCCAAACTCTTGGGAGCTGGGACAAATCCCTAGAGAGGGATACTCGTCCACAGTACCTGAGGCCACCGCTCCAATCCACGGCTATCCCGGACACAACATCCAGAGACAAAAGCCTGAAGGAACGCCTCCCACTCGCCCTTGTTTCAGAGGCCCAGGAGCTCCCTCTCGGGCTGTACATCCGGCCTGCCATACCCTAGGCGCCACTCATAAGCTGAGTTTGTGTATTCAGACTTCTGTGCCCACAGCCTGGACCCACACAACATCCAGGCTAGGGCCTCTGGACCAAACAGCGAAAGATTGTGCCTGCCCTCTCCAAGGAAAGTGTGCCCAATCCATTGACCACAACCCTACAGGTTAGGGAAAAGCTCCAAGGTCCCTGAGGCCATCAATAGTATAGGCCACCCTGGACTAAGAGGGGCTCTCTGACACCAGCGGAGCAACTATCTCCACTTAGACTCTCACACAGTGTCCCCAGAGACAGAAGGTTGAAATGGACAGGCCCCCAGGCCCTAATCTGAACCTTAGCTTTGGTTTCCATGTTTCCGTTCTCAGAGGACTGTTTTCGTAGACCAGCACATGGGTCCTTTCTGAGGCACCAAACCAAAACTCTCTCATCTCCACATGGGCAGCTTTCTTACTGGGATGTATCAAACACTTCAGGTAGGAGAGTTCCGCAGGGCCACTGAACAACCAGCACATTCCAAGGTCTCCATGGACCCAAACGCACATTATGACGCATCCTCAGGAGAGGCCATTTCAACTCAGCCCCCTGGGTCGCGTGTTCCAGAGGCAGCAGATCAAACATATCTTGTCGCTAATAGCCAATGGGAATGCGAGGCATGCTGTACAGGGATCCATCCTTCGAACCCTGCTCTCCAGTCCTTCCATATGGTATGTCCTGGAGCCATGCAAAAGGACTCGAATGTCCCGCAGAAGGAAACCTTCTGGTTTGGGGCAACCTCCAAACTCAGCGTGGGAAAACTTCCTTGGCCTCATGAGGCCCCCACTTCATGAAGGTGCCATCATGGACACATACTCCAGCCTCAGCCGACGTCTGATCCTCAGCCTGACTTCAGATGCAGGAGATTTTGATTCAGCCTCTGCAGAGTGGGCTTGCTCTGCCCTTGGCTCCAATCCTCACACTAGCTTGTGTTTTCAGACTTCCGTCCTCACACTCCTGGCCCACAAACCCTCCCTACTGGGAATTCTGTGGCCACAATGAAGCACTGTGCCTGCCTCCCAGGAGAAAAACATTGTCTATGGCGCTGCCCAGAAACCCCAAATGAGGATCAAACTGCTTGGCCCTCGGCAACACCCCAATTGCATAGGCTACCTTAAACAGTGATGCTCTGTCGCAAATAGCCTGAGCCCAGACCTTCCAACAGACACCGACACAGCTGGCTGCACACCCAGCACATTGGACCCGCCACTTCCTTAGGCCACCATCCATTCCCAAGCTGGGTTTTCAGTCATCGGAACCTAGACTTTATCTCCAATCCCTGCACAGGGGGGAACCTGATTCACAAGTCAAAACCCCTCCTTCCCCATGGCAAGAAACCTTGCTGCTGGCAGTGAGTCAAACCTTCAGTGTAGGAGAAAACGGCATGGCCCATGAGGCCACGCCCAAGCGTGAGGGCCGCCTTGGGCACAAACACACATTGTGACCCTCAGCGTGAGTACCTTATTCAAGTAACGCCTCTCAGTGACTGGACCAAGAGCCCGCATATGTGGCTTGCCATGCCCATAGGCACCCAGGACTAACTAGATGGTGTGTATTCCAGTTGAGGGAACCCACTGCTGTGCTCTAGAGTCCCTCTCCTGGGGGGTCCCCTGTGGCAGAAAACAGTACTCTTCATTCCCACAGAATGAACACAAACACTTGGGAGCTTGGACAATCCCCCGAGAGGAAGGCTCTTCCTCGGCCTCTGAGACAACCCCTACCCTGACCGGACACTGTAAACGCAACACCCAGAGACAAAATCCTGAGTGACTGCCTCCCACTTGCCCTACTTTGATTTCCAGAGGATCTCCCCTCACGGACTAGAGATCAGGCCTGCCATTACATTGGCCCCTAGCTGAGCCAAGTTTGCTTTTTCAGACATCTGTCCCCACAGCCCTGGCAAACACAGCCTCTAGGCTGGGTCCTCTGGAGCCATACCACAGGACCGTGCCTGCTCTCTCCTGGGAAACTGTGTCCATTCCTTTGGCCACACACCTCCAGAATATGAGAAACCTCAAGGCCTCCGAGGACATCCCACTACTGGGAGCCTCACTGGACTCACAGGGGCATTCGGACACAAGCTGAGCTGCTACATCCATGAATGCATGCACACAGATGTCAACAGAGATAGAAGGTTGAGCCGGACAGGCCTTTAGGCCGTAGTCTCAACTCTTGCTTTGGTTTCCAGGTGTCACTCCTCAGAGGCTTTGGTTCGAAGAAGAGGGTATGGGGCTTTCCTGAGGCACGGAACAGAACTCCTCTCGTCTCCACATGGGAAGTTTCCTTGTTGGAGCCGTGTCAAACACCTCATGTTGGAGAATCCTGCAGAGTCCCTGAGCCACCTCCACATTCCAAGGTCTCCCAGGCCACCAAGCCACAGTAGGACTCATCTTCAGGAGAGACCATTTCAACTCTCCCCTCTGGGTAGCTCACCCAGGAGCCCGCAGATTGAGCCTGCCTTGTCCTGACTAAAGAGTGGGAATATGAGGTGGCGTTCCCAGGCATCCATGCTTAGACACCTGCTCTCGAGTCTTTCCATATGGGGCCTCTTGGAACCATCCAATAGGACTCGACTGTCGTGCAGAAGGTAACCTTCAGTTTTGGAGCAGTTCACAAATCCCATCGTAGGCAAAACTTTCTGGCCTCATGAAGCCCCCACACCGTTCCGGAAGAGGCCATGCTGGACAAAAACTCTAGCCTGAGGCACGTTTCATAGTTGACATGACCTCAGTGCAGGAGATCTCGATTCAGCCTCTGCAGAATGGGCCTGCCGTGCCCTCGGTCCCAAACCTCACGCTAGCTTGTGTTTTCAGACTTCCTTCCTCACACTCCTGGCAAACAAGCCCTCCGGATTAGGAACTCCGGAACCAAAACCCAGCCCAGTGTCTGCCCAACGGAAGAAAAACGTTTCCCTGTGGGGTCTCCAGAAAACCCAGATGAGGATCAATCTGCTCGGGCCTCGACGGTACCCGAACTGGATAGGCTGCTCTGGGCACTCATGCTCTCCCAAACACAGCCTGAAGCCAGACGTCCAGACAGACAAGGAGACAGCTGGCCGCACACCCAGCACTTCGGACACGCCATGGTCATATGCCGTCACCTCATCCGAACCTTGGTTTTCAGATATCTGAACCTAGACATTATATCAATTCTCCACACAGCTGTGTATAGCAAGCACAAAACAGAACTCCTCCTTCCCCATGGCTGTCAAGCTTGCTCTGCATGGAGTCAAACCTTCAGGGTGGGAGAAATTTTCATGGCCCCTGATGCCACGCACAAACTTGAGAGCTGCTTGGGCACAAATTCACACTGTGACCCTCAGCATGAGCCCCATGTCAAAGAAAGGCCAGTCAGGGCCTGGACCAAGAGCCCACATATGGGGCTTGCCAAGCCCCTATGCACACAATCCTCACCACGGTTTGAATTTTCCAGTCGCCCGGCCCGTACCTGGAGCTCTGCTTTGGAATCCCTTTCTTGGAGAGACCCATGAGCCAGACAACACGACTCCACCCTTCCCACAAAATGACCCCAAACTCTTGGGAGCTGGGACAAATCCCTAGAGAGGGATACTCGTCCACAGTACCTGAGGCCACCGCTCCAATCCACGGCTATCCCGGACACAACATCCAGAGACAAAAGCCTGAAGGAACGCCTCCCACTCGCCCTTGTTTCAGAGGCCCAGGAGCTCCCTCTCGGGCTGTACATCCGGCCTGCCATACCCTAGGCGCCACTCATAAGCTGAGTTTGTGTATTCAGACTTCTGTGCCCACAGCCTGGACCCACACAACATCCAGGCTAGGGCCTCTGGACCAAACAGCGAAAGATTGTGCCTGCCCTCTCCTTGGAAAGTGTGCCCAATCCATTGACCACAACCCTACAGGTTAGGGAAAAGCTCCAAGGTCCCTGAGGCCATCAATAGTATAGGCCACCCTGGACTAAGAGGGGCTCTCTGACACCAGCGGAGCAACTATCTCCACTTAGACTCTCACACAGTGTCCCCAGAGACAGAAGGTTGAAATGGACAGGCCCCCAGGCCCTAATCTGAACCTTAGCTTTGGTTTCCATGTTTCCGTTCTCAGAGGACTGTTTTCGTAGACCAGCACATGGGTCCTTTCTGAGGCACCAAACCAAAACTCTCTCATCTCCACATGGGCAGCTTTCTTACTGGGATGTATCAAACACTTCAGGTAGGAGAGTTCCGCAGGGCCACTGAACAACCAGCACATTCCAAGGTCTCCATGGACCCAAACGCACATTATGACGCATCCTCAGGAGAGGCCATTTCAACTCAGCCCCCTGGGTCGCGTGTTCCAGAGGCAGCAGATCAAACATATCTTGTCGCTAATAGCCAATGGGAATGCGAGGCATGCTGTACAGGGATCCATCCTTCGAACCCTGCTCTCCAGTCCTTCCATATGGTATGTCCTGGAGCCATGCAAAAGGACTCGAATGTCCCGCAGAAGGAAACCTTCTGGTTTGGGGCAACCTCCAAACTCAGCGTGGGAAAACTTCCTTGGCCTCATGAGGCCCCCACTTCATGAAGGTGCCATCATGGACACATACTCCAGCCTCAGCCGACGTCTGATCCTCAGCCTGACTTCAGATGCAGGAGATTTTGATTCAGCCTCTGCAGAGTGGGCTTGCTCTGCCCTTGGCTCCAATCCTCACACTAGCTTGTGTTTTCAGACTTCCGTCCTCACACTCCTGGCCCACAAACCCTCCCTACTGGGAATTCTGTGGCCACAATGAAGCACTGTGCCTGCCTCCCAGGAGAAAAACATTGTCTATGGCGCTGCCCAGAAACCCCAAATGAGGATCAAACTGCTTGGCCCTCGGCAACACCCCAATTGCATAGGCTACCTTAAACAGTGATGCTCTGTCGCAAATAGCCTGAGCCCAGACCTTCCAACAGACACCGACACAGCTGGCTGCACACCCAGCACATTGGACCCGCCACTTCCTTAGGCCACCATCCATTCCCAAGCTGGGTTTTCAGTCATCGGAACCTAGACTTTATCTCCAATCCCTGCACAGGGGGGAACCTGATTCACAAGTCAAAACCCCTCCTTCCCCATGGCAAGAAACCTTGCTGCTGGCAGTGAGTCAAACCTTCAGTGTAGGAGAAAACGGCATGGCCCATGAGGCCACGCCCAAGCGTGAGGGCCGCCTTGGGCACAAACACACATTGTGACCCTCAGCGTGAGTACCTTATTCAAGTAACGCCTCTCAGTGACTGGACCAAGAGCCCGCATATGTGGCTTGCCATGCCCATAGGCACCCAGGACTAACTAGATGGTGTGTATTCCAGTTGAGGGAACCCACTGCTGTGCTCTAGAGTCCCTCTCCTGGGGGGTCCCCTGTGGCAGAAAACAGTACTCTTCATTCCCACAGAATGAACACAAACACTTGGGAGCTTGGACAATCCCCCGAGAGGAAGGCTCTTCCTCGGCCTCTGAGACAACCCCTACCCTGACCGGACACTGTAAACGCAACACCCAGAGACAAAATCCTGAGTGACTGCCTCCCACTTGCCCTACTTTGATTTCCAGAGGATCTCCCCTCACGGACTAGAGATCAGGCCTGCCATTACATTGGCCCCTAGCTGAGCCAAGTTTGCTTTTTCAGACATCTGTCCCCACAGCCCTGGCAAACACAGCCTCTAGGCTGGGTCCTCTGGAGCCATACCACAGGACCGTGCCTGCTCTCTCCTGGGAAACTGTGTCCATTCCTTTGGCCACACACCTCCAGAATATGAGAAACCTCAAGGCCTCCGAGGACATCCCACTACTGGGAGCCTCACTGGACTCACAGGGGCATTCGGACACAAGCTGAGCTGCTACATCCATGAATGCATGCACACAGATGTCAACAGAGATAGAAGGTTGAGCCGGACAGGCCTTTAGGCCGTAGTCTCAACTCTTGCTTTGGTTTCCAGGTGTCACTCCTCAGAGGCTTTGGTTCGAAGAAGAGGGTATGGGGCTTTCCTGAGGCACGGAACAGAACTCCTCTCGTCTCCACATGGGAAGTTTCCTTGTTGGAGCCGTGTCAAACACCTCATGTTGGAGAATCCTGCAGAGTCCCTGAGCCACCTCCACATTCCAAGGTCTCCCAGGCCACCAAGCCACAGTAGGACTCATCTTCAGGAGAGACCATTTCAACTCTCCCCTCTGGGTAGCTCACCCAGGAGCCCGCAGATTGAGCCTGCCTTGTCCTGACTAAAGAGTGGGAATATGAGGTGGCGTTCCCAGGCATCCATGCTTAGACACCTGCTCTCGAGTCTTTCCATATGGGGCCTCTTGGAACCATCCAATAGGACTCGACTGTCGTGCAGAAGGTAACCTTCAGTTTTGGAGCAGTTCACAAATCCCATCGTAGGCAAAACTTTCTGGCCTCATGAAGCCCCCACACCCTTCCGGAAGAGGCCATGCTGGACAAAAACTCTAGCCTGAGGCACGTTTCATAGTTGACATGACCTCAGTGCAGGAGATCTCGATTCAGCCTCTGCAGAATGGGCCTGCCGTGCCCTCGGTCCCAAACCTCACGCTAGCTTGTGTTTTCAGACTTCCTTCCTCACACTCCTGGCAAACAAGCCCTCCGGATTAGGAACTCCGGAACCAAAACCCAGCCCAGTGTCTGCCCAACGGAAGAAAAACGTTTCCCTGTGGGGTCTCCAGAAAACCCAGATGAGGATCAATCTGCTCGGGCCTCGACGGTACCCGAACTGGATAGGCTGCTCTGGGCACTCATGCTCTCCCAAACACAGCCTGAAGCCAGACGTCCAGACAGACAAGGAGACAGCTGGCCGCACACCCAGCACTTCGGACACGCCATGGTCATATGCCGTCACCTCATCCGAACCTTGGTTTTCAGATATCTGAACCTAGACATTATATCAATTCTCCACACAGCTGTGTATAGCAAGCACAAAACAGAACTCCTCCTTCCCCATGGCTGTCAAGCTTGCTCTGCATGGAGTCAAACCTTCAGGGTGGGAGAAATTTTCATGGCCCCTGATGCCACGCACAAACTTGAGAGCTGCTTGGGCACAAATTCACACTGTGACCCTCAGCATGAGCCCCATGTCAAAGAAAGGCCAGTCAGGGCCTGGACCAAGAGCCCACATATGGGGCTTGCCAAGCCCCTATGCACACAATCCTCACCACGGTTTGAATTTTCCAGTCGCCCGGCCCGTACCTGGAGCTCTGCTTTGGAATCCCTTTCTTGGAGAGACCCATGAGCCAGACAACACGACTCCACCCTTCCCACAAAATGACCCCAAACTCTTGGGAGCTGGGACAAATCCCTAGAGAGGGATACTCGTCCACAGTACCTGAGGCCACCGCTCCAATCCACGGCTATCCCGGACACAACATCCAGAGACAAAAGCCTGAAGGAACGCCTCCCACTCGCCCTTGTTTCAGAGGCCCAGGAGCTCCCTCTCGGGCTGTACATCCGGCCTGCCATACCCTAGGCGCCACTCATAAGCTGAGTTTGTGTATTCAGACTTCTGTGCCCACAGCCTGGACCCACACAACATCCAGGCTAGGGCCTCTGGACCAAACAGCGAAAGATTGTGCCTGCCCTCTCCAAGGAAAGTGTGCCCAATCCATTGACCACAACCCTACAGGTTAGGGAAAAGCTCCAAGGTCCCTGAGGCCATCAATAGTATAGGCCACCCTGGACTAAGAGGGGCTCTCTGACACCAGCGGAGCAACTATCTCCACTTAGACTCTCACACAGTGTCCCCAGAGACAGAAGGTTGAAATGGACAGGCCCCCAGGCCCTAATCTGAACCTTAGCTTTGGTTTCCATGTTTCCGTTCTCAGAGGACTGTTTTCGTAGACCAGCACATGGGTCCTTTCTGAGGCACCAAACCAAACCTCTCTCATCTCCACATGGGCAGCTTTCTTACTGGGATGTATCAAACACTTCAGGTAGGAGAGTTCCGCAGGGCCACTGAACAACCAGCACATTCCAAGGTCTCCATGGACCCAAACGCACATTATGACGCATCCTCAGGAGAGGCCATTTCAACTCAGCCCCCTGGGTCGCGTGTTCCAGAGGCAGCAGATCAAACATATCTTGTCGCTAATAGCCAATGGGAATGCGAGGCATGCTGTACAGGGATCCATCCTTCGAACCCTGCTCTCCAGTCCTTCCATATGGTATGTCCTGGAGCCATGCAAAAGGACTCGAATGTCCCGCAGAAGGAAACCTTGTGGTTTGGGGCAACCTCCAAACTCAGCGTGGGAAAACTTCCTTGGCCTCATGAGGCCCCCACTTCATGAAGGTGCCATCATGGACACATACTCCAGCCTCAGCCGACGTCTGATCCTCAGCCTGACTTCAGATGCAGGAGATTTTGATTCAGCCTCTGCAGAGTGGGCATGCTCTGCCCTTGGCTCCAATCCTCACACTAGCTTGTGTTTTCAGACTTCCGTCCTCACACTCCTGGCCCACAAACCCTCCCTACTGGGATTTCTGGGGCCACAATGAAGCACTGTGCCTGCCTCCCAGGAGAAAAACATTGTCTATGGCGCTGCCAAGAAACCCCAAATGAGGATCAAACTGCTTGGCCCTCGGCAACACCCCAATTGCATAGGCTACCTTAAACAGTGATGCTCTGTCGCAAATAGCCTGAGCCCAGACCTTCCAACAGACACCGACACAGCTGGCTGCACACCCAGCACATTGGACCCGCCACTTCCTTAGGCCACCATCCATTCCCAACCTGGGTTTTCAGTCATCGGAACCTAGACTTTATCTCCAATCCCTGCACAGGGGGGAACCTGATTCACAAGTCAAAACCCCTCCTTCCCCATGGCAAGAAACCTTGCTGCTGGCAGTGAGTCAAACCTTCAGTGTAGGAGAAAACGGCATGGCCCATGAGGCCACGCCCAAGCGTGAGGGCCGCCTTGGGCACAAACACACATTGTGACCCTCAGCGTGAGTACCTTATTCAAGTAACGCCTCTCAGTGACTGGACCAAGAGCCCGCATATGTGGCTTGCCATGCCCATAGGCACCCAGGACTAACTAGATGGTGTGTATTCCAGTTGAGGGAACCCACTGCTGTGCTCTAGAGTCCCTCTCCTGGGGGGTCCCCTGTGGCAGAAAACAGTACTCTTCATTCCCACAGAATGAACACAAACACTTGGGAGCTTGGACAATCCCCCGAGAGGAAGGCTCTTCCTCGGCCTCTGAGACAACCCCTACCCTGACCGGACACTGTAAACGCAACACCCAGAGACAAAATCCTGAGTGACTGCCTCCCACTTGCCCTACTTTGATTTCCAGAGGATCTCCCCTCACGGACTAGAGATCAGGCCTGCCATTACATTGGCCCCTAGCTGAGCCAAGTTTGCTTTTTCAGACATCTGTCCCCACAGCCCTGGCAAACACAGCCTCTAGGCTGGGTCCTCTGGAGCCATACCACAGGACCGTGCCTGCTCTCTCCTGGGAAACTGTGTCCATTCCTTTGGCCACACACCTCCAGAATATGAGAAACCTCAAGGCCTCCAAGGACATCCCACTACTGGGAGCCTCACTGGACTCACAGGGGCATTCGGACACAAGCTGAGCTGCTACATCCATGAATGCATGCACACAGATGTCAACAGAGATAGAAGGTTGAGCCGGACAGGCCTTTAGGCCGTAGTCTCAACTCTTGCTTTGGTTTCCAGGTGTCACTCCTCAGAGGCTTTGGTTCGAAGAAGAGGGTATGGGGCTTTCCTGAGGCACGGAACAGAACTCCTCTCGTCTCCACATGGGAAGTTTCCTTGTTGGAGCCGTGTCAAACACCTCATGTTGGAGAATCCTGCAGAGTCCCTGAGCCACCTCCACATTCCAAGGTCTCCCAGGCCACCAAGCCACAGTAGGACTCATCTTCAGGAGAGACCATTTCAACTCTCCCCTCTGGGTAGCTCACCCAGGAGCCCGCAGATTGAGCCTGCCTTGTCCTGACTAAAGAGTGGGAATATGAGGTGGCGTTCCCAGGCATCCATGCTTAGACACCTGCTCTCGAGTCTTTCCATATGGGGCCTCTTGGAACCATCCAATAGGACTCGACTGTCGTGCAGAAGGTAACCTTCAGTTTTGGAGCAGTTCACAAATCCCATCGTAGGCAAAACTTTCTGGCCTCATGAAGCCCCCACACCCTTCAGGAAGAGGCCATGCTGGACAAAAACTCTAGCCTGAGGCACGTTTCATAGTTGACATGACCTCAGTGCAGGAGATCTCGATTCAGCCTCTGCAGAATGGGCCTGCCGTGCCCTCGGTCCCAAACCTCACGCTAGCTTGTGTTTTCAGACTTCCTTCCTCACACTCCTGGCAAACAAGCCCTCCGGATTAGGAACTCCGGAACCAAAACCCAGCCCAGTGTCTGCCCAACGGAAGAAAAACGTTTCCCTGTGGGGTCTCCAGAAAACCCAGATGAGGATCAATCTGCTCGGGCCTCGACGGTACCCGAACTGGATAGGCTGCTCTGGGCACTCATGCTCTCCCAAACACAGCCTGAAGCCAGACGTCCAGACAGACAAGGAGACAGCTGGCCGCACACCCAGCACTTCGGACACGCCATGGTCATATGCCGTCACCTCATCCGAACCTTGGTTTTCAGATATCTGAACCTAGACATTATATCAATTCTCCACACAGCTGTGTATAGCAAGCACAAAACAGAACTCCTCCTTCCCCATGGCTGTCAAGCTTGCTCTGCATGGAGTCAAACCTTCAGGGTGGGAGAAATTTTCATGGCCCCTGATGCCACGCACAAACTTGAGAGCTGCTTGGGCACAAATTCACACTGTGACCCTCAGCATGAGCCCCATGTCAAAGAAAGGCCAGTCAGGGCCTGGACCAAGAGCCCACATATGGGGCTTGCCAAGCCCCTATGCACACAATCCTCACCACGGTTTGAATTTTCCAGTCGCCCGGCCCGTACCTGGAGCTCTGCTTTGGAATCCCTTTCTTGGAGAGACCCATGAGCCAGACAACACGACTCCACCCTTCCCACAAAATGACCCCAAACTCTTGGGAGCTGGGACAAATCCCTAGAGAGGGATACTCGTCCACAGTACCTGAGGCCACCGCTCCAATCCACGGCTATCCCGGACACAACATCCAGAGACAAAAGCCTGAAGGAACGCCTCCCACTCGCCCTTGTTTCAGAGGCCCAGGAGCTCCCTCTCGGGCTGTACATCCGGCCTGCCATACCCTAGGCGCCACTCCTAAGCTGAGTTTGTGTATTCAGACTTCTGTGCCCACAGCCTGGACCCACACAACATCCAGGCTAGGGCCTCTGGACCAAACAGCGAAAGATTGTGCCTGCCCTCTCCAAGGAAAGTGTGCCCAATCCATTGACCACAACCCTACAGGTTAGGGAAAAGCTCCAAGGTCCCTGAGGCCATCAATAGTATAGGCCACCCTGGACTAAGAGGGGCTCTCTGACACCAGCGGAGCAACTATCTCCACTTAGACTCTCACACAGTGTCCCCAGAGACAGAAGGTTGAAATGGACAGGCCCCCAGGCCCTAATCTGAACCTTAGCTTTGGTTTCCATGTTTCCGTTCTCAGAGGACTGTTTTCGTAGACCAGCACATGGGTCCTTTCTGAGGCACCAAACCAAACCTCTCTCATCTCCACATGGGCAGCTTTCTTACTGGGATGTATCAAACACTTCAGGTAGGAGAGTTCCGCAGGGCCACTGAACAACCAGCACATTCCAAGGTCTCCATGGACCCAAACGCACATTATGACGCATCCTCAGGAGAGGCCATTTCAACTCAGCCCCCTGGGTCGCGTGTTCCAGAGGCAGCAGATCAAACATATCTTGTCGCTAATAGCCAATGGGAATGCGAGGCATGCTGTACAGGGATCCATCCTTCGAACCCTGCTCTCCAGTCCTTCCATATGGTATGTCCTGGAGCCATGCAAAAGGACTCGAATGTCCCGCAGAAGGAAACCTTGTGGTTTGGGGCAACCTCCAAACTCAGCGTGGGAAAACTTCCTTGGCCTCATGAGGCCCCCACTTCATGAAGGTGCCATCATGGACACATACTCCAGCCTCAGCCGACGTCTGATCCTCAGCCTGACTTCAGATGCAGGAGATTTTGATTCAGCCTCTGCAGAGTGGGCATGCTCTGCCCTTGGCTCCAATCCTCACACTAGCTTGTGTTTTCAGACTTCCGTCCTCACACTCCTGGCCCACAAACCCTCCCTACTGGGATTTCTGGGGCCACAATGAAGCACTGTGCCTGCCTCCCAGGAGAAAAACATTGTCTATGGCGCTGCCAAGAAACCCCAAATGAGGATCAAACTGCTTGGCCCTCGGCAACACCCCAATTGCATAGGCTACCTTAAAGAGTGATGCTCTGTCGCAAATAGCCTGAGCCCAGACCTTCCAACAGACACCGACACAGCTGGCTGCACACCCAGCACATTGGACCCGCCACTTCCTTAGGCCACCATCCATTCCCAAGCTGGGTTTTCAGTCATCGGAACCTAGACTTTATCTCCAATCCCTGCACAGGGGGGAACCTGATTCACAAGTCAAAACCCCTCCTTCCCCATGGCAAGAAACCTTGCTGCTGGCAGTGAGTCAAACCTTCAGTGTAGGAGAAAACGGCATGGCCCATGAGGCCACGCCCAAGCGTGAGGGCCGCCTTGGGCACAAACACACATTGTGACCCTCAGCGTGAGTACCTTATTCAAGTAACGCCTCTCAGTGACTGGACCAAGAGCCCGCATATGTGGCTTGCCATGCCCATAGGCACCCAGGACTAACTAGATGGTGTGTATTCCAGTTGAGGGAACCCACTGCTGTGCTCTAGAGTCCCTCTCCTGTGGGGTCCCCTGTGGCAGAAAACAATACTCTTCATTCCCACAGAATGAACACAAACACTTGGGAGCTTGGACAATCCCCCGAGAGGAAGGCTCTTCCTCGGCCTCTGAGACAACCCCTACCCTGACCGGACACTGTAAACGCAACACCCAGAGACAAAATCCTGAGTGACTGCCTCCCACTTGCCCTACTTTGATTTCCAGAGGATCTCCCCTCACGGACTAGAGATCAGGCCTGCCATTACATTGGCCTCTAGCTGAGCCAAGTTTGCTTTTTCAGACATCTGTCCCCACAGCCCTGGCAAACACAGCCTCTAGGCTGGGTCCTCTGGAGCCATACCACAGGACCGTGCCTGCTCTCTCCTGGGAAACTGTGTCCATTCCTTTGGCCACACACCTCCAGAATATGAGAAACCTCAAGGCCTCCGAGGACATCCCACTACTGGGAGCCTCACTGGACTCACAGGGGCATTCGGACACAAGCTGAGCTGCTACATCCATGAATGCATGCACACAGATGTCAAAAGAGATAGAAGGTTGAGCCGGACAGGCCTTTAGGCCGTAGTCTCAACTCTTGCTTTGGTTTCCAGGTGTCACTCCTCAGAGGCTTTGGTTCGAAGAACAGGGTATGGGGCTTTCCTGAGGCACGGAACAGAACTCCTCTCGTCTCCACATGGGAAGTTTCCTTGTTGGAGCCGTGTCAAACACCTCATGTTGGAGAATCCTGCAGAGTCCCTGAGCCACCTCCACATTCCAAGGTCTCCCAGGCCACCAAGCCACAGTAGGACTCATCTTCAGGAGAGACCATTTCAACTCTCCCCTCTGGGTAGCTCACCCAGGAGCCCGCAGATTGAGCCTGCCTTGTCCTGACTAAAGAGTGGGAATATGAGGTGGCGTTCCCAGGCATCCATGCTTAGACACCTGCTCTCGAGTCTTTCCATATGGGGCCTCTTGGAACCATCCAATAGGACTCGACTGTCGTGCAGAAGGTAACCTTCAGTTTTGGAGCAGTTCACAAATCCCATCGTAGGCAAAACTTTCTGGCCTCATGAAGCCCCCACACCCTTCCGGAAGAGGCCATGCTGGACAAAAACTCTAGCCTGAGGCACGTTTCATAGTTGACATGACCTCAGTGCAGGAGATCTCGATTCAGCCTCTGCAGAATGGGCCTGCCGTGCCCTCGGTCCCAAACCTCACGCTAGCTTGTGTTTTCAGACTTCCTTCCTCACACTCCTGGCAAACAAGCCCTCCGGATTAGGAACTCCGGAACCAAAACCCAGCCCAGTGTCTGCCCAACGGAAGAAAAACGTTTCCCTGTGGGGTCTCCAGAAAACCCAGATGAGGATCAATCTGCTCGGGCCTCGACGGTACCCGAACTGGATAGGCTGCTCTGGGCACTCATGCTCTCCCAAACACAGCCTGAAGCCAGACGTCCAGACAGACAAGGAGACAGCTGGCCGCACACCCAGCACTTCGGACACGCCATGGTCATATGCCGTCACCTCATCCGAACCTTGGTTTTCAGATATCTGAACCTAGACATTATATCAATTCTCCACACAGCTGTGTATAGCAAGCACAAAACAGAACTCCTCCTTCCCCATGGCTGTCAAGCTTGCTCTGCATGGAGTCAAACCTTCAGGGTGGGAGAAATTTTCATGGCCCCTGATGCCACGCACAAACTTGAGAGCTGCTTGGGCACAAATTCACACTGTGACCCTCAGCATGAGCCCCATGTCAAAGAAAGGCCAGTCAGGGCCTGGACCAAGAGCCCACATATGGGGCTTGCCAAGCCCCTATGCACACAATCCTCACCACGGTTTGAATTTTCCAGTCGCCCGGCCCGTACCTGGAGCTCTGCTTTGGAATCCCTTTCTTGGAGAGACCCATGAGCCAGACAACACGACTCCACCCTTCCCACAAAATGACCCCAAACTCTTGGGAGCTGGGACAAATCCCTAGAGAGGGATACTCGTCCACAGTACCTGAGGCCACCGCTCCAATCCACGGCTATCCCGGACACAACATCCAGAGACAAAAGCCTGAAGGAACGCCTCCCACTCGCCCTTGTTTCAGAGGCCCAGGAGCTCCCTCTCGGGCTGTACATCCGGCCTGCCATACCCTAGGCGCCACTCATAAGCTGAGTTTGTGTATTCAGACTTCTGTGCCCACAGCCTGGACCCACACAACATCCAGGCTAGGGCCTCTGGACCAAACAGCGAAAGATTGTGCCTGCCCTCTCCAAGGAAAGTGTGCCCAATCCATTGACCACAACCCTACAGGTTAGGGAAAAGCTCCAAGGTCCCTGAGGCCATCAATAGTATAGGCCACCCTGGACTAAGAGGGGCTCTCTGACACCAGCGGAGCAACTATCTCCACTTAGACTCTCACACAGTGTCCCCAGAGACAGAAGGTTGAAATGGACAGGCCCCCAGGCCCTAATCTGAACCTTAGCTTTGGTTTCCATGTTTCCGTTCTCAGAGGACTGTTTTCGTAGACCAGCACATGGGTCCTTTCTGAGGCACCAAACCAAACCTCTCTCATCTCCACATGGGCAGCTTTCTTACTGGGATGTATCAAACACTTCAGGTAGGAGAGTTCCGCAGGGCCACTGAACAACCAGCACATTCCAAGGTCTCCATGGACCCAAACGCACATTATGACACATCCTCAGGAGAGGCCATTTCAACTCAGCCCCCTGGGTCGCGTGTTCCAGAGGCAGCAGATCAAACATATCTTGTCGCTAATAGCCAATGGGAATGCGAGGCATGCTGTACAGGGATCCATCCTTCGAACCCTGCTCTCCAGTCCTTCCATATGGTATGTCCTGGAGCCATGCAAAAGGACCCGAATGTCCCGCAGAAGGAAACCTTGTGGTTTGGGGCAACCTCCAAACTCAGCGTGGGAAAACTTCCTTGGCCTCATGAGGCCCCCACTTCATGAAGGTGCCATCATGGACACATACTCCAGCCTCAGCCGACGTCTGATCCTCAGCCTGACTTCAGATGCAGGAGATTTTGATTCAGCCTCTGCAGAGTGGGCTTGCTCTGCCCTTGGCTCCAATCCTCACACTAGCTTGTGTTTTCAGACTTCCGTCCTCACACTCCTGGCCCACAAACCCTCCCTACTGGGATTTCTGGGGCCACAATGAAGCACTGTGCCTGCCTCCCAGGAGAAAAACATTGTCTATGGCGCTGCCAAGAAACCCCAAATGAGGATCAAACTGCTTGGCCCTCGGCAACACCCCAATTGCATAGGCTACCTTAAACAGTGATGCTCTGTCGCAAATAGCCTGAGCCCAGACCTTCCAACAGACACCGACACAGCTGGCTGCACACCCAGCACATTGGACCCGCCACTTCCTTAGGCCACCATCCATTCCCAACCTGGGTTTTCAGTCATCGGAACCTAGACTTTATCTCCAATCCCTGCACAGGGGGGAACCTGATTCACAAGTCAAAACCCCTCCTTCCCCATGGCAAGAAACCTTGCTGCTGGCAGTGAGTCAAACCTTCAGTGTAGGAGAAAACGGCATGGCCCATGAGGCCACGCCCAAGCGTGAGGGCCGCCTTGGGCACAAACACACATTGTGACCCTCAGCGTGAGTACCTTATTCAAGTAACGCCTCTCAGTGACTGGACCAAGAGCCCGCATATGTGGCTTGCCATGCCCATAGGCACCCAGGACTAACTAGATGGTGTGTATTCCAGTTGAGGGAACCCACTGCTGTGCTCTAGAGTCCCTCTCCTGGGGGGTCCCCTGTGGCAGAAAACAGTACTCTTCATTCCCACAGAATGAACACAAACACTTGGGAGCTTGGACAATCCCCCGAGAGGAAGGCTCTTCCTCGGCCTCTGAGACAACCCTTACCCTGACCGGACACTGTAAACGCAACACCCAGAGACAAAATCCTGAGTGACTGCCTCCCACTTGCCCTACTTTGATTTCCAGAGGATCTCCCCTCACGGACTAGAGATCAGGCCTGCCATTACATTGGCCCCTAGCTGAGCCAAGTTTGCTTTTTCAGACATCTGTCCCCACAGCCCTGGCAAACACAGCCTCTAGGCTGGGTCCTCTGGAGCCATACCACAGGACCGTGCCTGCTCTCTCCTGGGAAACTGTGTCCATTCCTTTGGCCACACACCTCCAGAATATGAGAAACCTCAAGGCCTCCGAGGACATCCCACTACTGGGAGCCTCACTGGACTCACAGGGGCATTCGGACACAAGCTGAGCTGCTACATCCATGAATGCATGCACACAGATGTCAACAGAGATAGAAGGTTGAGCCGGACAGGCCTTTAGGCCGTAGTCTCAACTCTTGCTTTGGTTTCCAGGTGTCACTCCTCAGAGGCTTTGGTTCGAAGAAGAGGGTATGGGGCTTTCCTGAGGCACGGAACAGAACTCCTCTCGTCTCCACATGGGAAGTTTCCTTGTTGGAGCCGTGTCAAACACCTCATGTTGGAGAATCCTGCAGAGTCCCTGAGCCACCTCCACATTCCAAGGTCTCCCAGGCCACCAAGCCACAGTAGGACTCATCTTCAGGAGAGACCATTTCAACTCTCCCCTCTGGGTAGCTCACCCAGGAGCCCGCAGATTGAGCCTGCCTTGTCCTGACTAAAGAGTGGGAATATGAGGTGGCGTTCCCAGGCATCCATGCTTAGACACCTGCTCTCGAGTCTTTCCATATGGGGCCTCTTGGAACCATCCAATAGGACTCGACTGTCGTGCAGAAGGTAACCTTCAGTTTTGGAGCAGTTCACAAATCCCATCGTAGGCAAAACTTTCTGGCCTCATGAAGCCCCCACACCCTTCAGGAAGAGGCCATGCTGGACAAAAACTCTAGCCTGAGGCACGTTTCATAGTTGACATGACCTCAGTGCAGGAGATCTCGATTCAGCCTCTGCAGAATGGGCCTGCCGTGCCTTCGGTCCCAAACCTCACGCTAGCTTGTGTTTTCAGACTTCCTTCCTCACACTCCTGGCAAACAAGCCCTCCGGATTAGGAACTCCGGAACCAAAACCCAGCCCAGTGTCTGCCCAACGGAAGAAAAACGTTTCCCTGTGGGGTCTCCAGAAAACCCAGATGAGGATCAATCTGCTCGGGCCTCGACGGTACCCGAACTGGATAGGCTGCTCTGGGCACTCATGCTCTCCCAAACACAGCCTGAAGCCAGACGTCCAGACAGACAAGGAGACAGCTGGCCGCACACCCAGCACTTCGGACACGCCATGGTCATATGCCGTCACCTCATCCGAACCTTGGTTTTCAGATATCTGAACCTAGACATTATATCAATTCTCCACACAGCTGTGTATAGCAAGCACAAAACAGAACTCCTCCTTCCCCATGGCTGTCAAGCTTGCTCTGCATGGAGTCAAACCTTCAGGGTGGGAGAAATTTTCATGGCCCCTGATGCCACGCACAAACTTGAGAGCTGCTTGGGCACAAATTCACACTGTGACCCTCAGCATGAGCCCCATGTCAAAGAAAGGCCTGTCAGGGCCTGGACCAAGAGCCCACATATGGGGCTTGCCAAGCCCCTATGCACACAATCCTCACCACGGTTTGAATTTTCCAGTCGCCCGGCCCGTACCTGGAGCTCTGCTTTGGAATCCCTTTCTTGGAGAGACCCATGAGCCAGACAACACGACTCCACCCTTCCCACAAAATGACCCCAAACTCTTGGGAGCTGGGACAAATCCCTAGAGAGGGATACTCGTCCACAGTACCTGAGGCCACCGCTCCAATCCACGGCTATCCCGGACACAACATCCAGAGACAAAAGCCTGAAGGAACGCCTCCCACTCGCCCTTGTTTCAGAGGCCCAGGAGCTCCCTCTCGGGCTGTACATCCGGCCTGCCATACCCTAGGCGCCACTCATAAGCTGAGTTTGTGTATTCAGACTTCTGTGCCCACAGCCTGGACCCACACAACATCCAGGCTAGGGCCTCTGGACCAAACAGCGAAAGATTGTGCCTGCCCTCTCCAAGGAAAGTGTGCCCAATCCATTGACCACAACCCTACAGGTTAGGGAAAAGCTCCAAGGTCCCTGAGGCCATCAATAGTATAGGCCACCCTGGACTAAGAGGGGCTCTCTGACACCAGCGGAGCAACTATCTCCACTTAGACTCTCACACAGTGTCCCCAGAGACAGAAGGTTGAAATGGACAGGCCCCCAGGCCCTAATCTGAACCTTAGCTTTGGTTTCCATGTTTCCGTTCTCAGAGGACTGTTTTCGTAGACCAGCACATGGGTCCTTTCTGAGGCACCAAACCAAAACTCTCTCATCTCCACATGGGCAGCTTTCTTACTGGGATGTATCAAACACTTCAGGTAGGAGAGTTCCGCAGGGCCACTGAACAACCAGCACATTCCAAGGTCTCCATGGACCCAAACGCACATTATGACGCATCCTCAGGAGAGGCCATTTCAACTCAGCCCCCTGGGTCGCGTGTTCCAGAGGCAGCAGATCAAACATATCTTGTCGCTAATAGCCAATGGGAATGCGAGGCATGCTGTACAGGGATCCATCCTTCGAACCCTGCTCTCCAGTCCTTCCATATGGTATGTCCTGGAGCCATGCAAAAGGACTCGAATGTCCCGCAGAAGGAAACCTTGTGGTTTGGGGCAACCTCCAAACTCAGCGTGGGAAAACTTCCTTGGCCTCATGAGGCCCCCACTTCATGAAGGTGCCATCATGGACACATACTCCAGCCTCAGCCGACGTCTGATCCTCAGCCTGACTTCAGATGCAGGAGATTTTGATTCAGCCTCTGCAGAGTGGGCTTGCTCTGCCCTTGGCTCCAATCCTCACACTAGCTTGTGTTTTCAGACTTCCGTCCTCACACTCCTGGCCCACAAACCCTCCCTACTGGGAATTCTGTGGCCACAATGAAGCACTGTGCCTGCCTCCCAGGAGAAAAACATTGTCTATGGCGCTGCCCAGAAACCCCAAATGAGGATCAAACTGCTTGGCCCTCGGCAACACCCCAATTGCATAGGCTACCTTAAACAGTGATGCTCTGTCGCAAATAGCCTGAGCCCAGACCTTCCAACAGACACCGACACAGCTGGCTGCACACCCAGCACATTGGACCCGCCACTTCCTTAGGCCACCATCCATTCCCAAGCTGGGTTTTCAGTCATCGGAACCTAGACTTTATCTCCAATCCCTGCACAGGGGGGAACCTGATTCACAAGTCAAACCCCCTCCTTCCCCATGGCAAGAAACCTTGCTGCTGGCAGTGAGTCAAACCTTCAGTGTAGGAGAAAACGGCATGGCCCATGAGGCCACGCCCAAGCGTGAGGGCCGCCTTGGGCACAAACACACATTGTGACCCTCAGCGTGAGTACCTTATTCAAGTAACGCCTCTCAGTGACTGGACCAAGAGCCCGCATATGTGGCTTGCCATGCCCATAGGCACCCAGGACTAACTAGATGGTGTGTATTCCAGTTGAGGGAACCCACTGCTGTGCTCTAGAGTCCCTCTCCTGGGGGGTCCCCTGTGGCAGAAAACAGTACTCTTCATTCCCACAGAATGAACACAAACACTTGGGAGCTTGGACAATCCCCCGAGAGGAAGGCTCTTCCTCGGCCTCTGAGACAACCCCTACCCTGACCGGACACTGTAAACGCAACACCCAGAGACAAAATCCTGAGTGACTGCCTCCCACTTGCCCTACTTTGAATTCCAGAGGATCTCCCCTCACGGACTAGAGATCAGGCCTGCCATTACATTGACCCCTAGCTGAGCCAAGTTTGCTTTTTCAGACATCTGTCCCCACAGCCCTGGCAAACACAGCCTCTAGGCTGGGTCCTCTGGAGCCATACCACAGGACCGTGCCTGCTCTCTCCTGGGAAACTGTGTCCATTCCTTTGGCCACACACCTCCAGAATATGAGAAACCTCAAGGCCTCCGAGGACATCCCACTACTGGGAGCCTCACTGGACTCACAGGGGCATTCGGACACAAGCTGAGCTGCTACATCCATGAATGCATGCACACAGATGTCAACAGAGATAGAAGGTTGAGTCGGACAGGCCTTTAGGCCGTAGTCTCAACTCTTGCTTTGGTTTCCAGGTGTCACTCCTCAGAGGCTTTGGTTCGAAGAAGAGGGTATGGGGCTTTCCTGAGGCACGGAACAGAACTCCTCTCGTCTCCACATGGGAAGTTTCCTTGTTGGAGCCGTGTCAAACACCTCATGTTGGAGAATCCTGCAGAGTCCCTGAGCCACCTCCACATTCCAAGGTCTCCCAGGCCACCAAGCCACAGTAGGACTCATCTTCAGGAGAGACCATTTCAACTCTCCCCTCTGGGTAGCTCACCCAGGAGCCCGCAGATTGAGCCTGCCTTGTCCTGACTAAAGAGTGGGAATATGAGGTGGCGTTCCCAGGCATCCATGCTTAGACACCTGCTCTCGAGTCTTTCCATATGGGGCCTCTTGGAACCATCCAATAGGACTCGACTGTCGTGCAGAAGGTAACCTTCAGTTTTGGAGCAGTTCACAAATCCCATCGTAGGCAAAACTTTCTGGCCTCATGAAGCCCCCACACCCTTCAGGAAGAGGCCATGCTGGACAAAAACTCTAGCCTGAGGCACGTTTCATAGTTGACATGACCTCAGTGCAGGAGATCTCGATTCAGCCTCTGCAGAATGGGCCTGCCGTGCCCTCGGTCCCAAACCTCACGCTAGCTTGTGTTTTCAGACTTCCTTCCTCACACTCCTGGCAAACAAGCCCTCCGGATTAGGAACTCCGGAACCAAAACCCAGCCCAGTGTCTGCCCAACGGAAGAAAAACGTTTCCCTGTGGGGTCTCCAGAAAACCCAGATGAGGATCAATCTGCTCGGGCCTCGACGGTACCCGAACTGGATAGGCTGCTCTGGGCACTCATGCTCTCCCAAACACAGCCTGAAGCCAGACGTCCAGACAGACAAGGAGACAGCTGGCCGCACACCCAGCACTTCGGACACGCCATGGTCATATGCCGTCACCTCATCCGAACCTTGGTTTTCAGATATCTGAACCTAGACATTATATCAATTCTCCACACAGCTGTGTATAGCAAGCACAAAACAGAACTCCTCCTTCCCCATGGCTGTCAAGCTTGCTCTGCATGGAGTCAAACCTTCAGGGTGGGAGAAATTTTCATGGCCCCTGATGCCACGCACAAACTTGAGAGCTGCTTGGGCACAAATTCACACTGTGACCCTCAGCATGAGCCCCATGTCAAAGAAAGGCCAGTCAGGGCCTGGACCAAGAGCCCACATATGGGGCTTGCCAAGCCCCTATGCACACAATCCTCACCACGGTTTGAATTTTCCAGTCGCCCGGCCCGTACCTGGAGCTCTGCTTTGGAATCCCTTTCTTGGAGAGACCCATGAGCCAGACAACACGACTCCACCCTTCCCACAAAATGACCCCAAACTCTTGGGAGCTGGGACAAATCCCTAGAGAGGGATACTCGTCCACAGTACCTGAGGCCACCGCTCCAATCCACGGCTATCCCGGACACAACATCCAGAGACAAAAGCCTGAAGGAACGCCTCCCACTCGCCCTTGTTTCAGAGGCCCAGGAGCTCCCTCTCGGGCTGTACATCCGGCCTGCCATACCCTAGGCGCCACTCATAAGCTGAGTTTGTGTATTCAGACTTCTGTGCCCACAGCCTGGACCCACACAACATCCAGGCTAGGGCCTCTGGACCAAACAGCGAAAGATTGTGCCTGCCCTCTCCAAGGAAAGTGTGCCCAATCCATTGACCACAACCCTACAGGTTAGGGAAAAGCTCCAAGGTCCCTGAGGCCATCAATAGTATAGGCCACCCTGGACTAAGAGGGGCTCTCTGACACCAGCGGAGCAACTATCTCCACTTAGACTCTCACACAGTGTCCCCAGAGACAGAAGGTTGAAATGGACAGGCCCCCAGGCCCTAATCTGAACCTTAGCTTTGGTTTCCATGTTTCCGTTCTCAGAGGACTGTTTTCGTAGACCAGCACATGGGTCCTTTCTGAGGCACCAAACCAAACCTCTCTCATCTCCACATGGGCAGCTTTCTTACTGGGATGTATCAAACACTTCAGGTAGGAGAGTTCCGCAGGGCCACTGAACAACCAGCACATTCCAAGGTCTCCATGGACCCAAACGCACATTATGACACATCCTCAGGAGAGGCCATTTCAACTCAGCCCCCTGGGTCGCGTGTTCCAGAGGCAGCAGATCAAACATATCTTGTCGCTAATAGCCAATGGGAATGCGAGGCATGCTGTACAGGGATCCATCCTTCGAACCCTGCTCTCCAGTCCTTCCATATGGTATGTCCTGGAGCCATGCAAAAGGACCCGAATGTCCCGCAGAAGGAAACCTTGTGGTTTGGGGCAACCTCCAAACTCAGCGTGGGAAAACTTCCTTGGCCTCATGAGGCCCCCACTTCATGAAGGTGCCATCATGGACACATACTCCAGCCTCAGCCGACGTCTGATCCTCAGCCTGACTTCAGATGCAGGAGATTTTGATTCAGCCTCTGCAGAGTGGGCTTGCTCTGCCCTTGGCTCCAATCCTCACACTAGCTTGTGTTTTCAGACTTCCGTCCTCACACTCCTGGCCCACAAACCCTCCCTACTGGGATTTCTGGGGCCACAATGAAGCACTGTGCCTGCCTCCCAGGAGAAAAACATTGTCTATGGCGCTGCCCAGAAACCCCAAATGAGGATCAAACTGCTTGGCCCTCGGCAACACCCCAATTGCATAGGCTACCTTAAACAGTGATGCTCTGTCGCAAATAGCCTGAGCCCAGACCTTCCAACAGACACCGACACAGCTGGCTGCACACCCAGCACATTGGACCCGCCACTTCCTTAGGCCACCATCCATTCCCAACCTGGGTTTTCAGTCATCGGAACCTAGACTTTATCTCCAATCCCTGCACAGGGGGGAACCTGATTCACAAGTCAAAACCCCTCCTTCCCCATGGCAAGAAACCTTGCTGCTGGCAGTGAGTCAAACCTTCAGTGTAGGAGAAAACGGCATGGCCCATGAGGCCACGCCCAAGCGTGAGGGCCGCCTTGGGCACAAACACACATTGTGACCCTCAGCGTGAGTACCTTATTCAAGTAACGCCTCTCAGTGACTGGACCAAGAGCCCGCATATGTGGCTTGCCATGCCCATAGGCACCCAGGACTAACTAGATGGTGTGTATTCCAGTTGAGGGAACCCACTGCTGTGCTCTAGAGTCCCTCTCCTGGGGGGTCCCCTGTGGCAGAAAACAGTACTCTTCATTCCCACAGAATGAACACAAACACTTGGGAGCTTGGACAATCCCCCGAGAGGAAGGCTCTTCCTCGGCCTCTGAGACAACCCCTACCCTGACCGGACACTGTAAACGCAACACCCAGAGACAAAATCCTGAGTGACTGCCTCCCACTTGCCCTACTTTGATTTCCAGAGGATCTCCCCTCACGGACTAGAGATCAGGCCTGCCATTACATTGGCCCCTAGCTGAGCCAAGTTTGCTTTTTCAGACATCTGTCCCCACAGCCCTGGCAAACACAGCCTCTAGGCTGGGTCCTCTGGAGCCATACCACAGGACCGTGCCTGCTCTCTCCTGGGAAACTGTGTCCATTCCTTTGGCCACACACCTCCAGAATATGAGAAACCTCAAGGCCTCCGAGGACATCCCACTACTGGGAGCCTCACTGGACTCACAGGGGCATTCGGACACAAGCTGAGCTGCTACATCCATGAATGCATGCACACAGATGTCAACAGAGATAGAAGGTTGAGCCGGACAGGCCTTTAGGCCGTAGTCTCAACTCTTGCTTTGGTTTCCAGGTGTCACTCCTCAGAGGCTTTGGTTCGAAGAAGAGGGTATGGGGCTTTCCTGAGGCACGGAACAGAACTCCTCTCGTCTCCACATGGGAAGTTTCCTTGTTGGAGCCGTGTCAAACACCTCATGTTGGAGAATCCTGCAGAGTCCCTGAGCCACCTCCACATTCCAAGGTCTCCCAGGCCACCAAGCCACAGTAGGACTCATCTTCAGGAGAGACCATTTCAACTCTCCCCTCTGGGTAGCTCACCCAGGAGCCCGCAGATTGAGCCTGCCTTGTCCTGACTAAAGAGTGGGAATATGAGGTGGCGTTCCCAGGCATCCATGCTTAGACACCTGCTCTCGAGTCTTTCCATATGGGGCCTCTTGGAACCATCCAATAGGACTCGACTGTCGTGCAGAAGGTAACCTTCAGTTTTGGAGCAGTTCACAAATCCCATCGTAGGCAAAACTTTCTGGCCTCATGAAGCCCCCACACCCTTCAGGAAGAGGCCATGCTGGACAAAAACTCTAGCCTGAGGCACGTTTCATAGTTGACATGACCTCAGTGCAGGAGATCTCGATTCAGCCTCTGCAGAATGGGCCTGCCGTGCCCTCGGTCCCAAACCTCACGCTAGCTTGTGTTTTCAGACTTCCTTCCTCACACTCCTGGCAAACAAGCCCTCCGGATTAGGAACTCCGGAACCAAAACCCAGCCCAGTGTCTGCCCAACGGAAGAAAAACGTTTCCCTGTGGGGTCTCCAGAAAACCCAGATGAGGATCAATCTGCTCGGGCCTCGACGGTACCCGAACTGGATAGGCTGCTCTGGGCACTCATGCTCTCCCAAACACAGCCTGAAGCCAGACGTCCAGACAGACAAGGAGACAGCTGGCCGCACACCCAGCACTTCGGACACGCCATGGTCATATGCCGTCACCTCATCCGAACCTTGGTTTTCAGATATCTGAACCTAGACATTATATCAATTCTCCACACAGCTGTGTATAGCAAGCACAAAACAGAACTCCTCCTTCCCCATGGCTGTCAAGCTTGCTCTGCATGGAGTCAAACCTTCAGGGTGGGAGAAATTTTCATGGCCCCTGATGCCACGCACAAACTTGAGAGCTGCTTGGGCACAAATTCACACTGTGACCCTCAGCATGAGCCCCATGTCAAAGAAAGGCCAGTCAGGGCCTGGACCAAGAGCCCACATATGGGGCTTGCCAAGCCCCTATGCACACAATCCTCACCACGGTTTGAATTTTCCAGTCGCTCGGCCCGTACCTGGAGCTCTGCTTTGGAATCCCTTTCTTGGAGAGACCCATGAGCCAGACAACACGACTCCACCCTTCCCACAAAATGACCCCAAACTCTTGGGAGCTGGGACAAATCCCTAGAGAGGGATACTCGTCCACAGTACCTGAGGCCACCGCTCCAATCCACGGCTATCCCGGACACAACATCCAGAGACAAAAGCCTGAAGGAACGCCTCCCACTCGCCCTTGTTTCAGAGGCCCAGGAGCTCCCTCTCGGGCTGTACATCCGGCCTGCCATACCCTAGGCGCCACTCATAAGCTGAGTTTGTGTATTCAGACTTCTGTGCCCACAGCCTGGACCCACACAACATCCAGGCTAGGGCCTCTGGACCAAACAGCGAAAGATTGTGCCTGCCCTCTCCAAGGAAAGTGTGCCCAATCCATTGACCACAACCCTACAGGTTAGGGAAAAGCTCCAAGGTCCCTGAGGCCATCAATAGTATAGGCCACCCTGGACTAAGAGGGGCTCTCTGACACCAGCGGAGCAACTATCTCCACTTAGACTCTCACACAGTGTCCCCAGAGACAGAAGGTTGAAATGGACAGGCCCCCAGGCCCTAATCTGAACCTTAGCTTTGGTTTCCATGTTTCCGTTCTCAGAGGACTGTTTTCGTAGACCAGCACATGGGTCCTTTCTGAGGCACCAAACCAAAACTCTCTCATCTCCACATGGGCAGCTTTCTTACTGGGATGTATCAAACACTTCAGGTAGGAGAGTTCCGCAGGGCCACTGAACAACCAGCACATTCCAAGGTCTCCATGGACCCAAACGCACATTATGACGCATCCTCAGGAGAGGCCATTTCAACTCAGCCCCCTGGGTCGCGTGTTCCAGAGGCAGCAGATCAAACATATCTTGTCGCTAATAGCCAATGGGAATGCGAGGCATGCTGTACAGGGATCCATCCTTCGAACCCTGCTCTCCAGTCCTTCCATATGGTATGTCCTGGAGCCATGCAAAAGGACTCGAATGTCCCGCAGAAGGAAACCTTGTGGTTTGGGGCAACCTCCAAACTCAGCGTGGGAAAACTTCCTTGGCCTCATGAGGCCCCCACTTCATGAAGGTGCCATCATGGACACATACTCCAGCCTCAGCCGACGTCTGATCCTCAGCCTGACTTCAGATGCAGGAGATTTTGATTCAGCCTCTGCAGAGTGGGCTTGCTCTGCCCTTGGCTCCAATCCTCACACTAGCTTGTGTTTTCAGACTTCCGTCCTCACACTCCTGGCCCACAAACCCTCCCTACTGGGAATTCTGTGGCCACAATGAAGCACTGTGCCTGCCTCCCAGGAGAAAAACATTGTCTATGGCGCTGCCCAGAAACCCCAAATGAGGATCAAACTGCTTGGCCCTCGGCAACACCCCAATTGCATAGGCTACCTTAAACAGTGATGCTCTGTCGCAAATAGCCTGAGCCCAGACCTTCCAACAGACACCGACACAGCTGGCTGCACACCCAGCACATTGGACCCGCCACTTCCTTAGGCCACCATCCATTCCCAAGCTGGGTTTTCAGTCATCGGAACCTAGACTTTATCTCCAATCCCTGCACAGGGGGGAACCTGATTCACAAGTCAAACCCCCTCCTTCCCCATGGCAAGAAACCTTGCTGCTGGCAGTGAGTCAAACCTTCAGTGTAGGAGAAAACGGCATGGCCCATGAGGCCACGCCCAAGCGTGAGGGCCGCCTTGGGCACAAACACACATTGTGACCCTCAGCGTGAGTACCTTATTCAAGTAACGCCTCTCAGTGACTGGACCAAGAGCCCGCATATGTGGCTTGCCATGCCCATAGGCACCCAGGACTAACTAGATGGTGTGTATTCCAGTTGAGGGAACCCACTGCTGTGCTCTAGAGTCCCTCTCCTGGGGGGTCCCCTGTGGCAGAAAACAGTACTCTTCATTCCCACAGAATGAACACAAACACTTGGGAGCTTGGACAATCCCCCGAGAGGAAGGCTCTTCCTCGGCCTCTGAGACAACCCCTACCCTGACCGGACACTGTAAACGCAACACCCAGAGACAAAATCCTGAGTGACTGCCTCCCACTTGCCCTACTTTGAATTCCAGAGGATCTCCCCTCACGGACTAGAGATCAGGCCTGCCATTACATTGACCCCTAGCTGAGCCAAGTTTGCTTTTTCAGACATCTGTCCCCACAGCCCTGGCAAACACAGCCTCTAGGCTGGGTCCTCTGGAGCCATACCACAGGACCGTGCCTGCTCTCTCCTGGGAAACTGTGTCCATTCCTTTGGCCACACACCTCCAGAATATGAGAAACCTCAAGGCCTCCGAGGACATCCCACTACTGGGAGCCTCACTGGACTCACAGGGGCATTCGGACACAAGCTGAGCTGCTACATCCATGAATGCATGCACACAGATGTCAACAGAGATAGAAGGTTGAGTCGGACAGGCCTTTAGGCCGTAGTCTCAACTCTTGCTTTGGTTTCCAGGTGTCACTCCTCAGAGGCTTTGGTTCGAAGAAGAGGGTATGGGGCTTTCCTGAGGCACGGAACAGAACTCCTCTCGTCTCCACATGGGAAGTTTCCTTGTTGGAGCCGTGTCAAACACCTCATGTTGGAGAATCCTGCAGAGTCCCTGAGCCACCTCCACATTCCAAGGTCTCCCAGGCCACCAAGCCACAGTAGGACTCATCTTCAGGAGAGACCATTTCAACTCTCCCCTCTGGGTAGCTCACCCAGGAGCCCGCAGATTGAGCCTGCCTTGTCCTGACTAAAGAGTGGGAATATGAGGTGGCGTTCCCAGGCATCCATGCTTAGACACCTGCTCTCGAGTCTTTCCATATGGGGCCTCTTGGAACCATCCAATAGGACTCGACTGTCGTGCAGAAGGTAACCTTCAGTTTTGGAGCAGTTCACAAATCCCATCGTAGGCAAAACTTTCTGGCCTCATGAAGCCCCCACACCCTTCAGGAAGAGGCCATGCTGGACAAAAACTCTAGCCTGAGGCACGTTTCATAGTTGACATGACCTCAGTGCAGGAGATCTCGATTCAGCCTCTGCAGAATGGGCCTGCCGTGCCCTCGGTCCCAAACCTCACGCTAGCTTGTGTTTTCAGACTTCCTTCCTCACACTCCTGGCAAACAAGCCCTCCGGATTAGGAACTCCGGAACCAAAACCCAGCCCAGTGTCTGCCCAACGGAAGAAAAACGTTTCCCTGTGGGGTCTCCAGAAAACCCAGATGAGGATCAATCTGCTCGGGCCTCGACGGTACCCGAACTGGATAGGCTGCTCTGGGCACTCATGCTCTCCCAAACACAGCCTGAAGCCAGACGTCCAGACAGACAAGGAGACAGCTGGCCGCACACCCAGCACTTCGGACACGCCATGGTCATATGCCGTCACCTCATCCGAACCTTGGTTTTCAGATATCTGAACCTAGACATTATATCAATTCTCCACACAGCTGTGTATAGCAAGCACAAAACAGAACTCCTCCTTCCCCATGGCTGTCAAGCTTGCTCTGCATGGAGTCAAACCTTCAGGGTGGGAGAAATTTTCATGGCCCCTGATGCCACGCACAAACTTGAGAGCTGCTTGGGCACAAATTCACACTGTGACCCTCAGCATGAGCCCCATGTCAAAGAAAGGCCAGTCAGGGCCTGGACCAAGAGCCCACATATGGGGCTTGCCAAGCCCCTATGCACACAATCCTCACCACGGTTTGAATTTTCCAGTCGCCCGGCCCGTACCTGGAGCTCTGCTTTGGAATCCCTTTCTTGGAGAGACCCATGAGCCAGACAACACGACTCCACCCTTCCCACAAAATGACCCCAAACTCTTGGGAGCTGGGACAAATCCCTAGAGAGGGATACTCGTCCACAGTACCTGAGGCCACCGCTCCAATCCACGGCTATCCCGGACACAACATCCAGAGACAAAAGCCTGAAGGAACGCCTCCCACTCGCCCTTGTTTCAGAGGCCCAGGAGCTCCCTCTCGGGCTGTACATCCGGCCTGCCATACCCTAGGCGCCACTCATAAGCTGAGTTTGTGTATTCAGACTTCTGTGCCCACAGCCTGGACCCACACAACATCCAGGCTAGGGCCTCTGGACCAAACAGCGAAAGATTGTGCCTGCCCTCTCCAAGGAAAGTGTGCCCAATCCATTGACCACAACCCTACAGGTTAGGGAAAAGCTCCAAGGTCCCTGAGGCCATCAATAGTATAGGCCACCCTGGACTAAGAGGGGCTCTCTGACACCAGCGGAGCAACTATCTCCACTTAGACTCTCACACAGTGTCCCCAGAGACAGAAGGTTGAAATGGACAGGCCCCCAGGCCCTAATCTGAACCTTAGCTTTGGTTTCCATGTTTCCGTTCTCAGAGGACTGTTTTCGTAGACCAGCACATGGGTCCTTTCTGAGGCACCAAACCAAACCTCTCTCATCTCCACATGGGCAGCTTTCTTACTGGGATGTATCAAACACTTCAGGTAGGAGAGTTCCGCAGGGCCACTGAACAACCAGCACATTCCAAGGTCTCCATGGACCCAAACGCACATTATGACACATCCTCAGGAGAGGCCATTTCAACTCAGCCCCCTGGGTCGCGTGTTCCAGAGGCAGCAGATCAAACATATCTTGTCGCTAATAGCCAATGGGAATGCGAGGCATGCTGTACAGGGATCCATCCTTCGAACCCTGCTCTCCAGTCCTTCCATATGGTATGTCCTGGAGCCATGCAAAAGGACCCGAATGTCCCGCAGAAGGAAACCTTGTGGTTTGGGGCAACCTCCAAACTCAGCGTGGGAAAACTTCCTTGGCCTCATGAGGCCCCCACTTCATGAAGGTGCCATCATGGACACATACTCCAGCCTCAGCCGACGTCTGATCCTCAGCCTGACTTCAGATGCAGGAGATTTTGATTCAGCCTCTGCAGAGTGGGCTTGCTCTGCCCTTGGCTCCAATCCTCACACTAGCTTGTGTTTTCAGACTTCCGTCCTCACACTCCTGGCCCACAAACCCTCCCTACTGGGATTTCTGGGGCCACAATGAAGCACTGTGCCTGCCTCCCAGGAGAAAAACATTGTCTATGGCGCTGCCCAGAAACCCCAAATGAGGATCAAACTGCTTGGCCCTCGGCAACACCCCAATTGCATAGGCTACCTTAAACAGTGATGCTCTGTCGCAAATAGCCTGAGCCCAGACCTTCCAACAGACACCGACACAGCTGGCTGCACACCCAGCACATTGGACCCGCCACTTCCTTAGGCCACCATCCATTCCCAACCTGGGTTTTCAGTCATCGGAACCTAGACTTTATCTCCAATCCCTGCACAGGGGGGAACCTGATTCACAAGTCAAAACCCCTCCTTCCCCATGGCAAGAAACCTTGCTGCTGGCAGTGAGTCAAACCTTCAGTGTAGGAGAAAACGGCATGGCCCATGAGGCCACGCCCAAGCGTGAGGGCCGCCTTGGGCACAAACACACATTGTGACCCTCAGCGTGAGTACCTTATTCAAGTAACGCCTCTCAGTGACTGGACCAAGAGCCCGCATATGTGGCTTGCCATGCCCATAGGCACCCAGGACTAACTAGATGGTGTGTATTCCAGTTGAGGGAACCCACTGCTGTGCTCTAGAGTCCCTCTCCTGGGGGGTCCCCTGTGGCAGAAAACAGTACTCTTCATTCCCACAGAATGAACACAAACACTTGGGAGCTTGGACAATCCCCCGAGAGGAAGGCTCTTCCTCGGCCTCTGAGACAACCCTTACCCTGACCGGACACTGTAAACGCAACACCCAGAGACAAAATCCTGAGTGACTGCCTCCCACTTGCCCTACTTTGATTTCCAGAGGATCTCCCCTCACGGACTAGAGATCAGGCCTGCCATTACATTGGCCCCTAGCTGAGCCAAGTTTGCTTTTTCAGACATCTGTCCCCACAGCCCTGGCAAACACAGCCTCTAGGCTGGGTCCTCTGGAGCCATACCACAGGACCGTGCCTGCTCTCTCCTGGGAAACTGTGTCCATTCCTTTGGCCACACACCTCCAGAATATGAGAAACCTCAAGGCCTCCGAGGACATCCCACTACTGGGAGCCTCACTGGACTCACAGGGGCATTCGGACACAAGCTGAGCTGCTACATCCATGAATGCATGCACACAGATGTCAACAGAGATAGAAGGTTGAGCCGGACAGGCCTTTAGGCCGTAGTCTCAACTCTTGCTTTGGTTTCCAGGTGTCACTCCTCAGAGGCTTTGGTTCGAAGAAGAGGGTATGGGGCTTTCCTGAGGCACGGAACAGAACTCCTCTCGTCTCCACATGGGAAGTTTCCTTGTTGGAGCCGTGTCAAACACCTCATGTTGGAGAATCCTGCAGAGTCCCTGAGCCACCTCCACATTCCAAGGTCTCCCAGGCCACCAAGCCACAGTAGGACTCATCTTCAGGAGAGACCATTTCAACTCTCCCCTCTGGGTAGCTCACCCAGGAGCCCGCAGATTGAGCCTGCCTTGTCCTGACTAAAGAGTGGGAATATGAGGTGGCGTTCCCAGGCATCCATGCTTAGACACCTGCTCTCGAGTCTTTCCATATGGGGCCTCTTGGAACCATCCAATAGGACTCGACTGTCGTGCAGAAGGTAACCTTCAGTTTTGGAGCAGTTCACAAATCCCATCGTAGGCAAAACTTTCTGGCCTCATGAAGCCCCCACACCCTTCCGGAAGAGGCCATGCTGGACAAAAACTCTAGCCTGAGGCACGTTTCATAGTTGACATGACCTCAGTGCAGGAGATCTCGATTCAGCCTCTGCAGAATGGGCCTGCCGTGCCCTCGGTCCCAAACCTCACGCTAGCTTGTGTTTTCAGACTTCCTTCCTCACACTCCTGGCAAACAAGCCCTCCGGATTAGGAACTCCGGAACCAAAACCCAGCCCAGTGTCTGCCCAACGGAAGAAAAACGTTTCCCTGTGGGGTCTCCAGAAAACCCAGATGAGGATCAATCTGCTCGGGCCTCGACGGTACCCGAACTGGATAGGCTGCTCTGGGCACTCATGCTCTCCCAAACACAGCCTGAAGCCAGACGTCCAGACAGACAAGGAGACAGCTGGCCGCACACCCAGCACTTCGGACACGCCATGGTCATATGCCGTCACCTCATCCGAACCTTGGTTTTCAGATATCTGAACCTAGACATTATATCAATTCTCCACACAGCTGTGTATAGCAAGCACAAAACAGAACTCCTCCTTCCCCATGGCTGTCAAGCTTGCTCTGCATGGAGTCAAACCTTCAGGGTGGGAGAAATTTTCATGGCCCCTGATGCCACGCACAAACTTGAGAGCTGCTTGGGCACAAATTCACACTGTGACCCTCAGCATGAGCCCCATGTCAAAGAAAGGCCAGTCAGGGCCTGGACCAAGAGCCCACATATGGGGCTTGCCAAGCCCCTATGCACACAATCCTCACCACGGTTTGAATTTTCCAGTCGCCCGGCCCGTACCTGGAGCTCTGCTTTGGAATCCCTTTCTTGGAGAGACCCATGAGCCAGACAACACGACTCCACCCTTCCCACAAAATGACCCCAAACTCTTGGGAGCTGGGACAAATCCCTAGAGAGGGATACTCGTCCACAGTACCTGAGGCCACCGCTCCAATCCACGGCTATCCCGGACACAACATCCAGAGACAAAAGCCTGAAGGAACGCCTCCCACTCGCCCTTGTTTCAGAGGCCCAGGAGCTCCCTCTCGGGCTGTACATCCGGCCTGCCATACCCTAGGCGCCACTCCTAAGCTGAGTTTGTGTATTCAGACTTCTGTGCCCACAGCCTGGACCCACACAACATCCAGGCTAGGGCCTCTGGACCAAACAGCGAAAGATTGTGCCTGCCCTCTCCAAGGAAAGTGTGCCCAATCCATTGACCACAACCCTACAGGTTAGGGAAAAGCTCCAAGGTCCCTGAGGCCATCAATAGTATAGGCCACCCTGGACTAAGAGGGGCTCTCTGACACCAGCGGAGCAACTATCTCCACTTAGACTCTCACACAGTGTCCCCAGAGACAGAAGGTTGAAATGGACAGGCCCCCAGGCCCTAATCTGAACCTTAGCTTTGGTTTCCATGTTTCCGTTCTCAGAGGACTGTTTTCGTAGACCAGCACATGGGTCCTTTCTGAGGCACCAAACCAAACCTCTCTCATCTCCACATGGGCAGCTTTCTTACTGGGATGTATCAAACACTTCAGGTAGGAGAGTTCCGCAGGGCCACTGAACAACCAGCACATTCCAAGGTCTCCATGGACCCAAACGCACATTATGACGCATCCTCAGGAGAGGCCATTTCAACTCAGCCCCCTGGGTCGCGTGTTCCAGAGGCAGCAGATCAAACATATCTTGTCGCTAATAGCCAATGGGAATGCGAGGCATGCTGTACAGGGATCCATCCTTCGAACCCTGCTCTCCAGTCCTTCCATATGGTATGTCCTGGAGCCATGCAAAAGGACTCGAATGTCCCGCAGAAGGAAACCTTGTGGTTTGGGGCAACCTCCAAACTCAGCGTGGGAAAACTTCCTTGGCCTCATGAGGCCCCCACTTCATGAAGGTGCCATCATGGACACATACTCCAGCCTCAGCCGACGTCTGATCCTCAGCCTGACTTCAGATGCAGGAGATTTTGATTCAGCCTCTGCAGAGTGGGCATGCTCTGCCCTTGGCTCCAATCCTCACACTAGCTTGTGTTTTCAGACTTCCGTCCTCACACTCCTGGCCCACAAACCCTCCCTACTGGGATTTCTGGGGCCACAATGAAGCACTGTGCCTGCCTCCCAGGAGAAAAACATTGTCTATGGCGCTGCCAAGAAACCCCAAATGAGGATCAAACTGCTTGGCCCTCGGCAACACCCCAATTGCATAGGCTACCTTAAAGAGTGATGCTCTGTCGCAAATAGCCTGAGCCCAGACCTTCCAACAGACACCGACACAGCTGGCTGCACACCCAGCACATTGGACCCGCCACTTCCTTAGGCCACCATCCATTCCCAAGCTGGGTTTTCAGTCATCGGAACCTAGACTTTATCTCCAATCCCTGCACAGGGGGGAACCTGATTCACAAGTCAAAACCCCTCCTTCCCCATGGCAAGAAACCTTGCTGCTGGCAGTGAGTCAAACCTTCAGTGTAGGAGAAAACGGCATGGCCCATGAGGCCACGCCCAAGCGTGAGGGCCGCCTTGGGCACAAACACACATTGTGACCCTCAGCGTGAGTACCTTATTCAAGTAACGCCTCTCAGTGACTGGACCAAGAGCCCGCATATGTGGCTTGCCATGCCCATAGGCACCCAGGACTAACTAGATGGTGTGTATTCCAGTTGAGGGAACCCACTGCTGTGCTCTAGAGTCCCTCTCCTGGGGGGTCCCCTGTGGCAGAAAACAATACTCTTCATTCCCACAGAATGAACACAAACACTTGGGAGCTTGGACAATCCCCCGAGAGGAAGGCTCTTCCTCGGCCTCTGAGACAACCCCTACCCTGACCGGACACTGTAAACGCAACACCCAGAGACAAAATCCTGAGTGACTGCCTCCCACTTGCCCTACTTTGATTTCCAGAGGATCTCCCCTCACGGACTAGAGATCAGGCCTGCCATTACATTGGCCTCTAGCTGAGCCAAGTTTGCTTTTTCAGACATCTGTCCCCACAGCCCTGGCAAACACAGCCTCTAGGCTGGGTCCTCTGGAGCCATACCACAGGACCGTGCCTGCTCTCTCCTGGGAAACTGTGTCCATTCCTTTGGCCACACACCTCCAGAATATGAGAAACCTCAAGGCCTCCGAGGACATCCCACTACTGGGAGCCTCACTGGACTCACAGGGGCATTCGGACACAAGCTGAGCTGCTACATCCATGAATGCATGCACACAGATGTCAACAGAGATAGAAGGTTGAGCCGGACAGGCCTTTAGGCCGTAGTCTCAACTCTTGCTTTGGTTTCCAGGTGTCACTCCTCAGAGGCTTTGGTTCGAAGAAGAGGGTATGGGGCTTTCCTGAGGCACGGAACAGAACTCCTCTCGTCTCCACATGGGAAGTTTCCTTGTTGGAGCCGTGTCAAACACCTCATGTTGGAGAATCCTGCAGAGTCCCTGAGCCACCTCCACATTCCAAGGTCTCCCAGGCCACCAAGCCACAGTAGGACTCATCTTCAGGAGAGACCATTTCAACTCTCCCCTCTGGGTAGCTCACCCAGGAGCCCGCAGATTGAGCCTGCCTTGTCCTGACTAAAGAGTGGCGTTCCCAGGCATCCATGCTTAGACACCTGCTCTCGAGTCTTTCCATATGGGGCCTCTTGGAACCATCCAATAGGACTCGACTGTCGTGCAGAAGGTAACCTTCAGTTTTGGAGCAGTTCACAAATCCCATCGTAGGCAAAACTTTCTGGCCTCATGAAGCCCCCACACCCTTCCGGAAGAGGCCATGCTGGACAAAAACTCTAGCCTGAGGCACGTTTCATAGTTGACATGACCTCAGTGCAGGAGATCTCGATTCAGCCTCTGCAGAGTGGGCCTGCCGTGCCCTCGGTCCCAAACCTCACGCTAGCTTGTGTTTTCAGACTTCCTTCCTCACACTACTGGCAAACAAGCCCTCCGGACTAGGAACTCCGGAACCAAAACCCAGCCCAGTGTCTGCCCAACGGAAGAAAAACGTTTCCCTGTGGGGCTCTCCAGAAAACCCAGATGAGGATCAACCTGCTCGGGCCTCGACGGTACCCGCACTGGATAGGCTGCTCTGGGCACGCATGCTCTGCCTGACACAGCCTGAAGCCAGACGTCCAGACAGACAAGGAGACATCTGGCCGCACACCCATCACTTCGGACACGCCATGGTCTTATGCCGTCACCTCATCCTTACCTTGGTTTTCAGATATCTGAACCTAGACATTATATCAATTCTCCACACAGCTGGGTATAGCAAGCACAAAACAGAACTCCTCCTTCCCCATGGCTCTCAAGCTTGCTCTTGGCATGCAGTCACACCTTCAGGGTGGGAGAAACCTTCATGGCCTCTGATGCCACGCCCAAACTTGAGTGCTGCTTGGGCACAATTTCACACTGTGACGCTCAGCATGAGCCCCATGTCAAAGAAAGGCCTGTCAGGGCCTGGACCAAGAGCCCACATATGGGGCTTGCCAAGCCCCTATGCACCCAATCCTCACCACGGTTTGAATTTTCCAGTTGCCCCGCCCGTACCTGGAGCTCTGCTCTGGAATCCCTTTCTTGGAGAGACCCATGAGCCAGACAACACGACTCCACCCTTCCCACAAAATGACCCCAAACTCTTGGGAGCTGGGACAAATCCCCAGACAGGGATACTCGTCCACAGTACCTGAGGCCACCGCTCCAATCCACGGCTATCCCGGACACAACATCCAGAGACAAAAGCCTGAAGGAACGCCTCCCACTCGCCCTTGTTTCAGAGGCCCAGGAGCTCCCTCTCGGGCTGTACATCCGGCCTGCCATACCCTAGGCGCCACTCATAAGCTGAGTTTGTGTATTCAGACTTCTGTGCCCACAGCCTGGACCCACACAACATCCAGGCTAGGGCCTCTGGACCAAACAGTGAAAGATTGTGCCTGCCCTCTCCAAGGAAAGTGTGCCCAATCATTGACCACAACCCTACAGGTTAGGGAAAAGCTCCAAGGTCCCTGAGGCCATCAATAGTATAGGCCACCCTGGACTAAGAGGGGCTCTCTGACACCAGCGGAGCAACTATCTCCACTTAGACACTCAAACAGTGTCCCCAGAGACAGAAGGTTGAAATGGACAGGCCCCCAGGCCCTAATCTGAACCTTAGCTTTGGTTTCCATGTTTCCGTTCTCAGAGGACTGTTTTCGTAGACCAGCACATGGGGCTTTTCTGAGGCACCAAACCAAACCTCTCTCATCTCCACATGGGCAGCTTTCTTACTCGGATGTATCAAACACTTCACGTAGGAGAGTTCCGCAGGGCCACTGAACAACCAGCACATTCCAAGGTCTCCATGGACCCAAACGCACATTATGACGCATCCTCAGGAGAGGCCATTTCAACTCAGCCCCCTGGGTCGCGTGTTCCAGAGGCAGCAGATCAAACATATCTTGTCGCTAATAGCCAATGGGAATGCGAGGCATGCTGTACAGGGATCCATCCTTCGAACCCTGCTCTCCAGTCCTTCCATATGGTATGTCCTGGAGCCATGCAACAGGACTCGAATGTCCCGCAGAAGCAAACCTTGTGGTTTGGGGCAACCTCCAAACTCAGCGTGGGAAAACTTCCTTGGCCTCATGAGGCCCCCACTTCATGAAGGTGCCATCATGGACACATACTCCAGCCTCAGCCAACGTCTGATCCTCAGCCTGACTTCAGATGCAGGAGATTTTGATTCAGCCTCTGCAGAGTGGGCCTGCTCTGCCCTTGGCTCCAATCCTCACACTAGCTTGTGTTTTCAGACTTCCGCCCTCACACTCCTGGCCCACAAACCCTCCCTACTGGGAATTCTGGGGCCACAATGAAGCACTGTGCCTGCCTCCCAGGAGAAAAACATTGTCTATGGCGCTGCCCAGAAACCCGAAATGAGGATCAAACTGCTTGGCCCTCGGCAACACCCCAATTGCATAGGCTACCTTAAACAGTGATGCTCTGTCGCAAATAGCCTGAGCCCAGACCTTCCAACAGACACCGACACAGCTGGCTGCACACCCAGCACATTGGACCCGCCACTGCCTTAGGCCACCATCCATTCCCAACCTGGGTTTTCAGTCATCGGAACCTAGACCTTATCTCCAATCCCTGCACAGGGGGGAACCTGATGCACAAGTCAGAACCCCTCCTTCCCCATGGCAAGAAACCTTGCTGCTGGCAGTGAGTCAAACCTTCAGTGTAGGAGAAAAAGGCATGGCCCATGAGGCCACGCCCAAGCGTGAGGGCCGCCTTGGGCACAAACACACATTGTGACCCTCAGCGTGAGTACCTTATTCAAGTAACGCCTCTCAGTGACTGGACCAAGAGCCCGCATATGTGGCTTGCCATGCCCATAGGCACCCAGGACTAACTAGATGGTGTGTATTCCAGTTGAGGGAACCCACTGCTGTGCTCTAGAGTCCCTCTCCTGGGGGGTCCCCTGTGGCAGAAAACAGTACTCTTCATTCCCACAGAATGAACACAAACACTTGGGAGCTTGGACAATCCCCCGAGAGGAAGGCTCTTCCTCGGCCTCTGAGACAACCCCTACCCTGACCGGACACTGTAAACGCAACACCCAGAGACAAAATCCTGAGTGACTGCCTCCCACTTGCCCTACTTTGATTTCCAGAGGATCTCCCCTCACGGACTAGAGATCAGGCCTGCCATTACATTGGCCCCTAGCTGAGCCAAGTTTGCTTTTTCAGACATCTGTCCCCACAGCCCTGGCAAACACAGCCTCTAGGCTGGGTCCTCTGGAGCCATACCACAGGACCGTGCCTTCTCTCTCCTGGGAAACTGTGTCCATTCCTTTGGCCACACACCTCCAGAATATGAGAAACCTCAAGGCCTCCGAGGACATCCCACTACTGGGAGCCTCACTGGACTTACAGGGGCATTCGGACACAAGCTGAGCAGCTACATCCATGAATGCATGCACACAGATGTCAACAGAGATAGAAGGTTGAGCCGGACAGGCCTGTAGGCCGTAGTCTCAACTCTTGCTTTGGTTTCCAGGTGTCACTCCTCAGAGGCTTTGGTTCGAAGAACAGGGAATGGGGCTTTCCTGAGGCACGGAACAGAACTCCTCTCGTCTCCACATGGGAAGTTTCCTTGTTGGAGCCGTGTCAAACACCTCATGTTGGAGAATCCTGCAGAGTCCCTGAGCCACCTCCACATTCCAAGCTCTCCCAGGCCACCAAGCCACAGTAGGACTCATCTTCAGGAGAGACCATTTCAACTCTCCCCTCTGGGTAGCTCACCCAGGAGCCCGCAGATTGAGCCTGCCTTGTCCTGACTAAAGAGTGGGAATATGAGGTGGCGTTCCCAGGCATCCATGCTTAGACACCTGCTCTCGAGTCTTTCCATATGGGGCCTCTTGGAACCATCCAATAGGACTCGACTGTCGTGCAGAAGGTAACCTTCAGTTTTGGAGCAGTTCACAAATCCCATCGTAGGCAAAACTTTCTGGCCTCATGAAGCCCCCACACCCTTCAGGAAGAGGCCATGCTGGACAAGAACTCTAGCCTGAGGCACGTCTCATAGTTGACATGACCTCAGTGCAGGAGATCTCGATTCAGCCTCTGCAGAGTGGGCCTGCCATGCCCTCGGTCCCAAACCTCACGCTAGCTTGTGTTTTCAGACTTCCTTCCTCACACTCCTGGCAAACAAGCCCTCTGGACTAGGAACTCCGGAACCAAAACCCAGCCCAGTGTCTGCCCAACGGAAGAAAAACGTTTCCCTGTGGGGCTCTCCAGAAAACCCAGATGAGGATCAACCTGCTCGGGCCTCGACGGTACCCGAACTGGATAGGCTGCTCTGGGCACTCATGCTCTGCCTGACACAGCCTGAAGCCAGACGTCCAGACAGACAAGGAGACAGCTGGCCGCACACCCAGCACTTCGGACACGCCATGGTCTTATGCCGTCACCTCATCCTAACCTTGGTTTTCAGATATCTGAACCTAGACATTATATCAATTCTCCACACAGCTGGGTATAGCAAGCACAAAACAGAACTCCTCCTTCCCCATGGCTGTCAAGCTTGCTCTTGGCATGGAGTCACACCTTCAGGGTGGGAGAAACCTTCATGGCCCCTGATGCCACGCCCAAACTTGAGTGCTGCTTGGGCACAAATTCACACTGTGACCCTCAGCATGAGCCCCATGTCAAAGAAAGGCCTGTCAGGGCCTGGACCAAGAGCCCACATATGGGGCTTGCCAAGCCCCTATGCACCCAATCCTCACCACGGTTTGAATTTTCCAGTCGCCCTGCCCGTACCTGGAGCTCTGCTCTGGAATCCCTTTCTTGGAGAGACCCTTGTGCCAGACAACACGACTCCACCCTTCCCACAAAATGACCCCAAACTCTTGGGAGCTGGGACAAATCCCCAGAGAGGGATACTCGTCCACAGTACCTGAGGCCACCGCTCCAATCCACGGCTATCCCGGACACAACATCCAGAGACAAAAGCCTGAAGGAACGCCTCCTACTCGCCCTTGTTTCAGAGGCCCAGGAGCTCCCTCTCGGGCTGTACATCCGGCCTGCCATACCCTAGGCGCCACTCCTAAGCTGAGTTTGTGTATTCAGACTTCTGTGCCCACAGCCTGGACCCACACAACATCCAGGCTAGGGCCTCTGGACCAAACAGCGAAAGATTGTGCCTGCCCTCTCCAAGGAAAGTGTGCCCAATCCATTGACCACAACCCTACAGGTTAGGGAAAAGCTCCAAGGTCCCTGAGGCCATCAATAGTATAGGCGACCCTGGACTAAGAGGGGCTCTCTGACACCAGCGGAGCAACTATCTCCACTTAGACTCTCACACAGTGTCCCCAGAGACAGAAGGTTGAAATGGACAGGCCCCCAGGCCCTAATCTGAACCTTAGCTTTGGTTTCCATGTTTCCGTTCTCAGAGGACTGTTTCCGTAGACCAGCACATGGGGCTTTTCTGAGGCACCAAACCAAACCTCTCTCATCTCCACATAAGCAGCTTTCTTACTGGGTTGTATCAAACACTTCAGGTAGGAGAGTTCCGCAGGGCCACTGAACAACCAGCACATTCCAAGGTCTCCATGGACCCAAACGCACATTATGACGCATCCTCAGGAGAGGCCATTTCAACTCAGCCCCCTGGGTCGCGTGTTCCAGAGGCAGCAGATCAAATATATCTTGTCGCAATAGCCAATGGGAATGCGAGGCATGCTGTACAGGGATCCATCCTTCGAACCCTGCTCTCCAGTCCTTCCATATGGTATGTCCTGGAGCCATGCAACAGGACTCCAATGTCCCGCAGAAGGAAACCTTGTGGATTGGGGCAACCTCCAAACTCAGCGTTGGAAAACTTCCTTGGCCTCATGAGGCCCCCACTTCATGAAGGTGCCATCATGGACACATACTCCAGCCTCAGCCGACGTCTGATCCTCAGCCTGACTTCAGATGCAGGAGATTTTGATTCAGCCTCTGCAGAGTGGGCCTGCTCTGCCCATGGCTCCAATCCTCACACTAGCTTGTGTTTTCAGACTTCCGTCCTCACACTGCTGGCCCACAAACCCTCCCTACTGGAAATTCTGGGGACACAATGAAGCACTGTGCCTGCCTCCAAGGAGAAAAACATTGTCTATGGCGCTGCCCAGAAACCACAAATGAGGATCAAACTGCTTGGCCCTCGGCAACACCCCAATTGCATAGGCTACCTTAAACAGTGATGCTCTGTCGCAAATAGCCTGAGCCCAGACCTTACAACAGACACCGACACAGCTGGCTGCACACCCAGCACATTGGACCCGCCACTGCCTTAGGCCACCATCCATTCCCAACCTGGGTTTTCAGTCATCGGAACCTAGACCTTATCTCCAATCCCTGCACAGGGGGGAACCTGATGCACAAGTCAGAACCCCTCCTTCCCCATGGCAGGAAACCTTACTGCTGGCAGTGAGTCAAACCTTCACTGTAGGAGAAAATGGCATGGCCCATGAGGCCACGCCCAAGCGTGAGGGCCGCCTTGGGCACAAACACACATTGTGACCCTCAGGGTGAGTACCTTATTCAAGTAACGCCTCTCAGTGACTGGACCAAGAGCCCGCATATGTGGCTTGCCATGCCCATAGGCACCCAGGACTAACTAGATGGTGTGTATTCCAGTTGAGGGAACCTACTGCTGTGCTCTAGAGTCCCTCTCCTGGGGGGTCCCCTGTGGCAGAAAACAGTACTCTTCATTCCCACAGAATGAACACAAACACTTGGGAGCTTGGACAATCCCCCGATAGGAAGGCTCTTCCTCGGCCTCTGAGACAACCCCTACCCTGACTGGACACTGTAAACGCAACACCCAGAGACAAAATCCTGAGTGACTGCCTCCCACTTGCCCTACTTTGATTTCCAGAGGATCTCCCCTCACGGACTAGAGATCAGGCCTGCCATTACATTGGCCCCTAGCTGAGCCAAGTTTGCTTTTTCAGACATCTGTCCCCACAGCCCTGGCAAACACAGCCTCTAGGCTGGGTCCTCTGGAGCCATACCACAGGACCGTGCCTGCTCTCTCCTGGGAAACTGTGTCCATTCCTTTGGCCACACACCTCCAGAATATGAGAAACGTCAAGGCCTCCGAGGACATCCCACTACTGGGAGCCTCACTGGAATCACAGGGGCATTCGGACACAAGCTGAGCAGCTACATCCATGAATGCATGCACACAGATGTCAACAGAGATAGAAGGTTGAGCCGGACAGGCCTTTAGGCCGTAGTCTCAACTCTTGCTTTGGTTTCCAGGTGTCACTCCTCAGAGGATTTGGTTCGAAGAACAGGGTATGGGGCTTTCCTGAGGCACGGAACAGAACTCCTCTCGTCTCCACATGGGAAGTTTCCTTGTTGGAGCCGTGTCAAACACCTCATGTTGGAGAATCCTGCAGAGTCCCTGAGCCACCTCCACATTCCAAGCTCTCCCAGGCCACCAAGCCACAGTAGGACTGATCTTCAGGAGAGACCATTTCAATTTTCCCCTCTGGGTAGCTCACCCAGGAGCCCGCAGATTGAGCCTGCCTTGTCCTGACTAAAGAGTGGGAATATGAGGTGGCGTTCCCAGGCATCCATGCTTAGACACCTGCTCTCGAGTCTTTCCATATGGGGCCTCTTGGAACCATCCAATAGGACTCGACTGTCGTGCAGAAGGTAACCTTCAGTTTTGGAGCAGTTCACAAATCCCATCGTAGGCAAAACTTTCTGGCCTCATGAAGCCCCCACACCCTTCAGGAAGAGGCCATGCTGGACAAGAACTCTAGCCTGAGGCACGTCTCATAGTTGACATGACCTCAGTGCAGGATATCTCGATTCAGCCTCTGCAGAGTGGGCCTGCCGTGCCCTCGGTCCCAAACCTCACGCTAGCTTGTGTTTTCAGACTTCCTTCCTCACACTCCTGGCAAACAAGCCCTCCGGACTAGGAACTCCAGAACCAAAACCCAGCCCAGTGTCTGCCCAACGGAAGAAAAACGTTTCCCTGTGGGGCTCTCCAGAAAACCCAGATGAGGATCAACCTGCTCGGGCCTCGACGGTCCCCGAACTGGATAGGCTGCTCTGGGCACTCATGCTCTGCCTGACACAGCCTGAAGCCAGACGTCCAGACAGACAAGGAGACAGCTGGCCGCACACCCAGCAATTCGGACACGCCATGGTCTTATGCCGTCACCTCATCCTAACCTTGGTTTTCAGATATCTGAACCTAGACATTATATCAATTCTCCACACAGCTGGGTATAGCAAGCACAAAACAGAACTCCTCCTTCCCCATGGCTGTCAAGCTTGCTCTTGGCATGCAGTCACACCTTCAGGGTGGGAGAAACCTTCATGGCCCCTGACGCCACGCCCAAACTTGAGTGCTGCTTGGGCACAAATTCACACTGTGACCCTCAGCATGAGCCCCATGTCAAAGAAAGGCCTGTCAGGGCCTGGACCAAGAGCCCACATATGGGGCTTGCCAAGCCCCTATGCACCCAATCCTCACCACGGTTTTAATTTTCCAGTCGCCCTGCCCGTACCTGGAGCTCTGCTCTGGAATCCCTTTCTTGGAGAGACCCTTGAGCCAGACAACACGACTCCACCCTTCCCACAAAATGACCCCAAACTCTTGGGAGCTGGGACAAATCCCCAGAGAGGGATACTCGTCCACAGTACCTGAGGCCACCGCTCCAATTCACGGCTATCCCGGACACAACATCCAGAGACAAAAGCCTGAAGGAAAGCCTCCTACTCGCCCTTGTTTCAGAGGCCCAGGAGCTCCCTCTCGGGCTGTACATCCGGCCTGCCATACCCTAGGCGCCACTCCTAAGCTGAGTTTGTGTATTCAGACTTCTGTGCCCACAGCCTGGACCCACACAACATCCAGGCTAGGGCCTCTGGACCAAACAGCGAAAGATTGTGCCTGCCCTCTCCAAGGAAAGTGTGCCCAATCCATTGACCACAACCCTACAGGTTAGGGAAAAGCTCCAAGGTCCCTGAGGCCATCAATAGTATAGGCGACCCTGGACTAAGAGGGGCTCTCTGACACCAGCGGAGCAACTATCTCCACTTAGACTCTCACACAGTGTCCCCAGAGACAGAAGGTTGAAATGGACAGGCCCCCAGCCCTAATCTGAACCTTAGCTTTGGTTTCCATGTTTCCGTTCTCAGAGGACTGTTTTCGTAGACCAGCACATGGGGCTTTTCTGAGGCACCAAACCAAACCTCTCTCATCTCCACATAAGCAGCTTTCTTACTGGGATGTATCAAACACTTCAGGTAGGAGAGTTCCGCAGGGCCACTGAACAACCAGCACATTCCAAGGTCTCCATGGACCCAAACGCACATTATGACGCATCCTCAGGAGAGGCCATTTCAACTCAGCCCCCTGGGTCGCGTGTTCCAGAGGCAGCAGATCAAACATATCTTGTCGCTAATAGACAAAGGGAATGCGAGGCATGCAGTACAGGGATCCATCCTTCGAACACTGCTCTCCAGTCCTTCCATATGGTATGTCCTGGAGCCATGCAACAGGACTCGAATGTCCCGCAGAAGGAAACCTTGTGGTTTGGGGCAACCTCCAAACTCAGCGTGGGAAAACTTCCTTGGCCTCATGAGGCCCCCACTTCATGAAGGTGCCATCATGGACACATACGCCAGCCTCAGCCAACGTCTGATCCTCAGCCTGACTTCAGATGCAGGAGATTTTGATTCAGCCTCTGCAGAGTGGGCCTGCTCTGCCCATGGCTCCAATCCTCACACTAGCTTGTGTTTTCAGACTTCCGTCCTCACACTCCTGGCCCACAAACCCTCCCTACTGGGAATTCTGGGGCCACAATGAAGCACTGTGCCTGCCTCCCAGGAGAAAAACATTGTCTATGGCGCTGCCCAGAAACCCCAAATGAGGATCAAACTGCTTGGCCCTCGGCAACACCCCAATTGCATAGGCTACCTTAAACAGTGATGCTCTGTCGCAAATAGCCTGAGCCCAGACCTTACAACAGACACCGACACAGCTGGCTGCACACCCAGCACATTGGACCCGCCACTGCCTTAGGCCACCATCCATTCCCAACCTGGGTTTTCAGTCATCGGAACCTAGACCTTATCTCCAATCCCTGCACAGGGGGGAACCTGATGCACAAGTCAGAACCCCTCCTACCCCATGGCAAGAAACCTTGCTGCTGGCAGTGAGTCAAACCTTCAGTGTAGGAGAAAACGGCATGTCCTATGAGGCCACGCCAAGCGTGAGGGCCGCCTTGGGCACAAACACACATTGTGACCCTCAGCGTGAGTACCTTATTCAAGTAACGCCTCTCAGTGACTGGACCAAGAGCCCGCATATGTGGCTTGCCATGCCCATAGGCACCCAGGACTAACTAGATGGTGTGTATTCCAGTTGAAGGAACCCACTGATGTGCTCTAGAGTCCCTCTCCTGGGGGGTCCCCTGTGGCAGAAAACAGTACTCTTCATTCCCACAGAATGAACACAAACACTTGGGAGCTTGGACAATCCCCCGAGAGGAAGGCTCTTCCTCGGCCTCTGAGACAACCCCAACCTGACCGGACACTGTAAACGCAACACCCAGAGACATAATCCTGAGTGACTGCCTCCCACTTGCCCTACTTTGATTTCCAGAGGATCTCCCCTCACGGACTAGAGATCAGGCCTGCCATTACATTGGCCCCTAGCTGAGCCAAGTTTGCTTTTTCAGACATCTGTCCCCACAGCCCTGGCAAACACAGCCTCTAGGCTGGGTCCTCTGGAGCCATACCACAGGACCGTGCCTGCTCTCTCCTGGGAAACTGTGTCCATTCCTTTGGCCACACACCTCCAGAATATGAGAAACCTCAAGGCCTCCGAGGACATCCCACTCCTGGGAGCCTCACTGGACTCACAGGGGCATTCGGACACAAGCTGAGCAGCTACATCCATGAATGCATGCACACAGATGTCAACAGAGATAGAAGGTTGAGCCGGACAGGCCTTTAGGCCGTACTCTCAACTCTTGCTTTGGTTTCCAGGTGTCACTCCTCAGAGGCTTTGGTTCGAAGAACAGGGTATGGGGCTTTCCTGAGGCACGGAACAGAACTCTCGTCTCCACATGGGAAGTTTCCTTGTGGGAGCCGTGTCAAACACCTCATGTTGGAGAATCCTGCAGAGTCCCTGAGCCACCTCCACATTCCAAGGTCTCCCAGGCCACCAAGCCACAGTAGGACTCATCTTCAGGAGAGTCCATTTCAACTCTCCCCTCTGGGTAGCTCACCCAGGAGCCCGCAGTTTGAGCCTGCCTTGTCCTGACTAAAGAGTGGGAATATGAGGTGGCGTTCCCAGGCATCCATGCTTAGACACCTGCTCTCGAGTCTTTCCATATGGGGCCTCTTGGAACCATCCAATAGGACTCGACTGTCGTGCAGAAGGTAACCTTCAGTTTTGGAGCAGTTCACAAATCCCATCGTAGCCAAAACTTTCTGGCCTCATGAAGCCCCCACACCCTTCAGGAAGAGGCCATGGTGGACAAGAACTCTAGCCTGAGGCACGTCTCATAGTTGACATGACCTCAGTGCAGGAGATCTCGATTCAGCCTCTGCAGAGTGGGCCTGCCGTGCCCTCGGTCCCAAACCTCACGCTAGCTTGTGTTTTCAGACTTCCTTCCTCACACTCCTGGCAAACAAGCCCTCCGGACTAGGAACTCCAGAACCAAAACCCAGCCCAGTGTCTGCCCAACGGAAGAAAAACGTTTCCCTGTGGGGCTCTCCAGAAAACCCAGATGAGGATCAACCTGCTCGAGCCTCGATGGTACCCGAAATGGATAGGCTTCTCAGGGCACTCATGCTCTGCCTGACACAGCCTGAAGCCAGACGTCCAGACAGACAAGGAGACAGCTGGCCGCACACCCAGCACTTCGGATACGCCATGGCCTCATGCCGTCACCTCTTCCTAACCTTGGTTTTCAGATATCTGAACCTAGACATTATATCAATTCTCCACACAGCTGGGTATCGCAAGCACAAAACAGAACTCCTCCTTCCCCATGGCTGTCAAGCTTGCTCTTGGCATGGAGTCACACGTTCAAGGTGGGAGAAACCTTCATGGCCCCTGATACCACGCCCAAACTTGAGTGCTGCTTGGGCACAAATTCACACTGTGACCCTCAGCATGAGTCCCATGTCAAAGAAAGGCCTGTCAGGGCCTGGACCAAGAGCCCGCATATGGGGCTTGCCAAGCCACTATGCACCCAATCCTCACCAGGGTTTGAGTTTTCCAGTTGCCCCGCCTGCACCTGGGGCTCTGTTCTTGAATCCCTTTCTTGGAGAGACCCATGAGCCAGACAACACGACTACAACCTTCCCACAAAATGATCCCAAACTCTTGGGAGCTGGGACAAATCCCAAGAGACGGATACCCCTCCACAGTCCCTAAGGCCACCGCTCCAATCCACGGCTATCCCGGACACAACATCCAGAGACAAAAGCCTGAAGGAATGCCTCCCACTCGCCCTTGTTTCAGAGGCCCCGGAGCTCCCTCTCGGGCTGTACATCAGGCCTGCCATACCCTAGGCGCCACTCTTAAGCTGAGTTTGTGTTTTCAGACTTCTGTGCCCACAGCCTGGACACACACAACCTCCAGGCGAGGGCCTCTGGAGCCACAGCGAAAGATTGTGCCTGCCCTCTCCAAGGAAAGTGTGCCCAATCCATTGACCACAACCCTAGAGATTAGGGAAAAGCTCCAAGCCCCTGAGGCCATCAATAGTGGAGGCCACCCTGGACTAAGAGAGGCTCTCTGACACCAGCGGAGCATCTATCTCCACTTAGACTCTCAGACAGAGTCCCCAGAGACAGAAGGTTTAAATGGACAGGCCCCCAGGCCCTAATCTGAACCTTAGCTTTGGTTTCCATGTGTCCGTCCTCAGAGGACTGTTTTCGTAGACCAGCACACGGGGCTTTTCTGAGGCACCAAACCAAACCTCTCTCGTCTCCACATGGGGAGCTTTCTTATTGGGGATGTATCAAACCCTTCAGGTAGGAGAGTTCCGCAGGGCCACTGAACAACCAGCACATTCCAAGGTCTCCATGGACCCCAAACGCACATTATGATGCATCCTCAGGAGAGGCCATTTCAACTCAGCCCCCTGGGTCGCGTGTTCCAGAGGCAGCAGATCAAACATATCTTGTTGCTTATGGCCAAGGGGAATGCGAGGCATGCTGTACAGTCATCCATCCTTCGAACCCTGCTCTCCAGTCCTTCCGTATGGTATGTCCTTGAGCCATGCAACCGGACTCGAATGTCCCGCAGAAGGAAATCTTGTGGTTTGGGGCAACCTCCAAACTCAGCGTGGGAAAACTTCCTTGGCCTCATGAGGCCCCCGCTTCATGAAGGTGCCATCATGGACACATACTCCAGTCTCAGCCAACGTCTGATCCTCAGCCTGACTTCAGATGCAGGAGATTTTGATTCAGCCTCTGCAGAGTGGGCCTGCTCTGCCCTTGGCTCCAATCCTCACACTAGCTTGTGTTTTCAGACTTCCGTCCTCACACTCCTGGCCCACAAACCCTCCCTACTGGGAATTCTGGGGCCACAATGAAGCACTGTGCCTGCCTCCCAGGAGAAAAACATTGTCTATGGCGCTGCCCAGAAACCCCAAATGAGGATCAAACTGCTTGGCCCTCGGTAACACCCCAATTGCATAGGCTACCTTAAACAGTGATGCTCTGTCGCAAAAGCCTGAGCCCTGACCTTCCAACAGACACCGACACAGCTGGCTGCACACCCAGCACATTGGACCCGCCACTGCCTTCGGACACCATCCATTGCCAACCTGGGTTTTCAGTCATCGAATCCTAGACCTTATCTCCAATCCCTGCACAGGGGGGAACCTGATGCATAAGTCAGAACCCCTCCTTCCCCATGGCAAGAAAACTTGCTGCTGGCCGTGAGTCAAACCTTCAGTGTAGGAGAAAACGGCAAACCTGCCGGGCCTCATGAAGCCCCCCATAACCTTCAGGGAAAGGCCATCATGGTCAAAAACTCTAGCTTGAAGCACGTCTCATAGTAGACATGACCGCAATGCAGGAGATCTTGATTCAGCCTCTGCAGAGTGGCCTGCCGTGCCCTCGGTCCCAAACCTCACACTAGCTTGTGTTTTCAGACTTCCTTCCTCACACTCCTGGCAAACAATCCCTCCAGAGTAGGAATTGCAGAACCACAAGCCTGCTCAGTTACTGCCCACCGGTAGAAAACGTTTCCTTGTGGGGCTTTCCATAAAACCCAGATGAGGATCAACCTGCTCTTGCCTCGACGGCACTCAGATTTGATAGGCTGCTCTGGGCACTAATGCTCTGCCTTTCACAGCCTGATGCCAGACGTCCAGACAGGCAAGGAGACAGCTGGCCACACACCTAGCACTTCTGACACGCCATGGTCTTATGCCGTTATCTCTTCCTAACCTTGGTTTTCCGATATCTAAACCCAGATATTATATCAATTCCCCACACAGTTGGGCATTTGAAGCACAAATCAGAACTCCTTTTTCCCCATGGCTGTAAGGCTTGCTCTTGGCATGGAGTCACACCTTCAGGGTGGGAGAAACCTTCATTTCCCCTGAAACCACGCCCAAACTTGAGTGCTGCCTTGGGCACAAATTCACTCTGTGACCCTCAGCATGAGCCCAATATCAAAGAAAGTCCTGTCAGGGCCTTGACCAAGAGCCCTCATATGGGGTGTGCCAAGCCCCTATACACCCAATCCTCACCAGTGTTTGAGTTTTCCAGTATCCCCACTGTTCCTGGGGCTCTGCTCTGGAATCACTTTCTTGGAGAGACACATGAGCCAGACAACAGGACTCCACCCTTCCCACAAAATGACCCCAAACTCCTGTTAGCTGGGACAAATCCCCAGAGAGGTTACTCGTCCACAGTCACTGAGGCCACCCCCTACAATCCACGGCTATCCTGGACGCATCCAGAGACAAAAGCCTGAAGGAATCTCGCCCTTGATTCACAAGCCAAGGAGCTCACTCTTTATCTGTACATCCGGCCTGCCATACCTCGGCGCCACTCATAAGCTGAGTTTTTGTTTTCAGACTTATGTGCCCACAGCCTGGACCCACACACCCTCCAGGCTAGGGCATCTGGAGCCACAGTGAAAGATTGTGCCTGCCATCTCCAAGGAAAGTGTGCCCAATCCATTGACCACAACCCTACAGGTTAGGGAAAAGTTCCAAGGCCCCTGAGGCCATCCTGATAGTGTAGGCTGCCCTGGACTAAAAGGGGCACTCTGACACCAGCTGAGCCATTATCACCACTTAGACTTTCAGACAGTGTCCCCAGAGACAGAAGATTGAAATGGACAGGCCCTTAGGCCCTATTATGAACCTTAGCTTTAGTTTTCATGTGTCTGTCCTCAGAGGACTGGTTTCTTATACCAGCATATTAGGTTTTTCTGAGGCTCCAAACCAAACCTCTCTCATCTCCACATTGAGTGCTTTCTTACTGGATCTGTATCAAACCCTTCTGGTCGGAGAATTCCGCAGGGCCACAGTACAACCATCACATTCCAAGGTCTCCATGGACAGAAACCCACATTATGACGCATCCTCAGGAGAGGCCATTTCAACTCAGCCCACTGGTTAGCTTGCCCCAGAGCCAGCAGAACAAACATATCTTGTCGTTAATGGCCAAAGGGTATGCGAGGCATGTTGTTCAGGGATCCATCCTTTGAACCCTCCTCTTCAGTCCTTCCGTATGGTATGTACTGGAGCCATTCAACAGGACTCGACTGTCTTGCAGAAGGAAACCTTGTGGTTTGTGGCAACCTCCAAACTCAGCGTGGGAAAACTTCGTCAACCTCATGAGGCACCTGCTTCATGAAGGTGCCATCAAGGGCATAATCCAACCTCAGCCAATGTCTGATCCTCAGCCTGACTTCAGATGCATGAGATATCCTTTCAGCCTTTGCAGAGTGGGCCTGCTCCCCACCTCACCCTATGTTTTGTTTTCAGACTCTACCCTAGCACTCCTGGCCCAAAAGCCCTCATGATTGGGAATTCTGGTTCCAGAACGAAGCACTCTGCCTGCCCCCCAAAGAAAAACATTGTCTATGGCATTGATCAGAAACCCCAAATGAAAATCAACCTGCTCAGCCCTCGGCAACACCCCAATTGCATAGGCTACCCTAAACACTATGCTCTGTCTTACATAGCCTGAGCCCAGACCTTGTGAGAGACATTGAGACAGTTGGCTTCACACCCAGCACATCGAACCTGCCATGGGTTAGGCCATTTCATCCCTTCCCATTGACCTGGGAGTCTTCCTGGAGGTATATTCTGAGGCTGTGTCAGACTATGCATTTTTTCTGGAGCTTCCTATGGAATTGGGGTGGTATTAGGGGCCTTGCAATTTTCTCTTAATCTGGTGGGTTGGGAAACTGAGACAGGCTGACATTCCTTGGGAGAGCTGGCCCAGTGCTGTTGTGTGTTCCTGGAGGCCCCATCCTGGAGGGCATATGGGTCAGGACTCTGGGTCCAAAGTCTTCAGACACAAACTCGGGTAAGAGTTAAGCTCGAGGTGATGGCAGACCCAATCTGCAGACCCTGAGCGAAGCATCTCCAGATATGAAATTCGGACGGCTGTGAGGCAGGAGCACAGTCTTTTCTGTCTGACTTGTTTGTCTATGATGGCCATGAAATGAAGGGGTGGCCTCATGGGTCCATGTGAGATTCTACCTCTCTGGGAATTCTGCTCGGCACCCAAGAGTTTGGTGTATTTCCGGGGGATGGGAGGAGCGCAGTTTTATGAGTCAGGGATCCCGTCCAAACAGCCATTCCAGAGATGGATCCTGGGTTCTGGAGCCTGGATCACCGCAACAAGGCTTAGGATTTGGGCCTAGGGTCCTGCTCTATGTTTTCCTGGTACAGATCCCGAGTGTTCTTGTTGGAAATGGGTCTCATTCTGAGGGTCACAATGCCTGTTTTTGCCCAGATGCCCATGCTGAGTGGGTGTGACCTCATGGGCTATGCACTTGGCTCCCACTCTGAGGGTTGGACTGCCATCTCAACATTCAGTTTTCCTGCCATGGGGAAGGAGGTGTACTTTTTTATGCTTCAGGTTCCCCCATGGGCAGGAACTTGAGCTAAGTTCTGGGACAGGTGCCTGAATACCCAGTTCACTTTGAGATGAGGTCCTCGGGCCAAGGCAGGACCCACCTGCAGAAAATGAGGCCTGCTTTCTGGGTGGCTATCAGGAGCTCGGGCTCGAGCTGTGTCAGACAGAACATTCGTGGAGAGTTCGGCCTATGATATTGGGGTGCTTTTGAGAGCTGTGCAACTGGATCCTCATGGGGGATTTTTGCACAGACCCTTTCTTCACTTCTTCTATCTGGTGAGCAGGCAGATGGCTGCATTACGGCTCCAGAATATCCAAGTTGGAGGGTTTGCAGGCGAGGAGTGTGAGGACAGAAGTATGAAAACATAAGCTACGGTTACGCTCAGTGCCGAGCACATGTCTATTCCAATGTACAGCAGTTGTTTCGAGATCTTCAGCACCTGGGCGAGGGGAAGATGTCTGCTCACGCTGGAGTTTGTATCCATGATGGCCAACAAATGGTGGGGAGGCCTCAAGAATTCTTGGAGATTTTTCCAAGCTGGAGCTTGTGAGCTGCTCCAAACATCAAGGTGTCCTACTAAGGGACAGCAGAAGTCTTCTTACAGGGCTCCAGGGTCCCCCATATGGAAGATTCGATAGCAATGCTCTCTGAATGGAGGCCTGGGAAGCCAATCTCTTGTTACCATTGCAGCTGAGGAACAGGGTAAGCTTGAACCAATGACACTGATTCCAAGTTCCAAGTGATTTGCGTTGATGGAAGTTCTCAGTCTAACAGGTTCCAATGCTGCTTGATGTCCAGGGAGACCTTAGAATGTGGTGGCGGCTCTCTGACCATTGAGGATTCTCTATCCTTAGGATTAGACCCAGTACCCAGGAGCCAGGTTTCCTTCTTGGGACAGGAGGTGTGCTCTTGTATGGCTCACGGACCACAGGTTGGACCATATGCTTGAATTTCCAGAACAGCCCTCTAGGGAGAGAGACCTCAAAACATAAGCTAGGGTTCTGATGAGGTTTTAGGGCCATGGAAGTTTCAATCTTCGGACTAAGTGGCATTGGCCTGCATGTCATCCTGGAGGTAGGTGCTGAGGCTGTGTCAGGCTGTGCACTTTTTCCAGAGTGGCCTATGATATTGGGGTGCAGTCAGGGGCCTTGCAGTTTTCTCCTAATCTGGACATTTTGGGAAACTGAGATGGGCAGGGTTTCCTCAGGAGAGCAGGGCCAGTGATGTCATGTGTTTCTCGAGGCCCCATCCTGGAGGTCATGTGTGTCAGGACTTTGGGACCAAAGACTTTAGACACAACCTCGGATAAGAGATAGGAGTGAGGTGTTGGCAGTCCGAATCTGAAGACCCTGAGGGAAGCTCCTCGGGATTTGAAATTCAGGTGGCTGGGAGGGAGGAGCACAGGCTTTTCTGTCTGGATTTTGTGTCTAGGATGGCCACTAAATGGAGGGGTGACCTCATGTGTCCATGGGATATTCTTCCACTCTGGTGATTCTGCTTGGCACCCAAGAGTTTGATTTCTTTCTGGGGAAGAGAAAAAGACTGTATTCCATCTCTGGGATCCTGTCCAAACAGGGATTCCAGAGATGGTTTCTGGGTCCAGACACTGGGAAAACTTAACCAAAGCTTCGATTTGGGTTCCTGGTCCAGATCCCAAGGGGGATCTTTGGAAAGGGGTCTCACTCTGAGGGTCACAATGCCTGTTTGTGCCCAGCTGCCCATCCTGTGTAGGCGTGGTCTCATGGACCATGCACCTGGTTCCCACTCAGGGTTGTACAGCCATCTCAACATTCAGTTTTCTGGCCATGGGGAAGGAGGAGCACTCTTTTGTGCTTCCGAGTCCCCTATGGGCAGGAATTTGAGCTAAGTCTGGGACAGGTACCTGAATATTCAGGTTGCTTCAAGATGATGGCCTCAGGCCAAGGTTGGACCCACCTGGAGGATATGGGGCCCACTATCTGGGTGGCTGACAGGAGGTCGGGGATCAGGCGGTGTCAGACAGACAATTTATGCAGAGGTCGGTCTATTATATTGGGGTGACATTGAGGGCCGTGCAGGAGGATCCTCATGTGGGTTTCTGCGAAGACCCATAGGGCACTTCTTCTTTCTGGTGGGCAGGCAGAAAGCTGCACTGTGGCTTCAGAATTCCCAATATGGAGGGCTTGTAGGCGAGGAGTGTGAAGACAGAAGTCTGAAAACACAAGCCACGGATAAGCTCAGTGCCGACCACAGGACCATTCCATTGTGCAGTGGTTGTTTCAAGATTTCCAGCACCTGAGTATGGGCGAGGGTCAGATGTCTGCTCACGCTGGGTTTGCATCCATGATGGTCAACGAATTGTGGGGTGGCCTCAAGAATTCTTGGAGATTTTCCCAAGCAGGACCTTGTGAGCTGCTCCAAACAGCAAGGTGTCCTACTGTGGGACAGGGGAAGTCCGCTTACAAGGCTCCAGGGTCCCCCATATAGAAAGATTCGACAGCAGAGGTCTCTGAATGGGGGCCTGGGAAGTCTTCCTTGCATGACCATTGCAGCTGAGGAACATTGCAGGCTTGATCTGCTGGTTTTTGTTCAAATTTCCAAGTGATCTAAGTTGACGGATGTTCTCAGTCTAATGAGTCACAATGCTGCTTGGTGTCCAGGGAGACCTTAGAATGTGGTGGTGAGGGTGCCTGGGTGGCTCAATGGGCTAAGCCGCTGCCTTCGGCTCAGGTCATGATCTCAGGGTCCTGGGATTGAGTCCCGCATCAGGCTCTCTGCTCAGCAGGGAGCCTGCTTCTTCCTCTCTCTCTCTCTGCTTTCCTCTATGCCTACTTGTGATCTCTCTCTGTCAAATAAATAAATAAAATCTATATAAAAAAAGAATGTGGTTGTGGGTCTGTGGCCATGCAGGATTCTCCTACCTGAGGGTTAGACCCTGTTCCCAGGAGCCAGGTTCCCTTCTCGGGACAGGAGGGGTTCTCTTGTATGCCTCAGGGACCACATGTCGGATCATATGTTGGATTTCAAGACCAGGCCTCTGGGCACAGAGGCCTGAATATCTAGGCTAGGGTTCTTATGAGGTTGTAGGGGCATGTCATCCTCAACCTTCGGACTTAGGGACTTTGACCTGTGAGTCTTCCTGGAGGTAGATGCTCAGGCTGTGTCAGACTGTGCATTTTTTCCAGAGTGGCCTATGAAATTGGGGTGGGCTCAGGGGCCTTGCAGGCTTTTCCTAATCTGGAGGGTTTGTGCAACTGAGACGGCAGAATTTCATCCAGAGATCAGGCCCAGTGATGTAGTGTGGTTCTGTCAGCCCCATCCTGCAGGGAATGTGGTTAAGGGCTCTGGGACCAAAGTCTTCAGACACAAAATTGTGTATCAATTAGGAGGGAGGTGATGGAAGCCCCGATGTGCAGACGCTGAGGGCAGCTCCTCAGGATTTGAAATTCGTGTGGCTGGGAGGCAGGAGCAAAGGCTTTTCTGTCTGGATTGTGTCTAGGATGGCCTTGGAATGGTGGTATGTCCTCATGTGTCCATGGAATATTCTACCTCTCTGTGGATTCTGCCCAGCACCCAAGAGTTTGGTGTCTCACTGCGAAGGAGAGAGCGTGGTTTACTGTTTCACGGTTCCCGTCAACACAGGGATTCCAGAGATGGGTTATAGGTCCCTGTGCCTGGATAACCCTACAAAGGCTTAGTATTTGGGCCTAGAGGCTTGACTGCCTGGCTCTGTGGGGCTTTGGTTCAGCTCCCATGGAGACTTGTTGGAAATGGGTCTCAGGGTAAGGGTCACAATGCCTGTTTGTGCCCAGATGCCCATCCTGAGTGGGCATTGGCTCTTGTTCCATGCACCTGGATCCCAATATGAGGGTTGGACCACCATATCAACATTTAATTTTCCTTCTATGAGGAAGGAGGAGTACTCTTTTGTGCTTCAGATTCCCCCATGCACAGTAATTTGAGCTATGTTCTGGGACTGGTACGTGAATAACCAGGTTGGTTTGAGATGAAGGACTCAGGTCAAGGCAGGTCACACCTGCCAGATATGGGTCCCGCTATCTAGGTGGCTACCAGGAGTTCGGGGCTCGAGCTGTGTCAGACAAAGCATTAGTTCACAAGGTGGCCTATGATATTGTGGTGCTATAGAGGGCTGTGCTGGTGGAACCTTATATGGAGTTTCACGCAGACCCATAGGGCACCTCTTTTTTCTGGTGGGCAGGCAGAAGGCTGCATTGTGGCTCCCAAATTCCCAATATGGGGGACTTGAAGGCGAGGAGTGTGAGAACAGAAGGCAGAAAACACAATCTATGCTTAATCTCAGTGCCGAGAACATGGCCGTTCCAATGTGCAGTGGTTTTTTTCGAGATCTCCAGCATCTGAGTACAGGCGAGGGTCAGATGTCTGCTCATGATAGAGTTTGTATCTATCGTGGCCAACAAATGAAATATCCAGCACCTGAGTAAAGGTGGATTTCAGACGTTTACGCACACTGGAGTTTGTGTCTCTGATGACCGAATGGAGGAGTGGCATCAAGAGGCTGATGCATGTGAGATGCTCCAAACAGCAAGGTTGTTTTTTCTACTGGACAGTTAGAGTCTGGTATGTTTTCTGCAGGGTCCCCCATGTGAAAAGTATGGGTAGCAGAGCCCTTCCACATGGATGCCTGGAAAGCACACCTCCATTGACCAATGCAGCTGAGGAACATGCAGGTTCTTTACGGTGCTTCTGGGGCGAAGCACCAAGGACTTGAGTTGACATGGAATCTCTTGAAGATGGGTTACAATGCTGGTTTTTTTTTTTACCAGGTAGATCTTAGAATGTGTTGGTGGCTAAGGTGCCTGCAGGATTCTCCTACCCTGAGGGTTTAACACAGGTCGAAGAGCACGGTTACCTTCTGGGGACAGGAGATGTAGTGTTTTGTGGCTCAGGGACCACATGCCGTATCATAAGTTCCTATTCAAGAACAGGCCTCTGAAGACAGATGCCCGACAACCTAATCTAGGGTCCCAATGAGTCCCAGGGGCATGAGAGGTTCAATCTTCAGACTTAGGACAGTTGACTTGGGTTTCTGCCAGGATGTAGGTGATCAGGGAGTTTCAGACTGTGCACTTATGTCCAGAGTAACCTCCAATATTGGGGTGGCCACAGGGGCCTTGAATGTTTCAACCAACTCTGGAGGGTTTGGTTAACTGACATGCACAATTTCCATGGGGATGGCAAGCACAGTCCTGTGGTGTGGCTCCAGAGACTCCACCCTGGAGGGCATGTGAGCCATGGTTCTGGGAGGGAAGTCTGCAAACACAAACTTGGGTTAGGTTTAGTGGCTAGGTTATCGCAGGGCAATGTGTAGACCTGGAAGGCTACTCGTCAGGAACAGTAACTGGAATGACCCGAAGGCGGAAGCACAGGCTTTTATATCTGGATTGTGTGTCTAGGGTGACCTCAGAATGTAGCTGTGGCCTCATGGGTCCATGGGAGATTTTTCCTCTAAGGATACAGGCGGCTCCCAATATTTTGATGACTTTTTGGTATGGGAAGACTGCTATTTTCGATCTTAGGTGTGCCCCAAAACAGGGATTCCAGAGATGGGCTCTGGGTCTAGGCGCCTGGAAAATCCCACCAAGGGTTGGGATTTGGGCTTATGGGCAGACCAGGCCTGCAATGCAGGATCTTGGTGGTGCAACTGAGAGGGCTTGTTTGGAAACATGCTCAGGCTGAGAATTACAATTCCTGTTTGTGCCCAGGGTGGCCCTCAGGAGTGGGCGTGGTCCCATTGTCCATTTTCTGGCTCCCACACTGAGGGATGGACACACATTCCAATGGCCAGGTTTCCAGCCATGGGGAAGGAGGAAATATCTATTGTGCTTCATGTTCCCCCATAGGCAGGGATTACAGCAAAGGTCTGGGGACAGATGCCTGAATACCAAGGATGCATAGAGATGACAGATTTGGGCCATGGCCGTTCGCACATGCTGGATATGGGCCCCGCTCTCTGGGTGGCTGACACGAGATCTGGGATCAGGCTGTGTCAGACACAGCACTAGTGGCCAGAGAAGTCTATATATTGGGGTTCTCTCCAGGGCCGAGTAAATTGATCCTCATGTAGGGTTTCTGGCGAGACTAACGAAGCACTTCTTTCTGTGGGGCAGGCAGAATGCTGCCTTATGGATCCAGAATTCCCTATCAAGAGGGTTTGGGGACAAATAGGGTGAGAATGCAATTGTAAACACCAGCTATGCTTAAATTGAGTGCCAAGCGGAAGTCAGTTTCAATGTGCAGCAGCTTATACGAGATATCCAGCACCTGAGTAAGGGCAGATGTCAGATATTTGCTCACACTGGAGTTTGTGTCTAGGATGACGACTAATGGAGGGGTGGCTTCAGGAGGCAATGGAGGATTACCCACGCTTAAGATTGTGAGATGCTCCAAACAACAAGGTTTCCTTCTAATGGACAGGAGGAGTCTGTTTTTTTTTTCCTCCAGGGTCCCTCAAGTGGAAGTTTGCGTAGCAGAACCCTCCCGCATGGATGACTGGAAAGCACACGTCCAATGACCATTGCAGCTGAGGAACATGACAGGTTCGTTTTGGTGGTTCTGGTGCCAAGTACCAAGGCCTTGAGTTGACTTGGAATCTCTTACAGATGTGTCCCAAAACTGGTTTGGTACAAGGGAGGTCTTAGAATGTATTGGTGCTATGGGCCACGCTGAGGGTTTGGCACAGGTCGATGTGCACAGTTTCCATCTTGGGAGAGGAGATGTTCTGTTTTGTGGCTCAGAGTACATATGTTGTATCCTGACTTGGTATTCAAGAACAGGCCTCTGAGGATTGATGCTGGCAACCTAATCTAGAGATCCAATGATGTCCTTGGTGCCCATCAGGTTCAATTTTCTTACTAAGGACCATTGATATGGTTGTCTGACTGGATGTAGGTGATCAGGGTGTTTCAGACTGTGCATTTGCATCCAGAGCCACTTCCACTATTGGGGTGGGCTCAGGGGCCTGGCAGGTTTCTCCTAACTTGGAGGCTTTGGGGAACTGTGATGGGCACAGTTTCCTTGGGGATGGCAGGCCCAGTCCTGTGGTAAGGCTTCAGAGACCACCTCCTTGAGGATATGAGAGCCATGGTTTTGGGAGGGAAGTCTGCAAACACAAATTTGGGTCAGGGATAGTGGCAAGGTGATCGCAGATCCAATGCATAGACCTTGAAGGCATCACATCAGGAACTGTAATTAGGGTGACTGAAAGCTGGTAGCACAGGCATTTCTATCTGGATTGTGTGTCCAGGATGGGCTCTGAATGTAGACGTGGTCTCATGGTTCAATGGGAGACTTTTCCTCTCTAAGGATCCTGGTGGATCTCCATAGATTGGTGGTTTTTCAGAGAAGAAAAGAGTGCTCTTTTCCATCTTAGGGGTGCTCCAAAACAGGGAAGAATGCTGTTTTCCAACTTAGGCTTATGCCAAAACAGGGATTCCAGAGACGGGCTCTGGGTCTGGGTGCCCGGATATCCCACCAAGTGTTAGGATTTGGGCCTAGGGGCATTCCAGGCCTGCAATGCAGGATCCTAATGGTGTAACAGAGAGGGCTTGTTTGAAAGCATGCTCAGGCTGAGGGTCATCATGCCTCTTTGTGCCCAGGGGGGCCCTCAGGAGAGGGCGTAGTCTCATTGGCCATATAGCTGGATCCCACTTTGAGGGTTGGACACCCATTGCAACAGCCAGGCTTCCTGCAATGGAAAGAGGAGTTCTCTATTGTGCTTCAGGTTCCCCCATTGGCAGGGTTACAGGAAAGGTCTGTGGAAAGTTGCCTTAATACCAAGGATGTGTACAGATGACAGGCTAAGAATTCCCAGGTAACAAAACAGCATTGTTACCCATATTCATGACCTTCCATGTAGAAATAAGCCCTTAGAACTTCGCCCCAGAGCCACCAGAATGAACTTGCCATGTTCCTAAGCTGCAATGGTCAGTGGAGGTGTGGTTTCCAGGCAACCATATGGGGGTGCTCTGCTACACAAACTTTGCAATTGGCTGGGACCCTTGAGACAAAAAAACAGAATGCCCCTGTCCGGTAGAAGGAAACCTTCTGTTTGGAGCATCTCACAAGCCCCAGCTTGGGAAATCCTCCATTTCCTCATGAAGCCACCACTCCATTTGTCAGTCATCATAGACACAAACTCCAGCATGAGCAAACATCTGACATCCGCCCTTACTCAGGTGCTGGATTTCAATTCGATCGCTGCACACTGGAATTGCCTCTAAAAGAAGAAGGGCCTGGTGAGTCTGCCCAGAAACTCCACATTATGATCAATCTACTTGTCCCTTGAGGGAACCCTGAATTATAGACAGCCCTGGCCCCTAGTGTTGTGACTGACAGAGCCTAAGCCCCGACCTCGTGTCAGCCACCTAGAAGGCGGGGCCCATATCCCGCATGTTAGACTGGCCACGGAACAGAGCCGTCATCTTTACCCATCCTTGGTATTCAGGCATGTGTCCCCAGACCTTTCCTGGAATCCCTACCAATGAGGGAACCTGAATCACAATAGAGAAATCCTCATTCCCCATGGCAGGATTCCTGTAAGTTCGGAAGGGTGTCCAACACTCAGAGTGTTAGCCTACTGAATGGCCATTGAGACCACCCCCATTCCTGAGGGCCACCCTATGCAAAAGCTTGCATAGTGACCCTCAGCCTGAGCATGCTTTCAAACAAACGCTCTCAGTTGTATCTCCAGGACTTGCATTGGAGGCCTGGTAAGCCCCTATGCCCAAATCATAACCCTTGGTGGGTATTTCCAGGTGCCCAGAGCCAGAGCACTACTCTGCAATCCCTGTTATGGGACACCCTTAATATGGAAAACAGAACTCTTTCCTCTCTGAGAAAGCCACCACATTATAAGGAGCCGCCAGGATACTTGAGAGGAAATATCACCCATGGACACCTGAGACCACACCTGCATTCTTAGTCCATCGTGGATACACAATCCAGATAAAAAAGCCTTCAGAGGCCCAGGAGCTCCCTCTCGGGCTGTACATCCGGCCTGCCATACCCTAGGCGCCACTCATAAGCTGAGTTTGTGTATTCAGACTTCTGTGCCCACAGCCTGGACCCACACAACATCCAGGCTAGGGCCTCTGGACCAAACAGCAAAAGATTGTGCCTGCCCTCTCCAAGGAAAGTGTGCCCAATCCATTGACCACAACCCTACAGGTTAGGGAAAAGCTCCAAGGTCCCTGAGGCCATCAATAGTATAGGCCACCCTGGACTAAGAGGGGCTCTCTGACACCAGCGGAGCAACTATCTCCACTTAGACTCTCAGACAGTGTCCCCAGAGACAGAAGGTTGAAATGGACAGGCCCCCAGGCCCTAATCTGAACCTTAGCTTTGGTTTCCATGTTTCCGTTCTCAGAGGACTGTTTTCGTAGACCAGCACATGGGGCTTTTCTGAGGCACCCAACCAAACATCTCTCATCTCCACATGGGCAGCTTTCTTACTGGGATGTATCAAACACTTCAGGTAGGAGAGTTCCGCAGGGCCACCGAACAACCAGCACATTCCAAGGTCTCCATGGACCCAAACGCACATTATGATGCATCCTCAGGAGAGGCCATTTCAACTCAGCCCCCTGGGTCGCGTGTTCCAGAGGCAGCAGATCAAACATATCTTGTCGCTAATAGCCAATGGGAATGCGAGGCATGCTGTACAGGGATCCATCCTTCGAACCCTGCTCTCCAGTCCTTCCATATGGTATGTCCTGGAGCCATGCAAAAGGACTCGAATGTCCCGCAGAAGGAAACCTTGTGGTTTGGGGCAACCTCCAAACTCAGCGTGGGAAAACTTCCTTGGCCTCATGAGGCCCCCACTTCATGAAGGTGCCATCATGGACACATACTCCAGCCTCAGCCGACGTCTGATCCTCAGCCTGACTTCAGATGCAGGAGATTTTGATTCAGCCTCTGCAGAGTGGGCCTGCTCTGCCCTTGGCTCCAATCCTCACACTAGCTTGTGTTTTCAGACTTCCGTCCTCACACTCCTGGCCCACAAACCCTCCCTACTGGGAATTCTGGGGCCACAATGAAGCACTGTGCCTGCCTCCCAGGAGAAAAACATTGTCTATGGCGCTGCCCAGAAACCCCAAATGAGGATCAAACTGCTTGGCCCTCGGCAACACCCCAATTGCATAGGCTACCTTAAACAGTGATGCTCTGTCGCAAATAGCCTGAGCCCAGACCTTCCAACAGACACCGACACAGCTGGCTGCACACCCAGCACATTGGACCCGCCACTGCCTTAGGCCACCATCCATTCCCAACCTGGGTTTTCAGTCATCGGAACCCAGACCTTATCTCCAATCCCTGCACAGGGGGGAACCTGATGCACAAGTCAGAACCCCTCCTTCCCCCTGGCAAGAAACCTTGCTGCTGGCAGTGAGTCAAACCTTCAGTGTAGGAGAAAACGGCATGGCCCATGAGGCCACGCCCAAGCGTGAGGGCCGCCTTGGGCACAAACACACATTGTGACCCTCAGCGTGAGTACCTTTTTCAAGTAACGCCTCTCAGTGACTGGACCAAGAGCCCGCATATGTGGCTTGCCATGCCCATAGGCACCCAGGACTAACTAGATGGTGTGTATTCCAGTTGAGGGAACCCACTGCTGTGCTCTAGAGTCCCTCTCCTGGGGGGGTCCCCTGTGGCAGAAAACAGTACTCTTCATTCCCACAGAATGAACACAAACACTTGGGAGCTTGGACAATCCCCCGAGAGGAAGGCTCTTCCTCGGCCTCTGAGACAACCCCTACCCTGACCGGACACTGTAAACGCAACACCCAGAGACAAAATCCTGAGTGACTGCCTCCCACTTGCCCTACTTTGATTTCCAGAGGATCTCCCCTCACGGACTAGAGATCAGGCCTGCCATTACATTGGCCCCTAGCTGAGCCAAGTTTGCTTTTTCAGACATCTGTCCCCACAGCCCTGGCAAACACAGCCTCTAGGCTGGGTCCTCTGGAGCCATACCACAGGACCGTGCCTGCTCTCTCCTGGGAAACTGTGTCCATTCCTTTGGCCACACACCTCCAGAATATGAGAAACCTCAAGGCCTCCGAGGACATCCCACTACTGGGAGCCTCACTGGACTCACAGGGGCATTCGGACACAAGCTGAGCAGCTACATCCATGAATGCATGCACACAGATGTCAACAGAGATAGAAGGTTGAGCCGGACAGGCCTTTAGGCCGTAGTCTCAACTCTTTCTTTGGTTTCCAGGTGTCACTCCTCAGAGGCTTTGGTTCGAAGAACAGGGTATGGGGCTTTCCTGAGGCACGGAACAGAACTCTCGTCTCCACATGGGAAGTTTCCTTGTTGGAGCCGTGTCAAACACCTCATGTTGGAGAATCCTGCAGAGTCCCTGAGCCACCTCCACATTCCAAAGTCTCCCAGGCCACCAAGCCACAGTAGGACTCATCTTCAGGAGAGACCATTTCAACTCTCCCCTCTGGGTAGCTCACCCAGGAGCCCGCAGATGGAGCCTGCCTTGTCCTGACTAAAGAGTGGGAATATGAGGTGGCGTTCCCAGGCATCCATGCTTAGACACCTGCTCTCGAGACTTTCCATATGGGGCCTCTTGGAACCATCCAATAGGACTCGACTGTCGTGCAGAAGGTAACCTTCAGTTTTGGAGCAGTTCACAAATCCCATCGTAGCCAAAACTTTCTGGCCTCATGAAGCCCCCACACCCTTCAGGAAGAGGCCATGCTGGAAAAGAACTCTAGCCTGAGGCACGTCTCATAGTTGACATGACCTCAGTGCAGGAGATCTCGATTCAGCCTCTGCAGAGTGGGCCTGCCGTGCCCTCGGTCCCAAACCTCACGCTAGCTTGTGTTTTCAGACTTCCTTCCTCACACTCCTGGCAAACAAGCCCTCCGGACTAGGAACTCCGGAACCAAAACCCAGCCCAGTGTCTGCCCAACGGAAGAAAAATGTTTCCCTGTGGGGCTCTCCAGAAAACCCAGATGAGGATCAACCTGCTCGGGCCTCGACGGTACCCGAACTGGATAGGCTGCTCTGGGCACTCATGGTCTGCCTGACACAGCCTGAAGCCAGACGTCCAGACAGACAAGGAGACAGCTGGCCGCACACCCAGCACTTCGGACACGCCATGGTCTTATGCCGTCACCTCATCCTAACCTTGGTTTTCAGATATCTGAACCTAGACATTATATCAATTCTCCACACAGCTGGGTATAGCAAGCACAAAACAGAACTCCTCCTTCCCCATGGCTGTCAAGCTTGCTCTTGGCATGCAGTCACACGTTCAGGGTGGGAGAAACCTTCATGGCCCCTGATGCCAAGCCCAAACTTGAGTGCTGCTTGGGCACAAATTCACACTGTGACCCTCAGCATGAGCCCCATGTCAAAGAAAGGCCTGTCAGGGCCTGGACCAAGAGCCCACTATGGGGCTTGCCAAGCCCCTATGCACCCAATCCTCAACACGGTTTGAATTTTCCAGTCGCCCCGCCCGTACCTGGAGCTCTGCTCTGGAATCCCTTTCTTGGAGAGACCCATGAGCCAGACAACACGACTCCACCCTTCCCACAAAATGACCCCAAACTCTTGGGAGCTGGGACAAATCCCCAGAGAGGGATACTCGTCCACAGTACCTGAGGCCACCGCTCCAATCCACGGCTATCCCGGACACAACATCCAGAGACAAAAGCCTGAAGGAACGCCTCCCACTCGCCCTTGTTTCAGAGGCCCAGGAGCTCCCTCTCGGGATGTACATCCGGCCTGCCATACCCTAGGCGCCACTCATAAGCTGAGTTTGTGTATTCAGACTTCTGTGCCCACAGCCTGGACCCACACAACATCCAGGCTAGGGCCTCTGGACCAAACAGCGAAAGATTGTGCCTGCCCTCTCCAAGGAAAGTGTGCCCAATCCATTGACCACAACCCTACAGGTTAGGGAAAAGCTCCAAGGTCCCTGAGGCCATCAATAGTATAGGCCACCCTGGACTAAGAGGGGCTCTCTGACACGAGCGGAGCAACTATCTCCACTTAGACTCTCAGACAGTGTCCCCAGAGACAGAAGGTTGAAATGGACAGGCCCCCAGGCCCTAATCTGAACCTTAGCTTTGGTTTCCATGTTTCCGTTCTCAGAGGACTGTTTTCGTAGACCAGCACATGGGGCTTTTCTGAGGCACCAAACCAAACATCTCTCATCTCCACATGGGCAGCTTTCTTACTGGGATGTATCAAACACTTCAGGTAGGAGAGTTCCGCAGGGCCACCGACAACCAGCACATTCCAAGGTCTCCATGGACCCATACGCACATTATGACGCATCCTCAGCAGAGGCCATTTCAACTCAGCCCCCTGGGACGCGTGTTCCAGAGGCAGCAGATCAAACATATCTTGTCGCTAATAGCCAATGGGAATGCGAGGCATGCAGTACAGGGATCCATCCTTCGAACCCTGCTCTCCAGTCCTTCCATATGGTATGTCCTGGAGCCATGCAACAGGACTCGAATGTCCCGCAGAAGGAAACCTTGTGGTTTGGGGCAACCTCCAAACTCAGCGTGGGAAAACTTCCTTGGCCTCATGAGGCCCCCACTTCATGAAGGTGCCATCATGGACACATACTCCAGCCTCAGCCAACGTCTGATCGTCAGCCTGACTTCAGATGCAGGAGATTTTGATTCAGCCTCTGCAGAGTGGGCCTGCTCTGCCCTTGGCTCCAATCCTCACACTAGCTTGTGTTTTCAGACTTCCGTCCTCACACTCCTGGCCCACAAACCCTCCCTCCTGGGAATTCTGGGGCCACAATGAAGCACTGTGCCTGCCTCCCAGGAGAAAAACATTGTCTATGGCGCTGCCCAGAAACCCCAAATGAGGATCAAACTGCTTGGCCCTCGGCAACACCCCAATTGCATAGGCTACCTTAACCAGTGATGCTCTGTCGCAAATAGCCTGAGCCCAGACCTTCCAACAGACACCGAAACAGCTGGCTGCACACCCAGCACAATGGACCCGCCACTGCCTTAGGCCACCATCCATTCCCAACCTGGGTTTTCAGTCATCGGAACCCAGACCTTATCTCCAATCCCTGCACAGGGGGGAACCTGATGCACAAGTCAGAACCCCTCCTTCCCCCTGGCAAGAAACCTTGCTGCTGGCAGTGAGTCAAACCTCCAGTGTAGGAGAAAACGGCATGGCCCATGAGGCCACGCCCAAGCGTGAGGGCCGCCTTGGGCACAAACACACATTGTGACCCTCAGCGTGAGTACCTTTTTCAAGTAACGCCTCTCAGTGACTGGACCAAGAGCCCGCATATGTGGCTTGCCATGCCCATAGGCACCCAGGACTAACTAGATGGTGTGTATTCCAGTTGAGGGAACCCACTGCTGTGCTCTAGAGTCCCTCTCCTGGGGGGGTCCCCTGTGGCAGAAAACAGTACTCTTCATTCCCACAGAATGAACACAAACACTTGGGAGCTTGGACAATCCCCCGAGAGGAAGGCTCTTCCTCGGCCTCTGAGACAACCCCTACCCTGACCGGACACTGTAAACGCAACACCCAGAGACAAAATCCTGAGTGACTGCCTCCCACTTGCCCTACTTTGATTTCCAGAGGATCTCCCCTCACGGACTAGAGATCAGGCCTGCCATTACATTGGCCCCTAGCTGAGCCAAGTTTGCTTTTTCAGACATCTGTCCCCACAGCCCTGGCAAACACAGCCTCTAGGCTGGGTCCTCTGGAGCCATACCACAGGACCGTGCCTGCTCTCTCCTGGGAAACTGTGTCCATTCCTTTGGCCACACACCTCCAGAATATGAGAAACCTCAAGGCCTCCGAGGACATCCCACTACTGGGAGCCTCACTGGACTCACAGGGGCATTCGGACACAAGCTGAGCAGCTACATCCATGAATGCATGCACACAGATGTCAACAGAGATAGAAGGTTGAGCCGGACAGGCCTTTAGGCCGTAGTCTCAACTCTTGCTTTGGTTTCCAGGTGTCACTCCTCAGAGGCTTTGGTTCGAAGAACAGGGTATGGGGCTTTCCTGAGGCACGGAACAGAACTCCTCTCGTCTCCACATGGGAAGTTTCCTTGTTGGAGCCGTGTCAAACACCTCATGTTGGAGAATCCTGCAGAGTCCCTGAGCCACCTCCACATTCCAAAGTCTCCCAGGCCATCAAGCCACAGTAGGACTCATCTTCAGGAGAGACCATTTCAAGTCTCCCCTCTGGGTAGCTCACCCAGGAGCCCGCAGATTGAGCCTGCCTTGTCCTGATTAAGAGTGTGAATATGAGGTGGCGTTCCCAGGCATCCATGCTTAGACACCTGCTCTCGAGACTTTCCATATGGGGCCTCTTGGAACCATCCAATAGGACTCGACTGTCGTGCAGAAGGTAACCTTCAGTTTTGGAGCAGTTCACAAATCCCATCGTAGCCAAAACTTTCTGGCCTCATGAAGCCCCCACACCCTTCAGGAAGAGGCCATGCTGGAAAAGAACTCTAGCCTGAGGCACGTCTCATAGTTGACATGACCTCAGTGCAGGAGATCTCGATTCAGCCTCTGCAGAGTGGGCCTGCCGTGCCCTCGGTCCCAAACCTCACGCTAGCTTGTGTTTTCAGACTTCCTTCCTTACACTCCTGGCAAACAAGCCCTCCGGACTAGGAACTCCGGAACCAAAACCCCGCCCAGTGTCTGCCCAACGGAAGAAAAATGTTTCCCTGTGGGGCTCTCCAGAAAACCCAGATGAGGATCAACCTGCTCGGGCCTCGACGGTACCCGAACTGGATAGGCTGCTCTGGGCACTCATGCTCTGCCTGACACAGCCTGAAGCCAGACGTCCAGACAGACAAGGAGACAGCTGGCCGCACACCCAGCACTTCGGACACGCCATGGTCTTATGCCGTCACCTCATCCTAACCTTGGTTTTCAGATATCTGAACCTAGACATTATATCAATTCTCCACACAGCTGGGTATAGCAAGCACAAAACAGAACTCCTCCTTCCCCATGGCTGTCAACCTTGCTCTTGGCATGCAGTCACACGTTCAGGGTGGGAAAAACCTTCATGGCCCCTGATGCCACGCCCAAACTTGAGTGCTGCTTAGGCACAAATTCACACTGTGACCCTCAGCATGAGCCCCATGTCAAAGAAAGGCCTGTCAGGGCCTGGACCAAGAGCCCACATATGGGGCTTGCCAAGCCCCTATGCACCCAATCCTCACCACGGTTTGAATTTTCCAGTCGCCCCGCCCGTACCTGGAGCTCTGCTCTGGAATCCCTTTCTTGGAGAGACCCATGAGCCAGACAACACGACTCCACCCTTCCCACAAAATGACCCCAAACTCTTGGGAGCTGGGACAAATCCCCAGAGAGGGATACTCGTCCACAGTACCTGAGGCCACCGCTCCAATCCACGGCTATCCCGGACAGAACATCCAGAGACAAAAGCCTGAAGGAACGCCTCCCACTCGCCCTTGTTTCAGAGGCCCAGGAGCTCCCTCTCGGGCTGTACATCCGGCCGGCCATACCCTAGGCGCCACTCATAAGCTGAGTTTGTGTATTCAGACTTCTGTGCCCACAGCCTGGACCCACACAACATCCAGGCTAGGGCTTCTGGACCAAACAGCGAAAGATTGTGCCTGCCCTCTCCAAGGAAAGTGTGCCCAATCCATTGACCACAACCCTACAGGTTAGGGAAAAGCTCCAAGGTCCCTGAGGCCATCAATAGTATAGGCCACCCTGGACTAAGAGGGGCTCTCTGACACCAGCGGAGCAACTATCTCCACTTAGACTCTCAGACAGTGTCCCCAGAGACAGAAGGTTGAAATGGACAGGCCCCCAGGCCCTAATCTGAACCTTAGCTTTGCTTTCCATGTTTCCGTTCTCAGAGGACTGTTTTCGTAGACCAGCACATGGGGCTTTTCTGAGGCACCAAACCAAACATCTCTCATCTCCACATGGGCAGCTTTCTTACTGGGATGTATCAAACACTTCAGGTAGGAGAGTTCCGCAGGGCCACCGAACAACCAGCACATTCCAAGGTCTCCATGGACCCAAACGCACATTATGACGCATCCTCAGGAGAGGCCATTTCAACTCAGCCCCCTGGGTCGCGTGTTCCAGAGGCAGCAGATCAAACATATCTTGTCGCTAATAGCCAATGGGAATGCGAGGGATGCTGTACAGGGATCCATCCTTCGAACCCTGCTCTCCAGTCCTTCCATATGGTATGTCCTGGAGCCATGCAACAGGACTCGAATGTCCCGCAGAAGGAAACCTTGTGGTTTGGGGCAACCTCCAAACTCAGCGTGGGAAAACTTCCTTGGCCTCATGAGGCCCCCACTTCATGAAGGTGCCATCATGGACACATACTCCAGCCTCAGCCAACGTCTGATCGTCAGCCTGACTTCAGATGCAGGAGATTTTGATTCAGCCTCTGCAGAGTGGGCCTGCTCTGCCCTTGGCTCCAATCCTCACACTAGCTTGTGTTTTCAGACTTCCGTCCTCACACTCCTGGCCCACAAACCCTCCCTCCTGGGAATTCTGGGGCCACAATGATGCACTGTGCCTGCCTCCCAGGAGAAAAACATTGTCTATGGCGCTGCCCAGAAACCACAAATGAGGATCAAACTGCTTGGCCCTCGGCAACACCCCAATTGCATAGGCTACCTTAACCAGTGATGCTCTGTCGCAAATAGCCTGAGCCCAGACCTTCCAACAGACACCGAAACAGCTGGCGGCACACCCAGCACATTGGACCCGCCACTGCCTTAGGCCACCATCCATTCCCAACCTGGGTTTTCAGTCATCGGAACCTAGACCTTATCTCCAATCCCTGCACAGGGGGGAACCTGATGCACAAGTCAGAACCCCTCCTTCCCCCTGGCAAGAAACCTTGCTGCTGGCAGTGAGTCAAACCTTCAGTGTAGGAGAAAACGGCATGGCCCATGAGGCCACGCCCAAGCGTGAGGGCCGCCTTGGGCACAAACACACATTGTGACCCTCAGCGTGAGTACCTTTTTCAAGTAACGCCTCTCAGTGACTGGACCAAGAGCCCGCATATGTGGCTTGCCATGCCCATAGGCACCCAGGACTAACTAGATGGTGTGTATTCCAGTTGAGGGAACCCACTGTGTGCTCTAGAGTCCCTCTCCTGGGGGGGTCCCCTGTGGCAGAAAACATTACTCTTCATTCCCACAGAATGAACACAAACACTTGGGAGCTTGGACAATCCCCCGAGAGGAAGGCTCTTCCTCGGCCTCTGAGATAACCCCTACCCTGACCGGACACTGTAAACGCAACACCCAGAGACAAAATCCTGAGTGACTGCCTCCCACTTGCCCTACTTTGATTTCCAGAGGATCTCCCCTCACGGAATGGAGATCAGGCCTGCCATTACATTGGCCCCTAGCTGAGCCAAGTTTGCTTTTTCAGACATCAGTCCCCACAGCCCTGGCAAACACAGCCTCTAGGCTGGGTCCTCTGGAGCCATACCACAGGACCGTGCCAGCTCTCTCCAGGGAAACTGTGTCCATTCCTTTGGCCACACACCTCCAGAATATGCGAAACCTCAAGGCCTCCGAGGACATCCCACTACTGGGAGCCTCACTGGACTCACAGGGGCATTCGGACACAAGCTGAGCAGCTACATCCATGAATGCATGCACACAGATGTCAACAGAGATAGAAGGTTGAGCCGGACAGGCCTTTAGGCCGTAGTCTCAACTCTTGCTTTGGTTTCCAGGTGTCACTCCTCAGTGGCTTTGGTTCGAAGAACAGGGTATGGGGCTTTCCTGAGGCACGGAACAGAACTCCTCTCGTCTCCACATGGGAAGTTTCCTTGTTGGAGCCGTGTCAAACACCTCATGTTGGAGAATCCTGCAGAGTCCCTGAGCCACCTCCACATTCCAAAGGCTCCCAGGCCACCAAGCCACAGTAGGACTCATCTTCAGGAGAGACCATTTCAAGTCTCCCCTCTGGGTAGCTCACCCAGGAGCCCGCAGATTGAGCCTGCCTTGTCCTGACTAAAGAGTGGGAATATGAGGTGGCGTTCCCAGGCATCCATGCTTAGACACCTGCTCTCGAGACTTTCCATATGGGGCCTCTTGGAACCATCCAATAGGACTCGACTGTCGTGCAGAAGGTAACCTTCAGTTTTGGAGCAGTTCACAAATCCCATCGTAGCCAAAACTTTCTGGCCTCATGAAGCCCCCACACCCTTCAGGAAGAGGCCATGCTGGACAAGAACTCTAGCCTGAGGCACGTCTCATAGTTGACATGACCTCAGTGCAGGAGATCTCGATTCAGCCTCTGCAGAGTGGGCCTGCCGTGCCCTCGGTCCCAAACCTCACGCTAGCTTGTGTTTTCAGACTTCCTTCCTCACACTCCTGGCAAACAAGCCCTCCGGACTAGGAACTCCGGAACCAAAACCCAGCCCAGTGTCTGCCCAACGGAAGAAAAATGTTTCAATGTGGGGCTCTCCAGAAAACCCAGATGAGGATCAACCTGCTCGGGCCTCGACGGTACCCGAACTTAATAGGCTGCTCTGGGCACTCATGCTCTGCCTGACACAGCCTGAAGCCAGACGTCCAGACAGACAAGGAGACAGCTGGCCGCACACCCAGCACTTCGGACACGCCATGGTCTTATGCCGTCACCTCATCCTAACCTTGGTTTTCAGATATCTGAACCTAGACATTATATCAATTCTCCACACAGCTGGGTATAGCAAGCACAAAACAGAACTCCTCCTTCCCCATGGCTGTCAACCTTGCTCTTGGCATGCAGTCACACGTTCAGGGTGGGAGAAACCTTCATGGCCCCTGATGCCACGCCCAAACTTGAGTGCTGCTTGGGCACAAATTCACACTGTGACCCTCAGCATGAGCCCCATGTCAAAGAAAGGCCTGTCAGGGCCTGGACCAAGAGCCCACATATGGGGCTTGCCAAGCCCCTATGCACCCAATCCTCACCACGGTTTGAATTTTCCAGTCGCCCCGCCCGTACCTGGAGCTCTGCTCTGGAATCCCTTTCTTGGAGAGACCCATGAGCCAGACAACACGACTCCACCCTTCCCACAAAATGACCCCAAACTCTTGGGAGCTGGGACAAATCCCCAGAGAGGGATACTCGTCCACAGTACCTGAGGCCACCGCTCCAATCCACGGCTATCCCGGACACAACATCCAGAGACAAAAGCCTGAAGGAACGCCTCCCACTCGCCCTTGTTTCAGAGGCCCAGGAGCTCCCTCTCGGGATGTACATCCGGCCTGCCATACCCTAGGCGCCACTCATAAGCTGAGTTTGTGTATTCAGACTTCTGTGCCCACAGCCTGGACCCACACAACATCCAGGCTAGGGCCTCTGGACCAAACAGCAAAAGATTGTGCCTGCCCTCTCCAAGGAAAGTGTGCCCAATCCATTGACCACAACCCTACAGGTTAGGGAAAAGCTCCAAGGTCCCTGAGGCCATCAATAGTATAGGCCACCCTGGACTAAGAGGGGCTCTCTGACACCAGCGGAGCAACTATCTCCACTTAGACTCTCAGACAGTGTCCCCAGAGACAGAAGGTTGAAATGGACAGGCCCCCAGGCCCTAATCTGAACCTTAGCTTTGCTTTCCATGTTTCCGTTCTCAGAGGACTGTTTTCGTAGACCAGCACATGGGGCTTTTCTGAGGCACCAAACCAAACATCTCTCATCTCCACATGGGCAGCTTTCTTACTGGGATGTATCAAACACTTCAGGTAGGAGAGTTCCGCAGGGCCACCGAACAACCAGCACATTCCAAGGTCTCCATGGACCCAAACGCACATTATGACGCATCCTCAGGAGAGGCCATTTCAACTCAGCCCCCTGGGTCGCGTGTTCCAGAGGCAGCAGATCAAACATATCTTGTCGCTAATAGCCAATGGGAATGCGAGGGATGCTGTACAGGGATCCATCCTTCGAACCCTGCTCTCCAGTCCTTCCATATGGTATGTCCTGGAGCCATGCAACAGGACTCGAATGTCCCGCAGAAGGAAACCTTGTGGTTTGGGGCAACCTCCAAACTCAGCGTGGGAAAACTTCCTTGGCCTCATGAGGCCCCCACTTCATGAAGGTGCCATCATGGACACATACTCCAGCCTCAGCCAACGTCTGATCGTCAGCCTGACTTCAGATGCAGGAGATTTTGATTCAGCCTCTGCAGAGTGGGCCTGCTCTGCCCTTGGCTCCAATCCTCACACTAGCTTGTGTTTTCAGACTTCCGTCCTCACACTCCTGGCCCACAAACCCTCCCTCCTGGGAATTCTGGGGCCACAATGATGCACTGTGCCTGCCTCCCAGGAGAAAAACATTGTCTATGGCGCTGCCCAGAAACCACAAATGAGGATCAAACTGCTTGGCCCTCGGCAACACCCCAATTGCATAGGCTACCTTAACCAGTGATGCTCTGTCGCAAATAGCCTGAGCCCAGACCTTCCAACAGACACCGAAACAGCTGGCGGCACACCCAGCACATTGGACCCGCCACTGCCTTAGGCCACCATCCATTCCCAACCTGGGTTTTCAGTCATCGGAACCTAGACCTTATCTCCAATCCCTGCACAGGGGGGAACCTGATGCACAAGTCAGAACCCCTCCTTCCCCCTGGCAAGAAACCTTGCTGCTGGCAGTGAGTCAAACCTTCAGTGTAGGAGAAAACGGCATGGCCCATGAGGCCACGCCCAAGCGTGAGGGCCGCCTTGGGCACAAACACACATTGTGACCCTCAGCGTGAGTACCTTTTTCAAGTAACGCCTCTCAGTGACTGGACCAAGAGCCCGCATATGTGGCTTGCCATGCCCATAGGCACCCAGGACTAACTAGATGGTGTGTATTCCAGTTGAGGGAACCCACTGTGTGCTCTAGAGTCCCTCTCCTGGGGGGGTCCCCTGTGGCAGAAAACATTACTCTTCATTCCCACAGAATGAACACAAACACTTGGGAGCTTGGACAATCCCCCGAGAGGAAGGCTCTTCCTCGGCCTCTGAGATAACCCCTACCCTGACCGAACACTGTAAACGCAACACCCAGAGACAAAATCCTGAGTGACTGCCTCCCACTTGCCCTACTTTGATTTCCAGAGGATCTCCCCTCACGGAATGGAGATCAGGCCTGCCATTACATTGGCCCCTAGCTGAGCCAAGTTTGCTTTTTCAGACATCTGTCCCCACAGCCCTGGCAAACACAGCCTCTAGGCTGGGTCCTCTGGAGCCATACCACAGGACCGTGCCAGCTCTCTCCAGGGAAACTGTGTCCATTCCTTTGGCCACACACCTCCAGAATATGCGAAACCTCAAGGCCTCCGAGGACATCCCACTACTGGGAGCCTCACTGGACTCACAGGGGCATTCGGACACAAGCTGAGCAGCTACATCCATGAATGCATGCACACAGATGTCAACAGAGATAGAAGGTTGAGCCGGACAGGCCTTTAGGCCGTAGTCTCAACTCTTGCTTTGGTTTCCAGGTGTCACTCCTCAGTGGCTTTGGTTCGAAGAACAGGGTATGGGGCTTTCCTGAGGCACGGAACAGAACTCCTCTCGTCTCCACATGGGAAGTTTCCTTGTTGGAGCCGTGTCAAACACCTCATGTTGGAGAATCCTGCAGAGTCCCTGAGCCACCTCCACATTCCAAAGTCTCCCAGGCCACCAAGCCACAGTAGGACTCATCTTCAGGAGAGACCATTTCAACTCTCCCCTCTGGGTAGCTCACCCAGGAGCCCGCAGATTGAGCCTGCCTTGTCCTGACTAAAGAGTGGGAATATGAGGTGGCGTTCCCAGGCATCCATGCTTAGACACCTGCTCTCGAGACTTTCCATATGGGGCCTCTTGGAACCATCCAATAGGACTCGACTGTCGTGCAGAAGGTAACCTTCAGTTTTGGAGCAGTTCACAAATCCCATCGTAGCCAAAACTTTCTGGCCTCATGAAGCCCCCACACCCTTCAGGAAGAGGCCATGCTGGACAAGAACTCTAGCCTGAGGCACGTCTCATAGTTGACATGACCTCAGTGCAGGAGATCTCGATTCAGCCTCTGCAGAGTGGGCCTGCCGTGCCCTCGGTCCCAAACCTCACGCTAGCTTGTGTTTTCAGACTTCCTTCCTCACACTCCTGGCAAACAAGCCCTCCGGACTAGGAACTCCGGAACCAAAACCCAGCCCAGTGTCTGCCCAACGGAAGAAAAATGTTTCAATGTGGGGCTCTCCAGAAAACCCAGATGAGGATCAACCTGCTCGGGCCTCGACGGTACCCGAACTTAATAGGCTGCTCTGGGCACTCATGCTCTGCCTGACACAGCCTGAAGCCAGACGTCCAGACAGACATGGAGACAGCTGGCCGCACACCCAGCACTTCGGACACGCCATGGTCTTATGCCGTCACCTCATCCTAACCTTGGTTTTCAGATATCTGAACCTAGACATTATATCAATTCTCCACACAGCTGGGTATAGCAAGCACAAAACAGAACTCCTCCTTCCCCATGGCTGTCAACCTTGCTCTTGGCATGCAGTCACACGTTCAGGGTGGGAGAAACCTTCATGGCCCCTGATGCCACGCCCAAACTTGAGTGCTGCTTGGGCACAAATTCACACTGTGACCCTCAGCATGAGCCCCATGTCAAAGAAAGGCCTGTCAGGGCCTGGACCAAGAGCCCACATATGGGGCTTGCCAAGCCCCTATGCACCCAATCCTCACCACGGTTTGAATTTTCCAGTCGCCCCGCCCGTACCTGGAGCTCTGCTCTGGAATCCCTTTCTTGGAGAGACCCATGAGCCAGACAACACGACTCCACCCTTCCCACAAAATGACCCCAAACTCTTGGGAGCTGGGACAAATCCCCAGAGAGGGATACTCGTCCACAGTACCTGAGGCCACCGCTCCAATCCACGGCTATCCCGGACACAACATCCAGAGACAAAAGCCTGAAGGAACGCCTCCCACTCGCCCTTGTTTCAGAGGCCCAGGAGCTCCCTCTCGGGATGTACATCCGGCCTGCCATACCCTAGGCGCCACTCATAAGCTGAGTTTGTGTATTCAGACTTCTGTGCCCACAGCCTGGACCCACACAACATCCAGGCTAGGGCCTCTGGACCAAACAGCAAAAGATTGTGCCTGCCCTCTCCAAGGAAAGTGTGCCCAATCCATTGACCACAACCCTACAGGTTAGGGAAAAGCTCCAAGGTCCCTGAGGCCATCAATAGTATAGGCCACCCTGGACTAAGAGGGGCTCTCTGACACCAGCGGAGCAACTATCTCCACTTAGACTCTCAGACAGTGTCCCCAGAGACAGAAGGTTGAAATGGACAGGCCCCCAGGCCCTAATCTGAACCTTAGCTTTGCTTTCCATGTTTCCGTTCTCAGAGGACTGTTTTCGTAGACCAGCACATGGGGCTTTTCTGAGGCACCAAACCAAACATCTCTCATCTCCACATGGGCAGCTTTCTTACTGGGATGTATCAAACACTTCAGGTAGGAGAGTTCCGCAGGGCCACCGAACAACCAGCACATTCCAAGGTCTCCATGGACCCAAACGCACATTATGACGCATCCTCAGGAGAGGCCATTTCAACTCAGCCCCCTGGGTCGCGTGTTCCAGAGGCAGCAGATCAAACATATCTTGTTGCTAATAGCCAATGGGAATGCGAGGCATGCTGTACAGGGATCCATCCTTCGAACCCTGCTCTCCAGTCCTTCCATATGGTATGTCCTGGAGCCATGCAACAGGACTCGAATGTCCCGCAGAAGGAAACCTTGTGGTTTGGGGCAACCTCCAAACTCAGCGTGGGAAAACTTCCTTGGCCTCATGAGGCCCCCACTTCATGAAGGTGCCATCATGGACACATACTCCAGCCTCAGCCAACGTCTGATCCTCAGCCTGACTTCAGATGCAGGAGATTTTGATTCAGCCTCTGCAGAGTGGGCCTGCTCTGCCCTTGGCTCCAATCCTCACACTAGCTTGTGTTTTCAGACTTCCGTCCTCACACTCCTGGCCCACAAACCCTCCCTCCTGGGAATTCTGGGGCCACAATGAAGCACTGTGCCTGCCTCCCAGGAGAAAAACATTGTCTATGGCGCTGCCCAGAAACCCCAAATGAGGATCAAACTGCTTGGCCCTCGGCAACACCCCAATTGCATAGGCTACCTTAACCAGTGATGCTCTGTCGCAAATAGCCTGAGCCCAGACCTTCCAACAGACACCGAAACAGCTGGCTGCACACCCAGCACATTGGACCCGCCACTGCCTTAGGCCACCATCCATTCCCAACCTGGGTTTTCAGTCATCGGAATCTAGACCTTATCTCCAATCCCTGCACAGGGGGGAACCTGATGCACAAGTCAGAACCCCTCCTTCCCCCTGGCAAGAAACCTTGCTGCTGGCAGTGAGTCAAACCTTCAGTGTAGGAGAAAACGGCATGGCCCATGAGGCCACGCCCAAGCGTGAGGGCCGCCTTGGGCACAAACACACATTGTGACCCTCAGCGTGAGTACCTTTTTCAAGTAACGCCTCTCAGTGACTGGACCAAGAGCCCGCATATGTGGCTTGCCATGCCCATAGGCACCCAGGACTAACTAGATGGTGTGTATTCCAGTTGAGGGAACCCACTGCTGTGCTCTAGAGTCCCTCTCCTGGGGGGGTCCCCTGTGGCAGAAAACAGTACTCTTCATTCCCACAGAATGAACACAAACACTTGGGAGCTTGGACAATCCCCCGAGAGGAAGGCTCTTCCTCGGCCTCTGAGATAACCCCTACCCTGACCGGACACTGTAAACGCAACACCCAGAGACAAAATCCTGAGTGACTGCCTCCCACTTGCCCTACTTTGATTTCCAGAGGATCTCCCCTCACGGACTAGAGATCAGGCCTGCCATTACATTGGCCCCTAGCTGAGCCAAGTTTGCTTTTTCAGACATCTGTCCCCACAGCCCTGGCTAACACAGCCTCTAGGCTGGGTCCTCTGGAGCCATACCACAGGACCGTGCCTGCTCTCTCCTGGGAAACTGTGTCCATTCCTTTGGCCACACACCTCCAGAATATGAGAAACCTCAAGGCCTCCGAGGACATCCCACTACTGGGAGCCTCACTGGACTCACAGGGGCATTCGGACACAAGCTGAGCAGCTACATCCATGAATGCATGCACACAGATGTCAACAGAGATAGAAGGTTGAGCCGGACAGGCCTTTAGGCCGTAGTCTCAACTCTTGCTTTGGTTTCCAGGTGTCACTCCTCAGAGGCTGTGGTTCGAAGAACAGGGTATGGGGCTTTCCTGAGGCACGGAACAGAACTCCTCTCGTCTCCACATGGGAAGTTTCTTTGTTGGAGCCGTGTCAATCACCTCATGTTGGAGAATCCTGCAGAGTCCCTGAGCCACCTCCACATTCCAAGGTCTCCCAGGCCACCAAGCCACAGGAGGACTCATCTTCAGAAGAGTCCATTTCAACTCTCCCCTCCGGGTAGCTCACCCAAGAGCCCGCAGATTGAGCCTGCCTTGTCCTGACTAAAGAGTGGGAATATGAGGTGGCGTTCCCAGGCATCCATGCTTAGACACCTGCTCTCGAGTCTTTCCATATGGGGCCTCTTGGAACCATCCAATAGGACTCGACTGTCGTGCAGAAGGTAACCTTCAGTTTTGGAGCAGTTCACAAATCCCATCGTAGCCAAAACTTTCTGGCCTCATGAAGCCCCCACACCCTTCAGGAAGAGGCCATGCTGGACAAGAACTCTAGCCTGAGGCACGTCTCATAGTTGACATGACCTCAGTGCAGGAGATCTCGATTCAGCCTCTGCAGAGTGGGCCTGCCGTGCCCTCGGTCCCAAACCTCACGCTAGCTTGTGTTTTCAGACTTCCTTCCTCACACTCCTGGCAAACAAGCCCTCCGGACTAGGAACTCCGGAACCAAAACCCAGCCCAGTGTCTGCCCAACGGAAGAAAAACTTTTCCCTGTGGGGCTCTCCAGAAAACCCAGATGAGGATCAACCTGCTCGGGCCTCGACGGTACCCGAACTGGATAGGCTGCTCTTGGCACTCATGCTCTGCCTGACACAGCCTGAAGCCAGACGTCCAGACAGACAAGGAGACAGCTGGCCGCACACCCAGCACTTCGGACACGCCATGGTCTTATGCCGTCACCTCATCCTAACCTTGGTTTTCAGATATCTGAACCTAGACATTATATCAATTCTCCACACAGCTGGGTATAGCAAGCACAAAACAGAACTCCTCCTTCCCCATGGCTGTCAAGCTTGCTCTTGGCATGGAGTCACACCTTCAGGGTGGGAGAAACCTTCATGGCCCCTGATGCCACGCCCAAACTTGAGTGCTGCTTAGGCACAAATTCACACTGTGACCCTCAGCATGAGCCCCATGTCAAAGAAAGGCCTGTCAGGGCCTGGACCAAGAGCCCACATATGGGGCTTGCCAAACCCTATGCACCCAATCCTCACCACGGTTTGAATTTTCCAGTCGCCCCGCCCGTACCTGGAGCTCTGCTCTGGAATCCCTTTCTTGGAGAGACCCATGAGCCAGACAACACGACTCCACCCTTCCCACAAAATGACCCCAAACTCTTGGGAGCTGGGACAAATCCCCAGAGAGGGATACTCGTCCACAGTACCTGAGGCCACCGCTCCAATCCACGGCTATCCCGGACACAACATCCAGAGACAAAAGCCTGAAGGAACGCCTCCCACTCGCCCTTGTTTCAGAGGCCCAGGAGCTCCCTCTCGGGCTGTACATCCGGCCTGCCATACCCTAGGCGCCACTCATAAGCTGAGTTTGTGTATTCAGACTTCTGTGCCCACAGCCTGGACCCACACAACATCCAGGCTAGGGCCTCTGGACCAAACAGCGAAAGATTGTGCCTGCCCTCTCCAAGGAAAGTGTGCCCAATCCATTGACCACAACCCTACAGGTTAGGGAAAAGCTCCAAGGTCCCTGAGGCCATCAATAATATAGGCCACCCTGGACTAAGAGGGGCTCTCTGACACCAGCGGAGCAACTATCTCCACTTAGACTCTCAGACAGTGTCCCCAGAGACAGAAGGTTGAAATGGACAGGCCCCCAGGCCCTAATCTGAACCTTAGCTTTGGTTTCCATGTTTCCGTTCTCAGAGGACTGTTTTCGTAGACCAGCACATGGGGCTTTTCTGAGGCACCAAACCAAACCTCTCTCATCTCCACATGGGCAGCTTTCTTACTGGGATGTATCAAACACTTCAGGTAGGAGAGTTCCGCAGAGCCACAGTACAACCGGCCACCCCCTACAATCCACGGCTATCCTGGACGCATCCAGAGACAAAAGCCTGAAGGAATCTCGCCCTTGATTCACAAGCCAAGGAGCTCACTCCTTATCTGTACATCCGGCCTGCCATACCCTTGGCACCACTCATAAGCTGAGTTTTTGTTTTCCGACTTATGTGCCCACAGCCTGGACCCACACACCCTCCAGGCTAGGGCATCTGGAGCCACAGTGAAAGATTGTGCCTGCCATCTCCAAGGAAAGTGTGCCCAATCCATTGACCACAACCCTACAGGTTAGGGAAAAGTTCCAAGGCCCCTGAGGCCATCCTGATAGTGTAGGCTGCCCTGGACTAAAAGGGGCACTCTGACACCAGCTCTGCCATTATCACCACTTAGACTTTCAGACAGTGTCCCCAGAGACAGAAGATTGAAATGGACAGGACCTTAGGCCCTAATATGAACCTTAGCTTTAGTTTTCATGTGTCTGTCCTCAGAGGACTGGTTTCTTATACCAGCACATTAGGTTTTTCTGAGGCTCCAAACCAAACCTCTCTCGTCTCCACATGGAGTGCTTTCTTACTGGATCTGTATCAAACCCTTCTGGTCGGAGAATTCCGCAGGGCCACAGTACAACCATCACATTCCAAGGTCTCCATGGACAGAAACCCACATTATGACGCATCCTCATGAGAGGCCATTTCAACTCAGCCCACTGGTTAGCTTGCCCCAGAGCCAGCAGAACAAACATATCTTGTCGTTAATGGCCAAAGGGAATGCGAGGCATGTTGTTCAGGGATCCATCCTTTGAACCCTCCTCTTCAGTCCTTCCGTATGGTATGTACTGGAGCCATTCAACAGGACTCGACTGTCTCGCAGAAGGAAACCTTGTGGTTTGTGACAACCTCCAAACTCAGCGTGGGAAAACTTCGTTGGCCTCATGAGGCACCTGCTTCATGAAGGTGCCATCAAGGGCACAATCCAACCTCAGCCAATGTCTGATCCTCAGCCTGACTTCAGATGCATGAGATATCCTTTCAGCCTTTGCAGAGTGGGCCTGCTCCCCACCTCACCCTATGTTTTGTTTTCAGACTCTACCCTAGCACTCCTGGCCCAAAAGCCCTCATGATTGGGAATTCTGGTTCCAGAACGAAGCACTCTGCCTACCCCCCAAAGAAAAACATTGTCTATGGCATTGCTCAGAAACCCCAAATGAAAATCAACCTGCTCAGCCCTCGGCAACACCCCAATTGCATAGGCTACCCTAAACACTATGCTCTGTCTTACATAGCCTGAGCCCAGACCTTGTGAGAGACATTGAGACAGTTGGCTTCACACCCAGCACATCGAACCTGCCATGGGTTAGGCCATTTCATCCCTTCCCATTGACCTGGGTGTCTTCCTGGAGGTATATTCTGAGGCTGTGTCAGACTATGCATTTTTTCTGGAGCTTCCTATGGAATTGGGGTGGTATTAGGGGCCTTGCAATTTTCTCTTAATCTGGTGGGTTGGGAAACTGAGACAGGCTGACATTCCTTGGGAGAGCTGGCCCAGTGCTGTTGTGTGTTCCTGGAGGCCCCATCCTGGAGGGCATATGGGTCAGGACTCTGGGTCCAAAGTCTTCAGACACAAACTCGGGTAAGAGTTAAGCTCGAGGTGATGGCAGACCCAATCTGCAGACCCTGAGTGAAGCATCTCCAGATATGAAATTCGGACGGCTGTGAGGCAGGAGCACAGTCTTTTCTGTCTGACTTGTTTGTCTATGATGGCCACGAAATGGAGGGGTGGCCTCATGGGTCCATGTGAGATTCTACCTCTCTGGGAATTCTGCTCGGCACCCAAGAGTTTGGTGTATTTCTGGGGGATGGGAGGAGCGCAGTTTTATGAGTCAGGGATCCCGTCCAAACAGCCATTCCAGAGATGGGTCCTGGGTTCTGGAGCCTGGATCACCGCAACAAGGCTTAGGATTTGGGCCTAGGGTCCTGCTCTATGTTTTCCTGGTACAGCTCCCGAGTGTTCTTGTTGGAAATGGGTCTCATTCTGAGGGTCACAATGCCTGTTTTTGCCCAGATGCCCATGCTGAGTGGGTGTGACCTCATGGGCTATGCACTTGGCTCCCACTCTGAGGGTTGGACTGCCATCTCAACATTCAGTTTACCTGCCATGGGGAAGGAGGTGTACTTTTTTATGCTTCAGGTTCCCCCATGGGCAGGAATTTGAGCTAAGTTCTGGGACAGGTGCCTGAATACCCAGTTCACTTTGAGATGAGGTCCTTGGGCCAAGGCAGGACCCACCTGCAGAAAATGAGACCTGCTTTCTGGGTGGCTATCAGGAGCTCGGGCTCGAGCTGTGTCAGACAGAACATTCATGGAGAGTTCGGCCTATGATATTAGGGTGCTTTTGAGAGCTGTGCAACTGGATCCTCATGGGGGATTTTTGCACAGACCCTTTCTTCACTTCTTCTATCTGGTGAGCAGGCAGATGGCTGCATTACGGCTCCAGAATATCCAAGTTGGAGGGTTTGCAGGCGAGGAGTGTGAGGACAGAAGTATGAAAACATAAGCTACGGTTACGCTCAGTGCCGAGCACATGTCTATTCCAATGTACAGCAGTTGTTTCGAGATCTTCAGCACCTGGGCGAGGGGAAGATGTCTGCTCACGCTGGAGTTTGTATCCATGATGGCCAACAAATGGTGGGGAGGCCTCAAGAATTCTTGGAGGTTTTTCCAAGCTGGAGCTTGTGAGCTGCTCCAAACATCAAGGTGTCCTACTAAGGGACAGCAGAAGTCTTCTTACAGGGCTCCAGGGTCCCCCATATGGAAGATTCGATAGCAATGCTCTCTGATTGGAGGCCTGGGAAGCCAATCTCTTGTTACCATTGCAGCTGAGGAACAGGGTAAGCTTGAACCAATGACACTGATTCCAAGTTCCAAGTGATTTGCGTTGATGGAAGTTCTCAGTCTAACAGGTTCCAATGCTGCTTGATGTCCAGGGAGACCTTAGAATGTGGTGGCGGCTCTCTGACCATTGAGGATTCTCTATCCTTAGGATTAGACCCAGTACCCAGGAGCCAGGTTTCCTTCTTGGGACAGGAGGTGTGCTCTTGTATGGCTCACGGACCACAGGTTGGACCATATGCTTGAATTTCCAGAACAGCCCTCTAGGGAGAGAGACCTCAAAACATAAGCTAGGGTTCTGATGAGGTTTTAGGGCCATGGAAGTTTCAATCTTCGGACTAAGTGGCATTGGCCTGCATGTCATCCTGGAGGTAGGTGCTGAGGCTGTGTCAGGCTGTGCACTTTTTCCAGAGTGGCCTATGATATTGGGGTGCAGTCAGGGGCCTTGCAGTTTTCTCCTAATCTGGACATTTTGGGAAACTGAGATGGGCAGGGTTTCCTCAGGAGAGCAGGGCCAGTGATGTCATGTGTTTCTCGAGGCCCCATCCTGGAGGTCATGTGTGTCAGGACTTTGGGACCAAAGACTTTAGACACAACCTCGGATAAGAGATAGGAGTGAGGTGTTGGCAGTCCGAATCTGAAGACCCTGAGGTAAGCTCCTCGGGATTTGAAATTCAGGTGGCTGGGAGGGAGGAGCACAGGCTTTTCTGTCTGGATTTTGTGTCTAGGATGGCCACTAAATGGAGGGGTGACCTCATGTGTCCATGGGATATTCTTCCACTCTGGTGATTCTGCTTGGCACCCAAGAGTTTGATTTCTTTCTGGGGAAGAGGAAAAGACTGTATTCCATCTCTGGGATCCTGTCCAAACAGGGATTCCAGAGATGGTTTCTGGGTCCAGACACTGGGAAAACTTAACCAAAGCTTCGATTTGGGATCCTGGTCCAGATCCCAAGGGGGATCTTTGGAAAGGGGTCTCATTCTGAGGGTCACAATGCCTGCTTGTGCCCAGCTGCCCATCCTGTGTAGGCGTGGTCTCATGGACCATGCACCTGGTTCCCACTCAGGGTTGTACAGCCATCTCAACATTCAGTTTTCTGGCCATGGGGAAGGAGGAGCACTCTTTTGTGCTTCCGAGTCCCCTATGGGCAGGAATTTGAGCTAAGTCTGGGACAGGTACCTGAATATCCAGGTTGCTTCAAGATGATGGCCTCAGGCCAAGGTTGGATTCACCTGGAGGATATGGGGCCCACTATCTGGGTGGCTGACAGGAGGTCTGGGATCAGGCGGTGTCAGACAGACAATTTATGCAGAGGTCGGTCTATTATATTGGGGTGCCATTGAGGGCCGTGCAGGAGGATCCTCATGTGGGTTTCTGCGAAGACCCATAGGGCACTTCTTCTTTCTGGTGGGCAGGCAGAAAGCTGCACTGTGGCTTCAGAATTCCCAATATGGAGGGCTTGTAGGCGAGGAGTGTGAAGACAGAAGTCTGAAAACACAAGCCACGGATAAGCTCAGTGCCGACCACAGGACCATTCCATTGTGCAGTGGTTGTTTTGAGATTTCCAGCACCTGAGTATGGGCGAGGGTCAGATGTCTGCTCACGCTGGGTTTGCATCCATGATGGTCACCGAATTGTGGGGTGGCCTCAAGAATTCTTGGAGATTTTCCCAAGCAGGACCTTGTGAGCTGCTCCAAACAGCAAGGTGTCCTACTGTGGGACAGGGGAAGTCCGCTTACAAGGCTCCAGGGTCCCCCATATAGAAAGATTCGACAGCAGAGGTCTCTGAATGGGGGCCTGGGAAGTCTTCCTTGCATGACCATTGCAGCTGAGGAACATTGCAGGCTTGATCTGCTGGTTTTTGTTCAAATTTCCAAGTGATCTAAGTTGACGGATGTTCTCAGTCTAATGAGTCACAATGCTGCTTGGTGTCCAGGGAGACCTTAGAATGTGGTGGTGAGGGTGCCTGGGTGGCTCAATGGGCTAAGCCGCTGCCTTCGGCTCAGGTCATGATCTCAGGGTCCTGGGATTGAGTCCCGCATCGGGCTCTCTGCTCAGCAGGGAGCCTGCTTCTTCCTCTCTCTCTGTCTCTGCCTTCCTCTATGCCTACTTGTGATCTCTCTCTGTCAAATAAATAAATAAAATCTATATAAAAAAAAAGAATGTGGTTGTGGATCTGTGGCCATGCAGGATTCTCCTACCTGAGGGTTAGACCCAGTTCCCAGGAGCCAGGTTCCCTTCTCGGGACAGGAGGGGTTCTCTTGTATGGCTCAGGGACCACATGTCGGATCATATGTTGGATTTCAAGACCAGGCCTCTGGGCACAGAGGCCTGAATATCTAGGCTAGGGTTCTTATGAGGTTGTAGGGGCATGTCATCCTCAACCTTCGGACTTAGGGACTTTGACCTGTGAGTCTTCCTGGAGGTAGATGCTCAGGCTGTGTCAGACTGTGCATTTTTTCCAGAGTGGCCTATGAAATTTGGGTGGGCTCAGGGGCCTTGCAGGCTTTTCCTAATCTGGAGGGTTTGTGCAACTGAGACGGCAGAATTTCATCCAGAGATCAGGCCCAGTGATGTAGTGTGGTTCTGTCAGCCCCATCCTGCAGGGAATGTGGTTAAGGGCTCTGGGACCAAAGTCTTCAGACACAAAATTGTGTATCAATTAGGAGGGAGGTGATGGCAGCCCCGATCTGCAGACGCTGAGGGCAGCTCCTCAGGATTTGAAATTCGTGTGGCTGGGAGGCAGGAGCAAAGGCTTTTCTGTCTGGATTGTGTCTAGGATGGCCTTGGAATGGTGGGGTGTCCTCATGTGTCCATGGAATATTCTACCTCTCTGGGGATTCTGCCCAGCACCCAAGAGTTTGGTGTCTCACTGCGAAGGAGAGAGCGTGGTTTACAGTTTCACGGTTCCCGTCAACACAGGGATTCCAGAGATGAGTTATAGGTCCCTGTGCCTGGATAACCCTACAAAGGCTTAGTATTTGGGCCTAGAGGCTTGACTGCCTGGCTCTGTGGGGCTTTGGTTCAGCTCCCATGGAGACTTGTTGGAAATGGGTCTCAGGGTAAGGGTCACAATGCCTGTTTGTGCCCAGATGCCCATCCTGAGTGGGCATTGGCTCTTGTTCCATGCACCTGGATCCCAATATGAGGGTTGGACCACCATATCAACATTTAATTTTCCTTCTATGAGGAAGGAGGAGTACTCTTTTGTGCTTCAGATTCCCCCATGCACAGTAATTTGAGCTATGTTCTGGGACTGGTACGTGAATAACCAGATTGGTTTGAGATGAAGGACTCAGGTCAAGGCAGGTCACACCTGCCAGATATGGGTCCCGCTATCTAGGTGGCTACCAGGAGGTCGGGGCTCGAGCTGTGTCAGACAAAGCATTAGTTCACAAGGTGGCCTATGATATTGTGGTGCTATAGAGGGCTGTGCTGGTGGAACCTTATATGGAGTTTCACGCAGACCCATAGGGCACCTCTTTTTTCTGGTGGGCAGGCAGAAGGCTGCATTGTGGCTCCCAAATTCCCAATATGGGGGACTTGAAGGCGAGGAGTGTGAGAACAGAAGGCAGAAAACACAATCTATGCTTAATCTCAGTGCCGAGAACATGGCCGTTCCAATGTGCAGTGGTTTTCTTCGAGATCTCCAGCATCTGAGTACAGGCGAGGGTCAGATGTCTGCTCATGATAGAGTTTGTATCTATCGTGGCCAACAAATGAAATATCCAGCACCTGAGTAAAGGTGGATTTCAGATGTTTACGCACACTGGAGTTTGTGTCTCTGATGACCGAATGGAGGAGTGGCATCAAGAGGCTGATGCATGTGAGATGCTCCAAACAGCAAGGTTGTTTTTTCTACTGGACAGTTAGAGTCTGGTATGTTTTCTGCAGGGCCCCCCATGTGAAAAGTATGGGTAGCAGAGCCCTTCCACATGGATGCCTGGAAAGCACACCTCCATTGACCAATGCAGCTGAGGAACATGCAGGTTCTTTACGGTGCTTCTGGGGCGAAGCACCAAGGTCTTGAGTTGACATGGAATCTCTTGAAGATGGGTTACAATGCTGGTTTTTTTTTTTTACCAGGTAGATCTTAGAATGTGTTGGTGGCTAAGGTGCCTGCAGGATTCTCCTACCCTGAGGGTTTAACACAGGTCGAAGAGCACGGTTACCTTCTGGGGACAGGAGATGTAGTGTTTTGTGGCTCAGGGACCACATGCCGTATCATATGTTCCTATTCAAGAACAGGCCTCTGAAGACAGATGCCCGACAACCTAATCTAGGGTTCCAATGAGTCCCAGGGGCATGAGACGTTCAATCTTCAGACTTAGGACAGTTAACTTGGGTGTCTGCCAGAATGTAGGTGATCAGGGAGTTTCAGACTGTGCACTTATGTCCAGAGTAACCTCCAATATTGGGGTGGCCACAGGGGCCTTGAATGTTTCAACCAACTCTGGAGGGTTTGGTTAACTGACATGCACAATTTCCATGGGGATGGCAAGCACAGTCCTGTGGTGTGGCTCCAGAGACTCCACCCTGGAGGGCATGTGAGCCATGGTTCTGGGAGGGAAGTCTGCAAACACAAACTTGGGTTAGGTTTAGTGGCTAGGTTATCGCAGGGCAATGTGTAGACCTGGAAGGCTACTCGTCAGGAACAGTAACTGGAATGACCCGAAGGCGGAAGCACAGGCTTTTATATCTGGATTGTGTGTCTAGGGTGACGTCAGAATGTAGCTGTGGCCTCATGGGTCCATGGGAGATTTTTCCTCTAAGGATACAGGCGGCTCCCAATATTTTGATGACTTTTTGGTATGGGAAGACTGCTATTTTCGATCTTAGGTGTGCCCCAAAACAGAGATTCCAGAGATGGGCTCTGGGTCTAGGCGCCTGGAAAATCCCACCAAGGGTTGGGATTTGGGCTTATGGGCAGACCAGGCCTGCAATGCAGGATCTTGGTGGTGCAACTGAGAGGGCTTGTTTGGAAACATGCTCAGGCTGAGCATTACAATGCCTGTTTGTGCCCAGGGTGGCCCTCAGGAGTGGGCGTGGTCCCATTATCCATTTTCTGGCTCCCACACTGAGGGATGGACACACATTCCAATGGCCAGGTTTCCAGCCATGGGAAAGGAGGAAATATCTATTGTGCTTCATGTTCCCCCATAGGCAGGGATTACAGCAAAGGTCTGGGGACAGATGCCTGAATACCAAGGATGCTTAGAGATGACAGATTTGGGCCATGGCCGTTCTCACATGCTGGATATGGGCCCCGCTCTCTGGGTGGCTGACACGAGGTCTGGGCTCAGGCTGTGTCAGACACAGCACTAGTGGCCAGAGAAGTCTATATATTGGGGTTCTCTCCAGGGCCGAATAAATTGATCCTCATGTAGGGTTTCTGGCCAGACTCACGAAGCACTTCTTTCTGTGGGGCAGGCAGAATGCTGCCTTCTGGATCCAGAATTCCCTATCAAGAGGGTTTGGGGACAAATAGGGTGAGAATGCAATTGTAAACACCAGCTATGCTTAAATTGAGTGCCAAGCGGAAGTCAGATCAATGTGCAGCAGCTTATACGAGATATCCAGCACCTGAGTAAGGGCAGATGTCAGATATTTGCTCACACTGGAGTTTGTGTCTAGGATGACGACTAATGGAGGGGTGGCTTCAGGAGACAATGGAGGATTACCCACGCTTAAGATTGTGAGATGCTCCAAACAACAAGGTTTCCTTCTAATGGACAGGAGGAGTCTGTTTTTTTTTCCTCCAGGGTCCCTCAAGTGGAAGTTTGCGTAGCAGAGCCCTCCCGCATGGATGACTGGAAAGCACACGTCCAATGACCATTGCAGCTGAGGAACATGACAGGTTCGTTTTGGTGGTTCTGGTGCCAAGTACCAAGGCCTTGAGTTGACTTGTAATCTCTTACAGATGTGTCCCAAAACTGGTTTGTTACAAGGGAGGTCTTAGAATGTATTGTTGGCTATGGGCCACGCTGAGGGTTTGGCACAGGTCGATGTGCACAGTTTCCATCTTGGGAGAGGAGATGTTCTGTTTTGTGGCTCAGGGTACATATGTTGTATCCTGACTTGGTATTCAAGAACAGGCCTCTGAGGATTGATGCTGGCAACCTAATCTAGAGATCCAATGATGTCCTTGGTGCCCATCAGGTTCAATTTTCTTACTAAGGACCATTGATATGGTTGTCTGACTGGATGTAGGTGATCAGGGTGTTTCAGACTGTGCATTTGCATCCAGAGCCACTTCCACTATTGGGGTGGGCTCAGGGGCCTTGCAGGTTTCTCCTAACTTGGAGGCTTTGGGGAACTGTGATGGGCACAGTTTCCTTGGGGATGGCAGCCCCAGTCCTGGGGTAAGGCTTCAGAGACCACCTCCTTGAGGATATGAGAGCCATGGTTTTGGGAGGGAAGTCTGCAAACACAAATTTGGGTCAGGGATAGTGGCAAGGTGATCGCAGGTCCAATGCATAGACCTAGAAGGCATCACGTCAGGAACTGTAATTAGGGTGACTGAAAGCTGGTAGCACAGGCTTTTCTATCTGGATTGTGTGTCCAGGATGGGCTCTGAATGTAGACGTGGTCTCATGGTTCAATGGGAGACTTTTCCTCTCTAAGGATCCTGGTGGATCCCCATAGATTGGTGGTTTTTCAGAGAAGAAAAGAGTGCTCTTTTCCATCTTAGGGGTGCTCCAAAACAGGGAAGAATGCTGTTTTCCAACTTAGGCTTATGCCAAAACAGGGATTCCAGAGACGGGCTCTGGGTCTGGGTGCCCGGATATCCCACCAAGTGTTAGGATTTGGGCCTAGGGGCATTCCAGGCCTGCAATGCAGGATCCTAATGGTGTAACAGAGAGGGCTTGTTTGAAAGCATGCTCAGGCTGAGGGTCATCATGCCTCTTTGTGCCCAGGGGGGCCCTCATGAGAGGGCGTAGTCTCATTGGCCATATAGCTGGATCCCACTTTGAGGGTTGGACACCCATTGCAACAGCCAGGCTTCCTGCAATGGAAAGAGGAGTTCTCTATTGTGCTTCAGGTTCCCCCATTGGCAGGGTTACAGGAAAGGTCTGTGGAAAGTTGCCTTAATACCAAGGATGTGTACAGATGACAGGCTAAGAATTCCCAGGTAACAAAACAGCATTGTTACCCATATTCATGACATTCCATGTAGAAATAAGCCCTTAGTACTTCGCCCCAGAGCCACCAGAATGAACTTGCCATGTTCCTAAGCTGCAATGGTCAGTGGAGGTGTGGTTTCCAGGCAACCATACGGGGGTGCTCTGCTACACAAACTTTGCAATTGGCGGGGACACTTGAGACAAAAAAACAGAATGCCCCTGTCCGGTAGAAGGAAACCTTCTGTTTGGAGCATCTCACAAGCCCCAGCGTGGGAAATCCTCCATTTCCTCTTGAAGCCACCACTCCATTTGTCAGTCATCATAGACACAAACTCCAGCATGAGCAAACATCTGACATCCGCCCTTACTCAGTTGCTGGATTTCAATTCGATCGCTGCACACTGGAACTGCCTTTAGTTTGACTGAATTAAGCCATAGCTTGGGTTTACAATTCCATCCTCAGCCTACTGGTCCACAAGCCCTATTGTGAGGGAATTCTGGAGCTACAACACAATATTCTGCCTTCCCCATAGAAAGAAAAAGGGCCTGGAGAGTCTGCCCAGAAACTCCATATGATGGTCAATCTTCTCGGTGCTAGACGGAACCCTGATTCATAGGCTGCCCTGGGCACTAGTGCTGTGTCTGACATAGCCGGAGCCAGGACCTAGTGTCAGCCACTGAGAGATCAGGGCCCATATACAGCATGTGAGCCCAGCTATGGCCCAAGTCTGTCTTCTCTTCTATTCTTGGTATTCAGGCATCTGTACCCACACCTTTGCTGAAATCCTTGCCATTGGGGAAACCTGTAGCACAATAGAGAACTCCTCCTTCCCCATGGAAGGTATTCTGACAGTTGGGATAGTTGCTCAACCCTCAAAGTGGAAGGCAGCTCCATGGCCAAGGAGACCATGTGCACTCATGATGGCTTACCCGGGCACAAGCAGGCATTGTGACCTCAGCCTGAGCATGCTTTCAACCAAACGCTCTCAATTGCATCTCTGGGACCCCGAATTGCAGGCCTAGTACACACCTAGGCCCAAATCCTAACACTGGTGGGATTTTACAGGGGCCCAGACACAGAGCCCATCTCTGGAATCCCTATTTTGGGGGACCCTTAAGATGGAAAACAGCACTCTTCCCTTCCCCGAGATAGTCACCAAACTCTTGGTAGCCACCAGGATCCTTGAGTGGAAAAATCTGCCATAGACCCATGAGAACACACCTGCATTCCGAGGCCATCCTGGACATACAATCCAGATACATATCATGTGCTATCACCTTTGAGTCATCGGATTTACAGTTCCTGACGAGCTGCCTTCCAGGTCTATGCATTGGGCCTGCAATCACCTTGCCATTAACCTAAACTGAGTTTGTGTTTGCAGACTTCCTTCCTAAAACCATGGCTCACATGACCTCCAGGTTCTGGCATCTGAAGCCACACCACAAGACTGTGCATGAGATCCTCAAGGAAACTGTGCCCATCACTTTTGCCCGATACCTTTAGATTAGGAGAAACCTGCAAGGCCCCTGAGCGCAGCCAAATAATGGAGGCCGCTCTGGGCACAAATGCACAGTCTGAGACACCCTGATCCCCTCCATACAGGCAGACACCCAAATCAATGCTCCTGAGTCAGAAGATTGAACCTGACATGCCCCGAGGACTTCATTGGCACACTAGATTAGGTTTACAGGTATCTGTCATCAGAGGCCTGCTCTGGAATATCAACTTATGATAAAATATATAGTCCCTGAGCCACAGAACAGAATATGTCCTCCCCAAAAAGGAAGCCATGCTCCTGGAATTGTGTCATACCCTTAGGGTATTTGGATCCTGAATGGCCCCTTAGCAACCAGCACATTCTATGATATTCCTGGTAACAAACCATCATTGTGCCCCATCTTCATGAGACTCCATGTCAACTCAAGGTCTCGATATATTGCCCCAGAGCCACCAGAATGCACCTGCCATGTTCCTCTGGTGCAATGGTCAATAGAGGGGTGATTTCCAGGCATCCCTGTGGGGTTCTCTGCTACAAAACTTTCCACATGGAGAAACCAGAGAAAACAAACCAGACTTCTCCTGTCCGGTAGAAAGAAACTTTGCTATTTGGAGCATCTCACAAGCCCCAGCATGGGAAATCCTCCATGGCCTCGTGACGCCACCCTTCCATTTGTGGGTAATCACAGACACAAACTCCAGTGTGAGCAAACATCTGACATCCACCCTTACTCAGGTGCTGGATATTCGAAACGGCAGCTGCACACTGGAACTGCCTTTTGCTTTTCACTGAACTTAACCATAGCTTTGTATTACTATTCTATCCTCACCACACTGGTCCACAATATCTCTTGATAGGGAATTCTGGAGCCACAACGCAGTATTCTGCCTTCCACATAGAAAGAAGAAGGACCTGTTGAGTCTGCCCAGAAACCTCACATGAGGATCAATCTACTCAGACCACGAGGCAACCCTGATTAATAGATTTCCCTGACCACTAGTGCTGTGTCTGACAGAGTCTAAGCCCCGACCTCGTGTCAGCCACCCAGAGTTGAGGGCCCATATTTAGCATGAGAGATCGGCTATGGCCCTGGGCCATCATCTGTACCCATCCTTGGTATCCAGTCATCTGTCCCCCAAACTTTGCTGGAATTCCTGCCAATGGCGAACCTGAAACACAATAGAGAACACCTCCTTCCCCATGGCAGGAATATTGGTTGTCCAACCCTCAGCGTGGGAGCCAGCTGCATGGCCAAGGAGACCATGCCCACTCCTGAGGGCCGACATGGGCACAGGCAGGCATGGTGATCCTCAGCCTGAGCATGTTTTCAAACAAACACTCTCAGTTGCTCCTCCAGTACCAGCATTGCAGGCCTGGTATGCCCCTAGGCCCAAATCCTAACCCTTGGTGGGATTTTCCAGGTGCCCAGACCCAGAGTCCATCTCAGAATCCCTGTTTGGGGCACCATTAAGATGGAAAACAGCACTCTTCCCTTCCCTAAGAAAGGCACCAAACTATTGGGAGCCGCCAGGATCCTTAGAGAGAAAAAATCTCCCATGGACCCATGAAAACAAACCTGCATTCTGAGGCCATCCTGTCCACACAATCCAGAGAGAAAAGTCTTTGCTACCGCCTTCGAGTCATCCTATTTACATTTCCTAACGAGCTGCCCTCCATGTCTATGCATTGGGCCTCTGATCATCTCGACACTAACCCTAACCCCAGTTTGTGTTTGCCGACTTCTCTCCCAAAACCATGGCTTACATGCCCACCAGGATGTGGTCCCTCAAGCCACATCACAGGAAAATTCCTGCCATCCTCAAGAAAACTGTGCCCATCAGGTTGTCCAAACCCTCCAGATTAGGAGAAACCTGCCAGGCCCCTGAACCCACCCCAATATTGGAGGTTGCTCTGGATGCAAACGTGCAGTCTGAAACACCCTGAGCACCTCCATCGAGGCAGAAAGCCAAGTCAATGGTTCTGAGTCAGATGATTGAACCTGACATGCCCCTAGGACTTCACTGGAACCCTAGATTGGGTCTTCAGACATCTGTTATCAGAGTCCTGTTCTGGAATACCAAGTTATAATACAACATGTGGTCCCTGATTCCCACAACAGAACATCTCCTGTCTCCAGAAGGAAAATGTGCTCTTGGATCTATGTCCAACTTTCAGGGTAGATGGATCCTGCATGACCCATTAGCCCCAGCACCTTCTATGATCTCCCTGGTAACAAACCAGCATTGTGACCCAACTTCCTGAGACTTGATGCCAACTCAAGGTGTTGGTACTTTGCCCAAGAGCCATGAAACGAATCTGCCATGTTCCTCAGGTACAAAGGTCAATGGACGTGTGCTTTCTAGGCATCCAAGAGGTAGTTCTCTGCTACACAAAAATTCCACATAGGGAACCCTAGAGCAAACAAATAAGACTGCTCCTGTCAGGTTGAAGGAAACCTTGGTTGTTTGGAGCATCTCACAAGCCCCAGCCTGGGAAGTCCTCCACATTCTCTTGATGCCAACCCTCCATTTGTTAGTCATCATAGACACAAATTCCAGCATGAGCAAACATCTGACATCTGCTCTTACTCAGGTGCTGGATATTCGAATCAGTCACGCACACTGGAAATACCTTTCACTTGACACTGTATTCTTGCATAGTTTGGGTTTACAATTCCATCCTCACCCTACTGGACTGCAAGTCCTCTTGAGAGGGAATTGGGAGACAAAACGCAACATTCTGCCTTCCCCATAGAAAGAAGAAGGGCCTGGTGAGTCTGCCCAGAAACTCCCCATGAAGATCAATCTACTTGGCCCTCGAGGGAACCCCGATTTATACTTTGCGCTGGCCACTAGCGCTGTGTCTGAGAGAGCCTGAGCCCCAACCTCGTGCCAGCCACCCAGAGTGTTGGGCCTTTATCCAGCATGTGGGACTGGCCATGGCCCAGTCATCTCTACCCATCCTTGATATTCCGGCAACTATCCCAGATCTTTGCTGGAATCCCTACCAGTGGGGGAACCTGAAGCACAATTGAGAACTCCTCCTTCCCCATGGCAGGAAGCCTGGCTGTTGCTATGGGTGCCCAACCCTCAGAATTAGAACCAGGTGCATGGCCAATGAGACAACGCCCAATCATAAGGGCCGCCTGGGCCAAAGCAGGCATTGTGTCCCTCAACCTTAGCATGCATTCAAACAAATGCTCTCAGTTGTTTCTGCAGGGTCCCGCATCGCAGGCCTGGTATGCCCTTAGGACCAAATCCTAACACTTCGTGGGATTTTCCATGCCAACATAACCAGAGCCCGTCTCTGGAATCTCTGTTTTGAAGCACCCCTATGATGGAAAACAGCACTCTTCCCTCCCCTGAGAAAACTATTAGGAGCTGCCAGGATGCGTAGAGAGGAAAAATCTCCCAGGGCTCCATAAGACCACACCTTCATTCCGAGGCCATCCGGGACACACAATCCAGATACAAGGGACTGTGCTACCACCTTCGAATCACCTGGTTTACAGTTCCAGACGAGCTGCCCTACAGACCTACGCATTGGGCCTGTGATCACCTCGCCATTAACCCTACCCCAAGTTTTTGTTTGCAGACTTCTTTCCCAAAACCATGGCTCACATGCCCTCTATGATGGGTCTCTGTAGCCACACCACAGGAAAGATCCTGCTATCCCCAATAAAACTGTGTCCATCACAGTTGCCCAAACCCTCCAGATTAGGAGAGACCTGCAAGTCCCCTAAGCCCAGTCCAATATTGGAGGCCACTCTGGACACAAATGCACAGTGTGCAACACCCTGATCACCTCCATCCAGGAAGACACCCAAGTCAATGGTCCTGAGTCAGAAGATTGGTCCCTGAACACCACAATAGAATATCTCCTGTCCCCAGATGGAATTCGTGCTCTTCAACTTGTGTCAAGGGTCGGGGTATATGAATTATGCACAGCCCCTTAGCCCCCAGCACATTCTAAGATCTCTCTGGTAACAAACAAACAGCATTGTGATCCATCTTCATGAGATTCCATGTCACTTCAAGTCCTTGGTAATTCGCCCCAGAGCCACCAGAATGAACCTGCCATGTTCCTCACCTGATATGGTCAGTGGAGGTGTGCTTTCCAGGCATCCATGTGGGAGTGCTCTTCTACTTATTCTTTCCACATGTGGGACCCTGGAGCAAAGAAACCAGACTGCCACTGACCAGTAGAAGGGAACCCTCTGTTTGGAGCATCTCAGAAGCACCAGCAGGAGAAATCCTCCATGGCCCTTGACACAACCCCTCCATTTGTCAGTCATCATAGACAAAAACTCCAGCATGAGAAAACATCTGAAATCTGCCGTTATTTAGATTCTGCATTTTCTTTTCCACCACTGCACACTGGAACTGCGTTTCACTTGACACTGAATTTAACAATAGCTTGGGTTTAGAATTCCATCCTCAGCCTCCTGGTCTGCAAGCCCTCTAGAGAGGGAATTTGGAGCCACAAGGCAACATTCTGCATTCCCACTACAAAGAAATAGGGCCTGGTGAATCTTCCCAGAAACTCCACATGAGGATCAATCTACTTCGCACTCGATGGAACCTTGATTTATAGGCTGTCCTGGGCACTAGAACTAGTACTAGTACTAGTACTGTGTCTGACAGAGCCTGATCCAAGACCTAGTTTCAGGCACCCAGAGATATGAGCCCATATCCAGCATGTGAGATTGGCCAGGGCCCAAGTCCATCATCTCTACCCATCCTTGGTATTCAGGCACCTGTCCCCAGACCTTTTATGTAATCCCTACCAATGGGGTAACCTAAAGCACAATATAGAACTCCTCCTTCCCCATGGTAGGAATCCTGGCTGTTGATATGGGTGTCCAAACCTCAAAGTGGGAGCCAGCTGCATGGCCAAGGAGACAATGCCCACTCATGAGGGCTGCCCTGGGCACAAGTAGCCATTGTAACCCTCAGCTTGATCAAGCCTTCAAAAAAATGCTCTTAGTTGCACCTCCAGGATCCTGCATTGCAGGCCTGATATGCCCTTAAGCCCAAATCCTAACACATCGTGGGATGTTCCATGTGCACATACCCAGAGCCCGTCACTGGAATCCCTGTTTTGAGGCACCCCTAAGATGGAAAACAGCACTCTTCACTTCCCTGAGAAAGCCACCAAACTAATGGGATCCCCCAGGATCCTTGAGAAGAAGAATCTCCCATGGTCCCATGAGTCCACACCTGTATTCCGAGGCCAGCGTGGATATGCTATCCAGATACAAGAGACTGTGCTACTGGCTTTGAGTCACCTGATTTACAGTTCCTGACGTGCTGCCCTCCAGATCTTTGAATTGGGGCTGTGAACACCTCTCCATTAACCTTATCCCGAGTTTGTGTTTGCAGATCTCTCTCTAAAAACCATTGCTCACATGTCCTCCAGGATGGGGCCCCTAGAGTCACACCACAAGACTGTGCTTGCCATCCCCAAGGAAACTGGGCCCATCACAGTTTCCCAAACCCTCCGATTAGGAGAAACCTGGAAGGCTCCTGAGCACATCCCAATATTGGAGGCTGCTCTGGATGCAAATGCACAGTCTGAAACACCCTGATCACCTCCATCCAGGCAGACACCCAAATCAATGGTCCTGAGTCAGATAATTGAACCTGACATGGCCCTAGGACCTCATTGGAAGAGGGATTAACTTTTCAGGCACTTGTCCTCAGAGGCCTCTTCTGGAATACCAACTTATGATACAAATTATGGCCCCTGAGCCCCAGGGTGGGAAATCCTCCATGGCCTCTTGACGCCACCTCTCCATTTGTTGGTCATCATAGACACAAACTCCAGCCTGAGCAAACATCTGACATCCGCCCATATTCAGGCGCTGATATTGGAATCAGCTGCTGCACACTGGAACTGCCTTTCGCTTTGCAATGAATTTAAGCCTAGCTTCAGACTACAATTTCATCCTCACCCTACTGGTCTGCCATATCTCTTGATAGGGAATTCTGGAGCCACAACGCAACATTCTGCCTTCTTCATAGATAGAAGGACCTGGTGAGTCTGCCCATAAACTGCACATGAAGATCAATATACTCAGCCCAGGAGGGAACCCCTATTTATAGTTTGCCCTAGCCACTAGTGCTGTGTCTGACAGAGCCTGAGCCCCTACCTCGTGTCAGCAACCCAGAGGGTGGGGCCCACATTAACCATGTGAGACCGGCCATGGCCCAGGGCTGTCATTACTACCCATCCTTGGTATTCAGGCATCTGTCCCCTAGATCTTAGCTGGAATCCCTACCAATGGGGGGACCTGAAGCACAATAGAGAATTCATCCTTCGCCATGGCAGGAATCCTGGCTTTTGGATGGGTGTCCAACCCTAGGAATGGGAACTGGCTGCATGGCTGAGTAGACATCGCCCAATCCTGATGGCTTCCGGGGCACAAGCAGGCATTGGGACCCTCAGCTTGACCATACTTTCAAACAAACGCTCTCAGTTGCACCTCCAGGATCCCGCATTGCAGGCCTGGTATGGCCCTAGGCCTAAATATTAACCCTTGGTGGGATTTTCCAAGCACTTAGACCCAGAGCTCATCTCTGGAATGCCTGTTTTGGGGCACGCCTAAGCTGGAAAACAGTACTCATCCCTTCCCGGAGAAATCCAACAAACTATTGAGAACCGCCAGGATCCTTGAGAGGAGAAATCTCCCATGGACCCTAGAGACAACACCTGCAATAAAGGCCATTCTGGAAATTAAATCCAGATACAATTACCTGTGCTACCACCTTTGAGTTACGTGATTTACAGTTCCAGACTTGCTGCCCTCCTGGTCTATGGATTGGGACTATGATCACCTTGCCACTAACCCTAACCTAAGTTTGTGTTTGCAGACTTCTCTCTCAAAATCATGGCGCACATGTCCTCCAGGATGGGGTCTCTGGAGTCACACCACAGGACAGTTCCTGCAATCCCCAAGGAAACTGCCCATCACAGTTGTCCAAAAACCCCATATAAGGAGAAACCTGCAAGGAACCTGAGCCAACCCTATTATTGGATGCCACTCTGGACACAAATGCACAGTCTGAAACACCCTCATCACCTGCATCCAGTCAGACACCAGAGTCAATGATCCTGAGTCAGAAGATTGAATGACATTCCCCTAGGGCCTCATTCAAACCCTTTATTAGGTTTTCAGGCTTCTGTCCTCAGAGACCTGTTCTGGATTACCAATTTATGATACAACATATGGCCGCTGAGCCCCACAACAGAATATCTCCTGCCCCCAGAAGCAATCCGGGCTCTTGGGCCTGTGTCAAATCCTCAGGCTAGATGAATCCTGCATGGCCCATTAACCACCAGCACATTCTAAGATCTCCCTGGTAACAAACCAACATTTTGACCCATCTTCATGAGGTTCCATGTCCAATCCAGTCTTTATTTCTTCGCCTCAAAGCCACCAGATGCCATGTTCCTTCGCTGTCATGGTCAATGAAGGTGTGCTTTCCAGTCACCCATGTGGGAGATCTATGTTATCCGATCTTTCGACATGGGGAACCATGGAGGAAACAAATCAGACTGCCCCTGTCTGGTAGAAGGAAACCTTGCTGTTTGGAGCATCTCAAAAACACCAGATTGGGAAATCCTCCATAACCTCTTGACGCCACCCCTCCATTTTTGTGTCATCATAGACACAAACTCCAGCATGAGCAAATATCTGACATCCACCCTCACTCAAGTGCTGAATATTGGATTCAAACATTGCACACTGGAAATTCCTTTTGCTTGATACAGAATGTAACCATAGCTTAGGTTTACAATTCCATCCTCAGCCTCCTGGTCCACAAGCCCTCTTTATAGTGAATTCTAGAGCCACAAAGCAGCATTCTGCCTTCCCCTTACAAACAAGAAGGGCCTGGTGAGTCTGCCCAGAAACCATACATGAGGATCAATCTGCTCGGCACTTGAGGGAACCCCAATTTATAGGCTGCCCTGGGCACTAGTGCTGTGTCTGACAGAGCCTGAGCCAAGACCTAGTGTCAGCCACCCAGTGATCGGGGCCCATATCCACGATTTGATACTGGCCATGGCCCATGTCCATCATCTTTACCCATCCTTGGTATTCAGGCCTCTGTCCCCAGACCTTTGCTGAAATCCCCGCTAATGGGGGAACCTGAAGCACTATAGAGAACTCCTCTTTCCCCATGGCAGGATTCTGGCTGTTGGGATGGTTTTCCAACCCTCAAAGTGGGAGCCAGCTGCATGGCCAATGTGACCACGCCCACTCATGAGGGCCACCTGGGCATAAGCAAGTATTGTGACCCTCAGCCTGAGAATGATTTCAAACAAGCCCTCTCAGTTGCACCTCCAGGATCCTGCATGCAGTCCTGGTAAGCCACTAGGCCCAAATCCTAACACTTGGTGGGATTTTCCAGGGGACCAAAGCCAGAGTCGGTCTCTGGAATCCATATTTTGGGGCACCCCTAACATGAAAAAAAGCACTCTTCCCTTCCCCGAAAAAGCCACCAACTATTGGGAGCCACCAGGATCCTTAGAGAGGAAAAATCTCCCATGGACCCATGAGGCCACAACTGCATTCTGAGGCCATCCTGCACACAATACAGAGAAAAAAGCCCGTGATTCTGCCTTTGAGTCACCCGATTAACAGTTCCTGAAGAGCTGCCATCCATGTCTATGCATTGGGCCTGTGATAACCTTGCCACTAACCCTAACCCATGTTTGTGTTTTCAGACTTCCCTCCCAAAACCATGGCTCACATGCCCTCCAGTTTGTGATAACTGGAGCCACACCACGGGATTGTACCTGTCTTCCCAAAGGAAACTGTGATTGTCACTATTAAACAAACACTCTAGATTAGGAGAAACCTGCAAGGCCCCTAAGCCCAGCCCAATATTGGAGGCCACTCTGGACGCAAATGCACAGTCTGACACACCATATCACCTACATCCAGGCTGATATCCAAGTCAATGGTCCTCAGACAGAAGATTGAACCTGACATGCTCCTAGGATTCACTGGAACACTAGAATAGGTTTTCAGGTATCTGTACTCAGAAGGCTGTTCTGAATATCAATGTATGATACAATATGGTCACTGAGCCACACAAAAGAACATCTCCTGTCCTTAGAAGAAAGCTGTGCTCTGGACCTGTGTCAAACACTCTGGGTAGATGAATCCTTCAAGGCCCCCTGGCAACCAGCACATTCTATGATCTCCCTGACAACATACCAGCATTGTGACCCATCTTCATGAGACTCCATGACAACTCCAGCCCTTGGTACTTCGGCCCAGAGCCACCAGAATGAAACTGCCATGTTCCTCTGCTGCCATGGTCAATGTAGGTGTACTTTCCAGGCATCCAGCGGGAATGCTCTGATACCAACTTTCCACATGGGGAACCCTGGAGGAAACAAACCAGACTCCCCTGTACGGTAAAAGGAATCTTTTCTGTATGGAGTATCTCAAGCCTGAGGGTGGGTAATCCTCCATGGCCTCTTGAGGCCACCCATCCATTTGTTGGTCATCATAGACACTAACTCCAGCGTGAGCAATCAACTGACATCTGCACTTACTCAAGTGCTGGATATTTGAATCAGCTGCTACACACTGGAATTGCCTTATGCTTGGCACTGAATTTAAAAGTAGCTTGGCGGGACGCCTGGGTGGCTCAGTTGGTTAAACAGCTGCCTTCGGCTCAGGTCATGATCCCAGCGTCCTGGGATCGAGTCCCACATCAGGCTCCTTGCTCCGCAGGGAGCCTGCTTCTTCGTCTGACTCTGCCTTCCACTCTGTCTGCCTGTGCTTGCTCTCGCTCGCTCTCTGACAAATAAATAAAATCTTGAAAAAAAAAAGTAGCTTGGGTTTGCAATTCCATCCTCACCCTGGTGTTCAGTAAGCTCTCTTGATAGGGAATTCTGACGCCACAACACAGCATTCTGCCTTCCCCATAGCAAGAAAAAACAGCCTGGAGAGACTGCCCAGAAACCCTACATGAGGATAAATCTACTCGACCCTCGAGTGAACCCCATTTATAGGTTTACCTGGCCACTAGCGCTGAGTCTGACAGAACCTCGTCTCTGACCTCGTGTCAGGACCCAGAGACTGGGCTCCAACTCCAGAATGTGAGACCAGCCATGTCCCAGGGCTGTCATCTCTACCCATTCTTGATTCAGGCATCTGTCCCCAGACATTTGCTGAAATCCCTGCCAATGGGGGAACCAGAAGCACAATAGGGAAATCCTCCTTCCCCATGGCAGGAATGATGGCTCTTGGGATTGGTTTCCAGACCTCAGAGTGGTAGCCAGCTGAATGGCCAATGATAACCCGCCCACTCATGAGGGCCGCCCTGGACACAAGCAGGCATTGTGACCCCCAACATGAGCATGCTTTCAAACAAACACTCTCAGTTGCATTCCAGAATCCAAATTTGCAGGCCTGATATGCCCCTAAGCACAAATCCTAACACCTGGTGGGATTTTTCAGGGGCCCAGAAACACAGCCTGTCTCTGGAATCCCTGTTTTGGGACACCCCTAAGATGGAAAATAGCACTCTCCCCTTCGCCAAGAAAGCCACCATAGTATAGGGAGCCGCTAGGATCCTTGAGAGGAAAAATCTCCCATGGATCCATGAGACCACACCTGTATTCCGAGGCCATCCTGGACACAAAAGCCAGATACACAAGCCTGTGCTACCACCTTCAAGGCAACTAATTTATAGTTCCAGACGAGCTGCCCTCCAGGTCTATGCATTGGGCCTGCGATCACCTCACCGCTAACCTTAACCCGAGTTTGTGCTTACAGACTTCTATCCCGAAACCATGGCTCATATTTCCTCCAGGATGGGGTCTCTGGAGCCACACCAAAGGACTGTGCCTGCCATCCCCAAGGAAAATGTGTCCGTCACATTTGCCTAAAACTTCGAGATAAGGAGAAACCTGCAAGGCCCCTGAGCCCACCCCAATACTGGAGGCCCCTCTGGACACAAATGTGCAGTCTGAAATACGCTGATCACCTGAATCCAGGCAGATACCCAAGTCAGTGTTTCTCAGTCAGAAGATTGAACCTGACATGCTCCTATGACCTCATTGTAACCCCTGATTAGGTTTTCAGGCATCTGTAATCAGAGACCTGTTCTGGAGTACCAACTTAAGATACAACATATGGTCCCTGATCCCCACAATAGAACATCTCCTTTCTCTAGATGGAAGCCGTGCTCTTGAAACTGTGTCAAACCCTCAGGGTAGATGAATCCTACTTGGCCCGTAGCCACCAGCAGATTCTAAGATCTCACTGGTAACAAGCCAGCATTGTGAGTCATCTTCATGAGATTCCATGTCAACTACAGGTTTTGGTACTTCACCCCAGAGCCTTCAGAAAGAACCTGTCATGTTCCTCAGCTGCAATGTTCAGTGGAAGTGTGCTTTCCAGGCATCCATGTGGGAGTGCTCTGCTACCCAAACTTTCCACATGGGGGACTCTCGAGCAAACAAATCTGACTGCCCTGTCCTGTAGAAGGAAACCTGGCTGTTTGGAGCATCTCACAAGCTCAAGTGTGGGAAATCCTCTATGACCTCTTTTCAACTCCTCTCCATTTGTCGGTCATTATAGACACAAACTCCAGCTTGAGCAAACATCTGACGTCTGCGCTTACTCAGGTGCTGGATATTCGAATCAGCCGCTGCACACTGGAAATGCCATTCGCTTGTCACTGAATTTATTCATAGCTTGGGTTTACAATTCCATCCTCACCCTACTGGTCCACAAGCCCTCATGATAGGGAATTCTGCAGCCACAACACAGCATTCTGCCTTCCCAATAGAAAGAAGAAGGGCCTGGTGAGTCTGCCCAGAAACTCCACATTATGATCAATCTACTTGTCCCTTGAGGGAACCCTGAATTATAGACAGCCCTGGCCCCTAGTGTTGTGTCTGACAGAGCCTAAGCCCCGACCTCGTGTCAGCCACCTAGAAGGCGGGGCCCATATCCCGCATGTTAGACTGGCCACGGAACAGAGCCGTCATCTTTACCCATCCTTGGTATTCAGGCATGTGTCCCCAGACCTTTCCTGGAATCCCTACCAATGAGGGAACCTGAATCACAATAGAGAAATCCTCATTCCCCATGGCAGGATTCCTGTAAGTTCGGAAGGGTGTCCAACACTCAGAGTGTTAGCCTACTGAATGGCCATTGAGACCACCCCCATTCCTGAGGGCCACCCTATGCAAAAGCTTGCATAGTGACCCTCAGCCTGAGCATGCTTTCAAACAAACGCTCTCAGTTGTATCTCCAGGACTTGCATTGGAGGCCTGGTAAGCCCCTATGCCCAAATCATAACCCTTGGTGGGTATTTCCAGGTGCCCAGAGCCAGAGCACTTCTCTGCAATCCCTGTTATGGGACACCCTGAATATGGAAAACAGAACTCTTTCCTCTCTGAGAAAGCCACCACATTATAAGGAGCCGCCAGGATACTTGAGAGGAAATATCACCCATGGACACCTGAGACCACACCTGCATTCTTAGTCCATCGTGGATACACAATCCAGATAAAAAAGCCTGTGCTACCTCCTTTGAGGCATGCGATTTACATTTCACACGGAGCTTCCCTCCAGGAGTATGCATTGGGCCTACAATCACTTCGCCACTAAACCTAACCCGCATTTGTGTTTGCAGACTTCCCTCCGAAAACCATGGCTCTCATGCCCTCCAGCATGGGGTCTTTGGAGCCACACCACAGGACTGTGCCCACCATTGCCAAGGAAACTGTGCCCATCAAATTGCCCTATCTTTCCAGATTAGGAGAAACCTGCAAGGCCCCTGAGCCCACCCCAATACTGGTTGCCACTCTGTACACAAATGCACAGTCTGGAACACCCTGATCACCTACATCTAGGCAGACTTTGAAGTCAATGATACTGAGTCAGAGGATTGAACCTGACATTCCGTTAGGATTTTATTGGAACCCTAGATTAAATTTTCAGGCATCTATCCTCAGAGGCCTGTTCTGCAATATCAAATTATGATACATTTGGTCCGTTAGCCCCACATCATAACATCTCTGGTCCGAGAAGGAAACCGTGCCCTTTGACCAGTGTCAAACCCTCAGGGTAGATGAATCCTACATGGTCCCTTAGCCACCAGCACACTGTAATGTCTCCATGGTAACAAACCTGCATTATGACCCATCTTCATGAGACTTCATGTCAACTCCAGGCCTTGGTAATTCGCCCAAGAGCCACCAGAACGAATTGGCCATGTTTCTCAGCTGCAATTTTAATGGAGGTGTGCTTTTCAGGCATCCACGTGGGAGTGCTCTGCTACCCAAACTTTCCACATGGGGGACCCTGGAGCAAATAAACCAGTCTCCCCCTGTGTGGTAGAAGGAAACTTTGCTGTTTGAAGCATCTCACAAGCCCCAGCATGTGAAATCCTCCATGGCCTCTTGACGCCACCCCTCCATTCATCGGTCATCATAGACATAAACTCCAGCATGAGGAAATGTCTGACTTTCACCTTTACTCAGGTGCTGGATATCTGGAATCAGACACTGCACAATGGAACTGCCTTTTGCTTGGCACTGAATTGAACCTTAGCTTGAGTTTACAATTCCATCCTCACCCTACTGGTCCCCAAGCCCGCTTGATAGGGAATTCTGGGGCCACAACGCAGCTTTTTGCCTTCCCCTTAGAAAGAAGAAGGGCATGGTGATTCTGCCCAGAAACTCTGCATGAGGATCAATCTGCTCAGCCCTTGAGGGACCCCTGATTCATACTCAGCCCTGACCACTAGTTCTGTTTCTGACAGAGCCTGAGTGCTCAATTCATGTCAGCTACTCAGAGAGTCAGGCATGTGAGACTGGCCATGTCTCAGGTCCCTCATCTCTACCCATCCTTGGTATTCAGGCATCTGTCCCCAGACATTTGCTAGAATACCTGCTAATGGGGGAACCTGAGGCACAATAGAGAATTCTTCCTTTTCCATGGCAGGAATCCTGGTAGTTGGGATGGGTGTCCTACATTAAAGTGGTAGCCAGCTGCATGGCCAAGGAGACAACTCCCACTCATAAGGGCTGCCCTAATCACATCAGGCATTGTGACACTCAGACTAGCATGCTTTCAAACAAACGCTCTCAGTTGTACCTCCAAGTCACACATTGTAGGCCTGGTACTCCCCTAGGCCCAAATCCTAATCCTGGTGGGATTTTCCAAGCACCCAGACTCACAGCCCTTCTCTGGAATCCCTTTTTGGGGAACATCTAAGATTGAAAACAGCACTCTTCCATTCAAACGAGAAAGCCACCATACTATTGGGAGCTTCCAGGATCCATAGAGAGGAAAATACTCTCATGGAAACATTAGAACACACCTGCATTCCAAGGCTATCATGGACACACAATCCAGATACAAAAGCCAGTGCTAGTGCCTTCGAGGTACGTGATTTACAGTTCCTGACAATCTGCCCTCCAGGTCTATGCATTGGGCCTACGATCAACTCGCAACTCAACCTAATCCGAGTTTGTGATTGCAGACTTCTCTCCCAAAACCATGGCTTACATGCCCTCCACGATGGAGTCTCTGGAGCCACACCACAGGACTGTGCCTGCCACCCCCAAGGAAACCGTGCCCACAAATTTGCCTAAACCTTCAAGATTAGGAGAAACCTGCAAGGCCCCAGAGCCCACCCCAATATTGGAGGCCACTCTGTACACAAAGGCACAGTCAGAAACACCCTGGTTGCCTACATATAGGCAGACACCGAAGTCAATGGTCCTGAGTCTGATGATTCAACCTGAAATTCCCCTTGGACTTAATTGGAACCCTAGATGAAGTTTTTAGGCATCTGTCCTCAGAGGCCTGTTCTGGAATACCAACTTATGATACAACATTTGGTCCGTGAGCCCCACAACAGAACATCTCCGATACCCAGAAAGAAACCGTGTTCTTCGACCGGTGTCAAACCATCAGGATAGACTAATCATACATGGCCCCTTAGCCACCAGCACATAGTAAGATTTTCGTGGTAACAAAACTGCATTGTGACCCAACTTCATTAGAATCCAGGCCTTGGTACTTTGCCCTAGAGCAACCAGAAAGAACCTGCCATGTTCCTTAGGTGCAATGGTTAATGTAGGTGTGCTTTCCAGTATCCACATGCGAGTACTATGCTACCCAAACTTTGCACATGGGGGAACCTGGTGTAAACAAACCAGACCTCCCCTGTCCAGTAGAAGGAAACCTTATGTTTGGATCAACTCACAGGCCTCAGCGTGCAAACTGCTCCATGGCCTCTTGATGCCACCACTCCATTGGTCGGTCATCATAGACACAAACTCCAGTCTAAGCAAACATCTGACATGCACCCTTATCCCAGTGCTGGATGTCTTGAATAAACCACTGCACATTGGAACTGCCTTCCACTTGGCACTGAATTGAACCATAGCTTGTGTTTACAATTCCATCCTCACCTGACTGGTCCCTAAGCCCTCTTGATAGGGAAATCTGGGGCCACAATGCAGCATTCTGCCTTCCCCATCGAATGAAGAAATGCCTGGTGAGTCTGCCCTGAAAACCCACATGAGGATCAATCAGGTCGGCCCTCGAGTCAACACCGATTTATAGGCTGCCATGGCCACTAGTGCCGTGTCTGACAGAGCCTGAGCTCGACTGAGTTTCAGCCACTAAAGAGCAGGCCCCATATCTAGCATTTGGGATTGCCATGGCCAAAGTATGTCATCTCTACCCATCCTTGATATTCAGGCACCTGTCCCCAGACCTTGGCAGGGATCCCTGCCAATTAGGGAACTTGAAGCACAATAGAGAACTCTTCTTTCCCCATGGCAATAAACCTGGCTTTTGGGATGGGTGTTCTACCCTCAAAGGGGGAGCCAGTTACAACATCAATGACACCACACACACTCCTGAGGACTACCCTTGGCACAAACAGGCATTGTGACCCTCACCCTGAGCATGCTTTCAAAAAATCCCTCTCAGATTCACCACAATGATCCCTCATTTCAGGCCTGGTATGCCTGTAGGTTCAAATCATAAAACTTGGTGGGATTTTCGAGTTGCCCAGACCCAGAGACCATCTCTGGAATTTTTGTTTTGGTGCACCCTTCAGATGGAAAACAGCACTCATCCCTTCCCCAAAAATGTCACCAAATTATGAGGAGCCACCAGGATCCATAGAGAGGCAATGTCTCCCATGGACCCATGAGAACACACCTGCATTCCGAGGCCATCCTGGACACACAATCCGGAGAGAAAAGCCTGTGCTACTGCCTTCCATTCACCCTAATTACAGTTCCAGATGAGCTGCTCTCAAGGTATATGCATTGGGCCTGTGATCACCTCGCCACTCACCCTAATTCGAATTTGTGTTTGCAGACTTATCTACCAAAACCATGGCACACATGCCCTCCAGGATGGGGTCTCCGGATCCACACTGCAGGACTGTCCCTGCCATCCACAAGGAAACTGTTTCCATCACAGTTGCCCAAACTGTCTAGATTAGGAGAAACCTACAAGGCCTCTGGGCCTACCCCAATTTCGGCGGCCGCTCTGAACACAAATGCACAGTCTGAAATACCCTGATCTCCTACATCCAGGAACACAGCCAAGTCAATGGTCCTGAGTCAGAATAATGAACCTAACATGCCCCTAGGACGTCATTGGAACCATTGATTCGGTTTTCAGACATGTGTCCTCAGAGGCCTGTTCTAGAATGCGAACTTATGATACAACATGTGTTGGCTGGGCCACACAACAGAACATCTCCTGTCCCCAGAAGGAAACCGTGCCCTACAATCTGTGCAAAATCCCAGAGTAGTAGATTCCTGCACAACTACTAAGCCACCAGCACATTCTAAGATCTACCTGGTAACAAACCAGCTGTGTGGCCCATCTGCAAGAGATTCCATGTCAAATCAAGGACTTGGTACTTTGCTACAGAGACACCAGAATTAAGCTGCCATGTTCTTCAGTTGCAATGGTCAATGAAGTTGAACATTCCAGGCATCCATGCGGTAGAGCTCTGCTACCCAAACTTTCCACATGGGGGACCCTGGAGCAAATAAACCACACTCCACCTGTCCAGTAGAATGAAACCTTGCTATTTGGAGCAGCTCATGAGTCTCAACGTGAAAATCCCTACATGGCTTCTTGACGCCACCCCTCCATTTGTCAGTCATCATAGACACAAACTCCAGTGTGAGCAAATATCTGACGTCCTCCCTTACTAAGGTGCTGGATATCTCGAAAAAGCTGCTGGACACAGGAACAGCCTTCCGCTTGGCAGTGAATTGAACTGTAGCTTGTGTTTACAATTCCTTCCTCACCCGACTGGTCCCCAAGCCTTCTTGATAGCGAATTATGGAGACACAACACAGCATTCTGCCTTCCCGATAGAAACAAGTGCCTGGTGAGTCTGGCCAGAAACCCCACATGAGGATCAATCTGCTCGGCCCTATATCGGAGGGACCCTGATTTATAGGTTGCCCTGGCCACTAGTGCTGTGTCTGACAGAGCCTGAGCCCAGACCTAGTGTCAGTCACCAGAGTTTGAGCCCCACATCTAGCATTTGGGAATGCCATGGCTCAAGTATTTCATCTCTACCCATCCTTGGTATTCAGGCACCTGTCCCCAGACCTTTGCTGGAATCCCTGATAATGGGGCATCCTGAAGCACAATAGAGAACTCCTCCTTCTTCATATCAGGAAACTTGGCTGTTAGGATGGGTGTTCAACCCTGAAAGGGGGAGTCATTTACAAGTCCAGTGAGACCACACAAACTCCTCAGGGATGCCCTGGAGGCAAACAGGCCTTGTGACCCTCAGCCTGAGCATGCTTTCAAACAATCCTTCTCTGTTGCACCACCATGAACCCGCATTGCAGGCCTAATATGCCCCTAAGCCCAAATCCTAGCACTTGTTGTGATGTCCCAGATGCCATGAACCAGAGCCCGTCTCTGGAATCCCTGTTTTGGGGCACCCATAAGGTGGAAAACATCACTCTCCCCTTCCCCGAAAAAGCCACCAAACTATGGAGAGCCACCAGGATCCATAGAGAGGAAAAGACTCCCATGGACCCATGAGACCACACCTGCATTCCAAGGCCATCCTGGACACACAATCCAGAGAGAAAAGCCTGTGCTACTGCCTTCCAGTCTCCCTAATTATAGTTCATGACGAGCTTCCCTCCAGGTCTACGCATTGGGCCTGTGATCACCTCGCCACTCACCCTAATTTGTATTTGTGTTTGCAGACTTCTCTCCCAAAACCATGGCTCACATGCCCACCAGAATGTGATCTCTGGAGCCACACCACAGAACTCTGGCTGCCAACCCCAAGGACACTGTGCATATCAGATTTGCCCAAACCTTCCAGATTAGGAGAAACCTGTGTGGCCCCTGAGCCCACACCAATATTGCCGGCCACTCGGGATGGAAATGCGCAGTCTGAAACACCCTTATCACCTACATCCAGGGAAATAGCCAAGTCAATGATCGTGAGATAGACGATTGAACCTAAAATGCCAGTAGGCTCTCAATGGAACCCCATTAGGTTTTCAGGCATCTGTCCTCAGGGGCCTGTTCTGAAATACCAATCTATGACACATCATGTGGTCTCTGAGCCACACGACAGAACATCCCCTGTCCCCAGAAGAATACCATGCTCTTTGACCTATGCCAAACCCTCAGGGTAGCAGAATCCTGCATGGCACCTTAGCAACCAGCACATTCTAAGTTCTCCCTGGTAACAAACAAGCATTGTGACCCATCTGCAAGAGATCCCATGTCAACTCAAGGCCTTGGCACTTTGTCCCAGAGCCACCAGAACGAATCTGCCATGTTCCTCAGCTGCAATTGTCAATGGAGGTGTGCTTTCCTGGCATCCATGCCGGAGAGCTCTTCTTCACAAACTTTCCACATGGGGAAACCTAGAGTAAACAAACCATACTTCACCTACTCTGTACAAAGAAATGCTACTTTTTGCAGCAGTTCACAGGCCTCAGCATGTGAACTCCTCCATGGCCTCTTTATACCACCCCTCCACTTGTCGGTCATCATAGACAAAAACTCTAGTGTGAGCAAGCATCTGACATCCACCCTTATTCCAGTGCTGGATGTCTCGAGTAAACTGCTACAAATTGGAACTGCCTTCTGCTTGGCACTGAATTGAACCATAGCTTTTGTTTACAATTCCACCCAAAACTGACTGGTCCCCAAGCTCTCGTGATTGGGAAATCTGGAGCCACAACACAGCATTCTGCCTTCCCTATTGAATGAACAAATGCCTGGGAATCTTCCCAAGAAACTCCACATGAGGATCAATCTGCTCCGCCCTCGAATCTACTCTGATATAAAGGCTGCCATGGCCACTAGCGCTGTGTCTGACAGAGCCTGAGCCCCGACCGAGTTTTAGGCCTCATATCTAGCATTTGGGATTGCTATGGCCCAAGTACGTCATCTCCACCCATCCTTGGTATTCAGGCACCTATCTCGAGACCTTGCTGGAAACCCTGCCAATGGGGCAACCTGAAGCACAGAGGAACCTGACGGAAGAGAACTCATCCTTCCTCATGGCAGGACATTTGGCTGTTGGGTTGGGTGTCCAACTCTCTAAGAGGGAGCCAGATATATGACCAATGAGACCACTCCCACTCCTGAGGGCCGCCATGGGAGCAAACAGGCATTGTGATACTCAGCCTGAGCAAGCTTTCAAACAATCCCTCTCAGTTGCACCATCATGATCCCGCATTGCAGGCCTCATACACCCCTAGGTGCAAATCCTAACCCTTGGTGGGAAGTCCCAGATGCCCAGAAAAAGAGCCTGTATCTGGAATCCCTGTTTTGGGGCACCCATAAGATGGAAAACAACACTCTTCCCTTCCCCAAAAAAGCCACCAAACTATGAGCTGCACAGATCCATAGAGAGGAAAAGTTTCCCATGGACCCATGAGACTATACCTGCATTCCGAGGCCATCCTGGACACACAATATAGAGAGAAAAGCCTGTGCTACTGCCTTCCAGTCACCCTAATTACAACTCCTGACAAGCTGCACTCCAGGTCTACTCATTGGGCCTGGGATCACCTTTCCACTAACCATAACCCACATTTGTGTTTGCAGACTTCTCTCCCAAAACCATGGCTCATATGCCCTCCAGGACAGGGTCTCTGGATCCACAACACATGACTAGGCCTGCCATCCCCAAGGAAACTGTGCCCGTCAAACCTGCCCAAACCTTCCAGTTTAGGAGAAACATGCAAGAGCCCTGAGCCCAACCCAATATTGTCGGCAGCACTGGACACAAATGCCAGTCTGAAATGCCTTGATCACCTACATCCAAGCAGACAGCCATTTCAATGTTCCTGGGTCAGAAGATTGTACCTGACATGCTCCTAGGACGTCATTGGAACACTAGATTAGGTTTTCAGGCATCTGTCCTCAGGGTCCTGTTCTGAAATACCAACTTAGGATACAACATGTGGTCCCTGAGCCACACAATAGAATATCTCCTGTCCCCAGTAGGAAACCATGCCCTTCGACCTGTGCCAAACCCTCAAGATTGGAGAATCCTGCACAGCACCTTAGACACCAGCACAAACTCTAGTTTGTGCGTTGACCCATACCACAAGCTTTCCATCTGCTGGACAGTCGAGTCCTGTTGAATGGCTCCAGGATGTCCCATACGGAAAGACTGGAGAGCAGGATTCGAAGGATGGATGCCTGTACAGCATACCTCACATTCCCATTGGCTCTTTGTGACAAGACATGTTTGAACTACTGGCTCTGGGGCGAGCTAACTAGGGGGCTGAATTGAAATGGACTCTCCTGCGGATGGGTCATAATGTGGGTTTGTGTGCATGGAGACCTTGGAATATGTTGGCAGCTCAGGGGCCATGAAGTATTCGCCTAACCGAAGGGTGTAATATTGCTCCAATTAAAAAGAGATCCCTATGTGGAGATGAGACAGGTTCTCTTTGGTGCCTCAGAAAAGCCCCAGATACTGGTCTTCAAACCAGTTCTCTGTGTAGAGACACCTGGAAACCAAAGCTAGGGTTCAGATTAGAGCCTAGATGCCTGTCCATTTCAATCTTCTGTCTCTGGGGACACTGTCTGAGTATCTAAGTGGAGATAGTTGCTCAGCTGGTGTCAGAGTGCCCCTCTTAGTCCATGGCCGAGGCATGGCCTTGGAGACCTTATTGGATTCTCCTAATCTCTAGGGTTGTGGCCAATGGATTGGGTACAGTTTTCTTGGAGAGGACTGGCACAGTCCTTCAGTGTGTCTCCATAGGCCCTAGCCTGGAGGGTGTGTGGGTCCGGGCTTTGGGCACAGAAGTCTGAAAACACAAACTCGGCTTGGGTGCAGAGCCGAGAGCATTGCAGGATGGACCCACAGACCGTGAGAGGAGATCCTCAGCTTATGAAAGAAGGGCAAATGGGAGGCAGTCACGCAAGATTTTGTCTTTGGATGTTTTGTCTCCCATAGCCGTGGAATGTAGGGGTGACCTCAGGGGCTATGGAAGAGTCTCCCTCTCTGAGGAGTTGGTCCAGCTCTTAAGATTTTGGGGACATTTTGTGGGAAGGGTGGAGTCCTGCTGTCTGGCTCAGGTGTTCTTCCAGGAGAGGGACTCCAGATCACAGTCCTGGGTTCGAGCAAATGGAATACTCGAGCTCTTGTGAAGATTGGGATCATAGGGGCTTGGCAAGCCCCATATGCGGGCTCTTAGTCCAGGCCCTGAGAGACCTTACTTCGACATGGGGCCCATGCTGATGGTCCCAATGCGAGCTTGTACCCAAGGAGGCACTCAAGTTTAGGCTTGGCCTCAGGGGCCATGAAGGTTTCTCCTACACTGAAGGTATGACTCCATGCCAACAGCAAGCTTTCCAGCCATGGGGAAGGAGAAGATCTGATTTGTGCTTCAGTTACCCACGTTTGCCAGGATTTGATATAATATCTAGGGTCAGATGTCTGAAAACCCAGGTTGGGAAGAGATGACAGCATAAGGCCATGGCCTGTCTGATGTGCTTAGTGTGCAGCCAGCTGTTTCCTTGTCTGTCGGGATGTCAGGCTGTGTCAGACAGAGCATTACTGACCAGGGTAGCTTTTCCAGTTAGGGTGCGGTCGAGGCCAGAGCAGGTTGGTTCTCATTTGTGGTTTCTGGAGAGCCCCATAGGGCAACGTTTTTCTTCTGGTGGGCAGGCAGAACACTGTGTTGTGGTTCTGGAATTCCCAGTCTGGAGGGCTTGTTTGCCAGGAGTGTGAAGAGGGAAGTCTGAAAACACAAGCTAGCATTAGGTTTGGGGCATGGCAGGCCCACTCTGCAGAGACTGAATCAAGATCTCCTGCATCTGAGGTCAGGGCGAGTATCAGACGTTGCCTCAGGTTGGAGTTTGTGTCCATTATGGCCCCTTCCTGAAGGGGGTGGGGGCCTCATGAGGCCAGGGAGGTTTCCCAACGCTGGGAGTTATGAGCTGCCCCAAACATCAAGGTTTCCTCTGTAGGACAGTCGAGTACTATGAGATGGTTCTAGGATGACCCCTACAGAAAGACTCGAGAGAAGGGGTCTAAGCATGAATGTCTGCAAATGCCACCTCACATTCCCACTGGCTGCTTGGGGCAAGGCAGGCTCAATCTGCAGGCTCTTGGGCGGGTTTCTCAGAGGGCTGAGTTGAAATGGACTCTCCTGAGGATGAGTCATACTGTGCTTTGGTGGCCATGGAGACCTTGGAATGTGGCGGTGGCTCAGGGACTCTGCAGGTTTCTCCAAACCGAAGGGTTTGACACAGCTCCAACAATGAAGCTTCCCATGTGGAGACGATAGTTGTTCTGTTTGGTGTCTCAGGAAAGCCCCAGATGCTGGTCTTCAAACCCAGGCCTCTGAGGAGTGACACCTGGAAACCAAAGCAAGAGTTCAGATTAGGGCCCAGGGGCCTGTCTGGTTCAATCTACTGTCTCTGCCGACATCTGTCTGTGTTTCTGCATGGAGGTAGTTGCTCAGCTAGTGTCAGGATGCCTTTGTCCAGAGAGGCTTATAGTAGTGGGATGTCCTCGGGGGCCTTGAGGTTTCTCCTATTCTGTGGGGTTATGGGCAATGGAATGGGCATAGTCTCCTTGGAGAGAGCAGGACAGTCCTGTGGTGTGGCTCCAGAGGCCCCAGCCTGGCGGCTGTGTGGGCCAGGGCTGTGGGGACAGACATCCAAAAACACAAACTCGGCTGAGGTTTGGGGCTGAGGTTATGGCAGGAGTGATCTACAGTCCGTGAGGGGAGCTCATTGTGATTAGAAAGTAAGGCGAGTGAGAGGCGGTCGTTCAAGCTTATGTCTCTGGATGTTGTATTCATGATGGTCATTTAATGTAAGCATGCTCTCATGGGCCATGGAAGTCTCCCTCTCTGGTGATTTGTCCGGCTCCCAAGAGATTGGGGTCATTTTGTGGGAAGGGAGGAGTCCTGTTTTCTGCCTCATGTGTTCCCACAATAGAGGGATTCTAGAGCAGAGCACTGGGTACATACAACTGGAATACCCACCCTCTGGTTAGGCCTGGGGTCCTATGGGCATGGCAAGCCCATATGCAGATTCTTGGTCCAGCCACTGAGAGACGTTACTTGAATAGTGGACTCATGCTGAGGGTCACAATGTGTGTTTGTGCCCAAGGTGGTCCTCAATATTGGGCGGGACTTCATTGAGCTTGCAGGTTTCTCCTACACTGAACCTTGGACATGCCAACCTCAGGGTTTCTTGCCATGGGGAAGGAGGAGTTTTGATTTCTGCATCACGTTCACCTCTGGGCACTAATTGGAGATAAGGTCTAGGTTCTGAAGCCTGAAAACCGAGGTTTGGAAGAGATGACGACCTAAGGCCATGGCGGGTCCGATGTGTTCAGTTTGGGGCCAGCTTTCTAGGTGTCGTTCAGGAGGTCTGCACTCAGGCTGTGCCAGACAGGGCATTCGTGCCCAGATACGCTGTATAATTGGGGTACAGTTGAGTGGCATGCAGAAGATAATTATTTGGGGTTTCTCCGTAGCCCCATAGGGCAAAGTATTTCTTCTGGAGGGCAGGCAGAGTGCTGCATTCTGGCTCCGGAACTGCCAAACTGGAGTCCTTGGGGCCAGGAATGCAAGGATGTAAGTCTGAGAACTGAAGCTTTGCTTTGGTTTCAGGGCGAGGAAATGGCAGGCACACTCTGCAGAGCTGAATTGAGATTTCATGCATCTGAGGTCAGGGCGAGGTTCATATGTTGGCTCAGGTTGGAGTTTCTGTCCATGATGGCCCCTTCATGAAGGGGGGTCATCACACCCCCATTGGTGTTTTCCCATGATGGCAGTAGTGAGATGATCCAAACCACAAGGATTTTCTGCGGGTCAGTTGAAACCTGTTGGATGGCTCCAGGGCATCCCATATGGAACAATTGCAGAGCAGGGTTCTAAGGATGGATGCCTGGGCATCCGGCCTTGCATTCCAATTGTCTCCTAGCGAAACGGCACGTTTGATTGCTGCCTATGATGTAGCAGCCGAGGGGGCTGAGTTGAAATGCATTCTCCTGAGGATCGGTCATAATGTGGGATTGTGTCCATGGAGACCTTGGAATGGGGCAGTGGCACCAGGGCTCTGAAGGATGCTCCTAACCAGAGGTTTTGACACAGCTCCAAGAAGCATTTTTCCCATGGGGAAACAAGATTTGTTCTCATTGGTGCTTCAGTAACCCCCAATATGCTGGTATTGGAAACCAGAACTCTGAGGAGAGATGCCTGGAAACCAAGGCAATGGATCTGATTAGGGCCTGGGGCCTGTCTGGTTTAATCTTCTTCTCTCGGTTCATCTGTCTATGGGATTGAGTGGAGGTAGTTCCTCAGCTGGTGTCAGATTGCCCCTATTTGTCCTGGGCAGTCTACACTATTGGGATGGCCACTTTGACTTTGGAGGTTTCTCCTAATTTGCAAGTTTGTGGCCAATGAAATGGGCAGAATTCCTTTGGGGAGGGAAGGCACAATCCTGAGGTGTGGCTCTAGGGGTTCAAGCATGGAGGGTGTGTGGGTCAGAGCTGTGGGGACAGAAGTCTGAAAACAGAAACTCGTCTTAGGTTTGGGGACATAGGTATGGGAGGCCCGATCTACAGACCTTGAGCAGAACTCTTCAGGATATGAACAAAGAGTGAGTGTGAGGCACTTGCTCAGGCTTTTGACTCTGGATTTTGTGTCACTGATGGCCGTGGAATGTAGGGGCGTCCTCATGGACCATGGGTGAGAGTTCCTCTATGGGGATTTATATGATCCCAATATTTTGGGGTCATTCCGTGGGATGAGAGGAGTCCATTCTGTTTTGTTTTGTTTTGTTTTGTTTTGTTTTTTTACCTCAGGTGTGCCACTAAAGAGGGATTCCAGAGCAGAACCCTGGGAAGGGGCGACTGGACAACCCAAACTCTGTATAAGATTGGGGGCCTAAGGGCATGGCAATCCCCATATGGGGTACCTTGGTCCAGCCACTGAGAGGTCTTACTTGAGTACAGTGCTCACACTGAGGGTCACAATGCATGTTTGTGCTCAATGTAGGCATCAAGCATGGGCGGGGACTCATGGGCCATGCTTGATTCTCCTACACTGAACTTTGGACAACATACGAACCACAAGGTTTCTTTCCATGGGGAAGGAGGAATTCTGATTTCTGCATCATGTTCACCCCTGGGCAGTGACTGGAGATAAGATCTAAGTTCTGAATCCAGAAAATCGAGGTTGGGATGAGATGATAACCTAAGGTCATGGAGGGTCCGATGTGCTCAGTGTGCGGTCAGCTTTCTGGGTGTTGTTCAGGAGGTATGGATTCAGGCTGTGTCAGACAGTGCATTAGTGCCCAGGTTAGACTGTATAATTTGGGTACAGTTGAGTTCCATGTAGGTTCATCCTCATTTATTGTGTCAGGGAATCTCACTGGGGCAAGCAGAGTGCAGCATTGTGGGTCCAGAATTGCCAAACTTAAGGGCGTCGGGACCAGGAGTGTGAGGACGTAAGTCTGAGATCATAAGCTAGACTTAAGTTTCAGGGCGAGGGCACGGCAGGCACCCTCTGCAGATCCGAATCAAAATCTCATTCATCTGAAGTCAGGACGAGGATCAGACTTAGGCGCAGGTTGGAGTTTCTGTCCATGATGGCCCCTTCATCAAAGGGGTGGAATCTCGAGGCCATGGAGGTTTTCCCACGTTGGGAGTTGTGGGATGCTCCAAACTGCAAGGATTCCTTCTGCGGGAAAATTGAGAACTGTTGGATGGCTCCAGGACATCCCATATGGAATGACTCCAGAGCCGGGTTCTAAGGATGGATGCCTGAGCAGACTGTCTCTTACACCAATTGTCTCCCTGCCACAAGACAGGTACGATCTGATGGCTATGCAGGAGCAATCGTGGGAGCTGAGTTGAAATGGACTCTCCTGAAGATGGGTCTTAATGTGTGTTTGTGTCCATGAGGACGTTGGAATGGGGTGGTGGCCCCAGGGCTCTAAAGGATTCTAACCGGAGGTTTTGAAACAACTCGAAAGAGCAAGTTTTCCATGTGGAGACAAGATTTGTTCTAATTGGTGCCTCAGGAAACCCACATATGCTGGTATTAGAACCAGGCTTCTGAGGAGAGATACATAGAAACCACAGCAATGCATCCAATTAGGTCCTAGGAGCCTCTCTGGTTCAATCTTCTTCTCTGTCGACATCTGTCTATTTTATGAAATGGAGGTAGTTGCTCAGCTGGTGTCAGACCGCGCCTGTTTGTCCGGGCGGCCTACACTATAGGGATGGCCTCGGGGACTTTGGAGGTTTCTCCTAAATTGTATGATTATGGACAATGGCATGGGCAGAATTCCTGTGGAGTGGGCAGGCACAGACCTGATGTGTGGCTCCAAGAGCCCAGCCTTGAGGGTGTGTGGGCAAGGACTGTGGGGACAGATGTCTTAAAACACAAACTCAGCTTAGGTTTGGGGACGTAGGTATGGCAGGCCCGATTTACAGACTATGAGGAGAACTTTTTGGGATCTGAATAAAGGGTGAAAGTGTGACACTTGTCAGGCTTTTGCCCCTGCATTTTGTGTCAATGATGGCCGTGGAATGTCGAGGAGTCCTCATGGGCCATGGAAGAGTGTTTCTCTCTGTGGATTTGGCCAGATCCCAATTGTTTTGGGTTAATCTGTGGGATTCAGTTTTGTTAACTAAGGTGTCCCACCAAAAGAGGGATTCCAGAGCAGAGCCCTGGACAACAAGAAATCTAACTAAAAATACGGGCCTAGGGGCATGGCAAGCCCAATATGCCTTCTAATGGTCCAGCCACTGAGAGGCCTTCATTGAGGACAGAACTCATGCTGAGGGTCACAATGCGTGTTTATGCCCTCGTGGTACTCAAGCATGGGTGGGGACTCATGGTGCATGCTTGTTTCTCCTACACTGAATGATAGTCAACATGTCAACCACATGAGTTCTTGCCATGGGGAAGTATTAATTCTGATTTCTGCATGTCATTCACCCCTGGGTAGTGATTGGACATAAGGTCCAGGTTGTGAAGTCTGAAAACCGAGGTTGGGAAGAGATGACAACCTAAGGCCATGTCGGGTCCGATATGCTCAGCGTGGAGCCAGCTGTCTGGGTGTTGGTCGGGAGGTCCAAGCTTGGGCTGTGTCAGACAGGGCCTTAGTGCCCAGGGTAGATTGTATAATTGGGGTACAACTGAGTGCCGTGCAGGTTGATCTTTATTTGAAATTTCTGGGTAGCCCCAAGGGCAATGTTTTTCTTCTGGAGGACAGGCAGAGTGCTGCATTGTGGCTCCGGAATGTCCAAAGTGGATGCCTTGTGGACGGGGAGTGTGAGGACGGAAGTCTGAGAACACATGTTAGGCGTAGGTTCTGGGCGAGGGCACGGCAGGCACCCTCTGCAGATCTGAATCGGGATATCATGAATCTGAAGTCAGGGCGAGGTTCAAACCTAGGCTTAGGTTTGAATTTCTGTCCATTCTGGCCACTTTATGAAGGGGACAGCATCTCCAGTCCATGGAGGTTTACCCATGATGGGAGTTGTGAGATGCTCCAAACAACAAGGATTCCTTCTGATCAACAATTGAGACCTTTGTATCACTCCAGTACATACCATACAGAATGACACCAGAGCAGGGATCTTAGGATGGATGCATGGGAAGCCCGCCTCACATTGCAGTTGGCTCCTAGCAAATAGACAGGTTTGATATGCTGGCTCTGTCAGAGCAACCAAGGGGGCTGAGTTGAAATGGACTCTCCTGAGGATGGATGCTAATGTGGGTTTGTGTCCATGGAGACCTTGGAATGGGGCGTTGGTGCATGGGCCCTGAAGGATTCTCCTAACCGGAGGTTTTGAGACATCTCCAAAGGACAAGTTTCCCATGTGGAGACGAGATTTGTTCTGATTGGTGCCTCAGGAAACCCCCATATACTGTTATTGGAATATAGGCCTCTGAAGAGAGATAACTGGAAACCAAAGCAATGGCTCCGTTTAGAGCCTAGGGGCCTGTCCGGTAGAATCTTCTTCTCTGTGTACATCCATCTAAGGTATAAGTGGAGTTAGATGCTCAACTGGTGTCAGATGGCCCTTGTTTGTCCCAGGCGGCCTACACTATTGTGAAGGCCTTGGGGACTTTGGAGGTTTCTCCTAATTTTATGATTATGGACAATGGAATGGGCAGAATTCCCGTGGAGAGGGAAGGCACAGTTTTGATGTGGCTCCAGGGGCCCCAGCCTGCAGGGTGTGTGCACCAGGACTGTGGAGACAGAAGTCTAAAACACAAACTCAGTTTAGGTTTAGGGACGTAGGTATGGCAGGCCCGATCTACAGACCGTGAGGAGAATTCTTCCAGATATGAAGAAAGAGAGATTGTGAGGCACTTGTTCAGGCTTTTGTTTCTGGATTTTGTGTCAACGATGGGCGTGGAATGTCCGGGAGGCCTCATGGGCCATGGACGAGTCTTCCGCTCTGTGGATTTGGCCCGATTCCAATTGTTTTGGGTCAAACTGTGGGATGGGAGGAGTCCTTTCAGTTTTGTTACCTCAGGTGTCCCACCAAAAGAGGGATTCCAAAGCCGAGCCCTGGGGAGGGGAGACTGGACAACCAGAAATCTGGTTAAAAATTGGGGCCTAGGGGCATGACAAGCCCAATATGCTGTCTTTTGGTCCAGCCACTGAGAGGCCTTACTTGAGAACTGGGCTCACGTTGAGGGTCAGAATGCATGTTTGTGAACGACTTGGTCCTCAAGCATCTGCAGGGCCTCATGGGCCACACTGGTTTCAACTACATTTTACGTTGGACAACAGGCCAACCACAAGGTTTCTTGCCATGGGGAAGGAGTTCTGATTCCTGCATCATGTTCAACCCTGGGTGGTGACTGGAGATAAGGTTTAGGTTCTGAAGCCTGAAAACCGAGGTTGGAAAGAGATGATGACCTAAGGCCATGGCGGGTCTGATGTGCTCAGTGTGTGGCTAGCTGGGTGGGTGCGAGCCAGGAGGTTCAGTCTCAGGCTGTGCCAGAAAGGGCAGTAGTGCCCAGGGCAGCCTGTATAATTGGGGTCCAGTCAAGTGGCATGCAGGTTGATCCTCATTTGGGGAATCTGGGTAGACCCAGAGGGCAATGTTTTTCTTCCGGAAAGCAGGCAGAGTGCTGCCTTGTAGTTCTGGAATTGCCAAACTGGAGGGCTTGTGGGCCAGGAATGTGAGGATGGAAGTTGAGAACACAAATTAGACTTACGTTTCTGGGCAAGGGCACGGCAGACACACTCTGCAGAGATGAATCAAGATGTCCTGCATCTGAAGTCAGGGCGAGGATCAGACGATCGCTCAGGTTGGAGCTTCTGTCCCTGATGGCCCCTTTATGAAGCACAGGGGGCGAAATCACGAGGCCATGGAGGTTTGCCCACGATGGGAGTTGTGAGATGCTCCAAACAGTAAAGATTCTTCTGCGGGACTATTGAGACCTGTTGGTTGGCTCCAGGACTTCCCATACAGCATAATTCTGAGAATGGTTCTAAGTATGGATGTCTGGGAAGCCTGCCTCTTATTCCAATCATCTCCTAGCGACAAGACGGGTTAGATGTGCTGGATCAGGGGGAGCAACTGAGGGGGCTGAGTTGAAATGGACTCTCCTGTGGATGGGTCCTAATGTGGGTGTGTCTCCATGGAGACCTTGGAATGAGGCGCTGGCACCGGGAACCTGAAATGTCCTTCTAACCAGAGGCTTTGAGAGAGCTCCAACATGCAAGTTTCCCATGTGTAGACGAGATTTGTTCTGATGGGTGCCTCAGGAGAAGCCCTCAGCTGGTATTGGAAACCAGGCTTTTGAGGAGACATGCCTGTAAACCAAAGCTATGGATCCCATTATGGCCTGGGGTCCTGTCTGGTCAATCTTCTTCTCTGGGGACATCCATCTATGGTATGAGTGGAGGTAGATGCTCAGCTGGTGTCAGACGGCCCTTTTTTGTCCCGGACAACCTACACCATTGGTATGGCCTCAGGGAATTTGGAGGTTTCTCCTAATTTGTACGGTTTTGGATAATGGAATGGGCAGAATTCCCATGGATTGGTTAGGCACAGTCCTAATGTGTGGTTCCAGGGGCCCAGCCTGGAGGGTGTGTGGCCCAGGACTTTGAGGACAGAACTCAAAAAACACAAACTCAGCTTAGGTTTGGGAACGTAGGTATGGCACGGCCGAACTACAAATCATGAGAAGAACTCTTCAGGATATGAAGAAAGAGCGAGTCTGAGGCGCTTGGTTAGGCTTTTGTCTCTGGATTTTGTATCAGCGATGGCCGTGGAATGTCGGGGAGGCCTCATGGGCCATGGACGAATCTTCCTCTCTGTGGATTTGGCCATATCCCAATTCTTTTTCGTGAATCTGCGGGATGGGAGGACTCCTTTAAGGTTTGTTACCTGAGGTGTCCCACCAAAAGAGGAATTCCAAAGCAGAGCCCTGGGCAAGAGTGAAGGGACAACCCAAAATATGGTTAAAAATTAGGGTCTAGGGGCATGGCAAGCCCAATATGCTGTTTCTTCATGCAGCCACTGAGAGGCCTTGCCTGAGGACCGGGCTCAGGCTGAGGGTCACAATGTGTGTTTGAGACCAATGTGGCCCTCAAGCATGGGCTGGGTCTCATGTGCCACACTGGTTTCAACTACACTGAAAGTTGGACAACATGCCAACCACGAGGTTTCATGCCAAGGGAACGAGTTCGGATTTCTGCAACATTTTCAAACCTGGGCAGTGATTGGAGATAAGGTCAAGGTTCTGAAGCCTGAAAACCGAGGTTGGGTAGAGATGACGACCTAAGGCCATGGCGGGTCCGATGTGCTCAGTGTGCGGCCAGCTGTCTGGGTGGGGCCAGGAGTTCCAGGCTCAGGCTGTGTCAGAATGGGCAATTGTGCCCACTTCAGCCTATATATTTGGTGTACAGCCAAATGGCGTGCAGGTTGATCCTCATTTGGGGTTTCTGGGTAGCCCCAGAGGGCAATGTTCTTCTTCCAGGGAGCAGGCAGAGTGCCGCATTGTACTTCTGGATTGCCAAACTGGAGGGCTTGTGGGCCAGTAATCTGAGGACTGAAGTCTGAGAACACAAGCTAGGCTTAGTTTTTATGGGTGAGGACATGGCAGGCACAATCTACAGACCTGAATCGAGATCTCGTGCATCTGAAGTCAGGGTGAGGATCAGACGATCTTCAGGTTGGACTTTCTGTCCCTGATGGCCCCTTCATGAAGGGGGGGAATCACGAGGCCATGGGGGTTTTCGCACGATGGGAGTTGTGAGAAGCTCCAAACTACAAAGATTCTTCTCCAGGACAATTGAGACCTGTTAGTTGGCGCCAGTCCAAGGATTCCAAGCATGGTTCTGAGGATGGATGGCTAGGTACCACACCTGGCATTCCAATTTTCTCCTAGCTACAAGAAAGGTTAGATCTGCTGGATCTGGGGGAGCAACTGAGGAGGCTGAGTTGAAATTGACTCTCCTGTGGATGTGTCCTAATATGTTTTTGTGTCTATGGAGACCTTGGAATGAAGCGGTGGCACTGGGTCCCTTATGGGTTCTTCTAAACAGAGACTTTGACACAGCTCCACCGTGCAAGTTTCCCATATGTAGATGAGATTTGTTCTGATGTGTGAGTCAAGAAACAGCCATATGCTGGTATTGAAATCCAGGCCTCTGAGGAGACATGCCTGGAAACCATAGCAATGGATCCGATTAGTGCCTAGTGGTCTGTTCATTCCTTTTTTCCTCTGGGGACATCAGTCTATGGGTCTGAGTGCAGGTAGGTGCTCTGATGTGCTCAGATTGCTCCTGTTTGTCCTGGGAAGCCACCACTATTGGGATGGCCTCAGGAACTTTGGAGGTTTATTCTATTAGTAGGATTTTGGCCATTGGAATGGGTACACACAATTCCCTTGGAGAGGGCAAGTACAGTCCTCAGGTTTGGCTCCAAGGGCCTGAGCCTTTGGGGTGTGTAGGCCAGGGCTGTTTGGACAGTTGTCTGAAAACACAACCTCGGCTTATGTTTCGGGTCATAGGTATGGCAGGACTGATCTACAGAACATGAGAAGAACTCTTCGGGATATGAAAAAAGGGCGAGTGTGAGGCTCTTGCTCAAGTTTATCTCTGGATATCGTGTGACTCATGGTCGTGAAATTTCCGGGTGACTTCATGGGAAATGGACGAGTCTTACTCTTTAGAAGGTTGGCCTCGTCCAAAGAGTTTGGTGTGTTTATGCCCTGGTCGCACTTGAGAATGGGCTGGGCCTCAGGGTGAATGCTGGTTTCTCCTACACTGAACGTTGGACAACATGCCAACCACAAGGTTTCTTGCCATGGGTAAGGAGGAGTTCTGATTTCTACATACCATCACCCCTGGGCAGTGATTGGAGAAAAGGTAGGTTCTGAAGCCTGAAAACTGAGGTATGGAAGAGATGATGTCCGAGGGCCATGGCTGGTCTGTTGTGCTCAGTGTGTGGTCAGCTGTCTGTGTGTTAGTCAGGAGGTCCGGGCTCAGGTGTGTCAGACCGTGCATTAGTGCACAGCTTAGAGTATATAATTTACGTACAGTCAAGTGGCGTGTAGGTTTATCCTCATATGATGTGCCTGGGCAGCTCATGAGGCAATATTTTTTTTCTAGAGGGCAGGCAGAGTGCTGCACAGTGGGTTCGGAATTGCCAAACTTGAGGTCTTCTGGGCCAGGAGTGTGAGGACGGAAGTCTGAGAACACAAGCTAGACTTGGGTTTCAGGTCGAGGGCACGGCAGGTACCTCGGCAGATCTGAACCAATATCTCATGCATCTGAATTCAGGGCGAGGTTCAGACATTGGCTCTGGTTGGAGTTTCTGTACATGACGGCCCATTCATGAAGGGAGTGGAATCTCTAGTCCATGGAGGTTTCCCCACGTTGGGAGTTGTGAGATGGCCCTTCAAAGATTCCTTCTGCGGGACAATTGAGACCTGTTGGACAGCTCCAGGACAACACAGATGGAATGACTCGAGAGCACCATTCGAGGATGAATGCCTGGGAAGCCCGCCTCGCATTCCAATTTTCTTCTAGCAACAAGACAGTATAGATCTGATGGCTCAGCAGGTGTTACCGGGGTGGCTGAGTTGAAATGGACTTTCCGGAGGATGGGTCCTAATGTTTGTTTGTGTCCCTGAGGGCCTTGGAATGGGGCGGTGGCACCGGCACCCTGAAGTATTCTCCTAAGCCTTTGACATAGCTCCCATGCACAAGTTTCCTTGTGGAGACGAGATTTGTTCTGATGGGTGCCTCAGGAGAAGCCCTATGCTGGTATTGGAATCCAGGCTTTTGAGGAGACATGCCTGTAAACCAAAGCTATCGATCCCATTATGTCCTAGGGTCCTGGCTGGTTCAATCTTCTTCTCTGGGGACATCCATCTATGGTATGAGTGGAGGTTGATGCTCAGCTGGTGTCAGACGGCCCTTGTTTGTCCGGGACAACCTACACCATTGAGATGGCCTCAGGGACTATGGAGGGTTCTCCTAATTTGAACGGTTTGAGACAATGGCATGGGCAGAATTCCCATGGATTGGGTAGGCACAGTACTAATGTGTGGCTCCAGGGGCTCAGTCTGGAGGGTATGTGGCCCAGGAATTTGAGGACAGAAAACACAAACTCATCTTAGGTTTGGGAACGTAGGTATGGCAAGCCCGACCTACAAACCAGGAGAAGAACTCTTCAGGATATGAAGAAAGAGCGAGTCTGAGGCGCTTGCTCAGGCTTTTGTCTCTGGATTTTGTATCAGCGATGGCCGAGGAATGTCGGGGAGGCCTCCTGGGCCATGGACGAATCTTCCTCTCTGTGGATCTGGTCCGATCCCAATTCTTTTTCGTGAATCTGTAGGATGGGAGGACTCCTTTAAGGTTTGTTACCTGAGATGTCCCACCAAAAGAGGAATTCCAAAGCAGAGCCCTGGGCAAGAGTGAAGGGACAACCCGAACTATGGTTAAAAATTGGGGTCTAGGGGCATGGCAAGCCCAATATGCTGTTTCTTCATGCAGCCACTGAGAGGCCTTGCCTGAGGACCGGGCTCAGGCTGAGGGTCACAATGTGTGTTTGAGACCAATGTAGCCCTCAAGCATGGGCTGGGTCTCATGTGCCACACTGGTTTCAACTACACTGAACGTTGGACACCATGCCAACCACGAGGTTTCTTGCCAAGGGAACGAGTTCTGATTTCTGCAACATTTTCAAACCTGGGCAGTGATTAGAGATAAGGTCTAGGTACTGAAGCCTGAAAACCGAGGTTGGGAAGAGATGACGAACTAAGGCCATGGCGGTTCCAATGTGCCTAGTGTGCGGCCAGCTGTCTGGGTGGGGCCAGGAGGTCCAGCTCAGGCTGTGTCAGAGAAGGCAATGATGCCCAGGTCAGCCTATATATTTGGTGTACAGCCAAATGGCGTGCAGGTTGATCTTCATTTGGGGTTTCTAGGTAGCCCCAGAGGGCAATGTGTCTCTTGGAGGGCCCACAGAGTGCTGCATTGTACTTCCGGATTGCCAAACTGGAGGGCTTGTGGGCCGGTAGTCTGAGGACGGAACTCTGAGAACACAAGCTAGGCTTAGGTTTTATGGTGAGGACATGGCAGGCACAATCTACAGACCTGAATCGAGATCTCGTGCACCTGAAGTCAGGTTGAGCATCAGACGATGCCTCAGGTTTGACTTTCTGTCCCTGATGGCCCCTTCATAAAGGGGGGGAATCTCGAGGCCGTGGGGGTTTTCCCACCATGGGAGTTGTGAGAAGCTCCAAACTGCAAAGATTCTACTGTGGGACAATTGAGACCAGTTGGTTGGCTCCAGGCCAACGATTCTGAGCAGGGTTCTAAGGATGGATGGCTGGGTAGCCCACCTCGCATTCCAATATTCTCCTAGCTACAAGATAGGCTAGATCTGTTGGATCTCGGGGAGCAACCGAGGAGGCTGAGTTTAAATGGACTCTCCTGTGGATGGGTCCTAATATGTTTTTGTGTCTATGGAGACTGTGGCATTAAGCGGTGGCACCAGGGCCCTGAAGGCTTCTCCTAAACAGAGGTTTGACACAGCTCCACCATGCAAGTTTCCCATGTGTAGAGGAGATTTGTTCTGATGGGTGAGTCAAGAAACAGCCATATTCTGGTATTTAAATCCAGGCCTCTGAGGAGAGATGCCTGGAAACCAAAGCAATGAATCCGATTAGTGCCTAGGGGCCTGTTGGTTTCTTTTTACCTCGGGCGACATCTATCTATGGGTCAGAGTGCAGGTAGGTGCTCAGATGAACTCAGATTGCCCGTGTTTGTCCTTGGAAGCCAACACTATGGGATGGCCTCAGGGAATTTAAAGGTTTATACTTTTAGTTGCGTTGTCACCATTGGAATGGGCTCACACAATTCCCTTGCGAGGGCAAGAACAGTCCTCAGGTTTGGCTTCAGGGGCCTGAGCCTATAGGGTGTGTAAGCCAGGGCTGTTTGGACAGTTGTCTGAAAACACAAACTCGACTTCTGTTTCGGGTCATAGGTAGGGCAGGACTGATCTACAGACCATGAGGAGAACATTTCGGTATATGAAAAAAAAGCGAGTGTGAGGCTATTGCTCATGTTTTTGTCTCTGCATATCATGTCACTCATGGTCGTGAAATTTCCGGGTGACTTCATGGGAAATGGACGAGTCTTACTCTCTGGGGATTTGGCCCCTTCCAAAGAGGTTGGGGTCATTCTGTGGGATGGAAGAAGTCGTTTTTTTTGTTGTTGTTGCTTTGTTTTGTTTCATTTTTTAACCTCCGTTGTCCCACCAAATGAGGAATTCCAGAGTAGAGCTCTGGGGAGGGGTGACTGGACAACCAGAAATCTGGTTAAAAATTGGGGCCTAGGGCTATGTCAAGCCCATTATGACAACTAGTGTTCCAGGCTCTGAGAGGAATTACTAGAGGACAGGACTCACACTGAGGGTCACAATGCATATTTATGCCCTCGTCGCACTCAAGAATAGGCGGGCCTCAGGGTGAATGCTAGTTTCTCCTACAATGAACGTTGGACAACATGCCAACCACAAGGTTTCTTGCCATGTGTAAGGAGAAGTTCTGATTTCTGCATCACACTCACCCCTGGGCAGTGATTGGAGATAAAGTCTAGTTTCTGAGGCCTGAAAACTGAGGTAGGGAAGAGATGATGACCTAAGGCCATGGCAGGTCTGATGTGCTCAGTGTGCGGTCAGCTGTCTGGGTGTTGGTCAGGAATTCCGGGCTCAGGTTGTGTCAGACAGTGCATTAGTGCCCAGGTTAGACTATATAATTCGGGCAAAGTCGAGTACCGTGTAGGTTTATCTTCATATAAGGTGCCTTGGCAGCTCTTTAGGCAATATTTTTTTTCCAGAAAGCAGGCCATGTGCTGCATTGTGGGACCGGATTTACCAATCATGAGGGCTTTGAGGCCAGGAGAGTGAGGTCGGAATTCTGAGAACAAAAGCTATACTTGGGCTCAGGGCAAGGGCACGGCAGGTACCCCCTGCAGATCTGAACCAATATCTCATCCATTTCAAGTCAGGGAGAGAATTAGACTTTGGCTTAGGTTGGAGTGTCTGTGCCTGACGGCCCCTTCATGAAGGGAGCGGGAAAATCGTGTCCATGGAGTTTTTCCCACGTGGGAGTTGTGGGTTGCCCCCTTCAAGAATTCCTTCTGCGGGACAATTGAGACCTTTGGGCAGCTCCAGGACATCCCATATGGAATGACTCCAGAGCACCGTTCGAGGGAGGATGCCTGGGAAGCCAGCCTCGCATTCCAATTGTCTCCTAGCAACAAGCCAGTTTAGATCTGATGGCTCTGCGGGAGCAACCGGGGTGGCTGACTTGATATGGACTTTCCTGAGGATGAGTCCTAATGTGTGTTTGTGTCCATGGGGCCTTGGAATGGGGCCGTGGCACCAGGACCCTGAAGTATTCTCCTAAGCTTTTGACATAGCTCGATGCACATGTTTCCTTGTGGAGACGAGATTTGTTCTGATTGCTGCCTCAGGAAAACCCCTATGCTGGTATTGGAATCCAGGCTTTTGAGGAGACATGCCTGTAACCAAAGCAATGGATCCGATATGGCCAGGGTCCTGTCTGGTTCAATCTTCTTCTCTGCAGACATCCATCTATGGTATGAGTGGAGGTTGATGCTCAGGTGCTATCAGACCGCTTGTTTGTCACGGGAGACCTGCACTATTGGGATTTCCTCAGGGATTTGGAGGGTTCTCCTAATTTTACGGTTTTGGACAATGGAATGGGCAGAGTTCCCATGGATTGGGTAGGCACAGTCCTTATGTGTGGCTCCAGGGACCGCAGCCTGGAGGGTGTGTGGCCCAGGACTTTGAGGACAGAAGTCTGAAAACATAAACTCAGCTTAGGTTTGGAGACGTAGGTATGGCAGGCCCGATCTATAAACCATGAGAAGAACTCTTCAGGATATGAAGAAAGAGCGAGTCTGAGGTGCTTGTTCAGTCTTTTGTCTCTAGATTCGGTATCAGCGATGGCCGTGGATTGTCTGGGAAACCTCATGGGCCATGGACGAATCATCCTCTCTGTGGAATTGGACCGATCCCAATTCTTTTTCGTCAATCTGTCGAATGGGAGGTCTCCTTTCAGGTTGGTTACCTTAGGTGTCCCGCCAAAAGAGGAATTCCAAAGAAGAGCCCTGGGGAAAAGCGAAGGGACAACCCGAATTATGGGTAAAATTTGGGGCCTAGGGGCATGGCAAGCCCAATATGCTGTCTCTTCATCCAGCCACTGAGAGGCCTTACCTGAGGACTGGGATCAGGCTGAGGGTCACAATGTGTGTTTGTGACCAATGTAGCCCATAAACATGGGCGGGGCCTCATGGGCCACACTGGTTTCAACTACACTGAACATTGGAAAACATGCCAACCACATGGTTTCTAGCCACGGGGAAGGAGTTGTGATTTCTGCATCACTTACAAGCCTGGGCAGTGATTGGAGATAAGGTCTAGGTTCTGAGACTTGACAACCGAGGTTGGGAAGAGATGACGACCTAAGGACATGGCTCGTCCGGCGTGCTCAGTGTTCGACCAGCTTTCTGGGTGGGGCCAGGAAGTCCAGGCTCAGGCTGTGTCAGAAAGGGCAATAGTGCCTAGGTCATCCTATATATTTGGGGTACAGTCGAATGGCATGCAGGTTGATCCTCATTTGGAGTTTCTGGGTAGCCCCACAGGGCTATGTTTTTCTTCCTGAAGGCTGGCAGAGTGCTGCATTATAGTTCTGGTTTGCAAACTGGAGGGCTTGTGGGCCAGTAGTCTGAAGACGGAAATCTGATAACACAAGCTAGGCTTAGGTTTCTGGGTGAGGACAAGGCAGGAACAATCTACAGACCTGAATCGAGATCTCGTGCTTCTGAAGTCAGGGTGAGGATCAGAAGATCGCTCAGGTTGGTGTTTCTGTCCCTAATGGCCCCTTCATGAAGGGGCGGGGTCTCGAGTTCGTGGGGGTTTTCCCACGATGTTAGTTGTGAGAAGGTCCAAACTGCAAAGATTCTTGTGCAGGACAATTGAGACATGTTGGTTGGCTCCAGGGCAACGATTCCGAGCAGGGTTCTAAGGATGGATGCCTGGGTAGCCCACCTTGCATTCCAATTGTGTCCTAGCAACAAGACAGGTTATATCTGCTGGATCTGGGCGAGCAATCTGTATCTGGGTTGAAATGGACTCTCCTGTGGATGGATCCTAATATGTTTTTGTGTCTATGGAGACCTTGGAATGAAGGGGTGGCACTGGGGTCCTGAAGGGTTTTTTCAAACAGAGGCTTTGACACAGCTCCAACGTGCAAGTTTCCCATATGTAGATGAGATTTGTTCTGACGGATGAGTCAGGAAACAGCCATATGCTGGTATTGAAATCCAGGCCTCTGAGGAGAGATGACTGGATACCACAGCTATGGATCCGAATAGGGCCTAGGGGCCTGTTCGTACATTTTTACCTCTGGGGACATCAGTCTATGCGTCTGAGAGCATGTAGGTGCTCAGATGGGCTCAGATTGCCCCTGTTTGTCCTGGGAAGCCACCACTATTGGGATGGCCTCAGGGAGTTTGCAGGTTTATCCTATTAGTAGGTTGTGGCCATTGGAATGGGCACATACAATTCCCTTGTAGAGGGCAAGTACAATCCTCAGGTTTGGCTCCAGGGGCCTGAGCCTGTAGGGTGTGTAGGCAGAGCTGTTTGGACAGTCTGAAAACACAAACGCGGCTTATGTTTCAGGTCATAGGTATGGCAGGATTGATCTACAGACCATGAGGAGAACTCTTCGGGATATGAATAAGGGGCGAGTGTGAGGCTCGTGCTCAAGTTTTTGTCTCTGGATATCGTGTCACTCATGGTCGTGAAATTTCCTGGTGACTTCATGGGAAATGGACGAGTCTTACACTCTGGGGGTTTGGCCCCGTCCAAGGAGTTTTGGGTCATTCTGGGGATGGAAGAAGTCCGTTTTGTTGTTGTTGTTGATTTGCCTTGTTTTGTTTTTTAACCTCAGGTGTCCCACCAAATGGGGGATTCCAGAGTAGAGCCCTGGGGAGGACCGACCGGACAACAAGAAATGTGGTTAAAAATTGTGGCCTAGGGACATGTCAAGCCCATTATGACATCTAATGGTCGAGCCACTGAGAGGACTTACTAGAGCACAGGACTCACGCTGAGGGTCACAATGCGTGTTTATGCCCACTTCGCAAACAAGAATGGGCAGGGCCTCATGGTGAATCCTGGTTTCTCGTACACTGAACGTTGGACAACATGCCAACCACAAGGTTTCTTGCCATGGGTAAGGAAGAGTTCTGATTTCTGCATCACAGACACCACTGGGCAGTGATTGGAGATAAGGTCTAGGTTCTGAAGCCTAAAAACTGAGGTAGGGAAGAGATGATGACCTAAGGCCATGGCGGGTCTGATGTGCTCAGTGTGCGGTCAGCTGTCTGGGTGTTGGTCAGGAGATCCGGGCTCAGGTTGTGTCAGAGAGGGCATTAGTGCCCAGTTTAGACTATATACTTTGGGTACAGTCGAGTGCCATGAAGATTTATCCTCATATAAGTTGTCTGGGCAGCTCATTAGGCAAAATTTGCTTTCTAGAGGGCAGGCAGAGTGCTTAATTGTCGGTCCGGAATTTTAAACTTGAGGGATTCGTGTCCAGGAGTGTGAGTACGGAAGTCTGAGAACACAAGCTAGACTTGGGTTTCAGGGCGAGGACACGGCAGGTACCACTGTAGATTTGAACCTATATCTCATGCATCTGAAGTCAAGGCGAGGATCATACGTTGGCTCAGGTTGGAGTTTCTGTGCATGACGGACCCTTCATGAAGGGAGCGGAATCTCAAGGCCATGGAGTTTTTCCCACGTTGGGAGTTGTGGGATGCCCACTTCAAGGATTCCTTCTGCGGGACAATTGAGACTTGTTGGGCAGCTTCAGGACATCCCATATGGAATGACTCCAGGGCACTGTTCGAGGTTGGATGCCTGGGAAGCCGGCCTCGCATTCCAATTGTCTCCCAGCAACAAGACAGTTTAGATCTGATGGCTCTGCGGGAGAAACCGGGGTGGCTGACTTGAAATGGACTTTCCTGAGGATGGGTCCTAATGTGTGTTTGTGTCCATGAGGGCCTTAAAATGGGGCGGTGGCACCGAGACCCTGAAGTATTCTCCTAAGCTTTTGACATAGCTCGATGCACAAGGTTCCTTGTGGAGACGAGATTTGTTTTGATGGGTGCCTCAGGAAAACCTCTATGCTGGTATTGGAATCCAGGCTTTTGAGGAGACATGCCTGTAATCCAAAGCAATGTATCCGATTATGGCCTAGGGTCCTGTGTGGTTCAATCTTCTTCTCAGGGGACATCCATCTATGGTATGAGTGGAGGTAGTTGCTCAGCTGGTATCAGACTGTCCTTGTTTGTCCCGGGCGACCTGCACTATTGGGATGGCCTCAGCGATTTGTAGGGTTCTCCAAATTTTACTGTTTTGGACAATGGCATCGGCAGAATTCCCATGGATTGGGTAGGCACAGTCCTACTGTGTGACTCCAGGGGCCCCAGCCTGGAGGGTGTGTGGCCCAGGACTTTGAGGACAGAAGTCTGAAAACACAAACTCAGCTTAGGTTTGGGGACGTAGGTATGGCAGGCCTGATCTATAAACCATGAGAAGAACTCTTCCGGATATGAAGAAAGAGTGAGTCTGAGGGGCTTGCTCAGGCTTTTGTCTCTGGATTTTGTATCAGAGATGGCCGTGGAATGTTGGGGAGGCCTCATGGGCCATGGACGAATCTTCCTCTCTGTGGATTTGGCCTGATCCCAATTGTTTTTCGTCAATCTGTGGAATGGGAGGACTCCTTTCAGGTTTGTTACCTCAGGTGTCCCGCCAAAAGAGGAATTCCAAAGAAGAGCCCTGGGGAAAAGTGGAGGGAGAACCCGAACTATGGGTAAAATTTGGGGCCTAGGGGCATGGCATGCCCAATATGCGATCTCTTCATCCAGCCACTGAGAGGCCTTATTGAGGACTGGGATCAGGGTGAGGGTCACAATGTGTGGTTTTGACCAATGTGGCCCGCAAACATGAGCGGGGCCTCATGGGCCACCCTGGTTTCAACTACACTGAACGTTGGACAACATGCCAACCACATGGTTTCTTGCCACGGGGAAGGAGTTGTGATTTCTGCATCACTTTCAAGCCTGGGCAGTGATTGGAGATAAGGTCTAGGTTCTGAAACTTGACAACCGAGGTTGGGAAGAGATGACGACCTAAGACCATGGCGGGTCCGATGTGCTCAGTGAGCGGCCAGCTTTCTGTGTGGGGCCAGGTAATCCAGGCTCAGGCTGTGTCAAAAAGGGCAATAGTGCCCAGGTCAGCCTATATATTTGGGGTACAGTCGTATGGCGTGCAGGTTGATCCTCTTTTAAAGTTTCTGGGTAGCCCCAGAGGGCAATGTTTTTCTTCCTGAGGGCAGGAAGAGTGCTGCATTATAGTTCTGGTTTTCAAACTGGAGGCTTGTGGGCCAGTAGTCTGAGGAAGGAAATCTGAGAACAAGCTAGGCTTAGGTTTCTGGGTGAGGACAAGGCAGGAACAATCTACAGACCTGAATCGAGATCTCGTGCTTATGATGTCAGGGCGAGGATCAGAAGATCGCTCAGGTTGGAGTTTCTGTCCCTGATAGCCCTTCATGAAGGGGTGGGGGGGGTCATGAGGCCGTGGGGGTTTTCCCACGATGTTAGTTGTGAGAAGCTCCAAACTGCAAAGATTCTTCTGCAGGACAATTGAGACCTGTTGGTTGGCTCCAGGGCAACGATTCCGAGCAGGGTTCTAAGGATGGATGGCTGGGTAGCCCACCTCGCATTCCAATTGTGTCCTAGCAACAAGACAGGTTAGATCTGCTGGATCTGGGGGAGCAACCCAGGAGGCTGAGTTGAAATAAACTCTCCTGTGGATGGGTCCTAATGTCTTTTTGTGTCTATGGAGACCTTGGAATGTAGCGGTGGCACTGGGGTCCTGAAGGGTTTTTCCAAACAGAGGCTTTGACACAGCTCCAACGTGCAAGTTTCCCATATGTAGATGAGATGTTTTCTGATGGGTGAGTCAAGAAACAGCCATACGCTGGTATTGATATCCAGGCCTCTGAGGAGAGATGACTGGATACCACAGCAATGGATCCGAATAGTGCCTAGGGGCCTGTTCGTTCCTTTTTACCTCTGGGGACATCAGTCTATGCGTCTGAGTGCAGGTAGGTGCTCAGATGAGCTCAGATTGCCCCTGTTTGTCCTGGGAAGCCACCACTATTGGGACGGCCTCAGGCAGTTTGGAGGTTTATCCTATTAGTAAGTTGTGGCCATTGGAATGGGCACATACAATTCCCTTGGAGAGGGCAAGTACAGTCCTCAGGTTTGGCTCTAGGGGCCTGAGCCTGTAGGGTGTGTAGGCAGAGCTGTTTGGACAGTTGTCTGAAAACACAAACGCGGCTTATGTTTCGGGTAATAGGTATGGCAGTATTGATCTACAGACCATGAGGAGAACTCTTTGGGATATGAAAAAAGGGCGAGTGTCAGGCTCTTGCTCAAGTTTTGTCTCTGGATATCGTGTCACTCATGGTCATGAAATTTCCGGTTGACTTCATGGGAAATGGACGAGTCTTACTCTCTGGTGGTTTGTCCCCATCGCAAGATTTTGGGGTCATTCTGTGGGATGGAAGAAGTCCGTTTTGTTGTTGTTGTGATTTGCCTTGTTTTGTTTTTTAACCTCAGGTGTCCCACCAAATGAGGTATTCCAGAGTAGAGCCCTGGGGAGGGCCGACTGGACAAGCAGAAATCTGGTTACAAATTTGGGCCTAGGGACATGTCAAGCCCATTATGACATCTAATGGTCGAGCGACTGAGAGGACTACTAGAGGACAGGACTCACACTGAGGGTCACAATGCGTGTTTATGCCCACTTCGCAAACAAGAATGGGCGGGGCCTCATGGTGAATCCTGTTTTCTCCTACACTGAACGTTGGACAGCCTGCCAATGACAAGATTTCTTGCCATGGGTAAGGAAGAGTTCTGATTTCTGCATCACAGTCACCCTTGGGCAGTGATTGGAGGTAAGGTCTAGATTCTGAAGCCTGAAAACAGAGGTAGGGAAGAGATGATAACCTAAGGCCATGGCGGGTCTGATGTGCTCAGTGTGCGGTCAGCTGTCTGGGTGTTGGTCAGGAGGTCCGGGCTCAGGTTGTGTCAGACAGTGCATTAGTGCCCCCGTAGACTATATAATTTGGGTAAAGTCAATTCCATGTAGATTTATCCTCATATAAGTTGTCTGGGCAGCTCATTAGGCAAAATTTGTTTTCTAGAGGGCAGGCAGAGTGCTTCATTGTCGGTCCGGAATTGCCAAACTTGAGGGCTTCGTGTCCAGGAGTGTGAGGACGGAAGTCTGAGAACACAAGCTGGGCTTGTGTATCAGGGCGATGACACGGCAGGGACCACTGTAGATCTGAACCAATATCTCATGCATCTGAAGTCAGGGCGAGGATCAGACGTTGTCTCACGTTGGAGTTTATGTGCATGACGGCCCCTTCATGAAGAGAGCGAAATCTCGAGGCCATGTAGGTTTTCCCACGTTGGGTGTTGTGGGATGCCCCCTTCAAGGATACCTTCTGCGGGACAATTGAGACCTGTTGGGCAGCTTCAGGACATCCCATATGGAATGACTCCAGGGCACCATTCGAGAATGGATGACTGGGAAGCAGGCCTCGCATTCCAATTTTCTCCTAGCAACAAGAGAGTTTAGATCTGATGGCTCTGCGTGAGCAACAGGAGTGACTGACTTGAAATGGACTTTCCTGAGGATGGGTCATAATGTGTGTTTGTGTCCATGAGGGCCTTAAAATGGGGCGTTGGCACCGGGACCCTGAAGTATTCTCCTAAGCTTTTGACATAGCTCGATGCACAAGGTTCCTTGTGGAGACGAGATTTGTTTTGATGGGTGCCTCAGGAAAACCCCTATGCTGGTATTGGAATCCAGGCTTTTGAGGAGACATGCCTGTAAACCAAAGCAATGTATCCGATTATGGCCTAGGGTCCTGTCTGGTTCAATCTGCTTCTCAGGGGACATCCATCTATGGTATGAGTAGAGGTAGATGCTCAGCTGGTATCAGACCGCCCTTGTTTGTCCCGGGCGACCTGCACTATTTGGATGGCCTCAGGGATTGGGAGGGTTCTCCTAATTTTACGGTTTTGGACCATGGAATGGGCAGAATTCCCATGGATTGGGTAGACACAGTCCTAATGTGTGACACCTGGGGCCCCAGCCTGGAAGGTGTGTGGCCCAGGACTTTGGGGACAGAAGTCTGAAAACACAAACTCAGCTTAGCATTGGGGAGGTAGGTATGGCAGGCCCGATCTATAAACCATGAGAAGAACTCTTCCGGATATAAAGAAAGAGCGAGTCTGAGGCACTTGCTCAGGCTTTTGTCTCTGGATTTTGTATCAGAGATGGCCGTGGAATGTCGGGGAAGCCTCATGGGCCATGGACGAATCTTTCTCTCTGGGGATTTGGTCCGATCCCAATTGCTTTTCATCAATCTGTGGAATGGGAGGACTCCTTTCAGGTTTGTTACCTCAGGTGTCCCGCCAAAAGAGGAATTCCAAAGATGAGCCCTGGGGAAAAGTGAAGGGAGAACCCGAACTATGGGTAAAATTTGGGGCCTAGGGGCATGGCAAGCCGAATATGCTGACTCTTCATCCATCCACTGAGAGGCCTTACCTGAGGCCTGGGATCAGGATGAGGGACACAATGTGTGTTTGTGACCAATGTGGCCCATAAACATGGGCGGGGCATCATGGGCCACACTGGTTTCAACTACACTGAACGTTGGAAAAACATGCCAACCACTAGGTTTCATGCCAAGGCGAAGGAGAAGTTCTGATTCTTGTATCACGTTCACTCCTGAGCAGTGAGTGGAGATAAGGTCTAGGTTCTGAAGGTGAAAACTGAGGTTGTGTAGAGTTGATGGCCTAAAGCCATGGTGGGTGTGATATGCTCTGTTTATGGCCAGCTGTCTGGGTGTTGGACTGGAGGTCTGCCCTAAGGCTGTTTCAGACAGGGCTTTAGTGCACAGGCTAGACTGTATAATTGGGGTATGGTCGAGTGGCATGCAGGTTGTTACTCATTTGGCGTTTCTGGTTAGGCCTATAGGGCAACATTTTTCTTCTGGAGGGCAGGCAGAGTGCTGCATTGTGTCTCCAGAATTGCCAAACTGGAGGGGTGTGGCCAGGATTGTGAGGAAGGAAGTCTGAAAACACAAGCTAGCACGAGTTTTGGGGCCAAGAGCATGGCAGGCCCACTCTGCAGAGGCTGAATCGAGATCTCCTGCAGGTGAGGTCAGGGCGAGTATCAGATGTTGCCTCAAGCTGGAGTTTGTGTCCATGACGGCCCCTTCCTGAAGGGGGTGGGGGCGTCATGAGGCCAGGGAGGTTTCCCTACGCTGGGAGTTGTGAGCTGCTCCAAACTTCAAAGTTTCCTTCTTCAGGACAGTCGAGTACTATTGGATGGTTCCAGGATGCCCCATACAGAAAGACTCGAGAGCAGGGCCCTAAGCATGGATGCCGAGAAACGCCAACTCACCTTCCCATTGCCTGGTCGAGACAAGGCACGCTCAATCTGCGGGCTTTTGGGTGAGCTACCCAGAAGGCTGAGTTTAAATGGACTCTCCTGAGGATGAGTCATAATGTGGGTTGGTGGCCAAGGAGACCTTGGAATGTGGCAGTAGCTAAGGGACTCTGCAGGATTCTCCAACCCGAAGGGCTTGACACAACTCCAACAAGGAAGCTTCCCATGTGGAGATGAGAGATCTTCTGTCTGGTGCCTCAGGAAAGCCCCGTCTGCTGGTCTTCGAACCCAGGCCTCTGAGGAGTGATACCTGGACACCAAAGCAAGAGTTCATAATAGGGCCTAGGGGCCTGTCTGGTTCAATCTTCTGTCTCTGCGGATATCTGTCTGTGTGTCTGCATGGAGGTAGTAGTTGCTCAGCTTGTGTCATAATGCCAGTATTTGTCCAGTGCGGCTTGTGGTAGTGGGATGTCCTTGGGGACCTTGAGGTTTCTACTATTTTGTAGAGTTGTGGCCAATGGAATGGGCAGTTTCTTAGGAGAGAGCAGGCACAGTTCTGTGGTGTGGCTCCAGAGACCCCAGCCTGGAGGCTGTGTGGGTCATGGCTGTGCAGACAGACATCCAAAAACCCTATCTCAGCTCAGGTTTGGGGCCGAGGTTACGGCAGGCCTGATCTACAGTCCATGAGGGGAGCTCCTCTGGATATGAAAGAAGGGTGAGAGGGATGCAGTCGCTCAGGCTTTTGTCTCTGGATGTTTTGTCCACAATGGCCGTTTAATGTAGGAGTTGCCTCATGGGTCGTAGAAGTCTCCCTCTCTGGTAGTTTGTCCAGCCCCCAAGAGTTTGGGGTCATTCTGTGGGAAGGGATGTGTCCTGTTTTCTGCTTCATGTGTCCCCCCAGTAGAGGGATTCTAGAGCATAGCAGTGGGTACTGACAACTGGAATACTCGCCCTCTGGTTAAGCCTGGGGGCCTATGGATATGACAAGCCCCATATGCAGGATCTTGGTCCAGCCACTGAAAGGCGTTACTTTAATACGTGACTCACGCTGCAGGTCACAATGCATGTCTGTGCCCTAGGCGGCCCTCAAGCACTGGCGTGGCCTTTCGGACAATGCAGGTTTTCCCATATTGAACGTTGGACAACATGCCAACCACAAGGTTTCTGGCCATGGGGAAGGAGGAATTCTAATTTCTGCATCACGTTCACCCCTGGGCAGTGATTGGAGATAAGGTCTAGGTTCTGAAGCCTGAAAACCGAGGTTGGGAAGAGATGACGACCTACAGCCATAGCGGGTCCTATGTGTCCAGGTTGGGGCCAGCTGTCTGGGTATCGTTTGGGATGTCTTGTCTCAGGCAGTGCCAGACAGGGCATTAGTATACAGGGTAGGCTGTATAATTGCTTTACAATCAAGTGGCATGCATTAGAAAATCATTTGGGGTTTCTTATTAGCAGCATAGGGCAAAGTTTTTCTTCTGGAGGGCAGGCAGAGTGCTGCATTGTGGCATCGGAATTCCCAAACTGGAGGGCTTGTGGGCCAGGAGAGTGAGGACGGCAGTCTGACAACACAAGCTAGGCTTAGGTTTCGGGGCAAGGACATGGCAGGCACACTCTGCAGAGCTGAATTGACATCTCATGCCTCTGAAGTCAGGTCGAGGATCAGACATTGGCTCAGGTGTGAGTTTCTGTCCATGTTGGCCCCTTCAGGAAGAGGGGACACTATGAGCCCATGGGGGTTTTCCCACTATTGGAGTTGTGAGATGCTCCAATCCGCAAGGATTCCTTCTGTGGGAGAATTAAGATTTGTTGGATGGCTCCAGGACGTCTTATAAGGTATTTTTCCAGAACAGGGTTCTAAGTATGAATGCCTGGGCAGCCAGCCTCACATTCCAATTGTCTCCTAGCAACAAGAAACGTTTGATCTGCTGGCTTGGGGTAGCAACAGAGGGGGCTGAGTTGAAATGGACTTTCCTGAGGATGGTCTTAATGTTTGTTTGAGTCCATGGAGACCTTGGTATGGGGTAGTGGCACCAGGGCCCTGAAGGATTCTCCTAACCAGAGGTTATGACAAAGCTCCAATGAGCAAGTTTTCCATGGGGACACGAGATTTGTTCTTATTGGTGCCTCAGGAAACCACCATATGCTGGTATTGGAAAGGAGGCCTCTGAGGAGAGATGCCTGAAAACCAAAGCAATGGATCTGATTAGGGCCTAGGGGCCTGTCCGGTTCAATATTCTTCTCTGGGGACATCTGATGTCTGAGTGGAGGTAGTTGCTCAGCTGGTTTGAGATCACCCCTGTTTGTCCTGGGCGGCCTACACTATTAAGATGGCCTCGGTGACTTTGGAGGTTTTTCCTCATTTGCAAGGTTGTGGCCAATGGAATGGGAAGAATTCCCTTGAAAGGGAAGCACAGTCCTGAGGTGTGGCTCCAGGGTCCCAATTGTGGAGCGTGTTTGGTCCAGGGCTATTTGGACAAAAGTCTGAAAACACAAACTCCACTTAGGTTGGTGGATGTAGGTATGGCCGACCCGATCTATAGACCGTGAGGAGAACTCTTCGGGATATGAACAAAGGGCGAATGTGAGGTGCTGGCTCATGCTTTTTTTTTTTTTTTCTGGAATTGTGTCACCGATTGCCATGGAATGTCTGGGTGTCCTCATGGGTCATTGATGAGGCTCCTTTTCTGGGGATTTGACCCGATCCCAAGAGTTTGGGGTCATTCTGTGGGAAGGGAGGAGGCCTTTCTTGTTTTTTTCTTTATTTTTTTAGTATTATTATTTTTTTTTACCTAAGGTGGACCACAAAAAGAGGGATCCAAGAGCAGAGTCCTGGCGAGGAGCGACTGGACAACCAGACCTCTGGTTAACATTGGGACCTAAGAACATGGCAAGCCCCATATGTGGACTCTTGAACCAGACACTGAGAGGCCTTCCTTGAGGATAGGTCTCACACTGAGTTTCACAATGTGTTTTTGTGCCCAAGGAGCCCCTCAAGTCACGGCGTGGCCTAATGTACCATGCTGGTTTCTCCTACACTGAACGTTGCACAATATGGCAACCACAAGTTTTCTGGCCATGGGGAAGATGGAGTTCTAATTTCTGCAACACTTTCACTCCTGGACTGTGATTGGATTTAAGGTCTAGGTTCTGAAGCCTGAAATCTGAGGTTGGGAAGAGATGAAGACCTAAGGCCATGGTGTGGCTGATGTGCTCAGTGTTCGGCCAGCTGTTGAGTGTGGGTTGGGAGGTGCAGGCTCAGGCTGTGGCAGACAGGGAATTAGTGCCCAGGCTAGACTGTATCATTGGGGTGCAGTCGAGTTTCGTGCAGGATGGTAATCATTTGTGGTTACTGGGTAGCCCCAGAGGGCAACGTTTTTCTTCTGGAGGGAAGACACAGTGCCACATAGTGGCTCCAGAATTCCCAAACTGGAAGACTTGTCGGCCAGGAGTGTGAGAAAAAAATTCTGAGAATACAAGCCAGACTTAGATTTCGGGGTGAGGGGACGGCAGGCACCCTCTGCAGAGATGATTCGAGATCCCGTATGCCTGAAGACAGAGCTAGGATCAGACGTTGTCTTACGTCGGAGTTTCTGTCCATGAAGGCCCCTTCATGAAGGGGACGGTGTCACGAGGACATGGAGGTTTTCCCACGATGGGAATTGTGAGATGCTCCAAACCGCAATGATTCCTTCTGTGGGACAGTCGAGACCTGTTGGATGGCTCCAGGACATCCCATAAGGAAGTTATCCAGAGCAGGGTTCTAAGGATGGATGCCTGGGCAGCCTGCCTCCCATTCCAGGTGTCTCATAGCGCCAAGGCAAGTTCGATCTTCTGGATCTAGGGGAGCAACCGAGGCGGGTGTGTTGAAATGGGTGAGTTGAGGATGGGTCATAATGTGCATTTGTGTCCATGGAGACCTTGGAATGGGGTGCTTGATCCGGGGCCTTGAGGGATGTTCATAACCGGAGGTTTTGATGGGCTCTAAAGAGTACGTTTCCTATGTAGAGAAGAGAATTGTTTTGATGAGTGCCTAAGGAATCTCCCATATGCTGGTATGGGAAACCAGGCCTCTGAGGAGAGATGACTGGAAACAAAAGCAATCGAGATGATTAGGGCCTAGGTGCCTGTCCGGTTCAATCTCTTTCCTGAGGATACGTGTCTAAGGATCTGAGGGGATGTAGTTGCTCAGCTTGTGTCAGATCGCACCTGTTTGTCCTGGGCAGCCTATAATATTGGGATGGCTTCCGGACTTTGGAGTTTCTCCTAATATATAGGTTTGTGGCCAATGGAATGGGCAGAAATCCCCTGGAGAGGGCAGGCACAGTTCTGAGTTTGGCTCTAGGGGCCCAGCCTTGAGGCTGTGTGGGCCAGGCCTGTGGGGACAAAAGTCTGAAAACACAAACTCCGCTTAGGATTCGGGACATAGGTATGGCACGCCCAATCTACAGACTGTGATAACACTTAGGGATATGAAAAAGGGTGAGTTTGAGGTGCTTGCTCAGGTTTTGTCTCTGGATTTGTGTCAAAAATGTGGGTGGAATGCTGGCGTGGCCTCATGGGTTGTGGATGGCTTTCCTTCTCTGAGGATTTGACCCGATCCCAAGAGTTTGGGTACATTCTGTGGGATGGGAGGAGTCTTTTCTGTTTTTTATTTTATTTTATTTTATATTTTATTTTATGTACCTCAAGTGTCCCAATAAAAGAGGGATTCCAGAGCAGAGTCCTTGGGAGGGACAACTGGATATCCCCACCTCTGTTTAAGTTTGGGGGCATAGGGGCATGGCAAGTCCAATAGGCGGGCTCTTGATTCAGACACTGAGAGGCCTTCCTTGAGGACAGGGCTCATGCTGAGGTTCACAATGCCTATTTGTGCCCAACAAGGCCCTCTAGCATGGGAAGTGCCTCATTGGCCACGCTAGATTATTCTACACTGAACGTTGGAGAATATGCCAACCACAAGGTTTCCAGCCATGGCGAAGGAAGAGTTGTGATTTCTGCATCACGTTCACCCCTGGACAGTGTTTGGAGTTTAGGTCTAGGTTCTGAAACCCGAAAACTGAGGTTGGAAGAGATGAAGACCTAAGGACCTGATGGGTCCAATGAGCTCAGTGTGCAGCCAGCTGTTGAGCGTAGGTCTGGAGGTGTGGGCTCATGCTGTGTCAGACAAGGCATTAGACAGGGTAGACTGCATATTTGGGGTGCAGTCGAGTGGCGTTCAGTTGATCCTTATTCGGGTTTCTAGGTAGCTCCATAAGGCAACGTTTTTCTGCTGGAGGGCAGGCAGTGTGCTGCATTATGGCCCCAGTATTGCCAATCTGTAGGGCTTTTGGGGCAGGGGTGTGAGGACAGTAGTCTGAGAACACAAGCTAGGCTTAGTTTTGGGGGTGAGTGCACAGAAGGCACACTCTGCAGAGCTGAATCAAGATCTCATGCACCTGAAGTCAGGGCGAATATCAGACGTTTGCTCAGGTTGGAGTTTCTGTCCATGATGGCCCCTTTATAAAGTGGAGCGTCTCAAGAGGCCATGTAGATTTTCCCACAATGGGAGTTGTGAGATGCTCCAGACTGCAAAGATTCCTTCTGTGGGACACTTGAGACCTGTTGGATGGCTCTAGGATGTCCCATGTGGAACGACTCCAGAGTAGGGTTCTAAGGATGGATGCCTGGGCAGCCCGCCTCCCATTCTAGTTGTCTCCTAGCAACAAGGCAGGCCCTGGGGGAGAAACCAAGGGGGTTGAGTTGACATGGACTCTCCCGACAATAGATCATAATGTGGGTTTAAGTCCATGGAGACCTTGGAATGGGGCGCTTGATCCGGGGCCCTGAAAGATTCTCCTAAACAGAGGTTTTTATAGAGCTCCAAAGAGTACATTTCCTATGTGGAGATGAGATTTTTCTGATGAGTGCCTCAGTAATCCCCCGTATTCTGGTATTGGAAACCAGGCCTCTGAGGAGAGATGCCTGGAAACAAAAGCAATGGATCCGATTAGAGCCCAAGTGCCTGTCCAGTTCAATCTTATTCTATGGGGATATCTGTCTCTGGGTCTGAGTGGAGGTAGTTTCCTAACTTGTGAAAGATCATCCCTGTTTGTCCTGGGCAGCCAACACTATTGGGATGGCCTCGGGGAGTTTGGGGGATTCTCCTAATCTATAGGGTTGTGGCCAATGGAAATGGCAGAATTCCAGTGGAGAGGGAAGCCACAGTCCTGAGGTGTGTCTCCAGGGGCCCCAGCTTGGATGGTATGTGGGCCAGGACTGTGGAGACAGAAGACTGAAATCACAAACTCAGCTTAGGTTTGGTATGTATGAAGGCTCGATCTACAGACAGTAAGAATTTCCCGGACTATGAAGAAAGGGCGAGTATGTGGCGCTTGCTCAAGCTTTTGTCTCTGGATTTTGTGTCAACGGTGGCCGTGGAATGTCGGGGTGTCATCAAGGGCCATGGACAATTCTTTCTCTGGTGATTTGGCCTGATCCCAAGGGGTTGGGATCATTCTGTGGATGGGAAGAGTCCTTTCTGTATTTTTTTTTTTTACCTCAGGTGTTCCACCAAAGAGGGATTCCAGAGTAGAGCCCTGAGTAGGGGTGACTAGACATCTCGAACTCTGGTTGAGATTGGGGGACTAGGGGCTTGGCAAGCCCATATGTGGGCTGTTGTTCCAGTGACTAAGAGGCTTTACATGAGGATAGGGCTCACGCTGAGGGTCACAATGTGTGTTTGTGCACATTGTGGCCCTCAGGGATAGGTGGGGCCTCATAGTCCATGCTGCTTTCTCCTACAATGAACATTGGACAACATGCCAACCACTAGGTTTCTTGCCAAGGCGAAGGAGAAGTTCTGATTCTTGCATCACGTTCACTCCTGAGCAGTGAGTGGAGATAAGGTCTAGGTTCTGAAGGTGAAAACTGATTTGGGTAGAGATGATGGCCTAAAGCCTTTGTGGGTGTGATATGCTCTGTGTACGGCCAGCTGTCTGGGTGTTGAACTGGAGGTCTGCCCTCAGGCTGTGTCAGACAGGGCTTTAGTGCACAGGCTAGACTTATAATTGGGGTATGGTCGAGTGGCATGCAGGTTGTTACTCATTTGGCGTTTCCGGTTAGCCCTATAGGGCAACATTTTTCTTCTGGAGGGCAGGCAGAGTGCTGCATTGTGTCTCCAGAATTGCCAAACTGGAGGGGTGTGGCCAGGATTGTGAGAAAGGAAGTCTGAAAACACAAGCTAGCACGAGTTTTGGGGCCAAGAGCATGGCAGGCCCACTCTGCAGAGGCTGAATCGAGATCTCCTGCAGGTGAGGTCAGGGCGAGTATCAGATGTTGCCTCAAGCTGGAGTTTGTGTCCATGACGGCCCCTTCCTGAAGGGGGTGGGGGCGTCATGAGGCCAGGGAGGTTTCCCTACGCTGGGAGTTGTGAGCTGCTCCAAACTTCAAAGATTCCTTCTTCAGGACAGTCGAGTACTATTGGATGGTTCCAGGATGCCCCATACAGAAAGACTCGAGAGCAGGGGCCTAAGCATCGATGCCGAGAAACGCCAAATCACCTTCCCATTGCCTGGTCGAGACAAGGCACGCTCAATCTGCGTGCTCTTGGGTGAGCTACCCAGAAGGCTGAGTTTAAATGGACTCTCCTGAGGATGAGTCATAATGTGGGTTGGTGGCCATGGAGATCTTGGAATTTGGCAGTAGCTAAGGGACTCTGCAGGATTCTCCATCCCGAAGGGCTTGACACAACTCCAACAAGGAAGCTTCCCATGTGGAGATGAGAGGTCTTCTGTCTGGTGCCTCAGGAAAGCCCCGTATGCTGGTCTTCGAACCCAGGCCTCTGAGGAGTGATACCTGGACACCAAAGCAAGAGTTCATAATAGGGCCTAGGGGCCTGTCTGGTTCAATCTTCTGTCTCTGCGGATATCTGTCTGTGTGTCTGCATGGAGGTAGTAGTTGCTCAGCTTGTGTCATAATGCCAGTATTTGTCCAGTGCGGCTTGTGGTAGTGGGATGTCCTTGGGGACCTTGAGGTTTCTACTATTTTGTAGAGTTGTGGCCAATGGAATGGGCAGTTTCTTAGGAGAGAGCAGGCACAGTTCTGTGGTGTGGCTCCAGAGACCCCAGCCTGGAGGCTGTGTGGGCCATGGCTGTGCAGACAGACATCCAAAAACCCTAACACAGCTCAGGTTTGGGGCCGAGGTTACGGCAGGCCTGATCTACAGTCCATGAGGGGAGCTCCTCTGGATATGAAAGAAGGGTGAGATGGAGGCAGTCGCTCAGGTTTTTGTCTCTGGGTGTTTTGTCCACAATGGCCATTTAATGTAGGAGTTGCCTCATGGGTCGTAGAAGTCTCCCTCTCTGGTAGTTTGTCCAGCCCCCAAGTGTTTGGGGTCATTCTGTGGGAAGGGAAGTGTCCTGTTTTCTGCCTCATGTGTCCCCCCAGTAGAGGGATTCTTGAGCATAGCAGTGGGTACTGACAATTGGAATACTCGCCCTCTGGTTAAGCCTGGGGGCCTATGGATATGACAAGCCCCATATGCAGGATCTTGGTCCAGCCACTGAGAGGCGTTACTTTAATACGGGACTCACGCTGAAGGTCACAATGCATGTCTGTGCCCTAGGTGGCCCTCAAGCACTGGCGTGGCCTTTCGGACAATGCAGGTTTTCCCACATTGAACGCTGGACAACATGCCAACCACAAGGTTTCTGGCCATGGGGAAGGAGGAATTCTAATTTCTGCATCACGTTCACCCCTGGGCAGTGATTGGAGATAAGGTCTAGGTTTTGAAGCCTGAAAACCAAGGATGAAAAGAGATGACGACCTACAGAAATAGCGGGTCCTATGTGTCCATGTTGGGGCCAGCTGTCTGGGTGTCATTTGGGATGTCTTGTCTCAGGCTGTGCCAGACAGGGCATTAGAATACAGGGTGGGCTGTATAATTGCTTTACAATCGAGTGGCATGCATTAGAAAATGATTTGGGGTTTCTTATTAGCAGCATAGGGCAAATTTTTTCTTCTGGAGGGCAGGCAGAGTGCTGCATTGTGGCTTCGGAATTCCCAATCTGGAGGGCTTGTGGGCCAGGAGAGTGAGGACGGAAGTCTGAGAACACAAGCTAGGCTTAGGTTTCGGGGCAAGGACATGGCAGGCACACTCTGCAGAGCTGAATTGAGATCTCATGCGTCTGAAGTCAAGTCGAGGTTCAGACTTTGGCTCAGGTTTGAGTTTCTGTCCATGTGGGCCCCTTCAGGAAGGGGGGGAATTATGAGGCCGTGGGGGTTTTCCCACTATTGGAGTTGTGAGATGCTCCAAACTGCAAGGATTCCTTCTGTGGGACAATTAAGATTTGTTGGATGGCTCCAGGACGTCTTATAAGGTATTTTTCCAGAACAGGGTCCTAAGTATGGATGCCTGGGCAGGCAGCCTCACATTCCAATTGTCTCCTAGCAACAAGAAACGTTTGATCTGCTGGCTTGTGGTAGCAACAGAGGGGGCTGAGTTGAAATGGACTTTCCTGAGGATGGTCTTAATGTTGGTTTGAGTCCATGGAGACCTTGGTATGGGGCAGTGGCACCAGGGCCCTGAAGGATTCTCCTAACCAGAGGTTATGACAAAGCTCCAATGAGCAAGATTTCCATGGGGAGACGAGATTTGTTATTAATGGTGCCTCAGGAAACCACCATATGCTGGTATTGGAAACGAGGCCTCTGAGGAGAGATGCCTGGAAACCAAAGCAATGGATCTGATTAGGGCCTAGGGGCCTGTCCGGTTCAATATTCTTTTCTGGGGACATCTGTTGTCTGAGTGGAGGTAGTTGCTCAGCTGGTTTGAGATCACCCCTGTTTGTCCTGGGCGGCCTACACTATTGGGATGGCCTCGGTGACTTTGGAGGTTTTTCCTCATTTGCAAGGTTGTGGCCAATGGAATGGGAAGAATTCCCTTGAAAGGGAAGCACAGTCCTGAGGTGTGGCTCCAGGGACCCAAGTGTGGAGCGTGTGTGGTCCAGGGCTATTTGGACAAAAGGCTGAAAACACAAACTCCACTTAGGTTGGGGGATGTAGGTATGGCCGGCCCGATCTATAGACCGTGAGGAGAACTCTTCGGGATATGAACAAAGGGCGAATGTGAGGTGCTTGCTCATGCTTTTTTTTTTTTTTCTGGAAATCTGTCATCGATTGCCATGGAATGTCGGGGTGTCCTCATGGGCCATCGATGAGGCTCCCTTTCTGGGGATTTGACCTGATCCCAAGAGTTTGGGGTCATTCTGTAGGAAGGGAGGAGGCCTTTCTGGTTTTTTTGTTTATTTTTTGTTTATTTATTTATTTTTTTTACCTCAGGTGGACCACCAAAATAGGGATTCCAGAGCAGAGACGTGGGTTGGGGCAACTGGACAACCAGACCTCTGGTTAACATTGCGTCCTAAGAACATGGCAAGCCCCATATGTGGGCTCTTGGTCCAGACACTGAGAGGCCTTCCTTGAGGATAGGTCTCACACTGAGTTTCACAATGTGTTTTTGTGCCCAAGGAGCCCCTCAAATCAGGGCGTGGCCTAATGTACCATGCTGGTTTCTCCTACACTGAACGTTGTACAATATGGCAACCACAAGTTTTCTGGCCATGGGGAAGATGGAGTTCTAATTTCTGCAACACTTTCACTCCTGGACTGTGATTGGATTTAAGGTCTAGGTTCTGAAGCCTGAAATCTGAGGTTGGGAAGAGATGAAGACCTAAGGCCATGGTGTGGCTGATGTGCTCAGTGTTCGGCCAGCTGTTGAGTGTGGGTTGGGAGGTGCAGGCTCAGGCTGTGGCAGACAGGGAATTAGTGCCCAGGCTAGACTGTATCATTGGGGTGCAGTCGAGTTTCGTGCAGGATGGTACTCATTTGTGGTTACTGGGTAGCCCCAGACGGCAACGTTTTTCTTCTGGAGGGAAGACACAGTGCCACATAGTGGCTCCAGAATTCCCAAACTGGAAGACTTGTGGGCCAGGAGTGTGAGAAAAAAATTCTGAGAACACAAGCCAGACTTAGATTTCGGGGTGAGGGGACGGCAGGCACCCTCTGCAGAGATGATTCGAGATCCCGTATGCCTGAAGACAGAGCTAGGATCAGACGTTGTCTTACGTCGGAGTTTCTGTCCATGACGGCCCCTTCATGAAGGGGACGGTGTCACGAGGACATGGAGGTTTTCCCACGATGGGAATTGTGAGATGCTCCAAACCGCAATGATTCCTTCTGTGGGACAGTCGAGACCTGTTGGATGGCTCCAGGACATCCCATAAGGAAGTTATCCAGAGCAGGGTTCTAAGGATGGATGTCTGGGCAGCCTGCCTCCCATTCCAGGTGTCTCATAGCGCCAAGGCAAGTTCGATCTGCTGGATCTAGGGGAGCAACCGAGGCGGGTGTGTTGAAATGGGTGAGTTGAGGATGGGTCATAATGTGCTTTTGTGTCCATGTAGACCTTGGAATGGGGTGCTTGAACCGGGGCCTTGAGGGATGTTCATAACCGGAGGTTTTGATGGAGCTCTAAAGAGTATGATTCCTATGTAGAGAAGAGAATTGTTTTGATGAGTGCCTAAGGAATCTCCCATATGATGGTATTGGAAACCAGGCCTCTGAGGAGAGATGACTGGAATCAAAAGCAATGGATCTGATTAGGGCCTAAGTGCCTGTCCAGTTCAATCTTATTCTATGGGGATATCTGTGTCTGGGTCTGAGTGGAGGTAGTTTCCTAACTTGTGAGAGATCATCCCTGTGTGTCCTGGGCAGCCAACATTATTCGGATGGCCTGGGGGAGTTTGGAGGATTCTCCTAATCTATTGGGTTGTGGCCAATGGAAATAGCAGAATTCCCCTGGAGAGGGAAGCCACAGTCCTGAGGTGTGGCTCCAGGGGCCCCAGCTTGGATGGTGTGTAGGCCAGGCCTGTGGGGACAGAAGTCTGAAAACACAAACTCAGCTTAGTTTTGGGGATGTATGTATGAAGGCTCGATCTACAGACCGTGAGAATTTTCCGGGCTATGAACAAAGGGCGAGTATGTGGCGCTTGCTCAGGCTTTTGTCTCTGGATTTTGTGTCAACGGTGGCCGCGGAATGTCGGAGTGACCTCAAGGGCCATGGACAATTCTTTCTCTGGTGATTTGGCCTGATCCCAAGTAGTTAGGATCATTCTGTGGATGGGAAGAGTCCTTTATGTATTTTTTTTTTTTACCTCAGTTCTCCCACCAAAGAGGGATTCCAGAGTAGAGCCCTGAGTAGGTGTGACTAGACATCTCGAACTCTGGTTGAGATTGGGGGACTAGGGGCTTGGCAAGCCCCATATGTGGGCTGTTGTTCCAGTCACTAAGAGGCTTTACATGAGGATAGGGCTCACGCTGAGGGTCACAATGTGTGTTTGTGCAAATTGTGGCCCTCAGGGATTGGTGGGGCCTCATAGTCCATGCTGCTTTCTCCTACAATGAACATTGGACAACATGCCAACCACTAGGTTTCTTGCCAAGGCGAAGGAGAAGTTCTGATTCTTGCATCACGTTCACTCCTGAGCAGTGAGTGGAGATAAGGTCTAGGTTCTGAAGGTGAAAACTGATTTGGGTAGAGATGATGGCCTAAAGCCATTGTGGGTGTGATATGCTCTGTGTACGGCCAGCTGTCTGGGTGTTGGACTGGAGGTCTGCCCTCAGGCTGTGCCAGAGAGGGCTTTAGTGCACAGGCTAGACTGTAAAATTGGGGTGTGGTCGAGTGGCATGCAGGTTGTTACTCATTTGGTGTTTCCGGTTAGCCCTATAGGGCAACATTTTTCTTCTGGAGGGCAGGCAGAGTGCTGCATTGTGTCTCCAGAATTGCCAAACTGGAGGGGTGTGGCCAGGATTGTGAGGAAGGAAGTCTGAAAACACAAGCTAGCACGAGTTTTGGGGCCAAGAGCATGGCAGGCCCACTCTGCAGAGGCTGAATCGAGATCTCCTGCAGGTGAGGTCAGGGCGATTATCAGATGTTGCCTCAAGCTGGAGTTTGTGTCCATGACGGCCCCTTCCTGAAGGGGGTGGGGGCGTCATGAGGCCAGGCAGGTTTCCCTACTCTGGGAGTTGTGAGCTGCTCCAAACTTCAAAGTTTCCTTCTTCAGGACAGTCGAGTACTATTTGATGGTTCCAGGATTCCCCATACAGAAAGACTCGAGTGCACGGGCCTAAGCATGGATGCCGAGAAACGCCAACTCACCTTTCCATTGCCTGGTCGAGACAAGGCACGCTCAATCTGCGCGCTCTTGGGTGAGATACCCAGAAGGCTGAGTTTAAATGGACTCTCCTGAGGATGAGTCTTAATGTGGGTTGGTGGCCATGGAGACCTTGGAATTTGGCAGTAGCTAAGGGACTCTGCAGGATTCTCCAACCCGTAGGGCTTGACACAACTCCAACAAGGAAGCTTCCCATGTGGAGATGAGAGGTCTACTGTCTGGTGCCTCAGGAAAGCCCCGTATGCTGGTCTTCGAACCCAGGCCTCTGAGGAGTGATACCTGGACACCAAAGCAAGAGTTCATAATAGGGCCTAGGGGCCTGTCTGGTTCAATCTTCTGTCTCTGCGGATATCTGTCTGTGTGTCTGCATGGAGGTAGTAGTTGCTCAGCTTGTGTCATAATGCCCCTATTTGTCCAGTGCGGCTTGCGGTAGTGGGATGTCCTTGGGGACCTTGAGGTTTCTACTATTTTGTAGAGTTGTGGCCAATGGAAAGGGCAGTTTCTTAGGAGAGAGCAGGCACAGTTCTGTGGTGTGGCTCCAGGGACCCCAGCCTGGAGGCTGTGTGGGCCATGGCTGTGCAGACAGACATCCAAAAACCCTAACTCAGCTCAGGTTTGGGGCCGAGGTTACGGCAGGCCTGATCTACAGTCCATGAGGGGAGTTCCTCTGGATATGAAAGAAGGGTGAGAGGGAGGCAGTCGCTCAGGCTTTTGTCTCTGGATGTTTTGTCCACAATGGCCGTTTAATGTAGGAGTTGCCTCATGGGTCGTAGAAGTCTCCCTCTCTGGTAGTTTGTCCAGCCCCCAAGAGTTTGGGGTCATTCTGTGGGAAGGGAAGTGTCCTGTTTTCTGCTTCATGTTTCCCCCCAGTATAGGGATTCTAGAGCATAGCAGTGGGTACTGACAACTGGAATACTCGCCCTCTGGTTAAGCCTGGGGGCCTATGGATATGACTAGCCCCATATGCAGGATCTTGGTCCAGCCACTGAAAGGCGTTACTTTAACACGGGACTCAAGCTGCAGGTCACAATGCATGTCTGTGCCCTAGGCGGCCCTCAAGCACTGGCGGGGCCTTTCGGACAATGCAGGTTTTCCCACATTGAACGTTGGACAACATGCCAACCACAAGGATTCTGGCCATGGGGAAGGAGGAATTCTAATTTCTGCATCACGTTCACCCCTGGGCAGTGATTGGAGATAAGGTCTAGGTTCTGAAGCCTGAAAACCGAGGTTGGGAAGAGATGACGACCTACAGCCATAGCGGGTCCAATGTGTCCAGGTTGGGGCCAGCTGTCTGGGTGTCGTTTGGGATGTCTTGTCTCAGGCTGTGCCAGACAGGGCATTAGAATACAGGGTGGGCTGTATAATTGCTTTACCATCGAGTGGCATGCATTAGAAAATCATTTGGGGTTTCTTATTAGCAGCATAGGGCAAAGTTTTTCTTCTGTAGGGCAGGCAGAGTGCTGCATTGTGGCTTTGGAATTCCCAAACTGGAGGGCTTGTGGGCCAGGAGAGTGAGGACGGAAGCTGAGAACACAAGCTAGGCTTATTTTTCGGGGCAAGGACATGGCAGGCACACTCTGCAGAGCTGAATTGAGATCTCATGCGTCTGAAGTCAGTCGGGGTTCAGATTTACCTCAGGGTTGAGTTTCTGTCCATGTTGGCCCCTTCAAGAAGAGGGGCGATTATGAGGCCATGGGGGTTTTCCCACTATTGGAGTTGTGAGATGCTCCAAAACGCAAGGATTCCTTCTGTGGGACAATTAAGATTTGTTGGATGGCTCCAGGACGTCTTATAAGGTATTTTTCCAGAACAGCGTTCTAAGTATGGATGCCTGGGCAGCCAGCCTCACATTCCAATTGTCTCCTAGCAACAAGAAACGTTTGATCTGCTGGCTTGGGGTAGCAACAGAGGGGGCTGAGTTGAAATGGACTTTCCTGAGGATGGTCTTAATGTTGGTTTGAGTCCATGGAGACCTTGGTATGGGGCAGTGGCACCAGGGCCCTGAAGGATTCTCCTAACCAGAGGTTATGACAAAGCTCCAATGAGCAAGTTTTCCATGGGGAGACGAGATTTGTTCTTATTGGTGCCTCGAAACCACCATATGCTGGTATTGGAAACGAGGCCTCTGAGGAGAGATGCCTGGAAACCAAAGCAATGGATCTGATTAGGGCCTAGAGTCCTGTCCGGTTCAATATTTTTCTCTGGGAACATCTCTTGTCTGAGTGCAGGTAGTTGCTCAGCTGGTTTGAGATCACCCCTGTTTGTCCTGGGCAGCCTACACTATTGGGATGGCCTCGGTGACTTTGGAGGTTTTTCCTAATTTGCAAGGTTGTGGCCAATGGAATGGGAAGAATTCCCTTGAAAGGGAAGCACAGTCCTGAGGTGTGGCTCTAGGGACCCAAGTGTGGAGAGTGTTTGGTCCAGGGCTATTTGGACAAAAGTCTGAAAACACAAACTCCACTTAGGTTGGGGGATGTATGTATGGCCGGCCCGATCTATAGACCGTGAGGAGAACTCTTCGGGATATGAACAAAGGGCGAATGTGAGGAGCTTGCTCATGCTTTTTTTTTTTTTTTTTCTGGAAATGTGTCACCAATAGCCATGAAATGTCGGGGTGTCCTCATGGGCCATCGATGAGGCTCCCTTTCTGGGGATTTAACCCGATCCCAAGGGTTTGGGGTCATTCTGTTGGAAGGGAGGAGGCCTTTCTGTTTTTTTTGTTTATTTATTTTTGTTTATTTGTTTTTTTTTTTTTTACCTCAGGTGGACCACCAAATGAGGGATTCCAGAGCAGAGTCGTGGGTGGGGGCAACTGGACAACCAGAACTCTGGTTAACATTGGGACCTAAGAACATGGCAAGCCCCATATGTGGGCTCTTGGTCCAGACACTGAGAGGCTTTCCTTGAGGATAGGTCTCACACTGAGTTTCACAATGTGTTTTTGAGCCCAAGGAGCCCCTCAAATCAGGGCGTGGCCTAATGTACCATGCTGGTTTCTCCTACACTGAACATTGCACAATATGGCAACCACAGGTTTTCTGGCCATGGGGAAGAAGGAGTTCTAATTTCTGCACACTTTCACTCCTGGACTATGATTGGATTTAAGGTCTAGGTTCTGAAGCATGAAAACCGAGTTTGGGAAGAGATGACGACCTACAGCCATAGCGGGTCCTATGTGTCCAGGTTGGGGCCAGCTGTCTGGGTGTCGTTTGGGATGTCTTGTCTCAGGCTGTGCCAGACAGGGCATTAGTATACAGGGTAGGCTGTATAATTGCTTTACCATTGAGTGACATGCATTAGAAAATCATTTGGGGTTTCTTATTAGCAGCATAGGGCAAAGTTTTTCTTCTGGAGGGCAGGCAGAGTGCTGCATTGTGGCTTCGGAATTCCCAAACTGGAGGGCTTGTGGGCCAGGAGAGTGAGGACGGAAGCTGAGAACACAAGCTGGGCTTAGGTTTCGGGGCAAGGGCATGGCAGGCACACTCTGCAGAGCTGAATTGAGATCTCATGCGTCTGAAGTTAGGTCGAGGATCAGACTTTGGCTCAGGTTTGCGTTTCTTTCCATTTTGGCCCCTTCAAGAAGAGGGGCGATTATGAGGCCATGGGGGTTTTGCCACTATTGGAGTTGTGAGATGCTCCAAACCGCAAGGTTTCCTTCTGTGGGACAATTAAGATTTGTTGGATGGCTCCAGGACGTCCTATAAGGTATTTTTCCAGAACAGGGTTCTACGTATGGATGCCTGGGCAGCAGCCTCACATTCCAATTGTCTCCTAGCAACAAGAAACGTTTGATCTGCTGGCTTGGGGTAGCAACAGAGGGGGCTGAGTTGAAATGGACTTTCCTGAGGATGGTCTTAATGTTGGTTTGAGTCCATGGAGACCTTGGTATGGGGCAGTGGCACCAGGGCCCTGAAGGATTCTCCTAACCAGAGGTTATGACAAAGCTCCAATGAGCAAGTTTTCCATGGGGAGACGAGATTTGTTCTTATTGGTGCCTCAGGAAACCACCATATGCTGGTATTGGAAACGAGGCCTCTGAGGAGAGATGCCTGGAAACCAAAGCAATGGATTTGATTAGGGCCTACAGGCCTGTCCGGTTCAATATTTTTTCTGGGGACATCTCTTGTCTGAGTGGAGGTAGTTGCTCAGCTGGTTTGAGATCACCCCTGTTTGTCCTGGTCGGCCTAAACTATTGGGATGGCCTCGGTGACTTTGGAGGTTTTTCCATTTTTGCAAGGTTGTGGCCAATGGAATGGGAAGAATTCCCTTGAAAGGGAAGCACAGTCCTGAGGTGTGGCTCCAGGGACCCATGTGTGGAGCGTGTGTGGTCCAGGGCTATTTGGACAAAAGTCTGAAAACACAAACTCCACTTAGGTTGGGGGATGTAGGTATGGCCGGCCTGATCTATAGACCGTGAGGAGACCTCTTCGGGATATGAACAAAGGGCGAATGTGATGTGCATGCTCATGCTTTTTTTTTTTTTCTGGAAATGTGTCACCGATTGCCATGGAATGTCGGGGGATCCTCATGGGCCATCGATGAGGCTCCCTTTCTGGGGATTTGACCCGATCCCAAGAGTTTGGGGTCATTCTGACAGAAGGGAGGAGGTCTTTCTGTTTTTTGTTTTTTTGTTGTTTTTTTTTTTTTTTTTTTTTTTTTTTACCTCAGGTGGACCACCAAAAGAGGCATTCCAGAGCAGAGTCCTGGGGAGGGGCGACTGGACAACCAGACCTCTGGTTAACATTGGGACCTAAGAACATGGCAAGCCCCATATTTGGGCTCTTGGTCCAGACACTGAGAGGCCTTCCTTGAGGATTGGTCTCACACTGAGTTTCACAATGTGTTTTTGTGCCCAAGGAGCCCCTCAAGTCAGGGCGTGGCCTAATGTACCATGCTGGTTTCTCCTACACTGAACGTTGCACAATATGGCAACCACAAGTTTTCTGGCCATGGGGAAGAAGGAGTTCTAATTTCTGCAACAATTTCACTCCTGGACTGTGATTGGATTTAAGGTCTAGGTTCTGAAGCCTGAAAACTGAGGTTGGGAAGAGATGAAGCCCTAAGGCCATGGTGTGTCTGATGTGCTAGTGTTCGGCCAGCTGTTGAGTGTGGGTTGGGAGGTGCAGGCTCAGGCTGTGGCAGTCAGCGAATTAGTGTCCAGGCTAGACTGTATCATTGGGGTGCAGTCGAGTTTCGTGCAGGATGGTACTCATTTGTGGTTACTGGGTAGCCCCAGAGGGCAACGTTTATCTTCTGGAGGGAAGACACAGTGTCACATACTGGCTCCAGAATTCCCAAAATGGAAAGCTTGTGGGCCAGGAGTGTGAGGAAAAAATACTGAGAACACAAGCCAGACTTAGATTTCGGGGTGAAGGGACGGCAGGCACCCTCTTCAGAGATGATTCGAGATCCCGTATACCTGAAGACAGAGCTAGGATCAGACGTTGGCTTAGGTCGGAGTTTCTGTCCATGACGGCCCCTTCATGAATGGGAGGGTGTCACGAGGACATGGAGGTTTTCCCACGATTTGAATTGTGAGATGCTCCAAACCGCAATGATTCCATCTGTGGGACAGGTGAGACCGGTGGATGGCTCCAGGACATCCCATAAGGAAGTTATCCAGAGCAGGGTTCTAAGGATGGATGCCTGGGCAGCCTGCCTCCCATTCCAGGTGTCTTATAGATCCAAGGCATGTTCGATCTGCCTGATCTAGTGGAGCAACCAATCAGGTGTGTTGAAATGGGTGAGTTGAGGATGGGTCATAATGTGCATTTGTGTCCATGGAGACCTTGGAATGGGGTCTTGATCCGGGTCCTTGAGGGATGTTCATAACCGGAGGTTTTGATGGAGCTCTAAAGAGTATGTTTCCTATGTAGAGAAGAGAATTGTTTTGATGAGTGCCTAAGGAATCTCCCATATGCTGGTATTGGAAACCAGGCCTCTGAGGAGAGATGACTGGAAACAAAAGCAATGGATATGATTAGAGCCTAGGTGCCTGTCCGGTTCAATCTCTTTGCTGGGGATACGTGTCTAAGTATCTGAGGTGAGGTAGTTGCTCAGATTGTGTCAGATCGCCCCTGTTTGTCCTGGGCGACCTATAATATTGGAATGGCCTCGGGACTTTGGAGTTTCTCCTAATCTATAGGGTTGTGGCCAATGGAATGGGCAGAAATCCCCTGGAGAGGGCAGGCAAAGTTCTGAGTTTGGCTCTAGGGGCCCAACCTTGAGGGTGTGTGGGCCAGGCCTGTGGAGCAAAAATCTGAAAACACAAACTCCGCTTAGGATTGGGGACATAGTTATGGCACGCCCAATCTACAGACCGTGATAACACTTCAGGATATGAAAAAGTGTGAGTTTGAGGTGCTTGCTCAGATTTTGTCTCTGGATTTGTGTCAACAATGTGGGTGGAATGCTGGCATGGCCTCATGGGTTGTGGACGGTTTTCCTTCTCTGAGGATTTGACCCAATCCCAATAGTTTGTGTATGTTCTGTGGGATGGGAGGAGTCCTTTCTTTTATTTTATTTTATTTTATTTTATTTTTTGTACCTCATGTGTCCCAATAAAGGAGGGATTCCAGAGCAGAGTCCTCGGGAGGGACAACTGGACAACCCCACCTCTGTTTTAGTTTGGGGGCCTAGGGGCATGGCAAGTCCAATATGTGGGCTCTTGATTCAGACACTGAGAGGCCTTCCTTGAGGACAGGGCTCATGCTGAGGGTCACAATGCCTATTTGTGCCAACAAGGCCCTCAAGCATGGGAAGGGCCTCATGGGCCATGCTGGATTCTCCGACACTGAACGTTGGAGAATATGCCAACCACAAGGTTTCTGGCCATGGCGAAGGAAGAGTTGTGACTTCTGCATCACGTTCACCCCTGGACAGTGTTTGGAGTTTAGGTCTAGGTTCTGAAACCCGAAAACCGAGGTTGGGAAGAGATGAAGACCTAAGGACCTGTTGGGTCCAATGAGCTCAGTGTGCGGCCAGCTGTTGAGCGTAGGTCTGGAGGTGTGGGCTCATGCTGTGTCAGACAAGGCATTAGACAGGGTAGACTGAATATTTGGGGTGCAGTCGAGTGGCGTTCAATTGATCCTCATTCGGGTCTCTAGGTAGTTTCATAAGACAACGTTTTTTCTCTGGGAGGGCAGGCAGTGTGCTGCATTGTGGCCCCAGTATTGCCAAACTGTAGGGCTTTTGGGCCAGGGGTGTGAGGACTGTAATCTGAGAACACAAGCTAGGCTTAGTTTTTGGGGTGAGGGCACAGAAGGCACACTCTGCAGAGCTGAATCATGATCTCATGCACCTGAAGTCAGGGCGAATATCAGACGTTTGCTCAGGTTGGAGTTTCTGTCCATGATGGCCACTTTATAAAGTGGAGCGTCTCAAGAGGCCATGTAGATTTTCCCACAATGGGAGTTCTGAGATGCTCCAGACTGCAAAGATTCCTTCTGTGGGACACTTGAGACCTGTTGGATGGCTCTAGGATGTCCCATATGGAATGACTCCAGAGTAGGGTTCTAAGGATTGATGCCTAGGCAGCCCACCTCCCATTCTAGTTGTCTCCTAGCGACAAGGCAGGTTTGATCTGCAGGCCCTGGGGGAGAAACCAAGGGGGTTGAGTTGACATGGACTCTCCCGAGGATAGATCATAATGTGGGTTTAAGTCCATGGAGACCTTGGAATGGGGCGCTTGATCCGGGGCCCTGAAAGATTCTCCTAAACAGAGGTTTTTATAGAGCTCCAAAGAGTACATTTCCTATGTGGAGACGAGATTTTTCTGATGAGTGCCTCAGTAATCACCCTATGCTGGTATTGGAAACCAGGCCTCTGAGGAGAGATGCCTGGAAACAAAAGCAATGGATCTGATTAGGGCCTAAGTGCCTGTCCAGTTCAATCTTATTCTATGGGGATATCTGTCTCTGGGTCTGAGTGGAGGTAGTTTCCTAAATTGTGAAAGATCATCCCTGTTTGTCCTGGGCAGCCAACACTATTCGGATGGCCTCGGGGAGCTTGGAGGTTTCTCCTAATCTATAAGGTTGTGGCCAATGGAAATGGCAGAATTCCCCTGGAGAGGGAAGCCACAGTCCGGAGGTGTGGCTCCAGGGGCCCCAGCTTGGATGGTGTGTGGGCCAGGACTGTGGGGACAGAAGTCTGAAAACACAAACTCAGCTTAGGTTTGGGGATGTATGTATGAAGGCTCGATCTACAGAACGTGAGAATTTTCCGGGCTATGAACAAAGGGCGAGTATGTGGCGCTTGCTCAGGCTTGTCTCTGGATTTTGTGTCAACGGTGGCCGTGGAATGTCGGGGTGTCCTCAAGGGCCATGGACAATTCTTTCTCTGGTGATTTGGCCTGATCCCAAGGGGTTGGGATCATTCTGTGGATGGGAAAAGTCCTTTCTGTATTTTTTTTTTTTACCTCAGGTGTCCCACCAAAGAGGGATTCCAGAGCAGAGCCCTGAGTCGGGTCACTAGACATCTCGAACTCTGGTTGAGATTGGGTGACTAGGGGCTTGGCAAGCCCCATATGTGGGCTGTTGTTCCAGTCACTAAGAGGCTTCACATGAGAATAGGGCTCACGCTGAGGGTCACAATATGTGTTTGTGCAAATTGTGGCCCTCAGGGATAGGTGGGACCTCATAGTCCATGCTGCTTTCTCCTACAATGAACGTTGGACAACATGCCAACCACAAGGTTTCTTGCTACGGCGAAGGAGAAGTTCTGATTCTTGCATCACGTTCACTCCTGGGCAGTGAGTGTAGATAAGGTCTAGGTTATGAAGGTGAAAATTGAGGTTGGGTAGAGATGATGGCCTAAAGCCATTGTGGGTATGATATGCTCAGTGTACGGCCAGCTGTTCTGGTGTTGGACTGGAGGTCTGCCCTCAGGCTGTGTCAGACAGGGCTTTAGTGCACAGGCTAGACTGTATAATTGGGGTATGGTCGAGTGGCATGCAGGTTGTTACTCATTTGGCGTTTCTGGTTAGCCCTATAGGGCAACATTTTTCTTCTGGAGGCCAGGCAGAGTGCTGCATTGTGTCTCCAGAATTTCCAAACTGGAGGGGTGTGGCCAGGATTCTGAGGACGGAAGTCTGAGAACACAAGATAGGCTTAGGTTTCAAGACGAGGGCCCAGCAGGCACACTCTCAAGTGCTGAATCGAGATCTCATGCTTCTGAATTCAGGGCGAGGATCAGACTTTGGCTTAGGATGGAGTTTCTGTCCATGATGGCCCATTTATGAAGGTGTGGGGCATCATAAGAAATGGAGGTTTTCTCACAGTGTTATTGTGTGATGCTTCAAACCACAAGGATTCATTCTGCGAGACAGTCAAGACAGGTTGGTTGGATTAAAGACGTCCCATAAAGAAGTTCTCCAGAGCAGGGTTCTAAGGATGGATGCCTGGGCAGCCCGCCTCCCATTCTAACTGTCTCCTAGTGACAAGGAAGGTTTGATCTGCTGGCTCTGGGTGAGCAGCCGAGTGGGCTGATTTGAAATGGACTCTCCTGAGAATGTTTCATAATGTAAGTTTGTGTCCTTGGAGACCTTGGGATTGGGCCATGGTGCCAGCACCCTGAAGGATCCTCCTAACCTGAGGTATTGACACAGCTCCAAAGAGCAAGTTTCCCATGTGGAGATGAGATCTGTTCTGATTGTTTCCTTAGGAAACCCCCATATTCTGATATTGGAAACCAGGCCTCTGAGGAGAGATACCTAGAAACCAAAGCAATGCATCAGAAGTTGGCTCAGGTTGGAGTTTCTGTCTATGATGGCCCCTTTATAAAAGGGAGCATCTCATGAGGCCATGTAGGTTTTCCCACGATAGGAGTTGTGAGATGCTCCAATCTGCAAGGATTCCTTCTGTGGGACAGTCAAGACCTGTTGGAAGGCTCCAGGACATCCCATATGGAACGGCGCCAGAGCAGGATTCCAAGGATGGATGCCTAGAGAGTCTGCTTTGCATTCCAGTTGTCTCCTAGCGACAAGGCAGGTTTGATATTCTGCCTCTGGGGGAGTAATCGACGGGGCTGAGTTGAAATGTACTCTCCTGCCGAATGGTCATAATGCGGGTATGTGTCCATGGAGACCTTGGAATAGGACGGTTGCTCCGGCTACCTGAAGGTTTCTCCTAACTGGAGGCTTTTACAGAGCTCCAAAGGATAAGTTTCCCATGTGAAGACAAGATTTGTTCCGATTGGTATCTCTGGAATCCCCCATATGCTGGTATTGGAAAACAGGTCTCTGAGGAGAGATGCTTAGAAAAAAAAGCAATGGAACCAATTACATTCTAGGGGCCAGTCCAGTTTAATCTTCTTCTCTTGGGTTATCTGTCTATGGGTGAGTTGACGTCGTTGCTCAGCTTGTGAGAGATCGCCCCTCTTTGCCCTGGGTGGCCTACAGTATTGGAATGGCCTCTGGGACTTTGGAGGTTTCTCCTTATCTGTAGGGTTGTGGCCAATGGAATGGGAAGAATTTCCTTGGAGAGGGCAGGCACAGTCCTGAGGTGTGGCTCCAGGGGCCTCAGTCTGGAGGGTGTGTGGGACAGGGATGTCAGGATAGAAGTCTGAAAACACAAACTCGGCTTAGGTTTGGGGACGTAGGTATGGCAGGCCCAATCTACAGACTATGAGGAGAATTTTTTGGGCTATGACCTAAGGGTGAGTGTGAACGCTTGCTGAAGCTTATGTCTCTGGATTTTGTGTCAATAGTGGCCGTGGAATGTCGGGCTGGCCTCATGGGCCATGGACGAGTCTTTCTCTCTGGACCCCAATCACTTGGGATGGCCCAATCCCAAGTGATTGGGGTCATTCTGTGAGTGGGAGGAGTCCTTTCTGTGTTTATTTACCTCAAATGTCCCACCAAAGAGGGATTCCAGAGCAGAGCCCTGAGTAGGGGTGACTAGATGTCTCTACCTCTGGTTAAGATTGGGTGACTTGGGGCATGGCAGGTCCCATATGCGGGCTCATGGTCCAGCCACTGAGAGGCTTTACTTGAGGACAGGGCTCAAACTGAGGGTCCCAATGTGTGTTTGAGCCCACCGCAGCTCTTAAGCATAGGCAGGGCCTCAGGGACCCTACACTACCCTCAGGGGCCCTACTACTACCCCTGTAGGCCCTACAGGGGTCCTCCACTGAACGTTGGACAAGATGCCAACCACAAGATTCTGGCGAGAGGGAAGGAGGAGTTCTGATTTCTGCATCACGTTCACCCATGGGAAGTGAGTAGAGATAAGGTCTAGGATTCTGTAGCCTGAAAACCGAAGTTGGAAAGAGATGGCGACCTAAGGCCATGGCGGTTCAGATGTTCTCAGTGTACTGCAAGCTGTCTGGGTGTCGGTTGGGAATTCAGGCCTCAGGTTCTGTCAGAAAGGGCATTAGTGCACAGGCTAGACTATATAATTGGTGTACAGTTGAGTGACGTGCAGGTTTATCCTCATTGGAGGTTTCTGGGTAGACCCATAGGGCAATATTTTTCTTCTAGAGGGCAGGCAGAGTGCAGCACTGTGTCATCGGAAATCCCAAAATAGAGGGCGTGTGGTCCAGGAGAGTGAGGACGGAAGTCGGAGAACCCTAGCTACGCTTAGGTTTTGGGGTGAGGGCACAGCAGGTACACTCTGAAGAGCTGAATCAAGATCTCGTGCATCTGAAGTCAAGGCGAATATCAGCTGTTGGCTCAGTTTGGAGTTTCTTTCCATGATCTGCCTTCATGAAGATTGGGGGCATCATGTGACCTTGGAAGCTTTCCATGATATGAGTTGTTAGGTGGTCCATGCACAAGGACTCCTGTGGGACAGTCGAGACCTGTTGGATGGCTCAAGGATGTCCCATAAGGAACGACGCAAGAGCAGGGTTCTAAGGATGGATGCCTGAAGAGCCCAACTCGCATTTCAATTGTCTCCTAGCGACAAGGCAGGTTCAATCTGCTGGCTCTGGAGTAGCAACCGAGGGGGTTTAGTTGAAATGGACTCTCCTGAGGATGGGTCATAATTTGGGATTGTGTCCATGGAGATATTCAAATGGGGCAGTGGCTCCAGTGACCTGAAGTTTTCTCCTAACTGGAGGTTATGACACAGCTCCATAGAGCAAGATTCCCATGTGGAGACGAGATTTTTTCTGATAGGTAGCTCTGGAAACCCCCTTATGCTGGTATTGGAATCCAGGCCTCTGAGGAGAGATGCCTGAAAACAAAAGCAATGGATCCAATTAGGGCCTAGGTGCCTGTCTTGTTCAATATTCTTTTCTATGGATATCTGTCTAAGGTTCTGATTGGAGGTAGTGGCTCAGCTTGTGCCAGAGGGTCCCTGTATGTCCAGGACATCCTACACTATTGGGATGGCCTCAGAGATTTTGGATGATTCTCCTAATCTGTCAGGTTGTGCCACATGAATGAGCAGAATTCCCTTGGAGAGGGCAGGCACAGTCCTGAGGTGTGGCTCCATGGGGCCCAGCCTTTAGAATGTGTGGGTGAGGACAATGGAGACAGAAGTCTGAAAACACAAACTAGGCTTAGGTTTGGGGACATAGGTATGGCAGGCCCGATCTACAGACCTTGAGAATTTTGGGGGCTCTGAACAAAGGGCAAGTGTGTGGCGCTTTTTCAGGTTTTTGTCTCCGGATTTTGTGTCAATGGTGGCCGTGGAATGTCAGGCTGGCCTCATCGACCATGGACGAGTATTTCTCTCTGTGGATTTGGCCAGATTCCAAGTGTTTGGGGTCATTCTTTGGATGGTAGGAGTCCTTACTTTTTTTTTTCTTTATCTTGGTTTTTTTTTTTTTTTTTCCTTATGTGTCCCACCAAAGAGGGATTCCAGAAAAGAGCTCTGAATAAGGTTGACTAGACTTCTCAAGCTCTGGCTAGGATTGGGGGAGTAGGGGCATGGCAAGTCCCATATGCAGGCTCTTGGTCCAGCCCCGGAGAGGCTTTACTTGAGGCCAGGGTTCATGCTTAGGGTCCTAATGTGTGTTTGTGCCCATCGCAGCCCTCAAGCATGTCTGAGGCCTCATGGGCCATGCTGGGTTCTCATATACTGAACGTTGGACAACATGCCAACCACAAGGTTTCTGGTCATGGGGAAGGTGAAGTTCTGATTGCTGCATCACGTACATCACTTAGTTGTGAGTGGAGATAATGTCTAGGTTCTGAAGCCTGAAGACCAAGGTTGGGAAGAGATGATGACCTAAGGCCATGGCATGTTCGATGTGTTCAGTGTGAGGCCAGGTGTCTGGGTGTCGGTCACGAGGTCTGGGGTCAGGCTGTGTCAGACAGGGCATTAGTGCCCAGGCTAGACTGTATAATTGGGGTACAGTCTAGAGAATTGCAGGTTGATCCTCATTTGATGTTTCTGGGTAGACCCCTAGGGCAAAGTCTCTCTTCTGGAGGGCAGGAAGAGTGCTGCATTTTGTCTCCAGAATTCCCAAAGTGGAAGGCTTGTGGGCCAGGAGTGTGAGGATGGAAGTCTGAGAACGTGAGCTGGCTTAGGTTTTGGGGCGAGGGCAAGGCAGGCACACTCTGCAGAGCTGAATTGAGATCTCATGCATCTGAAGTCAGGGCGAGGATCAGACGGGAGTTTCTGTCCATGATGTCCTCTACCTGAAGGTGGAGGCATCACGAGGCCATGGAGGTTTTCCCACGGTGCGAGTGTGTGATGCTGCAAACCACAAGGATTCCTTCTGCAGGACAGTTGAGACCTGTTGAATGGATCAAGGACACCCCATTAGGAATTTCTCCAGAGCAGAGTTCTAACAACGGATACCTGGGCAACGAACTCGCATTCCAATTGTCTCCTAGTGACAAAGCAGGTTTGATCTGCTGGCACTGGGTGAGCAACCACCAGGTTTGATTTGAAATGGACTCTCCTGAGGATGGGTCATAATGTGGGATTGTGTCCATTGAGACATTGGAATGGGTTGGTGGCTCCAGTGACGTGAAATTTTCTCCTAACTGGAGGTTTTGACACAGTTCCATATAGCATGATTCCCATGTGGCATGCGATTTGTTCTGATTGGTAGCTCCAGAAACCCCCATGTGCTGGTATTGGAATCCAGGCCTCTGAGGAGAGATACATGAAAACAAAAGCAATGGATCCGTTTAGGGCCTAGGTGCCTGTCCTGTTCAATCTTCTTTTCTATGGATATCTATCTACAGGTCTGATTGGAGGTAGTGGCTCAGCTTGTGGCAGATGGTCCCTGTTTGTCCCGGACATTCTACAATATTGGGGTGGCCTCGGGGACATCGGATGTTTCTCCTAATCTGTCAGGTTGTGCCAAAGGAATGAGCAGAATTCCCATGGAGAGGGCAGGCACAGTCCTGAGGTGTGGCTCCATGGGGCCAAGCCTTGAGGGTGTGTGGGCCAGGACAATGGAGACAGAAGTCTGAAAACACAAACTTGGCTTAGGTTTGGGGACATAGGTATGGCAGGCCCGATCTACAGACCTTGAGAATTTTTCAGGCTTTGAACTAAGGGCGAGTGTGTGGCGCTTTTTCAGGCTTTTGTCTCCGGATTTTGTGTCAATGGTGGCCGTGGAATGTCAGGATGGCCCCATCAGCCATGGACGAGTATTTCTCTCTGTGAATTTGGCCCAATTCCAAGTGTTTGCGGTCATTCTTTGGACGGTAGGAGTCCTTTCTCTATTTTTTTTTAACCTCATGTGTCCCACCAAGGAGGGATTCTAGAGAAGAGATCTGAGTAGGTGTGACTAGACTTCTCAAGAACTAGTTAAGGCTTGGGGAGTAGGGGCATGGTAATCTCCATATGTGGGCTCTTGGTCCAGCCCCGGAGAGGCTTTACTTGAGGCCAGGGATCATGCTTAGGATCCTAATGTGTGTTTGTGCGCATCGCAGCCCTCAAGCATGTCTGAGGCCTCATGGGCCATGCTGGTTTCTCCTACATTGCACGTTGGACAACATGCCAACCACAGGGTTTCTGGTCATGGGGAAGGAGGAGTTCTGATTTCTGCATCACGTACACGGCATGGCAGTGAGTAGAGATAAGGTCTAGATTCTGAAGCCTGAAAACCGAGGTTGGTAAGAGATGACAACCTAAGGCCATGTTGGGTCCGATGCACTTAGTGTGCGGCCAGATGTCTGTGTCCATCATGAGGTCTGGGCTCAGGCTGTGTCAGGCAGGGCATTAGTCCCCAGGCTAGACTGTATAATTGGGGTACAGTCGAGTGATGTGAAGGTTGGTCCTCATTTGGGGTTTCTGGTTGGCCCCATAGGGCAAAGATTTTCTTCTGGAGGGCAGGCAGAGTGCTGCATTCTGGCTCCAGAATTGCCAACTTCAGGGCTTGTGGGCCAGGTGTTTTAGGACAGAAGTCTGAGAACACAAGTTCAGGTTTGAATTCGCAGCGGTGACATGGCAGGCACACTCTACAGACCTGAAATGAGATCTCGTGCATCTGAAGTCAGGGCGAGGATCAGATGTTGGCTTAGGTTGGAGTTTCTGTACATGATGTCCCCTTCATGAAGGTGGGGGGGGGGCATCAGGAAACCATGGAAGATTTCCAACTTTGTGAGTGTGTGATGCTCCAAACCACAAGGATTCCGTCAGCGGGACAGTCACGACCTTTTGGATGGATCAAGGACGTCCCATAAGAAATGCTCCAAAGCACAGTTCTAATGATGGATGCCTGGGCAGTCCAACTTGCATTCCAGTTGTGTCCTAGTGAAAAGGAGGATTTGATCTGCTGTCACTGGGGGAACAACCGAGGGGGCTGAATTGAAATGGACTCTCATGAGGATCAGTCATGATGTGGATTTGTGTCCATGGATCCCTTGGAATGGGGCAGTGGCTCTGTTGCCCTGAAGAATTCTCCTAACCTGAGCTTTTGATGCAGCTCCAAAGAGCAAGTTTCCCATGTAGAGACGAGATTTGTTCTGAAACCCCCACAACCTGGTATTGGAAACCAAGCATCTGGGGAACAATGACTGGAATCCAAAGCAATGGATCTGATTACGGTCTAGGGGCCTGTCCTTTTCAATATTCTCCTCTGAGTGTCTCTGTCTAAGATTCAGAATGGAGGTCACTGCTCAGCTTGTGTCAGATCACCCATGTTTGTTGGGGGAGGCCAACACTATTGGACTGGTCTTGGGAATTGGAGGTTTCTCCTAATCTGTAAGGTTGTGGCAAATGAAACGGGCAGAGTTCCCTTGGAGAGCACTGGCACAGTCCTTAGGTGTGACACCACCTTTCTGGGTGTCATCCAGGAGGTCCAGGCTCAGGCTGTGTCAGACAGGGCATTAGTGCCAAGCTTAGACTGTATAATTGGAGTAAAGTTGAGTGGCATGCAGGTTGATCCTCATTTGGCGTTTCTGGGTAGCCCCAGGGGCAACGTTTTTCTTCTGGAGGGAAGAAAGAGTGCTGCATTGTGGCGACGGAATTCTCACACTGGAGGGCTTGTGGGCCAGAATTGTGAGGAAGGAAGTGTGAGAACACAAGCTAGGCTTAGGTTTTGGGTCAAAATCATGGCAGGCACACTCTGTAGAGCTAAATCTAAATCTCATGCATCTGAAGTCAGGGCGAGGATCAGACGTAGGCTCAGGTTGAAGTTTCTGTTCAGGATGGCCCCTTCATGATGGTGGGGGGCATCATGGGGCTATGGAGACTTTCCCACGATTGGCATTGTATGTTGCTCCAATCGGCAAGGATTCCTTCTACGGGACAGTCGAGACCGGTCAGATTGCTCCAGGATGTCCCATGCGGAACCACGGCAGTGCAGGGTTCTAAGGATGGATTCCTGGAGTGCCCGCCTCACATTCCTATTGTCTCCTAGTGACAAGGCAGGTTCGATCTGCTTCTTTTGGGGAGCAACCAAAGGGGATGTGTTGAAATGGACTCGCCTGCGGATGGGTCATAATGTGGGTTTGTGTCCATGGAGACCTTGGAATGGGGTGTTGGCTGCTGGGACCTGAAGGTTTCCCTTAACTGGAGGTTGTGACACAGCTCCAAAATGCATGTTTCCCATGTGGAAATGAGATTTGTTCAGACTGGTACGTCCAGAAGAACACATATGCTGGTATTGGAAACCAGGCCTCTGAGGAGAGATGCCTGGAATCAAAAGCAATGGATCTGATTAGGTCCTAGGTGCCTGTCCGGTTCAATCTTCTTCTCTGGGGTTATCTGTCTATGGGTCTGAGTTGAGGTAGTTGCTCATCTTGGGACAGATCACCCTGTTTGCCCTGAGTGGCCAACACTATTGGGATGGCCTCAGGGACGTTGGAGTGTTCTCCTAATCTTTAGGGTTGTGGCCAATGGAATGGGCAGAATTTGCTTGGAGAAGGCAGGCACAGTCCTGAGGCATGGCTCCAGGGGCCCCAGCCTGGAGGGTGTGTGGGCCAGGACAGTGGAGACAGAAATCTGAAAACCCAAACTCAGCTTAGGTTTGGGGACGTAGGTATGACAGGCCTGATCTATAGACCGTGAGGAGAATTTTTCAGGCTATGAACAAAGGGCAAGTGTGAGGCATATCTCCAGGCTTTTGTCTCTAGATTTTGTGTCAATGGTGGCCATGGAATGACGGGATGGCCTCTTTGGCCATGGATGATTCTTTCTCTTTTAAGATTTGGTTAGATCCCAAGTTTTGGGGCTCATTCAGGGGATGGAGGAGACCCTTCGATATTTTTTTCCTCAGGGGTTCCAGAGCAGAGACCTGAATAGGGGTGACTAGACCTCTCAACCTCTCATTAATATTGGGGGACTTGGGATGGCAATGCGGGTTCTTGGTCCAGCCCCTGAGAGGCTTTACTTGAGGACAGGGCTCACACAGAGGGTCCCAATGTGTTTGTGCCCATTGCGGTTCTCAAGCATGGGCGGGGACTCATGGGCTACACTGGATTCTCCTACACTGAACGTTGGAAAACATGCCAACCACAAGGTTTCTTGCCTTGAGGAAGAAGGAGTTTCATTTCTGCATCACGTTCACCCCTGGGTAGTGAGTATATATAAGGTCTAGGTTCTGAAGCCTGAAAACCAAGGTTGGGAAGAGATGATGACCTAAAGCCATGGCGGGTCTGATGTGCTCAGTGTACAGCCAGCTGTCTGGGTGTCGGTTGGGAATTCAGACCTCAGGCTGTGCAAGACAGGGCATTAACGCTGAAGCGAAACTGTATAATTGGGGTAGAGTCAAGTGGCATGCAGGTTGATCCTCATTTGGTGTTTCTAGTTAGCCCCATAGGACAACGTTTCTCTTCTGGAGGGCAGTCAGAGTGCTGCATTGTGTCTCTCCAGAATTCCCTAACTGGAGGGCTGGTGGGCTCCGAGTGTGAGGACGAAGTCTGAGAACAATAGCTAGGTTTTGCTTCGGGGCGGGGTTTCGGCAGGCACACTCTGCAGAGTTGAATCAAGATTTCGTGCATCTGAAGTCAGGGCGAGGATTAGACGTTGGCTCAGGTTGGAGTTTCTGTCCAAGATGGCTCTTTCATGAAGGGGACGGTGCACCACGAGGCCACAGAGCTTTTCCCATGATGGGAGTGGTGAGGTGCTCCAAAGCGCAAGGATTCCTTCTGCAGGACAGCTGTGACCTGTTGGATGGCTCCAGGACATCCCATATGGAATTACTTCAGAGTAGTTTTCTACAGATGGATGCCTAGCCAGCCCGCCTCACATTCCAATTGTCTCCTAGTGACAAGATAGTTTCGATCTGCTGGCTCTAGGGGAGCACCCAAGGGCACTGAGTTGAAATAGACTCTCCTGCAGATGGGTCCTAATGTGGGATTGTGTCCATGGAGACCTTGGAATGAGGTGGTGGCACTGGGGCCCTGAAGGATTTTCCTAGCCGGAGGTTTTGACACAGCTTGAAAGAGCACGTTTCCCATGTGGAGAAGACATTTGTTCTGACTGATGACTCAGGAAACCCCCATATGGTGGTATTGAAAACCAGGCCTCTGAGGTTCTGACATAGCTGCACGAGCAAGTTTCCAATGTGCAGACAAGACTTGCTCTGAAGGGGCCTCTGGAAACCCCATAGGCTGGTATTGGAAACCAGGCCTCTGAGAAGAGATGCCTGGAAACCAAAGCAATGGATCTTATTAGGGCCTAGGGGCCTGTCCAGTTCAATGTTCTTCTCTGGGGACATCTGTCTCCAAGTTGGTGTGGAGCTAGTTGCTCAGCTAGTGTCAGATCACCCCTGTTTGTTCCAAGCGGCCACAATATTGGTATGGTCCCAGGGACATTGGAGATTTCTCCTGATTTATATGGTTGTGGCCAATGGAATATGAAGAATTCCCTTTGAGAGGGCAGGAACAATCCTGAGGTGTGGTTCCAGGGGCCCTAGCCTGGAGGGTGTGTGTTTTCAGACAACTGTCCAAACAGCCCAGGCCTACACAACCTACAGGATCAGGCCCCTGGAGCCAAACCTGAGGACTGTACTTGCCCTCTCCAAGGGAATTGTGTGTGCCCATTCGAATGGCCACAACACTACTAATAGGATAAACCTCCAAAGTCCCTGATTCATCTCAATAGTGGTGACTTCCCAGGAAAAACAGGGGCAATCTGAGCCCAACTGAGCACCTACCTGCACTCAGACCCATAGACAGATGTCCCCAGAGGTAAAAAGGAAAAAACAGGCCCCTAGGCACTAATCAGATCCATTGCTTTGGTTTTCAGACATCTCTCCTCAGAGGCCTGGATTTCAAAAGCAGCATATAGCTGTTTCTTGACCCACACATCAGAAAACATCTCATCTACACATGGGAAACTTGCACGTTGGGGCTGTGTCAAAGCCTCTGTTTAGGAGAACCCTTTAGGGCCCCAGTGCCACCGCTTCATTCCAAGGTCTCCATAGACACAAAAGCACGTTAGGACCCATCCCCAGGGGTGTCCATTTCAACTCAGCGTCCTCGGTTGCTCCCCACAGATCCAGGAGATCTAACCTGTCTTGTTGCTAGGAGACAATTGGAATGGGAGGTGGGCTACTCAGCCATCCATCCTTAGAACCCTGCTCAGAATCATTGGCCTGGAGCCAAACAACAGGTCTCAATTGTCCTGCAGTAGACTCTCTGCAGTTTGGAGCTTCTCACAACTCCCATCGTGGGAAAACCCCCATGGCCTCGTGATGCCCCCGCCCATTCATGAAGGGGCCATCAGGGACAGAAACTCCAACCTGAGCGATCGTCTGATCCTCGCCCTGACTTCAGATTAACGAGATCTCGATTCAGGTCTGTAGATTGTGCCTGCCATGGCCTCACCCAGAAACCTAAGCATAGCTTGTGTTCTCAGACTTTTGTCGTCAGACTACTGGCCCACAAGCCCTCCAGTTTGGCAATCCAGAACTACAATGCAGCACTCTGCCGGCCCTCCAGAAGAAAAACATTGTCCTCTGGTGCTACCCAGTAATCCCAAATGAGGATCAACCTGCACCGACCTTGGCTGTACCCCAAATACATAGGCTGACCAGGGCGCTAATGCCCTTTCTGACACAGCCTGAGCCTGGAAACCCTGGCCCCTCCCAGACACCTGGCCGCACACTGAGCACATCGAGCCGCCATGGCCTTAGGTCGTCATCTCTTCCCAACATCAGTTTTCAGGTTTCAGAACCTAGACCTTATCTCCAATCACTGCCCAGGGTTGAAGGTGATGCAGAAATCAGAACTCCTTCCCCATGGCAAGAAACCTTGTGGTTGGCATGTTGTCCAACGTTCAGTGTAGTTGAAACCAGTGTGGCCCATGAGGCCCCGCCCATGCTCGCGGGCCACATTGGTCACAAACACACATTGTGACGCTCAGGCTGAGCCCAGTCCTCAAGTAAGGCTACTCAGTGGCTGGATGAAGAGATATCATATTGGGCTTGCCATGCCCCTAGACCCCAATTTTTAACCATAGTTCGGGTTCTCCCTTCAGTCTTCCCCACGGCTTGGCTTTGGAATTCCTCTTTTGGTGGGACACATGAGGTAACAAAACTGAAATGAGTCCTCCCATCCCACAGATTGACGAAAAGCAATTGGGAATTGGGCCAAATCCTCAGAGAGGAAGATTCGTCCATGGCCCATGAGGCCTCCCCGACATTCCACGGCCATTGCTGATACAAAATCCAGAGACAAAAGCCTGAGCAAGCACCTCAGACTCGCACTTTCTACATATCCTGAAGAGTTCTTCTCATGGTTTGTAGATCGGGCCTGCCATACCTACGTCCCCAAACCTAAGCTGAGTTTGTGTTTTCAGACTTCTGTCCTCAAAGTCTTGGGCCACACACCCTCCAGGCTGGGCCCCTGGAGCCACACATTAGGACTGTGCCTACCAATCCATGGGAATTCTGCCCATTCCATGGTCCAAAATCGTACAAATTAGGAGAAACCTTCAAAGTCCCTGAGGCCATCCCAATAGTGTAGGTCGCCCGGAACAAACAAGGGCTGTCTGACACCAGCTGATAATCGACCTCCACTCATACCATAGATGGATGTCCCCAGAGAAGAAGATTGAACCAGACAGGACCCTAGGCCATAATAGGATCCATTGCTTTGGGTTACAGGCATGTGTCCTCAAAAGCCTGATTCCTATACGAGCATAGGGGTTTTCCTGAGGCACCCATCAGAACTCATCTCGTCTCCACAAGGAAACCTGTGCATGGGAGCCATGTCCAAAGCTTAGGAGAGTACTTCAGGGTCCTGGTGCCACCGCCCCATTCCAAGGCCCTCATGGACACAAAAACACATTAGGACCCATCCTCAGGAATGTCCATTTCAACTCAGCCACCCCGGTTGCTCCCGCAGAGCCATCAGATCTAAACTGTCTTGTTGCTAGGAGACAATTGGAATGCGAGGCGGGCTTCCCAGGCATCCATCCGCGAACGGTGCTCTGGAGTCATTCCATATGGGATGTCATGGAGCTGTCCAACAGGTCTCAATTGTCCCGCAGAAGGAATCCATGAAGGGGGCATCCCACAACTCCCAACGTGGGAAAACCTCAATGGCCTCGAGATTCCGCTCCCTTCATGAAGCGGCCGTCATGCTCAGAAACTCCAACCTGAGCAAACGTCTGATCCTCGCCCTGACTTCAGATGCATGAGATATTGGTTCAGATCTGCAGGGGGTACATGCCGTGCCCTCGCCCTGAAACCCAAGTCTAGCTTGTCTTCTCAGACTTCCGTCCTCACACTCCTGGCCCCGAAGCCCTCAAGTTTGGCAATTCCGGACCCACAATGCAGCACTCTGCCTGCCCTCTAGAAAAAAAATTATTGCCTCATGAGCTGCCCAGGCACCTTAAATGAGGGTAAACCCACACAGCACTCGACTTTACCCAAATTATATAGTCTAACCTGGGCACTAATGCACTGTCGAACACAACCTGAGCCCGGACCTCCTGACCAACACCCAGAATGCTGACCGCACACTGAGCACATAAAATCCGCCATGGCCTTAGGTCATTATCTCTTCCCTACCTCAGATTTCAGGCTTCAGAACCGAGACCTTATCTCCAATCACTTCCCAGGGGTGAGTGTGATGCAGAAATCAGAACTCCTCCTTACCCATGGCAAGAACCCTGTGGTTGGCACGTTGTCCAACGTTCAGTGTAGGAGAAACCAGCATTCACCCTGAGGCCCCGCCCATTCTTGAGTGCGAAGAGGGCATACACACGCATTGTGACCCTCAGCATGAGTCCTGTCCTCTAGTAAGTCCTCTCAGTTGCTGGACCATTAGATGTCATAATGGGCTTGACATGACCCTAGGCCCCAATTTTTAACCAAATTTCTGATGGTCCAGTCGCCCCTCCCCAGGGCTCTACTCTGGAATCCCTCATTTGGTGGGACACCTGAGGATAAAAAAGAAAAAAACAAGAATAAAAAAAAAAAAAACGGACTTCTTCCAGGCCACAGAATGACCCCAAACTCTTTGGACGGGGCCAAGCCACCAGAGAGTAAGACTCGTCCATTTCCCATGAAGTCACCCAGAAATTCAACGACCATGAGTGACACGATATCCAGACACAAAAACTTGAGCAGGAGCCTCACACTCGCCCTTCTTTCAAATCCCGAAGTGTTCTCCTCATGGTCTGTAGATCAGTCCTGCTATACCTATGACCCGAAACATAAGCCGAGTTTGTGTTTTCAGACAACTGTCCAAACAGCCCTGGCCTACACAACCTACAGGCTCAGGCCCCTGGAGCCAAACCTGAGGACTGTACTTGCCCTCTCCAAGGGAATTGTGTGTGCCCATTCCAATGGCCACTACCCTTCTAATAGGATAAACCTCCAAAGTCCCTGATCCATCTCAATAGTGGTGGCTTCCCAGGAACAACAGGGGCAATCTGAGCCCAACTGAGCACCTACCTGCACTCAGACCCATAGACAGATGTCCCCAGAGGTAAAAAGGAAAAAACAGGCCCCTAGGCACTAATCAGATCCATTGCTTTGGTTACTAGGCATCTCTCCTCAGAGGCCTGGATTTCAAAAGCAGCATATAGCTGTTTCTTGACTCACCCATCAGAAAACATCTCATCTACACATGGGAAACTTGCACGTTGGAGCTGTGTCAAAGCCTCTGTTTAGGAGAACCCTTTAGGGCCCCAGTGCCGCCGCTTCATTCCAAGGTCTCCATAGACACAAAAGCACGTTAGGACCCATCCCCATGGGTGTCCATTTCAACTCAGCGTCCTCGGTTGCTCCCCACAGATCCAGGAGATCTAACCTGTCTTGTTGCTAGGATACAATTGGAATGCGAGGTGGGCTACCCAGCCATCCATCCTTAGAACCCTGCTCAGAATCATTGGCCTGGAGCCAAACAACAGGTCTCAATTGTCCTGCAGAAGATTCTCTGCAGTTTGAAGCTTCTCACAACTCCCATCGTGGGAAAACCCCCATGGCCTCGTGATGCCCCCCCCCATTCATGAAGGGGCCATCAGGGACAGAAACTCCAACCTGAGCGATCGTCTGATCCTCGCCCTGACTTCAGATGCACGAGATCTCGATTCAGGTCTGTAGATTGTGCCTGCCATGGCCTCACCCAGAAACCTAAGCCTAGCTAGTGTTCTCAGACTTTTGTCGTCAGACTACTGGCCCACAAGCCCTCCCGTTTGGGAATCCAGAACTACAATGGAGCACTCTGCCTGCCCGCCAGAATAAAACATTGTCCTCTGGGGCTATCCAGTAACCCCAAATGAGGATCAACCTGCACCGACCTTGGCTGTACCCCAAATACATAGGCTGACCAGGACACTAATGCCCTTTCTGACACATCCTGAGCCTGGACCACCTGGCCCCTCACAGGCAGCTGGCCGCACACTGAGCACATCGAGCCGCCATGGCCTTAGGTCGTCATCTCTTCCCAACCTCGGTTTTCAGGTTTCAGAACCTAGACCTTATCTCCAATCACTGCCTATGTTTGAAGGTGATGCTGAAAGCAGAACTACTTCCCCATGGCAAGAAACCTTGTGGTTGGCATGTTGTCCAACGTTCAGTGTAGTTGAAACCAGTGTGGCCCATGAGGCCCCGCCCATGCTCGCAGGCCACATTGGTCACAAACACACATTGTGACCCTCAGGCTGAGCCCAGTTCTCAAGTAAGGCCACTCAGTGGCTGGATGAAGAGACAGCATATTGGGCTTGCCATGCCCCTAGGCCCCAATTTTTAACCATAGTTCAGGTTGTCCCTTCAGTCTTCCCCATGGCTTTGCTTTGGAATTCCTCTTTTGGTGGGACACATGAGGTAACAAAACTGAAATGAGTCCTCCCATCCCACAGATTGACGAAAAGCAATTGGGAATCGGGCCAAATCCTCAGAGAGGAAGATTCGTCCATGGCCCAAGAGGCCTCCCCGACATTCCACGGCCATCACTGATACAAAATCCAGAGACAAAAGCCTGAGCAAGCGCCTCAGACTCGCACTTTCTTCATGTCCTGAAGAGATCTTCTCATGGTTTGTAGTTCTGGCCTGCCATACCTACGTCCCCAAACCTAAGCTGATTTTGTGTTTTCAGACTTCTGTCCTCAAAGTCTTGGGCCACACACCCTCCAGGCTGGGCCCCTGGAGCCACACATTAGGACTGTGCCTACCAATCCATGGGAATTCTGCTCATTCCATGGTCCAAAATCGTACAAATTAGGAGAAACCTCCAAAGTCCCTGAGGCCATCCCAATAGTGTAGGTCGCCCGGAACAAACAAGGGTTGTCTGACACCAGCTGATAATCGACCTCCACTCATAACATAGATGGATGTCCCCAGAGAAGAAGATAGAACCAGAAAGGACCCTAGGCCATAATAGGATCCATTGCTTTGGGTTACAGGCATGTGTCCTCAAAAGCCTGATTCCAATACGAGCATAGGTGTTTTCCTGAGGCACCCATCAGAACTCATATCGTCTCCACAAGGAAACCTGTGCATGGGAGCCATGTCCAAAGCTTAGGAGAGTACTTCAGGGTCCCGGTGCCACCGCCCCATTCCAAGGCCCTCGGACACAAAAACACAGTAGGACCCATCCTCAGGAAAGTCCATTTCAACTCAGCCACCCCGGTTGCTCCGGCAGAGCCATCAGATCTAAACTGTCTTGTTGCTAGGAGACAATTGGAATGCGAGGCGGGCTTCCCAGGCATCCATCCGCGAACGGTGCTCTGGAGTCATTCCATATGGGATGTCCTGGAGCTGTCCAACAGGTCTCAATTGTCCCACAGAAGGAATCCTTGAAGGGGGCATCCCACAACTCCCAAAGTGGGAAAACCTCAATGGCCTAGAGATTCCGCTCCCTTCATGAAGAGGCCGTCATGCACAGAAACTCCAACCTGAGCAAACGTCTGATCCTCGCCCTGACTTCAGATGCATGAGATATTGGTTCAGATCTGCAGGGGGTACCTGCCGTGCCCTCCTCTGAAACCCAAGTCTAGCTTGTCTTCTCAGACTTCCGTCCTCACACTCCTGGCCCCGAAGCCCTCAAGTTTGGCAACTCCGGACCCACAATGCAGCACTCTGCCTGCCCTCTAGAAAAAAAATGATTGCCTCATGCGCTGCCCAGGCACCTTAAATGAGGGTAAACCTACACCGCACTCGACTTTACCCAAATTATATAGTCTAACCTGGGCACTAATGCACTGTCGAACACAACCTGAGCCGGGACCTCCTGACCAACACCCAGAAAGCTGACCGCACACTGAGCTCATAAAACCCGCCATGGCCTTAGGTCATGATCTCTTCGCTACCTCAGATTTCAGGCTTCAGAACCGAGACCTTATCTCCAATCACTGCCCAGGGGTGAGTGTGATGCAGAAATCGGAACTCCTCCTTACCAATGGCAAGAACTCTTTTGGTTGGAACATCGTCCAACCTTCAGTGTAGGAGAAACCAGCATTCACCCTGAGGCCCCGCCCATTCTTGAGTGTTACGAGGGCATACACACGCATTGAGACCCTCAGCATGAGTCCTGTCCTCTAGTAAGTCCTCTCAGTGGCTGGACGATTAGATGTCATAATGGGCTTGACATGTACCTAGGCCCCAATTTTTAACCAGATTTCTGATTGACCATTCGCCCCTCCACAGGGCTCTACTCTGGATCCATCACTTGGTGGGACACCTGAGGTTAAAAAAGAAAAAAACAACAACATCAACAACAAAAAAATAAACCGACTTCTTCCAGCCCACAGAATGACCCCAAACTCTTTGGACGGGGCCAAACCAACAGAGAGTAAGACTCGTCAATTTCCCATGAAGTCACCCAGAAATTCCACGACCATGAGTGACACGATCCAGAGACAAAAACTTGAGCAGGAGCCTCACACTTGCCCTTCTTTCAAATCCCGAAGAGTTCTCCTCATGGTCTCTAGATCAGTCCTGCCATACCTATGACCCGAAACATAAGCCGAGTTTGTGTTTTCAGACAACTGTCCAAACAGCCCTGGGCTACACAACCTACAGGCTCAGGCCCCTGGAGCCAAACCTGAGGACTGTACTTGCCCTCTCCAAGGAAATTGTGTGTGCCCATTCCAATGGCCACAACCCTTCTAATAGGATAAACCTCCAAAGTCCCTGATCCATCTCAATAGTGGTGGCTTCCCAGGAAAAACAGGGGCAATCTGATCCCAACTGAGCACCTACCTGCACTCAGACCCTTAGACAGATGTCCCCAGAGGTAAAAAGGAAAGAACAGGCCCCTAGGCACTAATCAGATCCATTGCGTGGTTTCCAGGCATCTCTCCTCAGAGGCCTGGATTTCAAAAGCAGCATATAGCTGTTTCTTGACTCACCCATCAGAAAACACCTCATCTACACATGGGAAACTTGCACGTTGGAGCTGTGTCAAAGCTTCAGTTTAGGAGAAACCTTAAGGTCCCCAGTGCCACCGCTTCATTCTAAGGTCTCCATAGACACAAAAGCACGTTAGGACACTTCCCCAGGGGTGTCCAATTCAACTCAGCGTCCTCGGTTGCTCCCCACAGATCCAGGAGATCTAACCTGTTTTGTTGCTAGGAGACAATTGGAATGCGAGGTGGGCTACTCAGCCATCCATCCTTAGAACCCTGCTCAGAATCATTGGCCTGGAGCCAAACAACAGGTCTCAATTGTCCTGCAGAAGACTCTCTGCAGTTTGGAGCTTCTCACAACTACCATCGTGGTTAAACACCCATGGCCTCGTGATGACCACCCCCATTCATGAAGGGGCCATCAGGGACAGAAACTCCAACCTGAGCGATCGTCTAATCCTTGCCCTGACTTCAGATGCACTAGATCTCGATTCAGGTCTGTAGATTGTGCCTGCCATATCCTCACCTCGAAACCTAAGCCTAGCTTGTGTTCTTAGACATTTGTCGTCAGACTACTGGCCCACAAGCCCTCCAGTTTGGCAATCCAGAACTACAATGCAGCACTCTGCCGGACCTCCAGAAGAAAAACATTGTCCTCTGGGGCTACCCAGTAACCCCAAATGAGGATCAACCTGCACCGACCTTGGCTGTACCCCAAATACCTAGGCTGACCAGGGCACTAATGCCCTTTCTGACACAGCCTGAGCCTGGACCCCCTGGCCCCTCCCAGACAGTTGGCAGCACACTGAGCACATCTAGCCGCCATGGCCTTAGGTCGTCATCTCTTCCCAACAACAGTTTTCAGGTTTCAGAACCTAGACCTTATCTCCAAACACTGCCCAGGGTTGAAGGTGATACAGAAATCAGAACTCCTTCCCCATGGCAAGAAACCTTGTGGTTGGCATGTTGTCCAATGTTCAGTGTCGTTGAAACCAGTGTGGCCCATGAGGCCCCGCCCATGCTCACGGGCCACATTGGTCACAAACACACATTGTGACCCTCAGGCTGAGCCCAGTCCTCAAGTAAAGCCACTCAGTGGCTGGATGAAGAGATAGCATATTGGGCTTGCCATGCCCCTTGGCCCCTATTTTTATCCATAGTTCGGGTTGTCCCTTCAGTCTTCCCCACGGCTTGGCTTTGGAATTCCTCTTTTGGTGGGACACCTGAGGTAACAAAATTGAAATGAGTCCTCCCATCCCACAGATTAACGAAAAGCAATTGGGAATCGGGCCAAATACTCAGAGAGGAAGATTCGTCCATGGCCCATGAGGCCTCCCCGACATTCCACGGACATCGCTGATACAAAATCCAGAGACAATAGCCTGAGCAAGCGCCTCAGACTCGCACTTTCTTCATATCCTGAAGAGTTCTGCTCATGGTTTGTCGATCAGGCCTGCCATACCTACGTCCCCAAACCTAAGCTGAGTTTGTGTTTTCAGACATCTGTCCTCAAAGTCTTGGGCCACACACCCTCCAGGCTGGGCACCTGGCGCCACACATTAGGACTGTGCCTACCAATCCATGGGAATTCTGCCCATTCCATGGTCCAAAATCGTACAAATTAGGAGAAACCTCCAAAGTCCCTGAGGCCATCCCAATAGTGTAGGTCGCCCGGAACAAACAAGGGCTGTCTGACACCAGCTGATAATCGACCTCCATTCAGACCATAGATGGATGTCCCCAGAGAAGAAGATTGAACCAGACAGGACCCTAGGCCATAATAGGATCCATTGCTTTGGGTTACAGGCATGTGTCCTCAAAAGCCTGATTCCAATACGAGCATAGGGGTTTTCCTGAGGCACCCATCAGAACTCATCTCGTCTCCACAAGGAAACCTCTGCATGGGAGCCATGTCCAAAGCTTAGGAGAGTACTTCAGAGGTCCGGTGCCACCGCCCCATTCCAAGGCCCTCATGGACACAAAAACACATTAGGACCCATCCTCAGGAAAGTCCATTTCAACTCAACCACCCCGGTTGCTCCCGCAGTGCCATCAGATCTATACTGTCTTGTTGCTAGGAGACAATTGGAATGCGAGGCGGGCTTCCCAGGCATCCATCCGCGAACGGTGCTCTGGAGTCATTCCATATGGGATGTCCTGGAGCTGTCCAACAGGTCCCAATTGTCCCACAGAAGGAATCCTTGAAGGGGGCATCTAACAACTCCCAACGTGGGAAAACCTCAATGGCCTCGAGATTCCGCTCCCTTTATGAAGCGGCCGTCATGCTCAGAAACTCCAACCTGAGCCAACGTCTGATGCTCGCCCTGACTTCAGATGCATGAGATATTGGTTCAGATCTGCATGGGGTACCTGCCGTGCCCTCGCCCTGAAACCCAAGTCTAGTTTGTCTTCTCAGACTTCCGTCCTCACACTCCTGGCCCCGAAGCCCTCAAGTTTGGCAATTCCGGACCCACAATGCAGCACTCTGCCTGCCCTCTAGAAAAAAAATTATTGCCTCATGAGCTGCCCAGGCACCTTAAATGAGGGTAAACCTACACAGCACTCGACTTTACCCAAATTATATAGTCTAACCTGGGCACTAATACACTGTCGAACACAACCTGAGCCCGGACCTCCTGACCAACACCCAGAAAGCTGACCGCACACTGAGCACATAAAACCCGCCATGGCTTTAGGTCATCATCTCTTCCCTACCTCAGTTTTCAGCTTCAGAACCGAGACCTTATCTCCAATCACTGCCCAGGGGTGAGTGTGATGGAGAAATCAGAACTCCTCCTTACCCATGGCAAGAACCCTTGTGGTTGGCACGTTGTCCAACGTTCAGTGTAGGAGAAACCAGCATTCACCCTGAGGCCCCGCCCATTCTTGAGTGTTACGAGGGCATACACACGCATTGAGACCCTCAGCATGAGTCCTGTCCTCTAGTAAGTCCTCTCAGTGGCTGGACCATTAGATGTCATAATGGGCTTGACATGTCCCTAAGCCCCAATTTTTTACCAGATTTCTGATTGTCCAGTCGCCCCTCCTCAGGGCTCTACTCTGGAATCCCTCATTTGGTGGGACACCTGAGGTTAAAAAAGAAAACAACAACAACAACAACAACAACAAAAAACCGACTTCTTCCAGCCCACAGAATGTCCCCAAACTCTTTGGACGGGGCCAAACCACCAGAGAGTAAGACTCGTCCATTTCCCATGAAGTCACCCAGAAATTCCACGACCATGAGTGACACGATATCCAGAGACAAAAACTTGAGCAGGAGCCTCACACTCGCCCTTCTTTCAAATCCTGAAGAGTTCTCCTCATGGTCTGTAGATCAGTCCTGCCATACCTATGACCCGAAACATAAGCCGAGTTTGTGTTTTCAGACAACTGTCCAAACAGCCCTGGCCTACACAACCTACAGGCTCAGGCCCCTGGAGCCAAACCTGAGGATTGTACTTGCCCTCTCCAAGGGAATTGTGTGTGCCCATTCCAATGGCCACAACCCTTCTAATAGGATAAACCTCCAAAGTCCCTGATCCATCTCAATAGTGGTGGCTTCCCAGGAAAAACAGGGGCAATCTGAGCCCAACTGAGCACCTACCTGCACTCATTCCCATAGACAGATGTCCCCAGAGGTAAAAAGGAAAGAACAGGCCCCTAGGCACTAATCAGATCCATTGCTTTGGTTTCCAGGCATCTCTCCTCAGAGGCCTGGATTTCAAAAGCAGCATATAGCTGTTTCTTGACTCACCCATCAGAAAACACCTCATCTACACATGGGAAACTTGCACGTTGGAGCTGTGTCAAAGCTTCAGTTTAGGAGAAACCTTAAGGTCCCCAGTGCCACCGCTTCATTCTAAGGTCTCCATAGACACAAAAGCACGTTAGGACCCATCCCCAGGGGTGTCCAATTCAACTCAGAGTCCTCGGTTGCTCCCCACAGATCCAGGAGATCTAACCTGTTTTGTTGCTAGGAAACAATTGGAATGCGAGGTGGGCTACTCAGCCATCCATCCTTAGAACCCTGCTCAGAATCATTGGCCTGGAGCCAAACAACAGGTCTCAATTGTCCTGCAGAAGACTCTCTGCAGTTTGGAGCTTCTCACAACTACCATCGTGGGAAAACACCCATGGCCTCGTGATGACCACCCCCATTCATGAAGGGGCCATCAGACCAGAAACTCCAACCTGAGCGATCGTCTAATCCTTGCCCTGACTTCAGATGCACGAGATCTCGATTCAGGTCTGTAGATTGTGCCTGCCATATCCTCACCTCGAAACCTAAGCCTAGCTTGTGTTCTTAGACATTTGTCGTCAGACTACTGGCCCACAAGCCCTCCAGTTTGGCAATCCAGAACTACAATGCAGCACTCTGCCGGACCTCCAGAAGAAAAACATTGTCCTCTGGGGCTACCCAGTAACCCCAAATGAGGATCAACCTGCACCGACCTTGGCTGTACCCTAAATACATAGGCTGACCAGGGCACTAATGCCCTTTCTGACACAGCCTGAGCCTGGACCCCCTGGCCCCTCCCAGACAGTTGGCCGCACACTGAGCACATCTAGCCGCCATGGACTTAGGTCGTCATCTCTTCCCAAACTCGGTTTTCAGGTTTCAGTACCTAGACCTTATCTCCAAACACTGCCCAGGGTTGAAGGGGATACAGAAATCAGAACTCCTTCCCCATGGCAAGAAACCTTGTGGTTGGCATGTTGTCCAACGTTCAGTGTAGTTGAAACCAGTGTGGCCCATGAGGCCCCGCCCATGCTCACGGGCCACATTGGTCACAAACACACATTGTGACCCTCAGGCTGAGCCCAGTCCTCAAGTAAAGCCACTCAGTGGCTGGATGAAGAGATAGCATATTGGGCTTGCCATGCCCCTTGGCCCCAATTTTTATCCATAGTTCGGGTTGTCCCTTCAGTCTTCCCCACGGCTTGGCTTTGGAATTCCTCTTTTGGTGGGACACCTGAGGTAACAAAATTGAAATGAGTCCTCCCATCCCACAGATTAACGAAAAGCAATTGGGAATCGGGCCAAATACTCAGAGAGGAAGATTCGTCCATGGCCCATGAGGCCTCCCCGACATTCCACGGACATCGCTGGTACAAAATCCAGAGACAAAAGCCTGAGTAAGCGCCTCAGACTAGCCTTTCTTCATATCCTGAAGAGTTCTTCTCATGGTTGTAGATCGGGCCTGCCATATCTACGTCCCCAATCCTAAGCTGAGTTTGTGTTATCAGACTTCTGTCCTCAAAGTCTTGGGCCACACACCCTCCTGGCTGGGCACCTGGCGCCACACATTAGGACTGTGCCTACCAATCCATGGGAATTCTGCCCATTCCATGGTCCAAAATCGTACAAATTAGGAGAAACCTCCAAAGTCCCTGAGGCCATCCCAATAGTGTAGGTCGCCCGGAACAAACAAGGGCTGTCTGACACCAGCTGAAAATCGACCTCCACTCAGACCATAGATGGATGTCCCCAGAGAAGAAGATTGAACCAGACAGGACCCTAGGCCATAAGAGGATCCATTGCTTTGGGTTACAGGCATGTGTCCTCAAAAGCCTGATTCCAATACGAGCATAGGGGTTTTCCTGAGGCACCCATCAGAACTCATCTCGTCTCCACAAGGAAACCTCTGCATGGGAGCCATGTCCAAAGCTTAGGAGAGTACTTCAGAGTCCCGGTGCCACCGCCCCATTCCAAGGCCCTCATGGACACAAAAACACATTAGGACCCATCCTCAGGAAAGTCCATTTCAACTCAACCACCCCGGTTGCTCCCGCAGTGCCATCAGATCTATACTGTCTTGTTGCTAGGAGACAATTTGAATGCGAGGCGGGCTTCCCAGGCATCCATCCGCGAACGGTGCTCTGGAGTCATTCCATATGGGATGTCCTGGAGCTGTCCAACAGGTCCCAATTGTCCCACAGAAGGAATCCTTGAAGGGGGCATCTAACAACTCCCAACGTGGGAAAACCTCAATGGCCTCGAGATTCCGCTCCCTTTATGAAGCGGCCGTCATGCTCAGAAACTCCAACCTGAGCCAACGTCTGATGCTCGCCCTGACTTCAGATGCATGAGATATTGGTTCAGATCTGCATGGGGTACCTGCCGTGCCCTCGCCCTGAAACCCAAGTCTAGTTTGTCTTCTCAGACTTCCGTCCTCACACTCCTGGCCCCGAAGCCCTCAAGTTTGGCAATTCCGGACCCACAATGCAGCACTCTGCCTGCCCTCTAGAAAAAAAATTATTGCCTCATGAGCTGCCCAGGCACCTTAAATGAGGGTAAACCTACACAGCACTCGACTTTACCCAAATTATATAGTCTAACCTGGGCACTAATACACTGTCGAACACAACCTGAGCCCGGACCTCCTGACCAACACCCAGAAAGCTGACCGCACACTGAGCACATAAAACCCGCCATGGCCTTTAGTCATCATGTCTTCCCTACCTCAGTTTTCAGCTTCAGAACCGAGACCTTATCTCCAATCACTGCCCAGGGGTGAGTGTGATGGAGAAATCAGAACTCCTCCTTACCCATGGCAAGAACCCTTGTGGTTGGCACGTTGTCCAACGTTCAGTGTAGGAGAAACCAGCATTCACCCTGAGGCCCCGCCCATTCTTGAGTGTTACGAGGGCATACACACGCATTGAGACCCTCAGCATGAGTCCTGTCCTCTAGTAAGTCCTCTCAGTGGCTGGACCATTAGATGTCATAATGGGCTTGACATGTCCCTAAGCCCCAATTTTTTACCAGATTTCTGATTGTCCAGTCGCCCCTCCTCAGGGCTCTACTCTGGAATCCCTCATTTGGTGGGACACCTGAGGTTAAAAAAGAAAACAACAACAACAACAACAACAACAAAAAACCGACTTCTTCCAGCCCACAGAATGTCCCCAAACTCTTTGGACGGGGCCAAACCACCAGAGAGTAAGACTCGTCCATTTCCCATGAAGTCACCCAGAAATTCCACGACCATGAGTGACACGATATCCAGAGACAAAAACTTGAGCAGGAGCCTCACACTCGCCCTTCTTTCAAATCCTGAAGAGTTCTCCTCATGGTCTGTAGATCAGTCCTGCCATACCTATGACCCGAAACATAAGCCGAGTTTGTGTTTTCAGACAACTGTCCAAACAGCCCTGGCCTACACAACCTACAGGCTCAGGCCCCTGGAGCCAAACCTGAGGATTGTACTTGCCCTCTCCAAGGGAATTGTGTGTGCCCATTCCAATGGCCACAACCCTTCTAATAGGATAAACCTCCAAAGTCCCTGATCCATCTCAATAGTGGTGGCTTCCCAGGAAAAACAGGGGCAATCTGAGCCCAACTGAGCACCTACCTGCACTCATTCCCATAGACAGATGTCCCCAGAGGTAAAAAGGAAAGAACAGGCCCCTAGGCACTAATCAGATCCATTGCTTTGGTTTCCAGGCATCTCTCCTCAGAGGCCTGGATTTCAAAAGCAGCATATAGCTGTTTCTTGACTCACCCATCAGAAAACACCTCATCTACACATGGGAAACTTGCACGTTGGAGCTATGTCAAAGCTTCAGTTTAGGAGAAACCTTAAGGTCCCCAGTGCCACCGCTTCATTCTAAGGTCTCCATAGACACAAAAGCACGTTAGGACCCATCCCCAGGGGTGTCCAATTCAACTCAGCGTCCTCGGTTGCTCCCCACAGATCCAGGAGATCTAACCTGTTTTGTTGCTAGGAAACAATTGGAATGCGAGGTGGGCTACTCAGCCATCCATCCTTAGAACCCTGCTCAGAATCATTGGCCTGGAGCCAAACAACAGGTCTCAATTGTCCTGCAGAAGACTCTCTGCAGTTTGGAGCTTCTCACAACTACCATCGTGGGAAAACACCCATGGCCTCGTGATGACCACCCCCATTCATGAAGGGGCCATCAGACCAGAAACTCCAACCTGAGCGATCGTCTAATCCTTGCCCTGACTTCAGATGCACGAGATCTCGATTCAGGTCTGTAGATTGTGCCTGCCATATCCTCACCTCGAAACCTAAGCCTAGCTTGTGTTCTTAGACATTTGTCGTCAGACTACTGGCCCACAAGCCCTCCAGTTTGGCAATCCAGAACTACAATGCAGCACTCTGCCGGACCTCCAGAAGAAAAACATTGTCCTCTGGGGCTACCCAGTAACCCCAAATGAGGATCAACCTGCACCGACCTTGGCTGTACCCCAAATACATAGGCTGACCAGGGCACTAATGCCCTTTCTGACACAGCCTGAGCCTGGAGCCCTGGCCCCTCCCAGACAGTTGGCCGCACACTGAGCACATCTAGCCGCCATGGACTTAGGTCGTCATCTCTTCCCAAACTCGGTTTTCAGGTTTCAGTACCTAGACCTTATCTCCAAACACTGCCCAGGGTTGAAGGTGATACAGAAATCAGAACTCCTTCCCCATGGCAAGAAACCTTGTGGTTGGCATGTTGTCCAACGTTCAGTGTAGTTGAAACCAGTGTGGCCCATGAGGCCCCGCCCATGCTCACGGGCCACATTGGTCACAAACACACATTGTGACCCTCAGGCTGAGCCCAGTCCTCAAGTAAAGCCACTCAGTGGCTGGATGAAGAGATAGCATATTGGGCTTGCCATGCCCCTTGGCCCCAATTTTTATCCATAGTTCGGGTTGTCCCTTCAGTCTTCCCCACGGCTTGGCTTTGGAATTCCTCTTTTGGTGGGACACCTGAGGTAACAAAATTGAAATGAGTCCTCCCATCCCACAGATTAACGAAAAGCAATTGGGAATCGGGCCAAATACTCAGAGAGGAAGATTCGTCCATGGCCCATGAGGCCTCCCCGACATTCCACGGACATCGCTGGTACAAAATCCAGAGACAAAAGCCTGAGTAAGCGCCTCAGACTAGCCTTTCTTCATATCCTGAAGAGTTCTTCTCATGGTTGTAGATCGGGCCTGCCATATCTACGTCCCCAATCCTAAGCTGAGTTTGTGTTATCAGACTTCTGTCCTCAAAGTCTTGGGCCACACACCCTCCTGGCTGGGCACCTGGCGCCACACATTAGGACTGTGCCTACCAATCCATGGGAATTCTGCCCATTCCATGGTCCAAAATCGTACAAATTAGGAGAAACCTCCAAAGTCCCTGAGGCCATCCCAATAGTGTAGGTCGCCCGGAACAAACAAGGGCTGTCTGACACCAGCTGATAATCGACCTCCACTCAGACCATAGATGGATGTCCCCAGAGAAGAAGATTGAACCAGACAGGACCCTAGGCCATAAGAGGATCCATTGCTTTGGGTTACAGGCATGTGTCCTCAAAAGCCTGATTCCAATACGAGCATAGGGGTTTTCCTGAGGCACCCATCAGAACTCATCTCGTCTCCACAAGGAAACCTCTGCATGGGAGCCATGTCCAAAGCTTAGGAGAGTACTTCAGAGTCCCGGTGCCACCGCCCCATTCCAAGGCCCTCATGGACACAAAAACACATTAGGACCCATCCTCAGGAAAGTCCATTTCAACTCAACCACCCCGGTTGCTCCCGCAGTGCCATCAGATCTATACTGTCTTGTTGCTAGGAGACAATTGGAATGCGAGGCGGGCTTCCCAGGCATCCATCCGCGAACGGTGCTCTGGAGTCATTCCATATGGGATGTCCTGGAGCTGTCCAACAGGTCCCAATTGTCCCACAGAAGGAATCCTTGAAGGGGGCATCTAACAACTCCCAACGTGGGAAAACCTCAATGGCCTCGAGATTCCGCTCCCTTTATGAAGCGGCCGTCATGCTCAGAAACTCCAACCTGAGCCAACGTCTGATGCTCGCCCTGACTTCAGATGCATGAGATATTGGTTCAGATCTGCATGGGGTACCTGCCGTGCCCTCGCCCTGAAACCCAAGTCTAGTTTGTCTTCTCAGACTTCCGTCCTCACACTCCTGGCCCCGAAGCCCTCAAGTTTGGCAATTCCGGACCCACAATGCAGCACTCTGCCTGCCCTCTAGAAAAAAAATTATTGCCTCATGAGCTGCCCAGGCACCTTAAATGAGGGTAAACCTACACAGCACTCGACTTTACCCAAATTATATAGTCTAACCTGGGCACTAATACACTGTCGAACACAACCTGAGCCCGGACCTCCTGACCAACACCCAGAAAGCTGACCGCACACTGAGCACATAAAACCCGCCATGGCTTTAGGTCATCATCTCTTCCCTACCTCAGTTTTCAGCTTCAGAACCGAGACCTTATCTCCAATCACTGCCCAGGGGTGAGTGTGATGGAGAAATCAGAACTCCTCCTTACCCATGGCAAGAACCCTTGTGGTTGGCACGTTGTCCAACGTTCAGTGTAGGAGAAACCAGCATTCACCCTGAGGCCCCGCCCATTCTTGAGTGTTACGAGGGCATACACACGCATTGAGACCCTCAGCATGAGTCCTGTCCTCTAGTAAGTCCTCTCAGTGGCTGGACCATTAGATGTCATAATGGGCTTGACATGTCCCTAAGCCCCAATTTTTTACCAGATTTCTGATTGTCCAGTCGCCCCTCCTCAGGGCTCTACTCTGGAATCCCTCATTTGGTGGGACACCTGAGGTTAAAAAAGAAAACAACAACAACAACAACAACAACAAAAAACCGACTTCTTCCAGCCCACAGAATGTCCCCAAACTCTTTGGACGGGGCCAAACCACCAGAGAGTAAGACTCGTCCATTTCCCATGAAGTCACCCAGAAATTCCACGACCATGAGTGACACGATATCCAGAGACAAAAACTTGAGCAGGAGCCTCACACTCGCCCTTCTTTCAAATCCTGAAGAGTTCTCCTCATGGTCTGTAGATCAGTCCTGCCATACCTATGACCCGAAACATAAGCCGAGTTTGTGTTTTCAGACAACTGTCCAAACAGCCCTGGCCTACACAACCTACAGGCTCAGGCCCCTGGAGCCAAACCTGAGGATTGTACTTGCCCTCTCCAAGGGAATTGTGTGTGCCCATTCCAATGGCCACAACCCTTCTAATAGGATAAACCTCCAAAGTCCCTGATCCATCTCAATAGTGGTGGCTTCCCAGGAAAAACAGGGGCAATCTGAGCCCAACTGAGCACCTACCTGCACTCATTCCCATAGACAGATGTCCCCAGAGGTAAAAAGGAAAGAACAGGCCCCTAGGCACTAATCAGATCCATTGCTTTGGTTTCCAGGCATCTCTCCTCAGAGGCCTGGATTTCAAAAGCAGCATATAGCTGTTTCTTGACTCACCCATCAGAAAACACCTCATCTACACATGGGAAACTTGCACGTTGGAGCTGTGTCAAAGCTTCAGTTTAGGAGAAACCTTAAGGTCCCCAGTGCCACCGCTTCATTCTAAGGTCTCCATAGACACAAAAGCACGTTAGGACCCATCCCCAGGGGTGTCCAATTCAACTCAGCGTCCTCGGTTGCTCCCCACAGATCCAGGAGATCTAACCTGTTTTGTTGCTAGGAAACAATTGGAATGCGAGGTGGGCTACTCAGCCATCCATCCTTAGAACCCTGCTCAGAATCATTGGCCTGGAGCCAAACAACAGGTCTCAATTGTCCTGCAGAAGACTCTCTGCAGTTTGGAGCTTCTCACAACTACCATCGTGGGAAAACACCCATGGCCTCGTGATGACCACCCCCATTCATGAAGGGGCCATCAGACCAGAAACTCCAACCTGAGCGATCGTCTAATCCTTGCCCTGACTTCAGATGCACGAGATCTCGATTCAGGTCTGTAGATTGTGCCTGCCATATCCTCACCTCGAAACCTAAGCCTAGCTTGTGTTCTTAGACATTTGTCGTCAGACTACTGGCCCACAAGCCCTCCAGTTTGGCAATCCAGAACTACAATGCAGCACTCTGCCGGACCTCCAGAAGAAAAACATTGTCCTCTGGGGCTACCCAGTAACCCCAAATGAGGATCAACCTGCACCGACCTTGGCTGTACCCCAAATACATAGGCTGACCAGGGCACTAATGCCCTTTCTGACACAGCCTGAGCCTGGAGCCCTGGCCCCTCCCAGACAGTTGGCCGCACACTGAGCACATCTAGCCGCCATGGACTTAGGTCGTCATCTCTTCCCAAACTCGGTTTTCAGGTTTCAGTACCTAGACCTTATCTCCAAACACTGCCCAGGGTTGAAGGTGATACAGAAATCAGAACTCCTTCCCCATGGCAAGAAACCTTGTGGTTGGCATGTTGTCCAACGTTCAGTGTAGTTGAAACCAGTGTGGCCCATGAGGCCCCGCCCATGCTCACGGGCCACATTGGTCACAAACACACATTGTGACCCTCAGGCTGAGCCCAGTCCTCAAGTAAAGCCACTCAGTGGCTGGATGAAGAGATAGCATATTGGGCTTGCCATGCCCCTTGGCCCCAATTTTTATCCATAGTTCGGGTTGTCCCTTCAGTCTTCCCCACGGCTTGGCTTTGGAATTCCTCTTTTGGTGGGACACCTGAGGTAACAAAATTGAAATGAGTCCTCCCATCCCACAGATTAACGAAAAGCAATTGGGAATCGGGCCAAATACTCAGAGAGGAAGATTCGTCCATGGCCCA